>NW_027512598.1:0-627115 GCF_048772815.1 Callospermophilus lateralis | reverse complement strand
TAGACATTATGCTACTTAAACTTGATGAGAAGTACAAGTTGCTTATGTTGAGTATGCCAGTTTTTCAAATGAGTGAAAGAGAAGAACTAATGCTGTGGGAGAAGATGGGGAAAAGGAGTAGTATCACCAGGATTTAATCGGTTTGCCTGTCTGAAGACATTATCTAACCTTCCCTACACTGCAGTGTGCTCTGAGAAACTGCTGCAGATAGACTGCTATGATGACATGTCTGGAGTTTGATGTGTGTTGTGTATAGATAGACAGAATGGAGGCGCCAGCACACGATCTGAGTGCTGGAGGAACGTAAGCTTCTTGTGAATTTGTTGGAAGTGTTAAAGAGGGTAGTTCTCCATCCTCTCTACTTATGCTCTGCATCTTTGGACAACTGATCCCTCATCTTCATCTTTCAGGCACAGGGAAAAGAACAATTTCTTTCATTTTTAAATATCACCCAAATCTCTATAAAAACAAGTTCATATTACCCATTTTGAATTTTCATATTCTTAGAGAAAACATTCTTAGAGTAAACATGACTAATAAACTGGTACACTTAACTGACTGAAATTAAGACTCAGGTTTACTTTTTTTCCCCCCTTTCACATAGTGTGTTTATACATACCAACATAGTACTCTAGAATGTAGCATCTATAGTACAGATTTTTTAGTCTTGGTGTATACTACTTTTGTTTACATCTAAATTTTATGTTTAAAAAGAAATTATATTACCAATTTATAAATATAAAAATTATTTTGGATTCAAAACATTTAGAAAAAATTACTAGTAACATAAATAAAATAATATGTTGTTAGTAATGTGTTGCACATATACAAATGTACAAATTTCATACCTCCTATGTAAATACTTTAATTTTCTTCATTAATTACTAGTTTATTATAAATTATCCACATTAAAAAGATATTTTATTTATTCTATAAAATTCTTACAAAAACAATTAACATAAAGCTATTCCTGAGATTATTTTAATCTAGTAAATTATTAGTGATTGTCATAACTGTTATTGCAAAAGACATTTATTACAGCTAATTTTGTTTAAAGAATCAATTTAGAAAATATTGTTGGTACACATTTGATGTGTAATACAAATAAAAATAGTGTTTATTTGATGCTTTCTTGTTCACTCTTAGCATTTCTGAGATAAAGACAATAATATTTCTGAACCTTTCAAATTTGTCTTCCTAATAATTTGTTTGGGGAATTCACCACTCAATCTGGTATTTGACAATCTCTTTTCCACACCATTCCACTTTGAGTTTATGCTGCAGGAATATGAAATTGTCAGTGTTCTTCTGAGTGCATCAATCTGTTCATATCTCCCTGACTCTGCCTAGGTTCCCTCAGCCTTGGAAAGACTTTCTATTACTATCTCTCAAGCTAAATATTTTCTATTTTTAAAGCCTCTTTGACCCTGTCTGTTCACCTCAGTCACAATTAATCATTTTCTCCTTTTGCCTCTTGCTTTCTCAGTGAATGTTCATCAACAGTATGACATTATTTAGGATGAAGATTCAGCACTTGTTCAGTGCCCCTGTGAAGCAAGCAGAACAAAGAATAGTTAATGATACTGAGGCTTAATACCTTTTAAAAATGTGAGGTACCAAATTGTATCAATTTCTACATGCACATTTCCAACATTTTA
This sequence comes from Callospermophilus lateralis, assembly GCF_048772815.1. NCBI lineage: Eukaryota > Metazoa > Chordata > Mammalia > Rodentia > Sciuridae > Callospermophilus > Callospermophilus lateralis. The sequence continues at coordinate 625,457 of NW_027512598.1, read as the reverse complement.
TCATAGCTGAAATTGTAAATATCTTACAATTGATATTAAGTAATAATAAAATTAGCATATAATTTACTTCTTTTCCTTGAAAAGATAATGATATCTCTTGTAAACTTTGGAGAAGTTTTTGTGTACAACTTTAGAAATATTTTCTGGTTTATTTACATTTATTTCCTAATTTGATGAATTACTACCCTCTTTCACTCTCAATAAAAATGACTTTTTTCTAATTTTGAGGTAAGGTATATAATGTAGATAATGCATTGAATTTTAGGATAATTATCTCATTCTATGTTGATCAGCCCAATAAGACAGTGTGTGATTGTCTTTGCTTTATTTCAGGACACTTAGGGAGCAAAACTAATCTATCTGTATGATATATAGTAAAATAATGTTTGAAAAAAAAGAAAAATTTTCAATGTTTAAATACAATTTTATTATTATGGTCAACAGGTTTTTAAATGTTTTAGATTAATTGTGTTTGTATGAGAGGAATCAACCTGAGTATTGAGAGAGAGAGAGAGAGAGAGAGAGAGAGAGAGAGAGATCAATGACTTATGGTTTGGAGATAAAAAATGTTAATTTAATATTCAAAAGTAATTATCAATCTGTCTCTTGCATTACAGTGAAAGTGCACGTATACCTATGTATATATGTGTGTGTTTGTATGGTGCTTGATCTAAAAGGCATAGAATACTAAATATATGTATGTGTGTGTGTGTGTGTGTGTGTGTGTGTATATATATATATATATATATATATATATATATATATATATATATATATTCATTACATTTCTAAGACATTTGAGGTAAAGTAATAAAATATTTGGATAAGCATGAAATTTTTACAAAGATGTTAGATATGCTACTTTCCAGAAAATGAGGGGACCTCCTATAAACATACAGAAATAAATTAATGGATTTTCATAATATCTTTTTTTAAATTTAGCCTTGGTTTTTATTTATTTTTTATATTTTTATATTTTAATTTCTTATATATGACAGCAGAATGAGTTACAATTCATATTATACATATAGAGTACAATTTTTCATATCTCTGATTGTACACAAAGTAGAGACATACCATTCATGTCTTCATACATGTACTTAAGGTAATGATGTCCATCTCATTCTACCATCTTTCCTACCCCCACATTTTCATAAGATCCTAACTGGAGCTGTGCCACAGATCCATATTCTGTGAGGGCATCTACAATGTCAGTTTTTAGCAAAATAAATCAAACTCAGAGAGTAAAGGGTCTTATATTTTCTCTCATATGGGGAAGCTAGAGAGGGAAAAAAATTAAAAAGAAAGAAATGAACGGGGCCAGGAATATTGCAAAAATATAGGGGAGTTCAGTAGAAGTGAGAGAAGGTACAAGGAGGAGGCAGAAGCAGAGAAAGGGGAACCACTAGAGGATGATATTTTCAATTATATGGTTATATTATGTGCACATATGAATATGTGATAACAATCCCATCATTTTATACAACTATGAGGAATGAATAAAAATATAAAAAATAAATAAATAAAATCTTAATTCTTAAAACAGGTACTTCTTCTTTTATCCATCCACGTTTTAGGTTTCATGGGTTTCTGGCCAGATACTGCAAAGATCTAGAGGTGATCAGAGACAACATCCCTATTCTATGAAAGTAGGTCTGGAGGATGCCCACCTTTACTGGGTCTCCCTCACTTCAGTGCCTCAGCTGCCATGGGCTCCCAGGGACAAGCTGCTTTGACATTACATACCTTCTCCCTTGAGAGGAAGAATAGTTCACTTTAAGCCTAAGCTGCCTTGGCCTGCTTCAGCCTCAGGTTCATTCACTTGTGGACCCTGGACACTATGGTGGTCTACTTTTCCACCCTCAGTAGCTTCTGGACTTCCAGGGACTGACTGACCACGGCTGTGTTGCCTGAGACCAAGATGAGTAGCCTAAATGAGTGCCTTGGCCCTTTGGTTAGCTGACATGGAAGCACATGATCTGTGACTGCCCCAAAGAATTTCTTAACAGACTTTCTAAACATATGGATCTGAAACCTCATAAGACAATGCCGTTGGACTTTTTAATGCTTTAATTCTCCAGATAGACTTTTGTCACTACTGTAGAGGTGTTTTTAAAAGTGTTTTAGGCATGCATTGAAGTGGAAAGATGTTAAACAAGTGACTTTTCTTGTATAATCAAATTTTGATGTATGTCTCTTTCAAATTCTGTCAAATTAATTTTATCCTATGTTTTTCTTTGGACTAATTTTAACTACATTAACATACATAATTAAAAAATCTAAAGCAAGGGGAAATATATTTTTGGAAATAATATGAGTGAAAGCAGATTACAAATTATCCTCCTGAAACTGACGTAAGCAAATATTATATACATGAAATGGAAACAAATACTGCAGTAAGTCTTAATGAAAGGAAGAAACACAGACAACTGCTAAAAACTTTGAGAAAACATTAGGCAGAGAGGTAAGAAAAAAAATCGAGGAATCAAGGAGTGTATCCTTCTTACATTTCCTTTGGATAACTGCAAATAAAGGGAAAATATACACAGAAAAATAAACTGAGTCTTAACCTATCAAATGCTACTCCTATAGGTGCTTCAACTCATCTCATTAAAATAAAATTTTAGACCAAAGACAAATTTTATATAGAGTGAGTGAAAAGTAAAAGAAAATTCACCTATACCCATATGAATACTGAGAAGGCACAGATATATATTTCCTTAAAACAAAAGTACTGTAGCAGAAGTATTATTTTAGATTATAAAAAAATAGAAGAAATAAAAGAACATTTTAATGTGCTATGTTCATACACACACACATACTTATACTCATTCACATGCAGAGTATATGGTCAATGTCCCATGACATGTAATGGGATTATGTATTGATAAACCATCATAACTTAAGAATAGCACAAAGTGAGCTGGGCACAGTGGCTCACTCCTGTAAACCCAGTGGCTTGGGAGTCTGAGACAGGAGAATCTCAGATTCAAAGCCAGCCTCAGCAACAGTGAGGTGCTAAACAACTCAGTGAAATCCTGTCTCTAAATAAAATACAAAATAGGGCTGGGCACTTGGCTCATTGGTTGAGTGCCCCTGAGTTCAATCCCTAGTATCCAAAAAAAAAAAAAAAAAAAAAAAAAGAATAGCACAGTTGAAATGTAGTTAAAATATTAATTTATTGCATATCATAGTATGATTTCTATAGAATGAATGTATATAACCTTTCCCGATCTCAAAAATAAAAATTAAAAAAAAACTTTATAAGTTGAGTCACTACAAGTAGAGAAATTCTATATATTCTATACTTTCATATTTTGTATGGAAAATATACTAAGAAATACAAATATGTTCACATGATAATTTTGCAGAATACAAAACAAATTAAGAAGATATAAAATAATGGATTGATGAAAAAAAGAGTTGTTTCTTTGAAAAGATAAACAACATAAACCCTTAGCCAAACAAAATAAAAGAAAAAGAAAGAAAACCCAAGTTAATAATATTAATATGAAAAATGAGAAATCACCATAGATATCTCAGAAATCCAGTGAACCATTAGAGACTATTTTAAAAACATATTCCTATAAACTGGAAAACCTAGAAGAAATTAATACATTTCTAGACAAATATGATCTGCCAAACCTCAATCAAAAGGCCATAGAAAACATAAACAGTCAAAAAGCTTGTAATGAGATCCAATCAATAATAAAATGCCTTCCAACAAGGAAAAGCTCAGGGCCAGATGGATTCTCAGCTGAATTTTACAAAACCTTTAAAGAACTAATGCTATTCTACCTAAAATTATTTCATGAAATAGAAAGGAATGGAACATTTTCAAATTTGATTTTTGAAGCCAGTATCACACTCATACTACAACCAAACAAGGACACATCAAGAAAGCAAATTACAGTCCAGTATCACTGCTGAATTTAGATGCAAAAATACTTAATAAAATATCAGCAACTCATGTTCAGCAACATATTAAGAAGATTAAATATCAAGATCAAATTGTTTTTTTTTTCTAGACAAGCAAGAATATATGATTATGCACAAATCAATAAAAGCAACCCATCACATAAACATAATTAAGGACAAAAACCATGTAGTAGTCCCAATAGATGAAGAGGAGTTCTTTGACAAATCTCAGCACTACTTCATCATAAAAAAAGAAAACACTAAATAAACTAGGAATAGGATCTTATCTCAACATCATAAAGGCTATATAAGAAAAACATAAAGCCAACTTCATAATAAATGCAGAAAAACTGAAAGCATTTCCTTTAAAATCTCAGCAAAGAAAAGGATTTCCATGTCCTCACTCCTACTTAATATAGATCTGGAAATTCTAGCCAGAGCCCTAAAGAAATAAAAGGGATAAAACAGAAAAGAAAAAATTTAAATTATCACTGTAAGAAGATGATATGATCCTATCTATACCTAGAAGATCCTAAAAATTTCACCAAAAGACTCCTAAAGCTAATATACAAATTCGTAAAATACCAGATTACAAAATCAACATGCAAAAATAAATAGTTTTTCTGTATATCAACAGCAAATTCACTGAGAAAGAAATCAGGAAAACAATTGCATTTATAATACCCTCAAAAAATAAAATAAAATACCTTGGAATAAATATAACCTGGGAGGTAAAAGACTTCTACAATAGAAAATCTCAGAACATTGAAAGACCTCCCATGTTTATGAAAAGGCAGAATTAATATTGTTAAGATGGCCATACTAACAAAGGCAATGTACAGAATCAATGCAATTCCCATAAAAGTACTATTGACATCTTTATAGAACTATAAAAGTAAACTGTCCTGTAATTCATTTGGCAGAATAAAAAGCCCAGAATAACCAAATAAATGTTAAGAAAAAAAAAGCAATGCTGGATACATCACAATGCCTGACTTCAAATTATTCTACAGAGCTATACAACGAAAACTACATGGTGCTGATATAAAATCAGACATATAGACTGATTACTGGTATATAATAGAAGACCCAGACACAAATCTACATGTCTACAGTCATCTGATCCTTGACGAAGGTGCCAAAAACTTTCATTAGAGAAAATATAGCCGTTTTAAAAAATGGCTCTGTGAAAACTGATTTTTCATATGTAGAAAAATGAATCTAGACCCTTATTTCTCAACCTGCAAAAAAATTAACTCAAAATGGATCAAAGACCTTGAAATTAGATGAGAAACTATGCAATTCCTACAGTAAAACATATGGTTAACACTCTAGCTTTTAGGCAGAGGCGATGACTTTCTCAATAAGATCCCTAAAGCTCAGGATATAATGTCAAGAGTTAATAAATTGGATGGCATCAAATTTTAAAGCTTCTTCACAGCAAAGGAAACAATTAAAAATGTGAAGAAAGAACCTACAGAATGGGCAAAAATCTTAATTAACTATTCTTCTGACAGAGGATAAATATCTAAAATATATAAATTACTCAAAATCTTTACACCAAAAAAATCAAATAACACAATTAATAAATGGAAAAATGAATTAAGCAGGCAATTCTCAATAGAAGAAAAATGAGTCGCCACCAAATACATGAAAAAATGTTCAATGTCAGAGAAATTAGGGAAATGCAAATCAAATTTACACTGAGATTTCATCTCACAACAGTCAGAATGATAATCGTCAAGAATACAAATAATAATACATGCTGGAGAGGATGTAGAGAAAAAGGAACATTTTTATACTGTTGGCAGGACTTTCAATTACTACAACCACTATGGAAAACAACATAGAGTTTCTGCAAAAGACTGGGCATGGAACCACCATAGGATTGAATGATACCACTCCTTAGTATTTATCATGAAAAATTAAAGTCTTCTTTCTATAGTGATAGTGCATACCCATGTTTAAAGCAGCACCATTCAGAATAGTCAAACTATGAAACCAGCCATCAATATGGTATATATAACAATCATATTTTATTCAGCCATAAAGAAACATGAAACATTGGCATTTGCAGGAAAATGAACTAGATACCATTATGTTAAGTGAAATAGCTCAAACTCAGAAAGACAAGTGTCATATGTTTTCTCCTATATGCACAAACTAGATAGGAAAAAGGAAAAAATGGCGAAGGTGGACCTCCTAATAATCAAAGGGAGATCAGTGGAGAAAAGGGATTAAGGGGCAGGAGATAGGGAGTGATATTGGCCAAATTATATTGTTATACTGTGTGGATTTACAAATATGTAACAGCAAGTACACCAATAAAATGTACAAAAACTAAACAAAAAAAAGAATCATATCCATAGAACAGAATGACATCCTGAGATAAATGCATTGACAAGGTAAAGATATTTAAGCAAATAACAAAATGTAGATGCATATAAAAAGTGTTAAAAAAATGCTAAGAATGAGCAGGCTAGGAAGAGCCTTGAAAAAAGAGATAACATTTCCTGTGAAAATCACAATTGGAAAAATGATAATCTGTTCATATTTGTATACTTGTCTAGGAATTAAAGAATAAATGAAGCTGCCTTGTGAATATTAGGCTATTTAGGGGTTATCAGGTATTGAACTTTGTGGCATTCAACCAGCCACATCCTCAGCCCTATTTTATATTTTATTTAGAGACAGGATCTCACTGAGTTGCTTTGTGCCCCTCTTTTGTTGAAGTTGGGTTTAAACTTGTGATCCTCCTGCCTCAGTCTCCTGAACTGCTGGGATTATAGACAGTGAACATTTCAAAAACTTTTACAGAATGGTCAATACCAACAGATACTCCAATGAATCTTCTTTTAAAGATTAAAACAAAAAACAGCGAGTGAACAAGAGAATAACAAAAAAATTAGACAGTTATCAGCACCCCACAAGGCAATATTCAGAGCTATAAGCCAGGGAACATTTTCCCCAACTTTTCAAGTAAAATCTCAATACTTTAGGAGACAGGGTAACCTTTTTATGTAAAGAAAATTAGTAAACCACCAATAGTGGATTTTAAGATAATAAATAACTCAATATTCCTAATAGCTTAAAACAATCTTTCCTTCAAAGGCAGATGAAAAATATTGGTAATGCTACTTGTTATAAAATTCTGATAGAATTTTTGAGTTATTAATCATATCAATGTACCAAATTAGTACATTGCAATTCCAGGAAGGTGTGTTAAATAAATGTTGACCATGTGAAGTTGGGGAAAGAAATACGCAATTTCTGAGAAAGAAAATATGGTTTAATGAATTAAAATCCTGTGAAACATAAGCTATTAAGGTTGTGCTATATAACAAAGGAAACAACTATTAAAATACAAAGGGGGAAGATACAGAAGACTGATCACTGTATTGTATTCAAGTTTCCCCTGAACTATAAAGTAGATGTTATGTTCAGGTTTAGAATCAATAAATCATCCACGTGATTCTTCCTAAGGTTTGAGATGGAGTGTTGCCTCCTTTGCATCTGGTAAGTTAGTGAAAATACACAAATTTGAAAATATAATATTACAAAAATTTTGTGATGTTAATATAGGGCAAGTAAAGCAAAAGGAAGAAAAGGAAATATAAAAAAATAGTCATTCAGATTGGCAAAATTTTGACACCAAATTTTCATAAGTGTTACAATTTGTCTTGCAATAATTGTAGTAAAATGAAGATATTTTTTGAGTTTATAATATTTAAAATATTCAATTTAATTTGATTTATTAGGTATATCGTGACAGGAGGGTCTCCACTTCATGTTCCACCTCAGGAATTTAGCAAAGATTTAAGCAACTTAGTGAGATCCTGTCCCAAAATAAAAATATAAAAACAGCTGGGGATATCACTCAGTAGTAAACTGCCCCTTGTTTAAATTTTCAGTAAACTGCTGACACCCCCCAAAAAACCCTTAAGAACATAAAAATAAATTTAACACTACCTACTTAAGTATTTCTTAAATTTTATTCAAATCATTTTATGAATCAAAATAAATAAATTGCACTACAAAATGAAAACAAAACACTCGACTATGTTTTTAACATTTTTTTCTTAGCATTGTTCTCCTTTTATTCATATTTAATATTATGTTTTATTTCCTCAAAAACATATATTTCCACTGAAAAAAATTTTGTGTAGTTTTAAAGGTAATCTCTGTTTATCTATTTTTATTCAAACTTTTAAAAAATTTTCTTCTTTGTTAATGTCATGCTATATTTTGCAAAAAACAATCACATTGGAAAAGAAAATCACATTTAAAATTTATATTTAACACTAATACTCAAGACAAAAATTACTACCCCCAATAACTTTTAGGTACTTAAAAAATGTAATACACTTGAGAAAATTACTGATTTAAAATATTGACAGATCTATCCTGCCACATAATCTAATCACTTGTATTTTGGTATGTCTAGAGGAATTTGCTTAAGAAGTGAAAATTTTATTAGTAAAAATAGAGATGTTATTGCATTTGAGAAAGACTCTTTCCATCTGGGTAAAAAGTGAAATTGTCTTACTATTAGGAAACTAGGTCAAAAGATTTATAATCTAAGATGTTATTGGATCTAGACGAGAAACAAAATTACCTGATCTGAAGGGTTTTGGTTTGAATATGAGGTGTTTACACAAAGTTTCTATTAATGCAGAAAATTTCATAGATGGAATTATTATATTATTATATATTATATAATTATATTATGAAAACTGAAACTCAATTTGAATGGACTGTACTGGTGGTAACTGTAGGCAGATGAACATGGCTAGAGGAGGTGGGTCACTGGGAGACAGGGCCTAGGGGTGCATTTTCCCTGTGGACCCTTTTCTACCCCTTCTGATTCATGACTTGAACATCTTTTCTCTGCTGCACCCTCTTGTAGCATGATGGGCTGCCTCATCTTGGGACCAGAGAAATGGAGTTCACCATCTATGGGATAAAACCTTTGAAACTTTGAGCCCCCCAAACTTGTCTTGCTCTACGATGTTCTGGTTGATATTGTTCGCAGTGACAAAAAAGCTGACTACATCCTCAGAGAAGTTTAAAATTATTTTCTGCTATTTTTTTTAATTTAATAGATGAATAGATAAAAAAGTGTGGCATTTATATACAATGGAATATTACTCAGCACTAAAAAATAAAACAAGATCATGGCATTTGCAGGGAAATGGATGACATTAGAGCAGATTATGCTAAGTGAAGTTAGCCAATCCCTAAAAAACAAATGCCGAATGTCTTCTCTGATAAGGGGAGGTTACTCAAAATGGAGTAGGAGGGAAGAACATGAGAAGAAGATTACCACTAAATAGGGAAGAGAGGTGGGAGGGAAATGGAGGGAGAAGGGGAATTGCATGGAAGATGGAAGGAGACTCTCATTGTCATACAGAATACATGTATGACAAAGTGAGGAAAAAGAAAAAAAAGAAGTGTGTCACATTACATGGGTAGAGAGAAGTGATAGGAGGGAAGGGTATGGGAAGGGGTAAAGGAAGGGCAGCAGAATAAAATAGACATTATGATTGCTGTATATATATACGTGACTGCATGACCAATGTGATTCTGCAACCTGTACGCTCAGATAAATGAGAAATTATACCCCATCTGATTCAAATGTACGATTTGTCCAGATCATTGTTTTGTCATGTGTAACTAATTAAAACAAATAAAAAAAGTAAAATTAAAAAAGACATGCTTGTTTTGAATTTAAACAGAATTTTTAATATTATTTTTTATTTAAAAGTTACCTTATAACATATATAATATGTATAATTATATAATACATATTTTACCAGCATATTTTATACCCAGCTCTAATTATTGCTATATTTAAAATGAGGATGTTTTATTAGTTAAATAATAGTTTGTATTTCAGACATTACAGTAAACATATTAAGTCCCTCCTTTAATTATAAGTTTTAAAGTATATAATCCTTGGTTAAATATTATATACATGATAGTACTCTATGGAATTCATGGTATAATAAAATCCTATTGAATGAAAAACTGTAATCCATCCCAGGAAACTCTTCAAAAGTAATTAGTAAATGATTAATTATTTCATCTCGTTTAACAGATATGTTGAAAAACAATTTTTTTTAAATCCAAGGATTATTTTAATGAGTATACATTGCTTTAAAAATGGATGAACTATAGCTTTTCTGTTCTTTTTTGTTGTTGTTGTTAATTTTTATGTCATAAGGTGGTGCCCCATGAAAAGTTTCATCTGTAGTTTTTGGTACAGATGAAAGACTCGTACTCAAAAGTTATCAACATCACTTATTTCAAGTAAATTTTTTTTTAATAATCTGGTTACATTGCATGATCAGAAAGAAATCAAACCCATTAAACCTATTGGTATGCTATAATCCTATTTAAGTCTTAAGAAAAAGTAAAACCTTATATTTGTGATACGAAATGTATACTAATATGGAAAAGACTTCTATTGAACTAAATAATTATATACTTTAAATGAAAGTAAATAATATTTCATGGTTTTATGGGAGTGTATATATTTTTAAATAAGAATCAGATTTGTGTGTACAAAATAATGGAAGCCATAAAATTCTTCTCTTCAGCATAACTAAAAGAAGAAGATGAAGAAAACATTGAAAATCCAGGCAGGCACTCACAAGGAGCAGAGAAAGAAAGGGGAAGGGTCTAATGCCATACTTTGAAATGTAGATAATTCTGGATCTGGGTAGAGCAGACTGTAGCTTTAAAAGTTCTCTATCCTCCAAAGAAAGATTACTATTCAGTCTCAGTATCCACCAAATTTGTACTGATGTTTGTGAAGCCAGAAGGAGGCCAATAGAAAGGGAGGAATTGCATGTTTCTCTTTTCCTAGGAGAGGAACCTAGAGGTGGGGAGCAGATTGGTTGTGAAGAGATGCCTAGAAAAGCATGGGCACTGTTTCCGGCAAGTCAATTGTCCTGTCTGCCCACTGAAGGTGTGGGGTATGTGGCGTCTGTGTGCCACAGTCCGGCTGCAGCAAAATAACCAGGGGGGTGACGAGCAACTTGTGTAGATTGATACAGCAGGAGTGGGAGCCTTTTATTGTAGGACAGGAGGGGTATATATACATTCCACACAGCTTATCTTAATTAGCATAAACTAGATACAGCAGTCAACCAATAAGGAATCTTCACACTTAATGGCTCGCTGGCATTACTTCACAAACCACTCCCTCTGGCAAAATGCCAGGTGCCATCCTGACTTGTTTACAGACTCTAACATCTGTGAGCATCTCCACTTTGGACTGTGTGGTGTTATCCAAACACATGGAAGAAACAAAAATGGCAGATCAGGAAATGTCCTCATATATATGCAGGGAGAAAGGATTTTTTTTTTTGAGAGAATCTCTCTCTTTCTGTCTCTTTCTCTCTCTCTCTCTCTCTCTCTCTCTCTCTCTCTCTCTCTCTCTCTTGAAGATGGACACAACACAATGCCTTTATTTTTATGTGGTGCTGAGAATCGAACCTGGGTCCGTCTGTGCTAAGCGAGTGCTCTATGGCTGAGCCACAATCCCAGTACGAAAAAATTGTTTTTCATGTGGACTACATACAGTTTTTCTCTATGGTGAGAAAGAAGAAAAATGATCTTCATTAGCCTAAAAATGAATGCAAGTCTCCAGGTGGCCAGAATATGAAGTATACTTAAGTTGTATAGAAATAAGGAAATACAGTTTGGCGGAGTCAATGGCCACAAAAATTGACACACAGCATGAAGTTCTCGAACTTAGGTTAGAGGTAAGTTGGACCCAAGAAACAGAAAGAAGCTTTCCCACGTGCTGTGAGGAACAAAGAAACTCACTAAGCAATAGTGAGTTTATTTAATTCAATAAATTCATACTCCAAATAGATAAGAGAAAATTGACGGAAAATAACAGGATAAAAAAAATCACAACTGAACTCATAATAAATTTGGTAGCACCCAGGACAAAGAGAAGGAGAATTAATGATGAGAGGAGAGAAAAAGTTTGAGAAAATTATGGAGTACTACAAATGAAAATAAAGACTAAACAGTGAGACAAATCCACTAAAAATACAGATAATTAGTCTTAGTGAGGAATGAGTCTCAGCAACTAAAAATAACAAGTAATGATTTAGCACAGTAATAAAACTGAAATTTACTAGAAAAACCAAGCAAAAAACACAAAAACTAAATCTATGCATAGAACACTTTGAGTTTTAGGCAACATGCGGGTGCCTTTTAGTTAAATAGATCTTCAAGAATTTGGAAAGAATACCTGAGACAATGGAGCAGAAGCCAACTTGCTTAAAGAGTTTTGAGTTTTAGACTGGTATTGGACTTCCCTACAGTATCATTCACTGCTAATATCAGAACATTCAAAATAAAAACTATGAATCAAAAGATGAAGGTATTCTCAAGAAAGATTAAATTGAGGACTATAAAGCTTGAATTTATTGTATAAATATTACTAATAATTAATTTTATCTAATTAGGAAGTTAATCAATATAATAAGTCTCCAAAATAGAGAAATTGTGTTAATAAAAATAGGCCCATTTAAATATAGAAAGAGTATTTTCAAATTGAATGGGCAATAGTTACAGAATGAATTATACAGTAATAAATATTGGATAATATAATGATGTAAATATCAAATATTAGAATAAAGGAGAAGCAAAAGTATCAATGTCCTTATCATTTATAGTAAAGTTTAATAAAAGTTAATAGCTCACGTAGATACAAATAACCATTTTACTTTCATATGTATATTTGGTTTTCATATGTATATACAGTTCTCATATTTTCATATAACTTAAGAGTCTGAGGAAATATAAAATGTGGTAAAATATTAGTTCTAATTTAGTATGTTTCCTTTTCTTCTGGTAATTTTAGTAAAAATTAATTTCATTACATATTTTAATCAAATTAGTAGAATGCAATCTATTTTTATAATTAAATATTATTTACTAATCCTGTTTGCAAAACTATGTGAAACATTTTTATGTAAAAATAATTATTAGCATTATCAGAAAATGTAGTATTGTGTGATCTTTAAGTAAACTCAGTTCTTGTTAATATTATTTTAAAATTTTGAAATGTATTTTTGATATTAAAAAAACATATTGTTCTCATTATATTGTAATATGTATTATGTCACTGTGACATTATTTTAAGTTATTAACTTAAAAATTTAACAAAAAATTGAATCTACTCCAATGAATATAAAATGTCCAAATTTAGAAAGCATAATCTCAAATTCAAATATAAATGATGCTGTACAAATGGCAACTGTATTTTAATGAAAAAAAAAAACATGAACACAAGTCAAACAGAACATTGTGTTCTAAGACGTAGTTAAAAATGTGATAAGACACCAATGACTTTGGAAATAAATGCATACAAATGCATAGGGGTATAAACTAAACATAAAATGTCCTAAAAGATGAATGTATCTGAAATATACTAAACCTCAATTTCAGGTCATGCCAAACTTGTTAATGTTCTCCTTGACATTTGCATTGATAAATTTTATAATAATATTAAAAAATAGGCATTTTGTACCATAGATTGAATACCAGTCAGATTCAAGAGTATTTCATCATGAGCAGGCATAAGGAAATATAAGAGACTAAAAAACAATGGAATTGTAATGAAAATTATCACAAAAATTTCATTTATGAAAAAATCACCTCAGGCCCAAATTTTGGGGACCAGCCTACCATGGACTGACGCCTCTGAAACCATAAACATAAATAAACTTTCTCTCCTCCAATTATTTATTTTGTTTATTTTAGTCATAACATCTGAAAGCTGATACAAACATTGTCCTTCTCTTGAATCTTTATTTGGATATATTCAGTGGTCTCCTTGAATCTCTCTTCTGTCACAGACTACAATGCATTTACAGAGCAGGGAGTCCAGCACAGGGAGATTAGCTTTCCTGAGAAAACCCTCCAGGTAAAACCTTTGCAATTTATAACAAGGCTGGAAAAATTATATATACCTATGTATATCTCTTTATATATATATTAGTATAGGTATATATGGCAGAAGATATATTCTTGAATTTTTTGTATTTTAAAAAATTAAAATATATCAAATGCAATAAATAAATTATGTTAATTTTACTGCACTATTAAATTAATTTTTTATGTGAATACCAGGTAATTGCTAGAAGGTAATTCCCTAGCAGCCTAAGGTATGTTAAATGGCATGTGAAATGCATCAATATTGTTGCAGTTTGTTCTTTTCTATTATTTTTATGTAATACCTTTAATCTAGCCCTTTGTCTTTTGTTGGGCCCTTGATTGTTTTCAGTTTTTGACAATGTGAATCAAATTGCTATGAATACACATAATATAGATGAGCAAAGTCATCCATGTCTTCTGGAGAACAAAGACACTTATTTTGTTCAGACATTTGCAAAGAAATGAGATTGCTGGAGTGCAGAGAAATACATGCTTAGTTCTATGAGATAGTTTCAAACAGTCCTTGACTGTGGCTTTACTCTCACTGGAATGCGTGAGCCAACAAGTTGCTGTACATCTTTGACAATGATGGCCAGTCATTTCAAATTTGAGACATTTGTTGGATACATGTGGTATACCTTTGTAGATTTAATTTACACTTCCATGATAAGTGATTTTTTTTGTACCTACTGTTTTTTTGGCTATTCTCTCTTGTGACATTCATGTTCACATCTTTTGAACATTATATATTGGATTGTCAGTCTTTTTTATTATTTGTAGACTTTCTTTAGATATTCTGGAAACAGAGTTGAGATTTTAATTTTTATCTCTGGTGCTAACAGAATATGAAGACAAAAAGAAATACATCGGTCATCATATTATGTACAAAAAGAATAACTGAGAAACTCCTTCTACTTTTTATTTCCTGGTCTCATAGTATATCTTCCAGGTTTATCACATAAAATAATAAGTGCTGGTATAATTAACGTGTCATATCTTGAAAAAACAGTAGCCCCAACCCCAGTAGGAGTCACTTCCATGCTGATGTCTCCTTAATTAATCTTATGAAATGACCATTTCAAACATCTAACTGACCAGTAATTTACAAGTGCTGTGATATATCTTCAGACCTGTGGATACCTGAACACCAATCAGTACTTGACTTCTTGAGTCATATGGTGAATTATTTGGCTTAGATGAATTAATATATGGTCTAGTGTCTATAAGTTAGACACACTGTGAACTATTGAATAATGCTACAGACAGTCACTTAGGCAGGGAGACAGAAATCCATATCCAGAACACATCTCAATTAGAGTAAAAACAAATAAATCTCCATTCCCTCTCCTTCATTGACAGGGTTGAGTAGATTCAAATATCCTCAGAAATTGCCTCAGTTGTCCCTTCAAATAGAATCTGTCTCTGCTGTTAGGAATTTACACATTCAACAACAGTATTCTCTAACAAATGGCTGAGAGTAAGGACTTACAGTTTGGGTCCAAAAATGCTTTTCTTTTTGAAATAATTATCACTAAATTAATAGACCTACTCACTACACAGAATTTGGGTGGTCAATGACAAAGAATGAATAGAAAATATTGAAAAAATAAATTTCCAACTTCTAAATAGAATTGGATATAACCCCCAAATCTGTATCCACTACAATGTGTCCACTACAACGGAGCCTTCTACACAGATCTTTTTCTGATTATATTCTCTTATCAACCTCAAATCTTGCTAATTAAAGGGACCTGTGCTTTTATCCTGGAAATCCAATAGTATCTGCAATGTATAATATATAATTGTGACAACATAAATCAGGTGTTCTGCCCAGTGGGAGGTTTCTAACCATCACTCCCAGCCTACAATATTTTAGCTATAATGTAGAAACAGTGAACATCTGAATGTCATCTATTCAGAATTTTTACCTTCTATATGAACCAGTCAGAGGGACCTGCCACACACACACATATACAAGATCAAAGGTCTGAGTTGAGGAAGAGAGTTTAATGAATTTGCATTTGTTTGTAAAAATTGATGTAAAAAAGCACCAAAAACGGGGTGATTAAACAACAAAAACATATTGTCACATGGTTTTGGAGGCTGGAAGTCCATGAGTTAGGCGTTTGCAGGTTTTGTTCTTACAAGAATGATGAAAAAGATTTGTTTCATACCTCTCTGCTAGCTGCTAGAGGTTTGGGGCAATCTATGCCTTTCTTTGGTTGGTAGACCACTGACTTCAACTGTATATGTCATTCTCTCTGGGCGAATATCTATGTCCAAATTTCTCTAAATTAGTTTACATTAGTTTAGGAGCCAACCCTACCTCAACATACATACACAAAAACACACACACATGTATATATATAATTATATAATTGAACAATTAGATTTCCACAAAGTTCAACTTTTGTTGCATTGGAAGTTAAGATTTTAGCACAACCCAAACCATAACACCATACATAGATGCAGTTTGTCTTCTCTTTTTGTGGATTTGCAAATATGTGTGTGTGTGTGTGTGTGTGTGTCTTTGTGCATGCACACAAGCATGTTCACAACTGATTGAGCCTACTCCTAAATGTATACAAAAAGTTCAGCTGTGCCCACACAAATTAATGTTTTTTTGTGGCCCAATCAGTCCATGATAGATGTCTCTCCTCAAATAGTGTCTGTGTAACAAGATTAATAAGCTCAGTAGCCTGTCAAATATTCGTTTCTGAATAGAGAATGCTATAGGCTACAGATGGTCTTATTACAGATGGTCTTATTACCTTAGGTATGCACATAATGTCTTTCCTATTATAGCTTGCCAAAGACACTTTGTGCCAATCCTGTGTACTATGAATAACTAAAGGACTTTTGAGTCTTCTGGATCTTACTGCTGAATGCAGTATGGCTAGTATAAAAGCCTGAATCTACTTTAGAATTTTTCCTTTCTGAATCTCACTCAAATAATGCAACTTTCTTAGTCACTCAATATAAGCAACTGTACTATATACTTTCTGAAAAATCAGAGTAGTATATCATAATGTACTGTGCCCTCTTTTCATAGAAGAGATAAAATTATTCAATAACTTGTCCTATGTCTTAGATAGTACACCTATAAAATATTAGATCTTAAATATGTTCCTTATATAGTAATCCCCTGAATATTTGTAAGGTTTATCTTCTACGCACTGAAAACTTTGCAGAATACTTGCCAATTTTATCTCGAAGGTCACACTAATCATCGGTCAAATATATCATCGGTATATATTTGATGTATTTTTAATTTTTCTATTTGACTTTCTTGGTTAAAGAGGGACTGGTTTTTGGATCTTCAACTAGACCTCTTTTGCCATAATCTCACTACAATAGTCATGGAACACTGTGGGAATTCTTCTCACCACCATATGGTTTAGTCCATGTTATATAATGAAGAACCATGGAAAACCCTGAGGTTGTGTTTGTGGAACCATTGCACTCATTGTGAGTTGGATTGGGACAGATAATCCATTTGTAACTTCCCTTTCTCTCTACTCAGAGGGGCTATGATTATGTTATGGTTCTGCTAGTATAAGGTAAACCCACACTCTTTGATCAATTGCTCTTGTAAAACCAAGATATTCTCAATATTTTGTGCATAGTATTACTTATAAAGAACAATGAAAGGTTTTGTTTTATGCCATGAGTCTTCTGGGATAGATTTGGCTCAAATGACTCCCATCTCACTGGGAAAATAGGCTGTTTAGTACATTTTCTTCTGATTTGACTGCTGAGGTAAAAGGGAGAACAAGTCTTTTATTGCCCAAGCTGAGTTCTAGCCCATCGCCATGTCCATCAATATTCAGATGGTCAAACTTTGGGTGGACAAAGTAGACAGGGCCCTCATTCTCCCCACCAAGGTTTTCTGCCTAATGTAAGTTGCTTGAAACAAGGTTTCCCCCAATGATCCTGTTCCGGAGCTGCTGACCATTTTCAGAAGCGACTTAGCTTTCCTGAAACTCCAGGCATGTATAGTACGCCTGAACTTGATGAACACACTACCTTTCTGTGGGACTGGTAGAAAGCCAGTGCAGGTGGAACCAGCACCCATGAACAGATTGCTGTGCAAATAGCAAAGCCCTATGCCAAGAGCAAAGAACTGAGAAGGTGTGAGCAAAAATCCTGGAATCATGTGTAACTGCTGACAGCATGCTTGTGCAAGTCTGCCATTTCTCTATAAAGATTTTATTTCTCCTGGCCTCAAGGATTCAGTCTCAGAACACTAATCGGTGTGCTATTCTCTGTGCTTGAGCCTAAGCCTCAGGAAATGCTCATGCAGATGATATTGCTTGCTTCTTTAGGATTTCTATCTTAAATTGAGCAAAAGAACCCTAGGTTGACTTAGCAAATTATCTAGGGGGATTGGTGTGTAAGATATTTACCTGGGGCACAAAATTTAAATGATAATCTGCAAACTAATTGAGCAGAATAAAAAAAATACTAATGAACTTTTCAGAATCCACGAAGTTCCCCAACAAATAAAGTTTCAGCATTTTAAATAAAGACAGAATCTTACCTTGAATTTTTATTTACTTGCTACCCAAATACTCATCTTTAAGTCACACAACAAAGTCAAAGTTGATGTGAGATTTAAGAATAGAAAATGTTTATTGACAGTCCAAAGAAATAATAAGGACTTTGAATGTTTCAATGAAGGTGCTGTGCCTCAGAGAACTTTGAAAGTTAAAGTGGTAATTCTGGTAATGAGAAGATGTTAGAAAAGTAGGCAAGCATTCTTTTGAGAAAAATGACATGAATAAAAAGCCTGTATAAAGATGTTATGATATATGTTCAGATAAAATGACATAAGCACTCTGAAATTAAATGTTATTTTAGGTTTTATTTAAAAGACATATATATTTGGAAGGAGCTGACAAAAATCTCACTGAAACTTTTTTAGTTTAAAGGTTATTCATTAACATAAAAATAAATTCCAATACCATATTAAGTACTTCTACACACAAAACAAGGCCCATAATTTTAAACTGGATAAAAATATTGCACTGTTTTGGCATGTAAATGGTGTTTACTGCTAGTAGCCTTAAATCATATTGTGATACAAAGACCACCCTCTGTATAGTCACACATAAACCTAATAAATGCAAGCCATTCCCATACAGTAATTTACTTGGGAGAGACTACTTTGTACAACTAGGTCATAGCTGCTAACTCTCAGGGCATCTTCCGAAACTGTGCATGTTCATAAAACAATTCTGAACTTTAAATTAAAGTCTAAATCACTGCCATGGACCTGCCTGTCCATCATGCCAGCAATGTTCAATTTTTATTTTAATTCTCACTGTTCTCATATTCAGATAAGGTATTTTGAGGATTTGGTGTAAGCAAAGGAGGAGCTGATTAGCCAATTGAATAACTTCTTGTTGTTATTTTTCCTACACATTGTTTGGAATTAGAATTGATCCCTTTGGATTGAACAAGCTCCCAAAGTTCTTTACAAATCTGGAGCAAATTCAGCCTCAAGAAATTAATTGAAAATGAAGTGTGAGAATAATTTCTATTAGTTCCATGAGCTGGTGGAGCAGAACTTACTGGTATTACCTATACTAATCCATGAGGCAGCATCCCTCGATCAAAATTCTCTAGCTTGCACTCTTATAATTTATGCCTATAAAGCTGAATGTGTCTTGCAATGACAGTATGTGTAGTACTGTTTTTCTTTCTTTTTATTCTTCCTTCCTTCTTTTTTTTCTTTTTTTTCCACTTTCCTTCTTTCTACTAGGGATTAAACCCAGGGGTGTTTAAACACTCAGCCATATTTCCAGCCCCCCACCCTTTTTTTGTGTGTGTGATGAGTTTCGCTAAGTTGCTTTAAGGCCTCACTAAGTGGGTGAAATAGTGATGAACTTCTGATCCTCCTGACTCAGCCTTCTGAGTTGCTAGGATTACAGGCATGTGCCACCACACCCAGTTTCAGTACCATTTTAAGAACTTGACTCAGTCACAAACAGTTGAAGGATTGTGCAGAAACTCACCTACATGATGATGCTGAGATTTGAACCTAGGCAGTCTGATTCTATAGTCTGCAACTGTACTCATGATTTTCTCATTGTCACTAAATGCCTGTTAGTATTCTAGGTCCATGATCAACAAATGTCCCCCACACTGACCCATGGTTAAGAGAGAGAATCGTTTTCTTTCCTAATATTCAATAATTCTTTCAGATTTTTTTAAAATTTTGCAATTGTAGATGGACAGAATTCCTGTATTTTATTTGTTTATTTTTATGTGGTGCTGAGGTTCAAAACCAGTGGCTCACACATGCTAGGTAAGTACTTTGTCACTGAGCTACAGCCCCAGACCTCAGATTTTTAATATTCTATTATACTGAAAGATTCTTTACTCAACAAGTCCTATGGCTCTTCCTATAAACATGACACTTATAATTTCAGTTTCCATAAGAGGAACATTTGAGTTTCATAATTTCATGGGATTCTTGCTTTCAAATATTTCTCAATTTCAGTAATTTACTCCTTTGATTTTATGTTTCATCTTGTCTTCACTTGAAAGTGTACATCTGACATAGGAACATTTTTTCCCTAAATTTAGATCATTTTATGTGATCTTCTCATTGTGTTGTGTTCATTGATTCTTTTACTTCATCACTGACTGTTATCCTATGTTGGGGTTCAAGTGTGCAGAGTTTAGCTCCCTCAGGCCTGACACTTTGCAAGAGCTGTGGCTGTGATTTAGGTCAGCTGAGGCAAACCTCAGTTAGGAGGAGGAAACGTTCTCTTCCCCTTATCGCAAGTCACAAGTTCTGCATGGTTTGGCCAAGAGGAAGAAGCTCCCTGCATACTTGTCCTAGGAACAGTACATTCTAAAGAGATAGATGCATCCTCAGGGGAGTAGATAATGTCTACAAGGAACTTTAGGAGGGTACTTATCAAATAAGCAGGAACGATCTGAAGTTAGCTCTGTGTATCCGCTGAGGCATGTTATCTGGGCAATGTAGGCAAAATGTTATTGAAGAATTGCTTGCTTTGTTAGAAGAAGAATATAAAAGGAACTTGCAAATAAACCTCAGCATGCAGTTGCAATTGCTGCCTTTGCTCTGCATCCCCTGTGTCCCGGTTATTTCGTGACCCTTACCCAGGGACCCAAACGCACTAGACGTTCACAATCCTACAACAGTCTATATAATGTCCCTCAATGTCAGGTTCAGTTTTAAGGCCTGTCAATAATTGCCCAATATCAGTGCTCTGCTTCTTGTTGAGAAAACTGCAAGTGTAGATAATTTTCAGTCTCCATTCTATGAATAATCTTCAGGCTATTGAATCTCATTCTTGGAAATCTTAAAGTCACACATATTGTTAAATATATGTCCATGCTTCTTAATCGCATCTTGCCCTCACACTGCATGGAAAATTTTGTTTTTCTACTAAGAAAATCTGTGTGAGAGTGTGTGTGTGTGTGTGTGTGATAGAGAGAGAGAGAGAGAGAGAGAGAGAGAGAGAGAGAGAGAGAGACTGAGAATTGAATCCAGAGATGCCTTTATTTTTTTTTTTATTTTGAGACAGGGTCTCTCTAAATAACCAAGTCAGCCTCAAATTTGTGACCCTACAGCATCAGCCTCTTGAGTAGCTGGGATTACATGTGTGTACCACTGCAGGCAGCTGCTAATTAAATGTCTAACTCAATCACCCATTAAAACCCCAAATATAAACACTCCAACCAGACTCAGTTTTTAAGTTTGTTTCCAAATTTAATCAAATATCAGAAACTATAAGGCAAAATATCCAGAGACTCTGGCTTTGGCCAACATGTTTTTTTTTTGCCTTAATTTTAATGCAGGCTTTTCAATTTTCCATAATGTTATAAAAAATTTTTATTTATCAAAAAATTTCAGAAATAAGGAAAGATAAAAGCATAAATAGAAATGAAACAAACACTAAAAGGAAACTTTTACAATATATGTATATTTTTATATTCTTACATTTCTTCTTATAGTAATTTTTTTTCTTATAGTAATTTTTAGAATTAAATTTAGAAGTGTTAAATGGTACAAGTAGAAATGTTAGATGACAGAGGAATAAGCAAATTGGACAAAATCAATGGCATGAGCATGCTTATTAATTATGAATGAAAGCATAATGCAAAAGAAAGAATTATAATAAAATAGATTTTTATAATAAAAAGACATAGGGGAAGCATTTAGTTATTGATAGAGAATTGTACAGGGAATCTAACAGTGTAAAAACCTAATCTTACAGAACAAAAGATTAAACAAACAAATAAATAACAAATACAAAATCCAAAAACCAGAACACACAAAGCCTTAAATGAATGTCAGTTTCTGTATAAAAACAAAAAATACAACTAAAATGAATCAAGTAAATAATAAAACTAAAGGCTGAAGCAGGGAAAAGAGAAGCAAGATCAGCCAGTTAATTTGGAAAAAGAGTTAGATGTCTTAGTTGTCAAAATGGGAAAATTAAGTTTATTTCAAAGTGAAATAGATTAAATTGACTGCTTTTAATCCAAAATATAAGATGATTCATGTGATATTTTAACTTTATTTTTATGGAGAAGTTGTGGATATAATTAATACATACATATGTAACGTATCTATATTTATTTTATTTTACTGTTTGGAATGTTATGTAAGCTTCCAATTTGCAACTACACATACATATTTCTTTTATAATTAGAAAAATTCATATGTTAAAATGTTTGTACAGTGTTCTAAGGTCTATATTAAGAAAGCTCTGCAAAAAAGTAATCATCAGAACATTGAAACGCCTAGGTGAAAATACATAAAACAATTTTTATTCTTTTCTGTTTGGACAATTATGTCTTAATTTTTAAAAATTTCTTTCTTCAGCGTATTGAGGTATTCTTAAAAAATAAAAATTTTATGTATTTACTATGATCTTGTTTGCATTATAAAGTATAAAATGAATTCTCTTTTCATGATAGGTAACATATGTATCACCTTATAGCTAACACTTCTGTGTGTTTAATGAGATATTTCAAATATACTCTCTTAGCAAATTCAAGTATACAGTACATTAACTGTGGTCATGATATCTCTTTTTAGGTCTTCAGAACTGCTTTATCTTAAAGTTTATATACTTCAACCTTCCCTATATTCCCCCTTATTTTCCCATCTTAGTTCTATTTTGTATACCCCTTGACCCATATTAACCATTCTATCACCTTCCCTTGATTTAAATTTGTTTTAGATGCTACATGTGAGATCATACAACATTTCTCTTTCCATGCATGACTTATTTTGGTTACTATTCTATGCTCAAGTTCTATTCATATTGTCAAAAAATGGCAGGATTTCTTTCTTTTATAAGGCAAAATAATATTATTTTTTGTTATTATTTTTTTATTCATTGACCAATGTACATTTAGGATGCTTCCAAATAATGGCTCTTTTGAATAATTCTGAAACAAAACAAAACAAAACAAAACATGGGAGTGCAAATCTGTCTAAGATATTCACTTGAATTCCCTTGCATGCAATCCCAAAAGTGGAATTTCTGGATTACATGGAGGTTCTGTTTTTTTGTTTTTAAGGAAATGCTTATCATTTTCTATAATGTCTTTACAAATTTGTATTCCCATGAATTATGTAAGTTTTTCTTCTCTTTTCTCTTTATTCTTTCCAATACTTGCCCACATTTTAATTTTTGATCATCATACTAACAGGTATGAGGTGATATCTCTTTGAGGATTTGATTTGCATTTTCCTAATAATTAGTGATATAAAGCACCTTTAATATGCCTACTGAAAATTTGTATTTTCTCTTTGGGAAAAGCTTGTCCCTTTTTAAAAATTGAGTTATTTGTTGATTTTTAATATCAATTTCATATATGATAACAAAAACACAGTCAATAAACACAAAAATAAGGAAGTGGCATTACATCAAACTAAAATGTTGATACAAAGGAAAGGAAACAATCAACAGAATAAAAAGGAGCTTAAGTAGTGGTGAAAAATGTTTGAAAACCATAAGAGGTTAATGCTAACTAAAATATATATAAGAAACTCATGCAATTCAAGTAATATTTGGAAAGACCACTATGGCTCCAGTGTGAAAAAGTATTAGAAAAAAAAATAACATGACAGGAGAAGCAAAAGGACAAGGTAGTGGGGAGTGCAATGGGTCATGAAGGAAAGAATGGTGTCAATTATCAAGGTGTCTATTGCATTCAATTCAATGGTTTGGATATGAGTGTCCCCCAAAAGCTCATGTGTGAGACAGTGCATGAGGGTTCAGAGGAGGAAAGATTGGGTTGTAAAAGTCTTAACCCAGTCAGTGAATTAATCTCCTGACAGATTAATTGAAGTGGTAGAGTTTGTCTGGAGGAAGTAGAAATTAGGTGTGGCTTGAATATATATTTGTATCTGGCAGGTGGACTATCTCTGTTTCCCTCTGCCACACTCTTCTGCAATGATGACCTGCCTCACATTTAGTCCTGACAAATAGAGCCTGCTGTCTAAAGACTGAGATCTCTGAAACCCTGAACCCCTAAGTAAATTTTCCTTCTCCATAATAGTGTCATTCAAGTCTTTCAGTCACAGCAGTGGAATAGCTGAATAAAACAATATGTGATATAGCCTTTTAAGTAATTTTCAAAGGAATTTGACCTTAATTTATTTATTTGCCTTTATGTTGTGTGAAAGATCAGACTCAGTGCCTCAAACATGCTAGGCAAGCACTCTACCTCTGTATCACAACCCCAGCTCCCTTTTAAGTATTTTTAAAACGCAGACTACAGTACTAGCAATCAGATTTCAGATGATTATTCTTATCAGAAAATATTCCCAAGTCCTTTGCAAACTATGAAGTATTATGATATGATTGTGACTTCATAGATGAAACAGTCTAAAGAGATAAAGAGTTTTAGATCCTCTGTTATGATAATTTTCATACAGTTACCAAAGCAGAAAAGATTATTATTCAGTAATATAGAAGACTTGTTTTGTGGAACTACTCAATTATTTATTATTGGATTATCTAATGAATAAATTTTTGCTAAATTAGTTGTTTTAGAATAAACCACACTCTTTTTTCCCCAAACCACACTCTTAACCTTTTTCCCTAAAATCTAAGTGAATTTTCTAAAATATGTTCAACATTTAAAAAATTATGTGTCTGCAATATGACCCAGAATTTCCTTTTCTAGGTATCTATCCATCGGGGTTACTTAGTTATAGATTACTTCTTGGGATTTTCTTTCCTGAAGATATTATGGTAAATTATTAGAACTTATATTGTGTATGGATTGAAATTTGCTTTTTTAAACAAGTCAAGATTTTTCTTTCAATATTTTTGTATATTTTTGTATATTGAAAATATCAGGGATATGTGAAAACATTATAATCTTAATATTTAAATACACATAATGATACAATAAGCATTTTTTTGTTTATTTTTATTTTAAGGTCTTGATACTTGTGATTTTGATTGTATTTTGTTTGCATCTTTTAAAATTGAGATGTATATGAATGATTAACTCAATGATAAGATTTTACAAAATCACATTTATTTATATAACTTTAGCTAACTGTAAGTATGAAACGTCCATTTACAACTGTTATTCAGCTGGAGCTTTGCTTAGTTTCCATTACAGTAGTCTAACTTTATTGGCCCCAGTTGTCATTTATATTCAATTGTGCAACATAAGATGACAGCATTTATTATTTTGAAGAATAGCTTTTAAATAGCTTACACAATTCCTTAGCAATAAACCACCAATAGAAAAATTGGTCTTCCATTTATAAGCTTTAGAGAAGATATTTACAAAGCCCTAACACTATTTTTGTCCCATATACGTGTTATGCTTAGCAACTCTTAAGATACCATTTGACTTGGGCAGATATAAAATTTTATTGAAATTTAACCATTAGAATAAATATAGTTTAATGCTGAAGATAAGTTTTCCAAACTCATATTTTTCATATTTTATACTTTATGTTCTAGTTTGATAAAATGAAAATAATTAAAGAGTACATAAATTTTTGCATCATAAAAATATTTTTCTGTTCAGCAAATGACTTCTCTATTTACTTCCATAATAAAGTCACACAGTTATGTCACAACTTTAAGCTTTGTAATTTTGGTGACAAGTATCTGTAAGTGTATTAAAGTGGGAACTTTTAATTAAAGTCATTTCAAGTAGATAGAATAGGAAATAAAAAGCTTTAAAAATAGGGAAACATGAATTGCTAGATTGTAAAGAGAACATATCCATTTCTATAGATTGACTTCTTTGTAAAATTTCCATTTTCTAAAAAGCATTACACCCAAACATTTACTTCAAAGCAACAATAAAGTTCTTATATAAATTTAGCCAAATCAATTGACTTTTATTTCATCATCCTTTGAACATTTAATATTGTTTGTTGCCTTTGAGCCAAAATTATGGAAAAAAACCCAAAATAATAAATATAACATATACCCTTAAGGTAATATTCCATTATTAACAACAATAATAGCTTTATGTCAACATTGAACTATGCTATCAATTGAAATCTTTCCTCAAGATCTCTATATCTGGTCCATGAAGTATTTCTTGAACCATAGATCAGTTTTTATATATACATAGTTTTTTTATATCACTAATTTTTATAAATTTTAGGTGTTTTTTTCACAGTAAAAGATCAACAAAATGAGTATTTTTTAGTTCTTTCTATTTGGGCATGCAATTTAAGCATGGTCACAAAAATTATGAAAAGCTGTATATCTCTGGGTCAAATTTCAGATTTTATTATATAAGTACAACATGTATAACACTCAAATATTGGATAATATTGCTAGGATAAAACAAGAACATATGTCATCATTTTATTTTGTGTTTTTTAAAGAAATAATTTCCTCATAACTTTCTATAATTTTGAAAAGATTTTACAACATTGGCGCTAATATATAATTTACTTCTCTTCCTAACAAGTACAAATAACCAAGTTTTTCCATATTCAAAATTTACATTCATTGAGTCATAAAACACAACTTCACCTTTTTAAATGTTTTAAATTCATAAATTTATGTATTGTGAAATGTTATTTTAGAAGACATAGGCTAAATTTACTCAAAATAGCAAGTGTATATCTTTGTGATAAACCTCTTAAGCAAAAAAACCTAGAATCTTTAAAATGATATTAATAACTTTTGTTTCATGAATTAATATTGCATGTTAAGTGTTAATGCTGACACAATTTGTGAAATATGGTTCTAAGGCGAATATATGATATAGAAAATATGTTTTTAAAGAAATATTAAATTGCAGTCAGATAACAAAGACTCTGAATATTTGAATCATTAGCAACTTTTTCCAGGTCTCTAACAACTGATCCTGATGGAATATCTAACCTAGGCAGATTTCTGCAATAACACAGGACTTTCTTTATTTCTTGCTCTTAGTCAAAGTCTGGTGTGTATTCTCAGGAGAGGAGGACTGCACAAATTTTCACATTTCTAGCTACACATGATAGAGTTACTATTTTAGATAAGAGAAGTTGTGAGGTCTGATCTTTGTATCTCTACCAAGAAAATAAACCCTTCCCCTGGTGAGACAAGCTAACAGAAATCAGCCCCAGTCTCTATCCCATCAAAAGGCAGTTCCCATGCAAAGGGAGATAAACCGGGAAGAACAGGGGAATAGTTCTAACCCACCACTGTGCTTACAAAGCCAGTGTATCATTGCACGAGAAGTGGGTTATGTCTCCATTAGCAGATCATGCAGCGGTATCATCATCTTGCCCAGTGAGAAAGTAAAGATGTATTATGGTCTTTGTTTTTGTGCCCCTTCCCAAATCAAATGTTGAAGTTCTAACCCTCAATTTGACTTTATTTGGAGATAGGCTTGTGAGGAGGTGATAAACAATTAAATTAGGTCATAAGCATAGGGACCTAATCTGATCAGGCCTTTATAAGAAGTAAATTCATCAGAGTGCCTGCTTTTTTCCTCTCCTTGTTATGTGAGGAAAGGTAAGAAGACAACTTTCTGAAAAATAAAAAGGGAGCCCTTGCCAGATTCTGAATTGGTTATTGCCTTGAGCTTGGATTTCCCAGCATCAGAAGAGATACATTATTTCCTTTTTTTTCTCTTTTTCTTTTATTTTTTTATTGGTTATTCAAAACATTACAAAGATTGCAGAATCACATCAGTTACACATCCACATTTTTACATAATACCATAATAGTAACTGTTGTATTCTGCTACCTTTCCTATCCTCTACTATCCTCCCTCCCCTCCCCTCCCATCTTCTCTCTCTACCCCATCTACTGTAATTCTTTTCTCTCCTTATTTTTTTCCCATTCCCCTCACAAACTCTTATATGTAATTTTGTATAACAATGAGGGTCTCCTTCCATTTCCAAGCAATTTCCCTTTTCTCTCCCTTTCCCTCCCACTTCATGACTCTGCTTAATGTTAATCTTTTCCTCCTGCTCTTCCTCCCTGCTCTGTTCTTGGTTGCTCTCATTATATTAAAGAAGACATTTGGCATTTGTTTTTTAGGGATTGGCTAGCTTCACTTAGCATAATCTACTCTAGTGCCATCCATTTCCCTGCAAATTCCATGATTTTGTCATTTCTTAGTGCTGTGTAGTACTCCATTGTGTATAAATGCCACATTTTTTTTTATCCATTCATCTATTGAGGGGCATCGGGGTTGGTTCCACAGTCTAGCTATTGTGAATTGTGCTGCTATGAACATCGATGTGGCAGTATCCCTGTAGTACGCTCTTTTGAGGTCTTCAGGGAATAGTCCGAGAAGGGCAATAGCTGGGTCAAATGGTGGTTCCATTCCCAGCTTTCCCAGGAATCTCCATACTGCTTTCCATATTGGCCTCACCATTTTTCAGTCCCACCAGCAATGTATAAGAGTACCCTTTTCCCCACATCCTCCAGAGCGCTTGTTATTGTTCGACTTCATAATGGCTGCCAATCTTACTGGAGTGAGATGGTATCTTAGGGTGGTTTTGATTTGCATTTCTCTGACTGCTAGAGATGGTGAGCATTTTTTCATGTACCTGTTGATTGATTGTGTGTCCTCCTCTGAGAAGTGTCTGTTCAGGTCCTTGGCCCATTTGTTGATAGGGTTATTTGTTTTCTTATTGTTTAATTTTTTGAGTTCTTTGTATACTCTGGATATTAGGGCTCTATCTGAAGTGTGAGGAGGAAAAATTTGTTCCCATGATGTAGGCTCCCTATTTACCTCTCTTATTGTTTCTCTTGCTGAGAAAAAACTTTTTAGTTTAAGTAAGTCCCATTTGTTGATTCTTGTTTTTAACTCTTGTGCTATGGGTGTCCTATTAAGGAATTTGGAGCCCGACCCCACAATATGTAGATCGGAGCCAACCTTTTCATCTATCAGACGCATAGTCTCTGATTTGATATCAAGGTCCTTGATCCATTTTGAGTTAACTTTTGTGCATGGCGAGAGGAGGGGATTCAGTTTCATTTTATTGCATATGGATTTCCAGTTTTCCCAGCACCATTTGTTGAAGATGCTATCCTTCCTCCATTGCATGCTTTTAGCCCCTTTATCGAATATAAGATAGTTGTAATTTTGTGGATTGGTTTCTGTGTCCTCTATTCTATACCATTGGTCCACCCGCCTGTTTTGGTACCAGTACCATGCTGTTTTTGTTAGTATTGCTTTGTAGTACAGTTTGAAATCTGGTATCGCTACACCTCCTGATTCACACTTCCTGCTTAGAATTGCTTTTGCTATTCTGGGTCTTTTATTTTTTCATATGAATTTCATGATTGCTTTATCTATTTCTACAAGAAATGCCATTGGGATTTTGATTGGCATTGCATTGAACCTATAGAGAACTTTTGGTAATATTGCCATTTTGATGATATTAGTTCTGCCTATCCATGAACAGGGTATATTTTTCCATCTTCTGAGATCTTCTTCTATTTCTCTCTTTAGGGTTCTGTAGTTTTCATTGTATAAATCGTTCACCTCTTTTGTTAGGTTGATTCCCAAGTATTTTATTTTTTTTGAGGATATTGTGAATGGGGTAGATGTCCTCATTTCCAGTTCAGAAGATTTGTCGCTGATATACAGGAATGCCTTTGATTTATGCGTGTTGATTTTATATCCAGCCACTTTGCTGAATTCATTTATTAGCTCTAGTAGTTTCTTTGTAGACCCTTTTGTGTCTTCTAGGTATAGGATCATATCATCCGCAAATAGTGATAATTTAATTTCTTCTTTTCCTATTTTTATGCCTTTAATTTCTTTCGTCTGTCTAATTGCTCTGGCCAGTGTTTCGAGAACTATATTGAATAGAAGTGGTGAGAGAGGGCATCCCTGTCTTGTTCCAGATTTTAGAGGGAATGCCTTCAGTTTCTTTCCATTTAGAATGATGCTAGCCTGAGGCTTAGCATATATAGCTTTTATAATTTTGAGGTAAGTTCCTGTTATCCCTAGTTTTTCTAATGTTTTGAACATAAAGGGATGCTGTACTTTGTCGAATGCTTTTTCTGCGTCCACCGAGATGATCATATGGTTCTTATCTTTAAGTCTATTGATGTGGTGAATAACGTTTATTGATTTCCGTATATTGAACCAGCCTTGCATCCCAGGGATGAATCCTACTTGATCATGGTGCACAATCTTTTTGATATGTTTTTGTATACAATTTGCCAGAATTTTATTGAGGATTTTTGCATCTAAACTCATTAGGGATATTGGTCTGTAGTTTTCTTTCTTTGAGGTGTCCTTCTCTGGTTTGGGAATCAGGGTGATATTGGCCTCATAGAATGAATTTGGGAGTTCTCCCTCTTTTTCTATCTCCTGAAATAGATTATGGAGTATTGGTATTAGTTCCTCTTTAAATGTTTTGTAAAACTCTGCTGTATATCCATCTGGTCCTGGGCTTTTCTTGGTTGGTAGTCTTTTGATGGCTTCTTCTATTTCCTCCCTTGATATTGATTTGTTTAGGTTGTTTATATCTTCCTGATTCAATCTGGGTAGTTCATATGTCTCAAGGAATTTATCTATGCCTTCACTATCTTTTATTTTATTAGAGTATAGGGTTTCAAAATAATTTCTAATTATCGTCTGTATTTCTGAATTGTCTGTTGTGATGTTGCCTTTTTCATCCCGTAAGCTAGTAATTTGGGTTCTCTCTCTTCTTCTCTTTGTTAGTGTGGCTAGTGGTCTATCAATCTTATTTATTTTTTCAAAGAACCAACTTTTAGTTTTGTCAATTTTTTCGATTGTTTCTTTTGTTTCGATTTCATTGATTTCTGCTCTAATTTTAATTATTTCTTGCCTTCTACTGTATTTGCTGCTGATTTGTTCTTCTTTTTCTAAGGCTTTGAGGTGTAGTATGAGGTCATTTATTTGTTGGCTTTTCCTTCTTTTAAGAAATGAACTCCATGAAATGAATTTTCCTCTTAGTACTGCTTTCATAGTGTCCCAAAGATTTCGATATGGTGTTTCTGAGTTTTCGTTTACCTCTAAGAATTTTTTAATTTCCTCTTTGATGTCTTCTGTAACCCTTTGTTCATTCAGTAGCACATTGTTTAATCTCCATGTGATGTAGGGTTTTTCCTTTCTCATTTTATTATTGATTTCCAATTTCATTCCATTATGATCAGATAAAATGCATGGTAGTATCTCAACTCCTTTGTAATTGCTAAGCTTTGCCCTGTGACATAATATATGATCTATTTTTGAGAAGGATCCATGTGCTGCTGAGAAGAAAGTGTATCCGCTTGATGTTGGGTGGTATATTCTGTATATATCAATTAAGTCTAAGTTATTTATTGTATTATTGAGCTCTATGGTTTCTTTATTCAATTTTTGTTTGGAAGATCTGTCCATTGGTGAGAGAGGTGTATTAAAATCTCCCATGATTATTGTGTTGTGGTCTATTAGACTCTTGAACTTGAGAAGAGTTTGTTTGATGAACGTAGCTGCACCATTGTTTGGGGCATATATATTAATGATCGTCAAGTCTTGTTGGTGTATGGTTCCCTTGAGCAGTATGTATTGTCCTTGTTTATCCCTTTTGATTAACTTTGGCTTGAAGTCTATTTTATTTGATACAAGTATGACACCCCTGCTTTCTTCCGGGGTCCGTATGAGTGATATGATTTTTCCCAACCTTTCACCTTCAGTCTGTGTATGTCTTTTCCTATCAGATGAGTCTCCTGTAGGCAGCATATTGTTGGATCTTTTTTTTAATCCATTCTACTAGCCTATGTCTTTTGATTGGTGCATTTAAGCCATTAACATTTAGGGTTACTATTGAGATATGGTTTGTATTTCCAGCCATATTTGGTTATGTATAATACTTAACATGATTAGTTTTTCCTCTATGCTTAGTTTTTCCTTTATTGTACTACCTCCCGTTGTTGGTTTTCATTGTTATTTTTCATTTCCTCTTCCTGTAATGTTTTGCCAAGGATGTTTTGAAGAGCTGGTTTTCTAGCTGCAAATTCTTTTAACTTTTGCTTTTCGTGGAAGATTTTTATTTCATCTTCAATCCTGAAACTTAATTTCGCTGGATACATGATTCTTGGTTGGAACCCTTTTTCTTTCAGCGTTTGAAATATGTTGTTCCAGGATCTTCTAGCTTTCAGAGTCTGTGTTGAAAGATCAGCAGTTATCCTGATTGGTTTACCCTTAAATGTAATCTGCTTTCTCTCTCTTGTGGATTTTAAGATTCTCTCCTTATTCTGTATGTTGGGCATCTTCATTATTATATGTCTTGGTGTGGATCTCTTATGATTTTGTATATTCGGTGTCCTGTAGGCTTCTAGTATTTGGATTTCTTTTTCATTCTTTAAGTCTGGGAAGTTTTCTAGTATTATTTCATTGAATAGATTACTCATTCCCTTGGTTTGGACCTCTGTACCCTCTTGTATCCCAATAACTCTTAGGTTTGGTTTCTTGATGTTATCCCATAATTCTTGGATGTTCTGCTCATGATTTCTTAACATTCTCGCTGAGCTGTCTATGTTCTTTTCAAGTTGAAAAACTTTGTCTTCGTTGTCTGAAGTTCTATCTTCCAAGTGTTCTACTCTGCTGGTAATACTCTCATTTGAGTTTTTAATTTGGTTTATTGTTTCCTGCATTTCCAGGATTTCTGTTTGTTTTTTTTTATATCCTCTATCTCCCTATAGAGTTGATCTTTTGCTTCTTGGATTTGTTTATGTAATTCATTGTCAAAGTGATTTTTCATTGTCTGAATTTGATGAATAATGTCTTCCTTGAGACTCCAGATCATCTGAAGCATGTATATCCTGAACTCTTTGTCTGACATTCCATCAGCTGCAGATATTACCTCATCTTATGTTGAATTGACCTGTATTGTTTGTGGTCCTTTCTTTCCTTGTCTTTTCATACTGCTCATGATTCTTTCTAGCTTTGTGAAACTGTTGAGCTAATGTTTTTCCCCTTATATATTTGTATTGTTCTTGAATAGCTCCAATATCCCTCTTTTTCGGAGAAAGACAATGTTAACAGATCCCAATATCAATAGTACATTATCTAAGGACAAGTTTTCATTATTAATACATTTGTAGTTAGATTCTAAGACTATAGATATTGGATTTAATTATTACTTAAGAATATATTCCTTAGTTTCATAAAAGGCGTACCATATCTGGTGGCATATAGAAAACTTAATTTCAGACGAAGGATGTTATACTTAAAGAGAAAGGAGTGAGGGAATGAGGTTAAACTAACTTAGCACCTTTGGAGAACTCTAACCACTCGACTGGTAATTTATGGAAGAATGTATAGACTCAACCTCCTATTTAGATAGTTACCCTATGTATAGATAGCAAAAGTTAGGAGATTGAAAGTGGTATGGAGAGAATATGAATTAAAAAAAAGAAAAGAAAAGAAAAGAAATAACAAGGAAGAAAAGAGAAATAAGAGAAGGGAAATGGAAGTAAGATAGAAATACAGAAAAAAATGCGGGGGGAGGTGGGGTATATGCAATTCCTCTATATTATATTACTTTGTTAATTGAGTTGTTCATGCTCAGTTCTTGGTTTCACATATGCTGAAGTTGTGGAAGAGAGAGAAGAAAAGATAAAGAGAGGAAAAAAAAAGTCTCTCAGAACACTGTTTTCCTTGTTTCCAGTAGGTGGCGTTGTCTATTCCTAGTTTGAGCCTCTGTATTCAGGGTGGTGGGTATAGCCAGTGTGAAGGGAAATGAGCTTCCACCTGTATCTTCCCTACTCTAGTCTCTGAGGTAGAAACCAGGTGCCTCTACAGTTGTTGTTTTGTGTTGATAGCTACAATCCCCAAAAGCTTGTGGGAAATATTTTGAGTTATCGCAGCTAAGGGTGGGGGAGTTGGAAACCGGGTACCTGGATCAGCCGCAACTGTGCTGGTAGCCACACCCACTTTGATTGGTTTTAAGGGTTGATGGGCTTCCTGGAGACTAGCGCTCGGGGCGGGACCGGACTTCCTCCTCCGGTCTGGCTGGGCGGCTGTCGTGGCTCCCTGCTCCGGTCTGGCAGGGCGGCTGTCGCGGCTTCCTGCTCCGGTCTGGCTGGGCGGCTGTCGCGGCTTCCTGCTCCGGTCTCGAGATACATTATTTCCAATGTTCAAATTTCAACAAAAATGTCAGGAAACAGGAAAAATGGGGTAAATTCATGAAATAATATAAAATTAAGTATAAATTTAATGAAAGAATGTAAAAGAAACTGAAGGGATCAAGATGGTAGACTTAGTAGACAAAAATTTCATAGCAGTTATTATAAACACACTCAAAGAACTAGAAGAAACAATCCTGTAAGTAAAGTATAATGATAATATCTCCTGTGTGGAAAATACAAAGATTCAATTAATCTTTAAAAATTATGATTCTGGAATTGAAAAGAACAATGTATGAAATAAAAAAAAATTCATTGCAGGGTCTCAGTGGATTTAAACTGGCAAAAGATTCAGCATATTTGAATACTGACCAACTAAGAATATAAATTTTTGAATAATGAAAAGAAAAAGAAGAATAGGTGGGACACTGTTTAGTGTACCAATATATGCAGCCAGAATGTATCAGGGCTTAGGATAGAGTAGAAAAATATTCAATGAAGTAATGACTGGAAATTATCAAATGTGATAAAACAGACTAAGCCAGCATCAGAAGAGACACATTATTTCCAATGTTCATAGGTCATCAGACTTCAAGAAGAATAATTGAAAGGAAATATATTCAGGATATATATCCAGGCATATAATAGTAAAAATGTCTAAGAAAACAGATAATGAAAACATCTCCATTAGAATAGAGGAAAAAGATGGAAAGGGAGAGAGGAGGGGAAGACATGGGGAAGTACAGGGGATCAAAATTTATCAAATATGCTGTGTCCATATATGAATATCCCACAATGAATTCTGATAATATACATTTATATAATTATAACACACTAATTAAAATAATAAAAACAATGATGGAAAGGAGATCAGTAAATTAGGGCAAATGATTTAGGGGAAGTGGGAGGGAAGACAAAGCTAAATTAAAGGAGAATGAGAGCTGGGTGCAGTGGTGCATGCCTGTAATCCCAGCCACTTGGGAAACTGAGAGGAGGATTGGGAGTTCAAAGCCAGCCTCAGTAAGAGTGAGGCACTAAGCAACTCAGTGAGACACTGTCTCTAAATAAAATACAAAATAGCTCTGGGGAAGTGCCTCTGAATTCAATCCCTGGTACCAAAAATAAATAAATAAATAAATAAGTGGGCAAGAGATTGATCAAATTAGGTTCTGTGCATGTACAAATGTGGCAGAATGAATCACATTGTCATGTATAACCATAAAATACCAATAAAAATAACCTGAAAGAAGAGGAAAACAATTCAAAAAATAAAACGGAATCCAAAAAAAAAAAAAAAAAGTTCTCAACCAAAAATATTACTGCAAATTAAACTACCTTTCCAAATGTATGGTAATATAAAGATTTCCCACAAAGTCAAATCAAAGTGGAAGTTTGTTGTTGTTGTTGTTGTTTTAATTCCTGTTGTTTTTTTACCCTAGGAAGCACACCTTAGAAGAACTACTAAAGGCATTACTCTAAGCTAAACAAAAGTGACCCCAAACAATAATTCAAATCCACATGAAAAACAAGGAATACCATAACCGTATTTGTAGAAATAAAAATAAAATGTGGTAACATGTTTCTTGTTTAATTATATTAATTGATTTAAAAACAGTAGTCAAAAAATGTGCATGTAATTTTACCAGTGGGTGTCTTAGTCTATTCAAGCTGTTAAAACAAAACACCTGAAACTGACTAATTAAAAAAACAAACACATAAATTTAATTCCTCATAGTTCTGAAAGCTGAGAAGTCCAAGAGTAAAAAGGAGTGCCCAAGGCCTCTGCCTCTGAGGTGGTCTCCAGAGCTGCACCCTCTGGAGGGAAGAGTACTCTGAAGGAGGGAACTCAGGGCAAAGAGGCTAAGCCAGGTACTTGCACCAATTTTCCAAGACATCAATCCACTTTTAATGGTGGTGCCCTAATGATTTAATCACTTCCTAAAAGACTCCACTTCTTTTTATACCAAGTCTCAACTTCAATTTTAGAGAGCACAGATTTAAACCACAGAAATGAGCATATAACCCTCAGGGGGGAAAAAGAAGATCTATTTTAGTAGAACACAGGAGATGAGTGAGGGCAAATGTGAAAAAGAATCAAGAAAATTAAACTAAATGATAACCTGAATACACAAAAAAATCTAAGACACCTAGAAATAATAAATAAAATGTTAGTATAACAAAAATCTGTAAGTACACTTGAATTTCCTCTTTTGGTTCTTTTAAAAGATATAAAATTCTATGAAGAAATAATTACATAATTGTATTACTGGCTTTATTATATATATATGTGTGTATGTGTGTGTGTGTGTGTGTGTGTGTGTGTGTGTGTATACCATATATAGGTAAAATATTTGTGTTAATATTAGCACAAAAGTGAAGAATAGAACTATATTGAAAAAAAAAATTTCTATTATCACACTGGAATTGATTTATTATAATTAGGAATAAGATTCTGTTGTTAGGATTTAAAAGGTAAGTTATAAAATAACCACCAAATCATAAGTCCAAAAATATAATAAAATAATTAAAGGAATTTAAATGTTATTACAAAAGTAACTCAATTAATACAAAACTGAAAAGAAAATTGAAATAGAGGAACAAACAGCCATGAGACAAAAACAAAAATGTAAACTGAAAGACACAAATTCAATTATATAAAAATAACATTAAATATTTAAACAATTCAATTAGAAGGCAGAGATTTTAAAACTGGATTCAAAAACAAGATATAACTATGTGCTATCTAAAAGAGAGAAACAGCTTGGAAAATAAAGGATGTAGAAAGTTGTGTCAAGGGGAAATTACCTATGAGAAATTTGATGTGGCTCTTCTAATATCAGACAAATACATTTTTTAAACAGATATGCTATAATGGTAAATAGATAGATTTTTTAATGATAAACATGTCAATCAGTCAAAATGCATAAATTTAGGATACTATGCGTTCTTATTAAATGACTTCGACATACATGATGCAAAACCTAACAGAACTGAAGTAAAAAATGTGAAGTTCTATAATTCATATTGAGAGATTTCAATAATTTACATACTTACATTCAATAATCATATTAAGAAATAGGTAGAAATTAAATGAGTGAATAAAAAATAAGACCAACAATAGCCCACTAGACTGGTTTTATATCTTTAGAAAATATGATTCA
Organism: Callospermophilus lateralis; assembly: GCF_048772815.1. Taxonomy (NCBI): domain Eukaryota; kingdom Metazoa; phylum Chordata; class Mammalia; order Rodentia; family Sciuridae; genus Callospermophilus; species Callospermophilus lateralis. The sequence continues at coordinate 587,842 of NW_027512598.1, read as the reverse complement.
TTATGATATTTTTTCAAGTATGTTTTTTGTTTCATAGATATTTTGGAGACTCCTTAAAATGAACTGTTTTTAATGAGTAAATTTATTTCAATTCTTTATTTTATTTCTGTCTAGAAGAGATAATGTTTCCTCATCTATGGTATAATTCATAAAATCATTTTTCTATAATTTTCAATAAATTCTCAATTGCATTTAATAATCTTAATCTTTATTTCTAATACTGCATTTTTAATTTCTAGGAAATCTCTGGATTATTTGCAAAATTTTGGTTTTCTTTCTGAGATACAAACAGAATTGCTTTAAGTTTATGAACAAATTTTCAATAGTTACTTTAATGTTCTTATCTACTAATTTATAAAATTAGTCAATATTATGATATATTTCTATGGTCTGGTTTCTCTGTTGTCTGTGTGGTACTTTTTCTTTTTCCCTACAAAATTTGATTATATACATGAAAGTGTCAATAATACATTTTAACAATGCTGAATTCCTCAATTTTCCCAGGAAGGTATTAATTTTTTGCTTGTTTGTTTTTCATGTCAGTTAATTACACTGATTTGTCTTCCTTGTTGTAGACGGTAGCTGAAATATTTATTCACTTGATTTTGTCTCATATAGTTGTCCTCCCTTGTTTTTTACTATTTTTTATGGTTTAGCCAGTTGTAGGGAAGAATTCCCTTTCAGTACCTGGGTGCTCATGGAGCTGAACACTCTAATTCCTGACTTTTTGAAGGAGTAACACTATGTGATTCCAGTTGAATTCTATGCTATTACATCAGGAGGAGTGAATGAATAATGTCTTGAGAGGAAATGATTCATAACTACATAACCAACAATGGCAGCTTTCTTTTTTGTAAATTTCTACCTCCATACTCTTTCTTATTTTCTCCTGAATTTGGTTCATCTCTAGGTTGTTTTGAGCATTTTAAAATATATTTGGTTCAAAAAAAATGTGAGTGTATGTGATCATCAACATCATTACTTTGATCAAAGTATGCTACTATTATGAGAAGAGGAACTCTCAAACTACTAAATAAAATTTCATTGAAAAATCTATTTTTCCTAATTATTTGTTCCTTAAAATTAATATATAATAGTGTCATAGTGGTGATTGAAATTTTGAAAATCAGTTGTTTCAAACACCTGTAAGTGGAAACACTTGTCAGAATGAAAATATGAAGTATACCCATCTTTGCATATTTTGCATCACTAATATTATGTGATGTTAAACACTGCATTTGTAAATTAAATTTTGTAAAAACAAGCATAATCCCTCTCTCTTTTCCTGTATCATTTGCATTTGTCATTGCCTTCTCAACTGATTATAAAAAAGTGTAACAAAACTCTAAAAAAATCAGGTTAGAAAAATGCATTTAATTTTGGACTATTTCTGGTAACAGAGAATTTGTTGCTTGCTGGAAATTTTTTTATGTTTTTATTACATTAGAATGAGAGCTCATTATACTGTAATAGGAAATTATTTTGGAACTTCCAATGACTTTCTCCTAATTTTGATAGTAAATTATAACAGAGTACAATGTTTACTTCAATGAATGTTGCAGAGGAAAAATATATTAATTTTATGATGCTTATTTTCTATTTTTCATTTTCAAAATTTGCTTTGATTTTTTCTACAAAATAGTTGCACTTATAAAATTCTTTGTAAATACATATTATTTCTAATTTAAGATCTATTCATTATTAATATTATGGCAACTAGAGGTCAATATGTTATTTTCATCAAATTTAAATTTAAATGAGCTATTTATTAATAACTTACCTAATTTCTATGAATAGAAGACATGTCACAGAAGTAGTATATAAAAAAATTAAAAGATGAAAAAATAACACCACCATAATATAATTAATAGTAACAGATATTAAATGTTAGAAATAATAAAGAAATGACATGACAATTTACACTTTGAATATTCATGATTAACTGGGATTAATTGTACATTGCTGTTTTTATGGAATACACTTACTCTCAAAGTATATTTTAAAGAGTATGCAAATATCTAAAGAAACATAATAATAGTTTATTCTGAATGTGTAAGATATATGTGTATAAAATCAAATCATCACCTTTTGTTTTGCTATCACCAAGCAGCCATCTGGTAGATCATTATGTTGTGGTTTTAGGATCACTATTAATAAATAATGACACTGATAAGAAGCAACTAAACTACCTAAGAACAATTGTTCCATAAAAGTTATCCACCAGTGTTCAATGCTTCTCTACATCACAGATTGTTCAGAACTCTGTGTGAGAAAACCATGAAGATGACTTTAAAATAAGAGTCTATCTTGATCTTTTTTTCTTAACTTAAGTTTTACATGTTTTTTTTAAGTTAGTTATTAGAGTTATTGTTCTGAAATGAAATAGGTAGAAGCCAACACTCAGTTATTTTTCAAAATGCAATTTTATGAATTAGACCAAGGATTATAATTACAAAACATTGATTTTATTTTGTATGAACTAATACAAGGGCAGCAAATATCTAAGAAGCATTATAACCACTAGAAGCAGAAGATGGTTGACTCTTGATACTAATTATTGGAGCAAAATTTTCAGATAGATCAGATTACCACTACAGGAAACCATATTGATTCAGAATTTATTTTTTCATTATAAATTTATGACATAAAGCATACCTATGAGCTTCAAACAGCTATGAAATGAAAAACATTCTCATTATTATAGAACTGATATTAAACTGAAAGTGAATTTCCAGAAGTTATAATTCTCAGACTTAGGATTTCTTATAATGTAACATCAACAATGGGATAGAATAAGAGAAAACAAAAATATGGTAGTAAAGAATTGCCAAGCAGTACCCTGAGTATAAGTTACCAACTTTGATTTTATTAGTTAGAAAAAAAATAATGGAAGGTAGTGTAAATGTATAAAAAAGATTGTTCAGAAAAGATCTGAGTTTCATATAATTTCAGCCAGTAATTCCCAAATGTGTACTAAATATCTCATTGCATTAACAGTTTCTACAGCTTTGAATAAATCAGGATTATATAGAAAAGCACAAAATAGAGTCATTAAAATAATTACATGATCATGTGGCATGGTGGCACACACCTATAATCCCAGTGACTCAGGAGGCTGAGGCAGTAGAGTCACAAGTTCAAAATAGCCTCCACAGCTTAGTGAGGCCTTAAGCAACTTAGTGAGACCCTCTCTCCAAATCAAAGAATAAATAAATAAATAATAAAAAGGCCTAGGAATGTGGTTCATTGTGTGAAGCCATTTGTGAAATACATGAGTATCTTCTTGGCATGAAGCCAGGGAGATTTAGGTTTGGCCTTGGGAAATATCCATGGCTCCCCTATGGCAATAGATTTCCCAAAGCATATGACCTTGATCTCCACTCTGCTAGGAAGATTCCCCATAGTAGCTCTGGGGATGGGCATGACCTATTAGAAACCTAACAGCCCACTAACTTAACTTTTTTTGGTGAAGAACATTCTACAGAAGGTCTTTGATGTTTCCTGATTATAAGTAAAACAGGCATGGGTTCCATTTGCTTGCCTGTTCTGCCCCCGGATGCCCACTTTTGAAACTACTTTCTGTGTTCTGTGGTATTTCTTTGTCCTTCTATTTTCCTTAGCTTTTATTTCTCACCAAGGGGAACCCAATTTCCACTGTTGTGCAGGATGAGTGAGAGAGTTCAGTGGTTAAGCACCTCTGGTTTCAATTTCTGGTACAATTTTAATAACAATAATAAATATTATTATTATAATAAAAAAGTGCAAAATATGTAGTAAGATTAAGAAGGTGATATCAGATTATTAAATTATAAAATAATAATGGTAGAATTGTTATACTCGTATTCAGGACCCCCAAAAGACCACCAGAGACCAAGATCGATGTAAGCAGCAAAGAGGTGTTTATTGTGATCTAGCTCGGTCCTCCGTGTGCACACAGCAACTGGTGACCTGGTGACCCTGAGAGGCCCTGAGCCCAGGGTTTGCAGGAGTTTTATACATTCTTTAGAGAAGGCAGGGCACCCACATACATCATAGCATCTCTTAGCAAATCATCACGCAACAATCAAACAACAACTCTAAAACATGATGAGCATATCAAGTGACAGGAAAGAATCTGGAAAGAATTATTGGTTAGTTCAAGGGGTTGATGCACTTAAAATTGATTGGTTTAAACCATGAGGATGTCACAAGGGGGGTACATGCCAAGCTGCAGGGCTTCTAGTTTAGATATTGGTCACCACACCTAGGTGGGGGCCATCTGGAATTTCAGATATTTCGATATCTTGGCCTATCTTAGGTGATCACCATCTGCAGCTTTTCTGAGAATTGTTTCCACAGAGCTTTTCTGAGGTACTTTCCTGACTTTAGGACTGCAGTAGGTCAGAGGTTAAGTTTCAGAGCAAAATGAGGTCCCAAGTAAAATGAAGTTGCTTAGGTCTTTCAGAATATTTTCTCTTCAGAAAAGTTGAAACTATATGCAAACCTGAGATTGTGGATCTGTGCATGGTTAGTATTGATGTTATTACTGCTTTTGCTCTAAGGGGAAAAAAATAGCAGCTGGAGCATCAACTATAGTAAAAAAACAAACCTAAAAAAATGAACACATTTTGTTGAAAAAATAATGCTGTCAGCTGGTACGTTATACCACCAGCATTTGCATATTTCCTTTTTTCCTCCCTAAATTTTCTGGTGCTTGAAATTGTTCAACAAAGTGAGACTCTGCGACTAGAACAGCATCGTTTCACCCAACTCTGTGTCTTCCTTTTTTGACATAAGGCCCTCAGTCTAATAAAGAAAACTTCAGAAAATAGCATTTCTCAAAAAAAAAGAAAGAAAGAAAGAAAAGAGAAAAAAAAGAAAGAAAATTATTTGAGGGACTTTTCTCAGTTTGCCCAAGTACCATGCAGGATGCATAGAAGGGTTTCATTTCACAGAACAGAAATATTTAAAACTTTGGAATTCAATGTCTGTGAATCCCTGCTGAAGAAATTCTTTGCCTCTAGGTGATGCTTATAACTTCTTTCAAATAGTCCTCTATACTCATATGGATATTGATCCTGAACATTGGGGCTGGTGGATTAGTGAAGAAGACTCTGAAATTAATTCTTCAACTTCCATCTTGTTTGTTTCTTACTATGTATAATTGGAAGGAGACAAACATATTTCTTTGTTCTATTTCTTCATTTCCTTCTCTTTCTCCTTTTTCAGATTGAAAATTTCTCCTATTTCATATTTTCTTGTCTCTGCCCTGAAAGGTGAGTTTCAGATGGACAGCAAGCTAGTGGCAATGGCTGCCTTTGTACATTTTAAAGAAACTCTGTGGTACTGAGTATACCTCACTCTTGGTCAGAGAATTTTAATATTAAGTTGATATTTACAAAATATTAACACTGTAAAGCAACCACTTTAACATAATCCTGAAGTACTCTGCTGCATTTTCTAAACCAAACTGTATATCTGTATATAAGTATTTCCATGAGGAATTCAGGAGGTTGAGGCAGGAGGATCAGAAGTTCAAAAGTTCAAAGATAGCCTCAGAAACTGAGCTATGTCTTGGTCAACTGAACATGACCTTGTTTTGAAAAATGAATAAATAAATAAACAAACAAACAAATAAATAAATAAATAGATAGATAGCGTTCAGGTTACAGCCCAGTGATAAAGTACTCGTGGTTTCAATCCCCACTAATAAATTAAAAAATGAATAAAATTCACCTGGGCATGAGAGAGGGGACTCAATGTCAAGTTGATTTTTAAGTAAATCATATTTTAAAAATATTTCAAAGAAATACAGGACCTTGACAAGTTTCTAATTCTCTTCAAGTTTTGTTTTCTCATCAGTAAAATATCAAAAAAGACTTACATTTTCCCAGTACTTTAATCAAAATTTTAATATTTTTAAGAAGGGTATTATAAGTTTCCAAATCACTTTAAAAAACATTCTCATTTTCTTTAAACTTCTCACTAAAGTAGAAAGTTTCCTCTTAAGCATGCTTGAACATTCACTGTCATTTTATTTGGAGAAACCACAGGTAATTAGTTCAGATTTGGAATTCATTGTCATAGCTTGTACTTTCTAAGCTCTTACCCATATGAACTGCACTCATTTCCTTTGCACAGCTTGACCTTTTCTAATTAATGCACAGAATTGCTTAACTGCAACTTGCATTGACGTGCTGTGCCTATCAGGAACTGAAAAAGTTCTAGGTCTGTAATTTTCCAATGCACTTGCATTGAAAAAAATGGATATTTAAAGTTTTAGTTTGTTGGAGAGTCCTCAAATTATTTTGGTTTATGATTTCCTGTTTTCAGAAGTAAATAAGATCTATTCTGTTTCTCAACACTTTTGTTTTCTTAAATCAATATAAGTGATTTTGTTATTTAAAATTAGTCTTGGGGCAGGGGATGTGGCTCAAGTGGTAGGGTGCTCGCCTGGCATGTGTGCGGCCCGGGTTCGATCCTCAGCACCACATACAAAGAGTTGTGTCTGCTGAAAACCAAAAACATAAAAAATAAATATAAAAAAAGAACACAATAGAGTTTAAAAAAATAAATAAAAATAAAATTAGTCTTCCCAAACTGTGGATGCAATCATTGTTTGCAAACAGATCAGAATAATGGATTTTTTAAAAATTTAAGCTGAAATGATTAAAAATTATTGAGATCTTATGAAATAATAGAAAAGAATGATTTAAAGCAACGTGCAAGCAATATACTTTCTTTTTTCCTTCTTCTTTTTATTATCCTAAGTCTAGAACACTTCTTATCTCTTATGAGGTCTCCACATTGTCACAAAAGATAAGATAGAAAATGATGGAAAGCTCAAAAACACATTGTCAATTATAACCACTGCATAAATTCAGGCATTTGGGGTCAGTTCACAAGCTACTTTTGTGGCAAGCTCCTAAAGCAACTAGAAAAAATAAACTGAAACCCTTTCACATGGTGTGGCTGGTATTTCCATCAAGGCCTTTTGGCATCTCTCTAGAGTTCACATAAAAATAATTAAGAACATAAAATAAGCAGAACTCAAAAAATTGGAAAGTACCTTTTTTCCCCCTCCATCCTCACATTACTAATCATGATTACAATGATTACAATGAATGACCCAACGTTAACCTATAACTTCCATTATTTTCTGGCATATCCAAGTATGTACTTTCAATTTAAGAAAAAATTTAATGAATTAATCTCTGTTAAGGGGGAAAAAGCTCCAGGTTGTAATACTAAGTTGTTGAAGGCTGACACTTACCTTGCCCTTTCCTTAGAAAAATATCCACAGCTAGGAGAGCAATGCCCTGAGAGTCAGTAAGGTAATTGCTTGCTGTTTTAGATGAACTAAGCAAATTTGGGAACAGGAACATTAGTACCATAAATCTTGGAAGAAGAGGAAGCTAAAATTTCTATACAATATCTGATCCCTTTCCAATGAAAGAAAATGATAATGGCTCCTTGGTTGGAGGAATAAGTGCAAAACCGACATATTTTGTATTTGAATTTTTTAATGTTTCCCCATATCTTAAGAATTCTAAGTAGAAAAAAAAGATGTAAAATCATATTTTAAAAGTACTGCTTTTAACAAATATTACAGTCATACATATACATTCATTCTGCATGCCCTATGTATGATATTAATGATATTCACTTTAATACATTTTTATTTCATTTTACTTAACATGGCTCTCAATAAGTTGTCCAGGCTGTCCACAAACACACAGGATCAAGTGATTGTCCCCTTTGAGTGTCCCAAGTAGTTGGGCCTTTAAATGTTCAATTTAATTACTACATTTTAATTTAAAATTAAATAAAATGTTATTCTAATTAGCATAATGTCCTTGGAACTACCACTCTTTAAAAACCATCCCTAGGGCTTTGGGACGTCCTCTAGGGCTGACTCTAGTTTCCAACCAGCTTGTCCACTACAATAACCCTGAAATTGCTGCCATAACACATTTGCTAGCTCAGACTTTCTGTGACATGACTACCCCTCAGAGGCTGCCTGAAGGTACTTATGAGAAATCACTACTAATGGTGTCCCCTGTGAAATTCCAGTTCCATTACAAGGTGCACCGTCTAAACATTCATATAGCTGACACGCTCAGGTGACAGAGGGTGCTAGCCTGCACGCAGTGCCACTAGATAGACCTATCTACAGCTCCTTGTGACAAATTGTCACTTAGGTTTCTAAGGAACAAGGCTTATTTTCTTTGCCTCCCAAATCGGGGTTAGCAAAGCTTTTGAGTTTTTGTTTTGAATCTTTGAGTATAGTGTCAACTAAGAAAAAAAAAACTGAAAATACTCCCCTTCCAAAGGAAAAATTAAAAAATATAAGAAAGGTTAATTTGCTATCTAAGCCAGAAACTATGAACATCTAGGTTCTTTCTAGATAATTGTTTTTGTCTCCTAATAGTCACCCAAGACAATTATTTTTTGAAATTAAAATACCATTATCAGACTTAGATCATAATCTGACAAATATCAATAGTACTATTACAAAACAGTAACAGAAATTTTAATATTTACATTAAAGATAACTTGTGCTCCTTCTAAACCAATAAACCTGTACTTGCTTTGAATTTACATTAAAAGTGGCCATTTTTGGTGATTGTGTTTTTCTGAAGTAAAGAAATATTTTTTTCTAAATCAGAAGAAAGAGAATAGTGAGAGGATAGTCTGGAAGAAGATAAAAGAGAGCATAAGTTAAAGCAGTCTTCCCTGATTTATGGAAGTATGTGCATCTCTGTGAAATTTTAAGTAACCTACAAAACTTTTACTTTAATACATAACATGTATTAAAATAAAATATCTATTACAACATGATTGCATATTGATATTGTAAAGATTTGTGAAAATATGAGAGGTTTACAACTATTTATAATTACCATGTCTCATATTATTATTTGTCACTAAAAATGTAGGTGTTGCAAAATGTGGAGGACACACTTGTAATCCCAGTGGCTAGGATGGCCAAGAGACAGGAAGATCGTGAATTCAAAGCCAGCCTCAGAAAATTAGTGAGTCCCTAAGCAAATCAGCTAGACCCTATCTCTGAATAAAATATAAAAAGTGCTAGGGATGTGATTAAGGGGCTCTGAATTCAATTCCCTGCCCTCTCCAAACAACAACAACAACAACAAACCCTAAGTGTCAGAGCTCTGAACCTGAGTTCACATTTATACTGTGCAAATACTAACACTGGCATTCTTTGCAAGTTTTTTTTCCTGTATTGAGGAGATTGAACTCATCCTCTGTCACACACTAGGCAATTGCTGTATTACTGAGCTACATACTCAGCCTCATTCATTGGACTTCCAATATTTCATCTAAGAATAGTTATAGTAAAATACTTCAAAGGATTTTTGCTTAGCTGATTGACAATAAAAACACTTTCAGTGAATGAGTGAAATTATGAATATGATAGAATTGTGTGCATAGGCCAGTGAATGAAGCTAATAGTGGACTTAGTACTTGGTAGAGTGAGTTTTAATGACTATCTTTGTGATTTTAATTCTCATCTCTTGTTTTTCTGCAAAATACCTCTGGTAAACCCGAATTTTTGCTCTATCATTACAGAATAGTGAAATTAAAGGTTGAGTGTACACAGATAATTCTTGAAGTGCCCAAAGAATTCCATTCACTTATTATGTATTCCTTTTTCACATAGCTGCCTAGCTGATGTCATTTCTGATAGGTTAAGCGACCATCTAGCACTCACTTGGCCTTGTTTCACATGGATATGTGTTTATGTATAAGTCACGTGGGGCATGGCAGCTGTGTCCCCATATCCTTCAGAGACACAATCTTCCTTCTCTACAGCGATGAGTACATGTTCCTCTGTCTTGAGTTTCAAAACATTTTCTCCATGTATGTTTTTAAAATCCTCACTTTTCCCTTGTATTTTTCTTCTTCTCATTTGCCTGCACAACCTGATTTTTTATTTAAATCCTTAACCTGATCAGGCAGCCACCTCTCTTGGGTTCCTTAATAATAGTGATCTGCCACTGTGAGGTCTACATAGGAAAACCAAAATCCGAAGGAGCCTCTGCTGGTCTAGCAGAGCAGCTAGAGATGCTTTTAGTGTTTCTCCACTGGTTATGTCTTCTCAAATAAATTAAATGAGGCTGCTGATAACACAGAGCCCTCCCTGCTCAGCTATTCAGTTGGAAAACTACCCTGAAATCAAGAATCAAACCAGGTGAAATAAGAATGACATTTTTTGTTTGTCTAATAGCTTCTCAGGAGACATAATTAGTAAAAGCTTTGATAATGCAGAATAGAGCAAACTATTGGGATGTAAATAGGCAGAAAAATTGCTACATTTTCCTAGAGATCTTCAACTACATCCACAGCAGCCAATTCTTCTGTGAATCTCTTCAGTATCATTTTGGTGTGGCTTATTATGAATTTGTGCAAACTTAGAAATTTCTCAAGGAGATCTATGCTTTAAATTGTCTATTGCTTGAAGCTTAAAATCTGAACTCCAAAAGCTTGTTTTATTGTGTACTTCTTCATCTTTGTTCCTCTTTCTCAAATAGGTGCGATGTATGAGGAGCAGTAATGCTCAGAATTGTATGAGGAATATTGCTATCATAGCTAAGATATTAAAGGAGTTAACATCTTATTGCTATTTTTTCCAACCATAGAAGATGATTCATACCTTTAAAATTTATAGTCAACTTTGGATTTTAAAGCAAGAACCATATAATATTTTTATTTCATAACTTCATGTCATCAAGCCAGGTTGAACATCATTACTTTGTTGATTTTCAAGTTAATGTAATTTCAAGTAATTATTTCTGATGTAGGCCATTGATTTATTTTTCAGTCCTATAAAATTCATATTTGAAAAATGTTGCTGCTTGTCAGTTATTTTGTCATGTATGATCCAAATTACTATAGGGTACTTCTTTTGCATGTTTAGAGTTTTTTTGTTTGTTTGTTTGTTTGCTTGTTTTGCTTTTGTTTTCTGTTTATTTGTTGGTTTTCATTTGCTGCGAAGTATTAAACCAAGAAGCACTTGGCCAATAAGCCACATTGCCAGTCCTTTTTAATTTGTTTATTTTGGGACAGGATCATTCAGAGTTGCTTAGTACCTCACTAGGTTGCTTTTAAAAGTTGATGCTTGCTTTTAACTTGAAATTCTCCTGCTTCAACCTCCCAAGGTACTGGGATTACAAGTCTGCACTACATCCCAGCTACATATACAGATTTAATATAAGAATTGAATTCTTACTCTGCCATTCCTTTCATACTAGATCACTTAATTTTAAATTGCTATAAATATTTCCCTGTGTCTAGGCCTGGGTATGTGGGTTGGAGTCATTCTTACTCTTCATGGGTATAGAAGAAAGGGGGAACAGAAGATAGAAGGGGAACTAATTAAGAGAACATTAATTCTGCAGTATAAGGTTCCAATTTTTCTTATTTGTTATATGTATTATTACAGTTTATTTTGCAGACAATAAAGGGTCAGAACTCCAGAGTCAGGATAAACAGGGTATATTAGTGGTTATCATAATGCAAAGATTCTCAAATACAATAACAAAAAAATTACCAGAATTTTTGTGTTCCAAAAACAAGAAATTAATTGAGAGGTGATCAGATAATCTCCAGGAAGATCGAAAGGCCTCTATGAGCAACCAATATGGAGAGCTGTATGGAGATTTCTAAGAAAACTTGGAATGGAACCACCATTTGACCCAGTCATCCCACTCCTAGGTTTATACCCAAAGGACTTAAAATCAGCATACTATGGTGACACAACTGCATCAATGTTTGTAGCAGCTTAATTCACAATAGCTAAACAATGAACCAACCTAAGTGACCTTCAACAAATGAATGGATAAAGATATTACTGTATAGATACATAATGGAAAATTATTCAGCCTTAAAGAAGAAAAAAATATTGGTATTTGCCTAATTATGGATGAAAGTAGAGATAATTATGCTAAGAGAAATAAGCAAATCCCAAAGAACCAAAGGCCAAATATTTTCTCTGAATCTCTTGACACGCGAATGCTAATTTACAATAAGGGTGGGGAAGCATAAAGGTATTTTGGATTAGATCGAAGAAAGTGCAGGAAGGGTATAGGGGTAGGAATGATAGTAGAATGAATTGGACATTATTACTTTGTGTACCTATATGATTACATGACCTATGTAACTCTGAATTATATACATGCAGACAGATGAGAATTTATAATCCATTTATGTATAATGTGTCAAAATGCATTCTACTGTCATGTATAGCTAATTAGAGCAAATATAAAATATTTAAATTAAAAAAACTTGGTATGTAATTAAAAAAAATGATAGGCCTCTAGGAAGCACATTTATTTTTTACACTAGAATTCTTAGGGAGATATATGACAGACACAGAGCAAAAGTGGAGCAAAGTCAATGATTTCATAGATTCTTTTGCCAATGCAAATAAACCATAGATCAGTTGCATATAAAGAAGCTCTTTTTAGGGCTGAGGTTGTGGCTCATTGGTAGCATGCTTGCCTAGCATGTGTGAGGCACTGGGTTTGATTCTCAGCATCACATATAAACAAATAAATGAATAAAGCTCTATAAATAACTAATAAAAATTTTAAAAAAGAAGTTCTTTTTAGGAAACAAGGCAATTACAAGAATCATAAGGTCTCATAAGTAATAATATCATATTTGACTAGAAAAAGTTTGAATGGGATTTAACTAGACAATATTTAAATAAATTACAGTGTATGGAGGACCATGCAGCTTTAGATAATAATTTGTCTATAACATTATCACATGTGGATAATGATGCAGCAATAGACACCAATGTTTAGTCATCTCCATTGACAGAAGCAAATGTGTATGATAGTTTCTGTCAGTGGCGAAACCAAAGACAATGACACTTGATATATATAATTAAGTTTTTGCAAAATTATAATATGGAGAGGAAGGAAAAAGAGAAATAAATGTGTGACAAAATAAATTTTTCCCTGAAGTTGATTTTTTTTTTTCAGTGAGAAAGGAGAAGAAACCCAACAACTTGTTTCTAAGGTGAATGTAAACAGATTTTCTAGTCCAAATAAATAATATTTGGTTCCTGAAATTTTAATACAATTAGGTGAAGTGTGAAAAATCAGTTACCTTCCCTATTTTTATTATTTTTTAACTTTATTCATGGTCTTTTTAATACAGAATATTTCAAGTTGACTATAGTAAATCTGACAAACTTTATTCTCATCTTAGATTTTCTTTTTAATGTCTTCAAGTTATTTCAAGCATGAGCGTTTTACAACTGAATTTGTTTTGGCATAACTAAAGACAAGTACCTATTATTTGACTAAAAACAATTGTATTATATCTGTACACTTTGAATTCCAGTGACATTATTATAGATGTCTTTTCATAATAAACCCACTTTCAAACTTAAACACTACATCTCCTACTGACTGTATTTTCCTCAATATATACCACAGATTTAAATGTTGAAAGAATTTAAATAACCATTGAAATTTAAACAGTGCATAATCTTATGAGAGGTAATTTTTAGAGTATCAGAAATCATTTTGTATGTAATTTAAACATTTACAAAAACAATCATTCTCTACCAGGACTAGTGCTGCTGGTCTGTAATCTCAGCAAATTGAGGGGCAGAGGCACAAGGATTCCAGTTCAAAGCCAACCTTAGCATTTTATCCAGGCCCTAAGCAACATAGTGAGACTCTGTCTAAAAAGAATAATTAAAAAAAAAAAAAAAGATCTGGGGATGTGGTTCAGTAATTAAGTCCCCCTGGGTTCAATCTTCAGTAACTACCACATCTCAAAAAACTTATTCATCTTAAGTAAAGAATGTGTGTGTGTGTGTGTGTGTGTGTGTGTGTGTGTGTGTGTGTGTGTAGAAGCAATTTTGTTAAATATGTTAAGAACTAAGTAGAAATTTAAGAGATTTTTCTGGTGAAGGATGCATCCTCAGTGCTTTTGATTACTCACTCAGAGGATTATTAATGAATCTGAAAGGGTTACAAAATTGAATCTAAAATTATCTTTTATATTCTCTTCATGGACTTGTAATTTATATTTTATTATGCATTAAAATTAATAATAGTACATTTTAGACATTTGTTACGCTTGAGTTAATATAATTATGTGAACAAACGCTACCCACCACAGTCCTCCAACTCCCATCACCTGATAAAATATTAACTGGTATTTAAAATTTTGAGTGTGTGTGTGTGTGTGTGTGTGTGTATTCTAAAGTTTAATTTTAAGTTGTAAAGCCATGCATGATGTTCTTCCCTTGTGTTGAAAATACAATCAATTTTGCCAGTTCCCGTTCAGATGAATTAGTTCTTCATAAGCTTTGATGGGAAATTCACTTAGCAGATTAATGTAACTTCAGACCATTACACATAATGGTGGTCCAATTAATTCACTAAAACTTTGACCACACTCTGGAAAGTAAACCAAGGAAAAATTAATTAACTTGGTGCTGCGTATCACATTATATACAGAAGTGAATCATATGAGTATAAATTATGCAAATTCTTTCTTTTTTAAAAGTAGTAGCAAGTATCTAATGGAGATTAGTCATTGTAAATTTCATAATTATTAGAGATTTTATTTTACACAAATTCTGTTATAAAAACATAAAATAACTATAAAAAAGTGTTCAATCATGTACTTTGTAACTGAAGAAAGTATACTTTGATATATTCAATAATGAAAGCAGTGTAATTTGAACTATTGGAAATAAAAGCATTGCAAACCTATTAAGTAAAATAACCCAATAAAATAGGTTGATGTTAGAAAAGTAATTACCTTTACAAATTCTCATCTATTCAAATGTCAGTAGAGAACATATGAAATGAATCAAAAACTACAACCATAAAGTGTTTTATATTATGTTCAGAACATACCTCTATTTATTCCTTTGATTCTAAATCAAAGTATTGTGTCCCCTATTTCTGTTTAAGTAACTGTACTTCAGACATAGCTAAATGTAATTGCCTGCAGCAGTGAAATAAAAAATTCTCTGATTTCAGATTAGATTTCCCCCCTTCCCATTTACATGTAATTTTGAGCAAGTCACCTAATAAAATGAGATATTTTTAAGTATGAGCACAAATAGATAAACATCAAAACTTCAATTGTATAGGAGAATCTCATGAAAAATATATATTCCCAAAACTTTTGACAATAATCCATAAAAGAGTGAAGTTGTTTTAATTCTATTAAAGTAAAGAAGACTACCCAGGAAGAGTTGATTTCCATTACCTATTGCTTATTCATCATCAAACTCATTTTGAACATAGGCTATATTTATGCAACATGTCTCTTTCCTCACCATCATGCTCTTGGTCATCTATCCACTCATTCATAATTTTTAGAAAAAATAAAAAATATTTTAAAAATGTGTTCACTTATCCTTTTGCCCCCTCTGGAAACTGCCCACAAGGGTACTTGTGGATTGGAATAATTGTATAGAAAGAAATACAACATGACTTCAGGAGAGCAAAGGACATACAAGCATTGAATGTTTCTGGGTGATGAAAGGAATGCAGAATAGTTCATGAGAGATTGTGAAGCAAGGTCCAAAAGGCTTAGAGAGCCCGGTGGAGCTGAAGTCACTTGCCATGCTCCCATCTCGCAGTGGGAAAATGCCTGTCTCCCATGCTGATTTTCTTGAGCTGTTTTTTTCTTTTGTTGACACCATGTCACCATGTCACCATGTCATGCTTTTTACATGTTTTACCTCATGAAAGAAAACTACACCTGTTTCCAGAGAGTGAGTTATTTCAAACCACTAGGTTTATTCTTCTCTTTTGCTCTTCATCTTTTCAATCACTCAGGAAATGTGTAATCTCATTATGAAAGTGTTTGGAATCAAGAAAGATTCTAGTGGAAAGGAAAGGCATAAATTACATCTTCACATCTCTTATCAAAAAAATATATATATTTTTTTGCTTCTTCAATATGTATATTTTGATCAAATTTACATTAAATATATTTTTACATTTTAATATTTTTATTTTAGTGCATTATATTTATATATAATATTGAGCTTTTTAAAACATAAATGCATAAAACAGTCTTCTCCATTTCAATCCCAATATTACCCACTTTGCTTCCTTCCTCCCTCACCCTGATCCCCTTTTTTAATCTATTGGTCTTCATTTTATCTATTTATTTATTTATTTATTTATTAGTTTTAGTTGACAATTATAGTTATATTTAAAACTGGAATGCATTGTGTTATATTCATATATGAACCTAGGATAATTTGGTCAACTTCATTCCCTAATTCTTTCCCTTTTACTCCTTTCCTCTCTCCCATTTGTTTCCCTTTCTACTTATTGATCTGCCTTGTATTTTTGTGAGATCCCCTTTTAATACTTCATTTTTCTCTCTAGCTTTGCATTTGAGAGAAAATATTTGACAATTGACTTTTTAAGTGTGGCATTTTTCACTTGGCAAAATGTTCTCCAGTTCTATCCATTTACCAGTAAATGTGTAACTTCATTTTCATTAATGGCTGAGTAAAACCCCATTGTACATACATACCACATTCTCTTTATTCATTTGTCTTTCAGTGGGCACTGGGGCTGATTCTATAACTTGACTATGGTGTATTGCTCTGTTATAAACATTGGTAGGCATGTATCATTATTATACAATGCTGATTTTAGTTCTTTTGAATAATGGATGAAAATTAGGAATCAACAGTAAGGAAACTCACATAAACACGGAGTTTGAATATTCTTTTAAATGAGGAAGGGATCAATAAAGAAATGAGAGACATGTTTCTTCAGGTCCTTGGCTAATTTGTTGATTGGGTTATTTGTGGGGTTTTTTTTTTGGTGTTAACTTTTTGAGTTCTTTATATACTCTTGAGATTAGTGCTCTATCTGATGTGTGAGGAGTAAAGATTTGCTCCCAAGATGTAGGCTCTCTATTCACCTCAAAGATTGTTTCTTTTGCTGAGAAGAAACTTTTTTAGTTTGAGTCCATCCCATTTATTGATTCTTGATTGGGGTCTAATCCTACAAGATGGAGATTAGGGCCTACTTTTTCTTCTATTAGACGCAGAGTGTCTGGTTGTATTCCTAAGTTCTTTATCCATTTTGAGTTGAGTTTTCTACATGGTGAGAGATGGGGAATTAATTTCATTTTGTTGCATATGGATTTCAGTTTTCCCAGCACCATTTGTGGAAGAGGCTATCTTTTCTCCAATGCATGTTCTTGGCACCTTTGTCTAATATAATTATAGTTTTTTGGGTTAGTCCCTGTGTCCTCTGTACCATTGTTCTGTGAGTCTGTTTGGTGCCAATATCATGCTGTTTTTGTTACTATTTCTCTGTAGTATAGTTTGTTATCTGGTAGAGTGATGCCACCTGCTTCAGTCTTTCTGCTAAGGATTGCTTTAGTGATTATGGGTCTCTTAGTTTTCCAGAAGAATTTCATGATTAAGTTTTCTATTTCTATGAGGAATTAAAATGTTCACCATCACTAGCAATTAGAAAAATACAAATCAAAACCACTCTAAGATTTCATTCTCATTCTAGTCAGAATGGAAGCCATTATGCCATAAAAACAACAATAAGTGTTGTCAAGGATGTGGGGAAAAACTATACTTATACACTGCTGGTGGGACTGTAAATTGGTGCAGCCAATATGGAAAGCTGTATGGAGATTTCTTGGAAAATTGGGAATGGAACCACCATTGGACCCAGCTATCCCTCTCCTCAGTCCATACCCAAAGGACTTAAAAAGAACATACTACAGGGGCACAGACACATCAATGTTCATAGCAGCACAATTAACAATAGCCATATTATGAAACGGATTAAAAAAATGTGGCATATATACACAATGAAATATTACTCAGCAATAAAGAAATCATGGCATTTGCAGATAAATGGATGGATGTTAGAGTCTGTAAACAAGTCTGGATGGTGCCTGGCAAAATGCCAGAGGGAGTGGTTTGTGCAGTAATGCCAGGGAGCCATTAAGTGTGGAGATTCCTTATTGTTTGACTGATGTATCTAGTTTATGCTAATTAAGATAAGCTGTGCAAAATTTATGAATACCTCTGTTGTCCTACAATAAACGGCTTCCACTCCTGTTGTATCAATGTACACAAGTTGTTCATCACCCCCCGGTTATTTTGCTGCAGACAGACTTCGGCAGATGGAGTTAGAGAAGATAATGCTAAGTGAAGTTAGCCAATACCCCCCTCCAAAAAAAGCCAAATATTTTCTTTAATATGAGGAGGCTGATTCGTAGTGGGATAGGGAGTGGAAACATTGGAGGAATAGATGAACTCTAGACAGGGTAGAAAGGTTGGAGAGGAAGGGAGGGGGCATAGGGTTATTAATGATGGTGGAACGTGATGATCATTATTATCCAAAATATACGTTTGAAGACATGAATTGGTGTGAATATACTCTGTATACAACCAGAGATATGAAAAATTGTGCTCTATATGTGTAATTAGAATTATAATGCATTCCACAGTCATATATAAATAAAAAAGAAAAAGAAATGATAGGAGAAATAAAAAAATCATATTTGCATCTTGAAGGAATAAGAAACACCAATCCAAGTGTAAGGCCCTCCATCCTAGGATACAAAAAAGTATTTCAATAATTTAAGTTATCTTAAAAGTAGATCCCTCCCCTGTCCATCCATGGGTGACAAAGCACTCCAATCGTAGCCTAAATCTTGATAAAAACCTTGTTAGATTCTAAGCAGAAGACCCACAAAAAACAATCCTGAATCCTGCTTCAGAAGCACTGTGAGATAGTTTAAATACATTTTTTGAACTGCTAATTTTGTGATAATAGATATCTGTTGAAGCAGTAGATAATTCCATTTCTCATATTTTTTTAAAAAAAGATTAATTATGACCTCTTGCCGATAGTCACTGATGAAATGCTTCTCTTGTCATTAAAAATGTTTAAAAGAGGGCTGGTTCTGTAGCTCAGTGGTAGAGCACTTGCCCTTGCATGTGAGGCACTGGGTTTGATCCTCAGCACCACATAAAAATGGATAAGTATATTGTATCCAT
The DNA here is from genome assembly GCF_048772815.1 of Callospermophilus lateralis. Classification (NCBI taxonomy): domain Eukaryota; kingdom Metazoa; phylum Chordata; class Mammalia; order Rodentia; family Sciuridae; genus Callospermophilus; species Callospermophilus lateralis. The sequence continues at coordinate 568,800 of NW_027512598.1, read as the reverse complement.
CTACAACTAAAGAAAATATTTTTAAAAAGTTTAAAAGGCACTGAAAACTGCACTTTTATTCATATAAAATATATCATAGAATACAAACAAAAAATAAACATTTTATAAGCTTCTGGTAGGATCTTTCCTAAATATAATTCATGATATCCATAAAATGTGGTGGTTTAAAACAAGTCTTATTTATGTTGCATCAGGCTATGCTATTTAAAAAATGCTATAGTTTAAGCGTGATTTATCCCTACTGAAAATCGTGTTGAAATTTGATTATAATTGTGGCAGTATAAAGTAGATCATTAACAAAGATTAAAATAGCTCTGAGACCACTAGCCCAGTGGCACATATTTGTAATCCCAGGTACTCAGGAGGATGAGGCAGAAGGATCACAAGTTCAAGGTGAGTTTGGGCATTTTAGCAAGACCCTGTCTCAAAACTGAAAACAAAAAAGGACTGGGGATGTAGATAAGTGGTAGAGCACTTGCAAAGCATGTACAGGCCCTGTGTTCAATCTGCTTGTGCTTCCACTTTTCCACCATGATAAGATGCACGGTGAGGCTCTCACCGTAGACTCTAGACCCCTTCCAAGATGCAGCACAGACATCAAGAAGATATTAAAAGTATTAATACTTCTACAGTGAGATTGTCTGTAGAAAAGCTTGTCAGAGAAGGATTCCAAAGCTTATCTAAAAATGCTATGAGTGTGTGCCGCAGTCCGGCTGCAGCAAAATAACCGGGGGGGGGGGGGTGACGATCAACTTGTGTACATTGATACAGCAGGAGTGGGAGCCGTTTATTGTAGGACCAGAGGGGTATATATAAATTACACATCTCTTATCTTAATTAACATAAACTATATACAGCAGTCAACCAATAAGGAATCTCCACACTTAATGGCTCACTGGCCTCACTTCACAAACCACTCCCTATGGCATTTTGCCAGGCACCATCCAGACTTGTTTACAGACTCTAACAAGTGTGTATAAAAAGGAGACTTGCTTGGGGTCTTTAGGGTGGTCAGGGAGTGGTAATTGGTGGGACATCAGGCATAGGCACAGGCTTATAACATTTGAAGCCCTGCCAGCACACAGGAGAGAGTACACAGACAATCTCATATTTGTTAGATTTTTACAGAAGAGGAAGAGGGAGGGTTGAGATTAAAAGTAGACACTGTGCATTAAAAAGAAAAAAATACCGATGTCTCTTTATTACAATGGTAAGTTGCATGATTGTTTCTTTCAGATTTCAATTCTGCTCTCTCCTTTGTGTCTGTAGTTTCCTGAAGGCTGCTCTGCTGAATGCTGATTTAGAAAGGACATGCTTGGAAATATGAGGTCTCCTCCAGAATTTTTTTCAATGATAGTGGAAGAAGCACATAGGGAGAGTTGGAGCACTGATATCTGGGGACTATGGTTAGGAACTGGAACCCTGCTACTTCATATTATATAAACTAAAATGAATCATAAATCCAGTTTAGATTCAAAGGATGGACGAGACTACTTTTATTAGTGGAAACCACTGTAAAATTAAATTGCAAAGGACACACTTAGAAAGAGTGGGAAATGGAGGTAGTTTTGTAAACAATTTACTACAGAGCTCAAGGAAAAAAAATAAATGGTCTGCATTTAACTTGATGGCATACAAATTTCAGGACATGGAATTCAACTGAAATACAAGAAAAGTGTCACAGTTTATACCTCAGTTTCTTTCTGCTAATTCATAGGATCAGAACTAACTCATCAAAAATTTGAGTGGTCATTGTGTTACAATGGAAGTTGATTTTCAATCACTCTAATTTCTTCCTTGAAAATTATTAAATAGTATCACCTAATGGATAGTGGCTGAAGTCCCTTTGAATCAACTTATTCAGAAATGAGAATATCCAAGGTAAGCAATGCACAGCAGAGATGGGGGACAGTGAAATTTATAGAACCCTTAATTAAACTGACAGGTAGAAGCACAGGGAGAAACATTCCCCCAATCCATGTTTCAATGGATTGCATTTTTTTGTCATTTATTTCATCAATTCATAGAATTAGAAAGTATGGCAGTAGTTGTAGGGATTTCCCATCTTGGCAGTTCATGTCTGAGCATTAAGAGTCAAAAGGGAAATTAAGTAGGCAGAATCTAAACATGCCCAACATTTATGATTTAATAAGAAAATGCAGTGTGATACTAGAAGTTAAACCTAAGCCTGGGACATGCATTCCTTTGAGAAACACAATGTTATGACCTCACTTTATTAGGATATTACTGACATGAGGGCTGAGATTGTAGCTCAGTGGCAGACCGCTTGCCTGGCATGTGTGAGGTACTGGGTTCAATCATTAGCAGCACATAAAAGTAAATAAAGGCATTCTGTCCATCTACAACCACACGCACACACATACAAAGAAAATTACTGACATGATACATTTGAGCAAAAAGTAGTGGATTATTTCAGAGAAAAGTAAGCTATCCGAATTTGAGATAAGAGAATCTTGAATGTAATAATGACTAAATCAATGTCTTAAACAGAATCATGCTTAATGACAAATTACTAGCAGCAGCCTACTGTTGAATAGAAGAAGGTAATTCTCATTGCAGTTATTCATCGATGTCCTGGAAGAACAATGAATAGGATTGATTGTTATTAGCTAGTTGTTTTATCTCAGAAATGGTATGATTGTCTACTTGGAAATTATACATATAGCAAAAAATATGATTATAGCATACACAGTATTGTAAGCACTAACACAACTGTCTTATGATGTAAAATTACAAGAGTCAAAACTTTCATTTATACAATCAGTCACCAGATAGATATGTGTGTTTAGAACAAGGTTGAAACTAAAGTGGAATAGATTGTCTACACACTAATATGTCCTAAATAATAATGTTTTCCAAGAAGTTAAACCTAATGCAAATATGTAGTACTGATCAAAATAAAAAAAAATAATAATATGATTATGTTCACGTCAAAATAATACTGTGAATATTTTTAATCCTTTTTCTGACTCTATTATATTATCATAAACCTAATACATATTTAATGATATGAAGTATTCAAAAGTTTTAATATAAGCGAAAAAATTCATTAGAAACCAAATAAATTTGAAAAAATGCAGAATTATTGTATTACCACATGCTTAAAAATACCATGGCCTTACAAAAAGTAAAATAATGTTATATTGGAATAGAAAAAAAGTATGTTAGATCAATTTAACAATGGAATGTGGCATACATAATATGTCATTCGTTAAATGCAAATCCAAGAGAATATATATATATATATATATATATATATATATATATATATATATTTTATATATATATATATATTTATATACATGTAAATAAAATTTGGCATAGGTATACCCAGACTGCTACAGCATTTTAAAACTAATAATATTATTCTTTTTATATAAATAAAAATACAATCTAATAATATTGAAACAATTTACAAAATAAGATAATTTACAGTTAATGTATGTTGAGCTTATCTTCAGGTAAGTTTAATGTTTTTCTCTATACTTAGTTTTTAGGTTTTTTTACAGTGAATTGAATAAACTCATTCATTTCATAATAATAATAAAAAAAGATGAGGAGTATGTTATTTAAAATGTATCAAACTTGAAATGTCTAATGTACAATTTTACTATTTATTTGAAATATGAAACAGAAACCTAATGACTTGGCACCAACACAGAAAATATTATGCTTGTTGACTCCCTAAGTTTGAAACTGTTTTGAATACTTATCTTTTTCTTTAGATATACTCATTCACAGATGGGTGTATCATTGAAGGGAAAAAGAGGCTTACAAAGTGAGCTAATTCCTACAAAATAAATTAAGATAATGTCCTCAGAACATAAATTATTCTATAAACAATCAGTTCTCAAAATATGAAATGGAATTCAATCAGAAACCCACAAAGACAAATGCATTTTCGTAATGATAAACACCATTTTTAATTATTCAGTCATAATAATTGTACAAAAGAATGTGTTTCACTTTCAAATTCCTATACGTTTATATATTGTGCATTGACTGTATGCACTCTTCTCTCTTGCCCTCCTCTCTCTGCCTTGTTCCCCTCCCTCTTCTCCTTCCCTAGTCCCACTTCTATTTTCACATATTTTTTAAATCTTCCATATATAAGAGAAAACATGCCACACTTATGTTGTTTCTATGTTTAATTTTTCTCAAGTGATAACTGTTACATTCATTTTTCTTCAAAAGATATGACTTTATTCTTTTTTTTAAAGAGAGAGAGAACTTTTTAATATTTATTTTTTTTTAGTTGGGGGCTGTCTTTATTCTTTATAGCTAAATAATGTTTCATTATGTATATAATCATGCTTTTTTTGTCCAAGAATTTGCTTACAGGCACTTAGGCTGATTCCATACCTCGGCTTCTATGAATAGTGCTGCAGTAAATACAAATGCACCTGAACCTTGTGTGCTGTCTTCATGCACTTTGGTTGTTGCCTGCGGTCACTTTTTGTGGGTACAGTCACTTTTATTCTCTCATAATTGTAGAATGCAGATCTCTAAATGCTGCATAGTGAATGGCACAATTGTTCTTACAACTTATGGAGAACATGGAATTATTTACTTTTATTTCTTATGCACACTGTTATGTCTCCTAGAACATCCTGAAAAAATCTAAATAGAGAGTCAATTGATTATGATAAATAATTTCCAGGGATCAATTCAATTGCCTTTCAGTTTTTACTATGTAATTAAATTATAGCCACTGTTATCTCTTTAAATTCATTATTTCAAATAAATCTATTTTGGTATCCCAAAGTTTTCCAACTACTTGTACAAAAAACACAAAAATATAACTTTCTTGTCCTAAAATACTTTAAGAACTTTTTGAGAGCTTTCATTTGTCTAGAACTGTTATTTTAGAATATCAGTTTCAATATATTTTTATAGTTAAAAATATATATATTTCTTAACCTACAGCTGTACAAGACTCAGTGGGCTTAGAGAATATTAAATCAACACTTCAGAGTTCTCTTATTAAATATAGATCTGGTATTCTCTTTAAAATCCAAATTGTGTTGTATCTTTTCAAATGAGAAGTGAAAAAACCCATGGAAGCAACATACTAGTGTTTCATTTCTGTCTTGGCTTTGAATACAGTACATCTTTTCAATTTTTTTGTGTGAAGAATTTGGAAGTCCACATTGTAGATTTATTCCTTGTCTATGAGGAAAGTGTATTTCTTAATGTTCAAGTTGAAACCTGAGTAAGAAACTTGTCTCCCTCCCACTCTAGGGAAGATGAATTCTACTGAAAGGATGAATGAAAGACAAATAATGGTAAATCAGATTAAAAGTTTATAAATACTTTCTTGAAAATATAAAGTGAGTCACTTTGTTCAAGGAAAACAACTGTCAGTACTTATTGTTATAGACAAAATATATCTTTTAACCAAATTTTAGTATTTTAAAAAGTGTGGGCTGATGAATTCTCAATATTGAAGGAATTTCTTAAAAATATCTTTATAAAATAACCATTTTATTTTTGATTAATTTCTTTCAGATCCAATAGTGATTTTTTAAAGAAATGGTATTGACTTTTGGAATAACTGTATAACTTTATGGAACAGTATTTTCCAAAATTACCAATGAAAGTGTTAAAAGTAGTAATAAATCCATTTATAGAGCAAGATAGATATATTCATTTCATTATAACAGATATGACAACTTCAGTGGTATTTTTCAGATTCTACTTCTTTGGTTTTTACCTTGTATCTAAATAAATATTTATATTTATTTTAAAGCTATTAACTAGCTCATCCGCTTCCCAAATTTCTGTATTATATTCCAACTAAAACAATATTTTATAACAGATCTAATTCTGAAGTAGATATAAAACTTTGGCTAAATTCTACTAAAGCAACAAATGTTTTTAAAATATGTGGAAAATTAATACATTTGATATTGTTTTTCTGTTTTTTTAGAAAACATTTTTTAAAAATGTGTCATTGTGTTAACAGGTAATTATTTGATTGGAATTTTTAAATTAGTTAATAAAATAAAATTTAAATAATATGTAAAATTTTCTCCTAAATATTTTATACAATAAATATATATAGCACAAAAATACATATTTGTAATTGTTTTTTCTTTAAAAATACAAATGGGTTCTGAATTGGAAATGTTTGAGAACTGCTGTCTTAAAAGAATTTCAACTGAGGGCTGGGGATTTGGCTCAAATGGTAGCTTGCTCACCTGGCATGCATTCAGCCTGGGTTGTTTATGACCACACTGTTGGTCAAAATCTATTCAAAGAAATAACTTTAAACTTATCCCTTAGTCCTATCTGAAATCTAGATACACAGTAGCTTAGAATCATGCCTTTGTCACCTACTTGTTCCTTTTGTTTCCTTGAACCAAAATTGTCTTTAGTTGGGGCCTTTCCCACATTATGGAGTCATTGTTGAATAGGACATTACATTGTCCATGTGTAAATAAGCACTCTAAAGACCTATGAACATCACAGAGTTTTCAAATCTCACAAATTCTTAAACTTTTGATAAACACTATTTAGACTTAATGGAACAAAAAAAAAGGAAGAAAAGGAGTTGGGGAGGAGGAGGGAGGAAGAAAGAACACAAAGAACATTCCAATTCCTTAAACCATGGGAGGAAAAGAGTGATTTTGGAACTTGAATTTTAATGTATACATACATGTTGTATGCATTTATAATGTTAGTCTCTTGATGTGTGTAAAATAACTCTTTAAAATAGGTGCAATTTTATTTCTTTTGTTAATTGGCTATGCTTTACTTACTTTTTGTTGTTGGTGATTGTAGTTGTTGCTCCTGTTCGAATATTTGTTGTTTTTTATGTATTGTTATTAAAATTCCATATGAAAAATTCAGGTTATCTAACAGTATAGAGCACATACAAGTTACCTCATTTCAATATTTTAAATATTCCTACACAAAAACTGATACACATCGAGCACTAAAAATAATGATGGCCATTTGTCACAGAAAATTCACAAAAACTCAATTTCTTAATTTTATTTATTAACTTATCAAATATAAGTTTGAAAAATATAATGGCATGTAGACTTGAGATGTACATTATAAAATAACATAAAATTGCTCTGAGCTCATCAAAATAATTAAAAAGTTGTTCCCCTCATGGAGTTAATGGTTTCATAAGTTATATTAATGTTTCATGTGGTTTGTCAATGTTTAGTTGATTCTCTTGAATTCACAAGTTAGATGATTCTATAGTGTGCTTTCATTGTAATGTTCCTTTTCAGTAGCAATTAAAGCCTCTTTTAAAAGAATAATTGCTTATTCCAGATAGGTTTCTATATGACAATCATCATTTGCTTAAGAGTCTGACATTACCTGTGCAGATATTAACATCATTTTGGATTCTTCCTAATGGGAAGCTTCCTAGGTATTGCTTTAATTCTTCATGAATGTTTATGAAATTTTACTGACTTCTAGGTTTAATTAAAAAATATATATGTGTGTGTGTGTGTGTATATATATATATATATATATATATATATATATATATATATATATATATATTAGTTGCAAATGGACACAATGGCTTTATTTTATTTTATTTTCTGTGGTATTGAGGATAGAACCCAGTGCCTCACATGTGCTAGGAGAGTGCTTTACCACTGAGCCACAACCCCAGCCCAAGATTTAATTTTGTTAGGTTCTTTGGAGGCCTTAGTTTGTCTACCACATGAAAAAATGGAAGAGGGCTACAATACATAGGTATAATGTAAACAAGTGTTTATTTGATGCCCACCAGAGTCTTTGTCAGAAGAGTTTTCTGTTCCAAATTTATTATAACACATAATTTCCCAGTATTATAATATGAAATTATATTATTATAAAAACATAAATTTATGAAATAATAGTTATTATAAACTGTAACATATAATTATAATTTCTGACATGTATTTTGAAAGAATGACTTTAAACAATGAGTTATAGTCCAGATAAAACAAACCCTTCCATATTTAAATTGTGCATGTTGAAGAAAGTGCTTGCATGATAGTAATGTTTGCTGAGGTTTTATTGAATGAACAGTGTTCCTGAAACAGGACATAAGTATATTATACCTGTCCTTTGTGTACTAAAAATGCGTATATCAAATCAATGAATGAATGAGAGCTATTTTTCCCTAAGAATATGCTTTATCAACTAATTGTATTAAATCTGATATTATTTTCTAAGGGTTTTCTATCTATGTAATTAAGATGAGTTTATTATCCTGTCATTTAATTATGACAATAGACAAAACTATAATCTCAGCTTTTTCTTGTTATAATATTTGGAGTCACAAATCTAGTAAACCAATAGCTATGCAAGTCTAGAATTTCACTGTTTTGGTAAATATAAATTTAATTTAATCTTTAATATCGAATATTTAGATATTGGAAACTCATTAGTAGACATGAGTGATTTGGTTACCTGGGCAAACTTATTTTAGAATTGCCTGTGATCCAAAGTTTTAATTTTAAATTTTAGAGATAAAAATATTTATTTAGAGCCGGGTGTGGTGGTGCATGCTTGTAATCCTAGCCGCTTGGAGGCTGGGGCAGGAAAATTGCGAGTTCAAAGCCAGCCTTAGTAAAAGTGAGGTGCTAAGCAATTCAGTGAGACCCTGTCTCTAAATAATAAACAAAAAATGGCTGAGGATGTGGCTCAATGGTTCAGTGCCCCTGAGTTTAATCCTCGATAGGCCTATCCCCAAAAAACATTTAAAAATTATTTAGGCTATTTAAAATTAGCTTAGGAAGTCTTAGTTGTCTATTCAGCACGAAATAGAAGCTATAAAATAAAATATGAGAACAGACTGAAAGCATTGACACGAATCCAGAACTGGCTTTAAAAAAAAAAAAAAAGAACAATATTTAAGAACAGATGAGCATGCACAGATGTTTAAAAGTGTGAATGGGAATCACTGTTGACTCTATTTAAATTATGCTAGGGTCAGTATAAGCCAATAAAATAACCTGTTGTACAGTGATTATCAAAAGACCTATGGCTGTCTAGACACTGTAAAACTAACCCTTAATCATGAATTTCATGTCCAGTAGGGGTTTTCAACACATACTATGTGACAGAGAAAGGGTGAGACTGAGAAAGAGGGAGAGGAATACAGAAATAATAGAGTAACAAAACATTGCAGGTAGGAGTTCCACAACCCAGTAAAATAACGTTGTGTTTGGGTTTTAAACCCAAATTTATAAAATTAATAAAAATTTCCCAAGCAAAAAAAATCATCATTGATTTTATGTATTTTTGGTCTAGGTTATATTGCTTTGTTTCTATTCTATTTCAGGGACAAAGTTATATATAGATAAACTAGGAGTTAGTTGGATCTTCTGAGATTAAATGAATAACTACCCACATCTACTGAATGTACAGGATTGACTATTTTGACATGTACAATAATGAGAATGAAGTTCTACAGGACTCAAAGGCTCCAAATTGGCTTATAGGTAAAAATAAATTCATACCTTTTGCATTTATTTACCTCACTTATCAACAGTAATTGTAAAGCAGATAGTAAACAAGGGATTGAGAGAAAGACCTTTGCAAATACAGTATCCACCCTGCCCCCTTTATCTACATGGGACATGTTCTGAAACTTCCAGTGGATGTTTAAAACTGCTTGACAGCAGCAAGCCCCATAAACACAATGTTTACTCCTACATATTTGGACTTGTCTCTTACTAGTGGTAAATGGCTTGGTGTCACTCTTTTCAGGGTATTCCATGCTTACATCTTTGTATAGAATCAATGCTTTGTGTGCAACATGTAGCCAGCTATCAGAACACATATCTGTCCATGTCTTCTATCCCCAAATTTAATGCTTTTTCTATTTTACCTAAACACTTAACATGCACTTGTGACTATAAATTTTGCAGCTGAAAATGAGACAGCAAAGCCAGAACATTTTTTCCTTCCTGGCAATTACACATATAGAAGATATTCCCTTACTATAGATCACAGCAAACTCAGAATCAATAATTTTGTTTTGTTATTAAGTCCAAATGTTAAAGGAAGAACTTGACACCTTCTATTTGGTATATCCAAATCACTAACATTGTTATTTTTGTGCTTTGTTGTCATTAGTAGTAAAAGAAGTGTTGCCTGAACATAAGCCTTGTGATGCTGTTATAGTTGATTTGATTTCCCAAATGGACAATAAGTGACAAGTAGGCAGGTATCATCTACAGTGTGGAGAAGCCAGGCAAAGGGAAGATTTAGATCTTGACAGGTCAAATGGCAGAGATTTAAAACTTATGAATTATTTATTTCTGGAATTTTCCACTTCATGTTTTTGGAATACAGTTGACCAAAGGCAACTTGAATTGCAGATAGAAAGTGAAAAAAACGAATAAGGGAAACTATTGTTGTAGCATACCAGCCAGGCAGTAATGAACTATTTCGTACTTCAGTTCTGATGACTATATGTAACCTCACGGTGAAAAAAAAAAAAAAAACTGAGTCACCACTCATTTTCCATTTAAGATATCTGAATTATATATAAAAGTAGTTTAAGATCCTCAAAAATGAATTTCTTTGTATGATATTTGGACAAATTATCAGGATTATGTAGCTCACATTGAAAAAGAAACTTTCCAAATAATCTGAAATTTATATTTAGTATTCAATCAATTCTAACATCACCTAAATTGAAAGATTTCTTATAAATTCTGAGGCATTATGGTAAACATTCATTATAGTTTCTGACCTTATTATTTTCAAATATAATTTATAACTAAGTGTAATGAATATTTGATCAATATATATCAACCTCCTTTAGTTTTTCTAAATGTATTCTTAACCATGTTAGAAACTAAGTAGATTAAAAATAATTGATGATTTTTGTGCCTATCTGAAATAAAATTATGTAAAATAGTCTATTTTAAAATGCTTCTTTTTCAGCTTTTTTTTGCTAATGTTTTCTGTCTAGATGTATGTAGAAAATTTCAAATACTAATTAACTCTGAAATGCATTATTAATCTTTGTTTACATTCTGTAGAAGATTTATACAATTATTAGGTATGAATGATAAATGAAAATATTAAGGCACTGATTGCCATGAAACACAGTCAATTTCAGTTATAAACTCACATAGTATTGAATAATATTTTTGTTTGTGTATATACATATTGTATCTGTGAGAAAAGCAAACTAATTCATTTTCATACACATGCACCTACATTTATGTATTTATCTACATACACATACATGTACATATGTAATTTACTTCTAGAAGACATCAAAAGGTTTGCTTTTATTGTTATAATTATCTAGATAAGTAAATGATATACACATTTTATCAAATATTCATTTTTCAAATGAATAAAATTTTAATATACATACCAATAGCACAGTTAAGCCAAGCTTTGCCTCCAGAGAATGTCTAAGTCTTTTTTACTGCATCAATATTCTTAAAATAACAACCATGTGGTTAAATCTAAGAGATGATATCTGATTTTTGTTTCTGATTAATTCAAAACTCTAGATTGTATTTTAGTTTCAGAAACAGTGGTGTATTGGAATTTCTTGTTCACATAGGATTTAACATGAATATAGATGAGATTGCGGTGTTACAATAAGAAATATTACATATTTCTAATCCAAAATTGAGTATACATTTAACAAGAAAAATGGTCCTTCATTATTTTCAAAATAAAGCAGTTAATTAAACCTCACAGAACTTTGATTTTTATGAAGTCTTTCTTATTCACTTTTTCCATAGAAGACACTACTTACTTATTTTTTCACTTATTTCTCCTTTCCTTCTTTCTTCTACTCTTCTACTCTCTTTCAATTTTATATAAGCAAGAGACTTTGATATGTTCTCACAGTTAAAATGCTCGAGAGCAATTCTAAGCTGTTAGTGTTAATTTATATGATTGAATAGCTTCCAAATAGCTCAACAGAGGTGACTGAGTTTATTCTAATATTGGGAAAAATTACATTTTTGTTGTTTTTGTTTTGGTCTTTAAACTAAAGAGGAATACAATGTTGAAGCCTTAAGTAAAGGACACAGCCTATAGTTAGGAAGTCAATTTATGATCTGTTTCTTGATCCTTAAATTGAATACACTACGTAAATACAAAGTGTTTCTTTTACAGGTTTAAAATTCAAAGGTTAAAAAATAATAGTCATGATTTAACGTCAAAAGCATGAGACATGTCAGCACTGTTCAAATCACTCAAGTATATTTTAGTACTGTTTATTTCAAATGCATGATAGACAGGGTATTATTAAAAATAACTTCAAACCCTGCCCTACTTTCTGGGACTAGCTAGCTTTAAAAAAAATCAATGTTAGGCCATCTCTTCAGTGGGAAGTATAAATAATCTCATTTTGAATGATTCTCTCTTTTCCAACCCTTAAGTTTGAAGGAGGTGCAGGATCAGTTTATTGATTTACAAACTTTCTTCTATAATCCTGCTGTTAGTATCCTTGGTATAAGAAAAACTTGATGATCTGCTTAACACTTGTTCCCTTTTGTCTATAGAGGGCTTTATCACACCTTATGTTGATGAAGTCAGAGTAGAAAAAGAAAAGAAAAATAAACATACACAATGCAGGGTTTGTTTTTTTTTTTTTGCCTCTGTATTAATCATTTTCAATAGAGCCACACTTCCAAATTTTGATGTGTTCTGATGAATATCTTACTATTACTATTTAATCATTTGAATTGTAATTCTAATGTGCAGATGGTATTACTCAGGAACTATTGTATACATTTGGATTTATGTAGATCTGTATTCCTTAACAGTAACTAATAGAAAATTACCTTACTTCCTTTAAAATTATATCAAATTTTATATTAAATTAAACTGAAGGTTAAAGTAATGACATCTTTACATATTTTTAAGTTGAGTCTACCCCAGAGGTACAATATCTCCTAGTAAAATATCATTACTCTGGAAATTTTATTTATAAACTTACCCTGTTTCCTGGGATACTCTGTGATTAAGTACATGTCATCATTCAAGTTTGCTTTGTTTTGCTGTTATTTGCTTAAAATAATAAGGAAGAACATGCTTATTATTTATAATAATTAAAATAAGACATAAATTGAAATACTTTTATTGCTGCATTTTAATTTATGCAGAATAATGGGATTTTTGTGGCATATTTTTACATGTATAGAGCATAACTGGATTATATCTACCCTTCATTTTCATCTTGTACCCTCCCTTTGGTCCCCAACTTTGGTCCTCTCCCGTGATAGCCCCCCCCCTTCTACTTTCATGTCACCTCCTCCATCCCTGATATTTCACATAAGTGAGAAAACATGTGATACTTGTTTTTTTGTGCCTTGACTTAACATGATGATCTTCAGTTTCATCTATTTTCCTGAAAATGACATGAATTTTTTTTTCTTTGTGGCTAAATAATTCTCCATTCTATATATATGCCACATGTTCTTTATCGATTCATCCATTGTTAAGGCACCTAGGGTAATTCCATAATTTGGCTATTCTGAATTATGCTGTCATAAACATGGATATGCAAACATCTCTGTTGTATGTAGTCTTTAATTCACTTGGGTATATACCCAGGAGTGGCATAGCGGGATCATATGATAGTTCTATTTTTATTTAAGTATTTTGTATTGAGAAAGCTTCATACTGATTTATGTAGTGGTTATACTAGTATACATTGTCACCATAGTATGAAAGTACTCCTTTTCCCACTGCATCATCTCTAGCTAGCATTAATTGTTATCTCATTTCTTTTCTTTTTTTTGGATCTTGATTACTACTATTCTGACTAGGGTGAGATGGAAACTGAAAGTGGTTTGATTTGCATTTCCCTGAGGCTAAAGTGTTGATTTTTTTTTTTTGGTATAATTATTGACCAAACCTCTTTTGAGAGAAGTGACTATTCAGTTCATTTGTCTATTTATTGATTAGGTTGTTTGTTTCTTTTGGTGGTAAGCTTTCACCATTAAAATTATCTTAAATATCAGTGAATCCCTGAATATTATAAATGATGTAACATATTTCTGGAGGTTTCACTAATTAAATCAAAGCATCTAAGATTAGTTCTCTATCTGTACTCTGTGCAATTTACTAACACAAATGGATTTTAACAGAGATTACCTCCAGAACACCTGGCTGTGGGCTGGAAATGAAGTGAATTTAAGTACATTTTTTTTTAAACTGTTCAATTGTTTCAGTTTTGCTTTTCTGATCAGGAACCATGAAATTGCTCCTGGAGTCCAGATCAATAAAACTCTTTGGGTGACTGTAACAAAAGTAGAATAAAAGTATTTGCTGAAAAAAAAAATTTGGTAGAACTATTTCTGTATTTCACTTGACTTTAGCTAAAAGAAAACTGGCCTATAAAAAGTGTTTTTTTTTAATATTGTACAGTAAAATGTCACTTAATTGGCTATATTTCCCAAGGCAGCCTATGAAAATGACCCTATGTCCTGTGTGCAAAAAGCAATCACCTTCTTTCTGCAATGAACCATTTTATTAATTTTCCAAATTCTCTAATCTTTATATTCATCATGTTCCCCATTATATCCATGGCTCACTTCTTAAAAATCAAGACATTGTTCTGAAACTGATATCTGACATTTACTTAAATGAAAAGAGGCATCATTTAATGTGAACTTTCATTTTGATCTTTCCCTACCCTGCTTTCATTCCAATCACACTTTTTTTTCTTTCTTTTTTTTTTTTTTTTTTTTACAGACTCAAACTAGTGTTTATTGAACATGGCTATTTTTCAGCAATCCATGTAAGAAATAAAGTTTATTTATGTCCTAGATGTAGAAAATATAAACACTACAATGTTATTTTGTTCAAACTGCAGGATGATTATAACTAAAAATCTAGAGCATGCATTTAGATCCAGTGACATTCAGTACTTACGAGACGTAGTTTAATATGAATGAAATTTGTGAAGCCTGAAGGTTAAATTGACATTTTCGTGGCAGATACAGTCTATGAGTTCTTTACTTAGATAGTAAGGACATAATGTAAATAAAATAAGAATGACTTTAAAAGAGAATGGTCAAGCTGTATCATTTCTTCTGCCACGTTTTAATATGTATAATAGCCCTCCTTTTTTTCCATTTGGACATAAAGTCAATAAATATATGACTGTCATTAATATAATAATTTTCCACAACACAAATCTATAACGATGTAATTGACTCATGTATTTGGAGAGGTGACTGGAGGACTGTAGCCCTGCATAAAATATCTGTGACTTTTATTAATTACCTGATTTAAGGAATGTAGTAAGTATGGTAAAGTATTTTGGACCCAATAAGTTTGAAATACAGATGGCTTCCTTCTCTTAAAGCTATACTTTTAACCCTACAAATTTTCAAGTAATTATTATATAAATTCTTGTGAAAGTTGGAGAAGTCAAGATGACTTTACAAAAGGAAGCTGGAAATTACATTGAAATATATATTATATCGTTTCTGAATTTTTTGTGGTGACATTGAGGTTCAATATATTTATATTTTCACATAATTTTTGTATGTACTGTTCATTGAATTATGGTGGTAATAAGGGGGTGATATCGAATATGGCAAGGTGGCACATGCCCAGAATCCCAGTGATTTGGGAGGCTAAACAAGAGGATCTCAAGTTCAAGACCAGCCTAAGCAACTTAGTAAGACTCTGTCTCAAAATAAAAATAAATAAATTAGAAGGGGTGAAGATGTGAGGATGTACCTCAGTGGTAAAATGCCCCTGAGTTCAGTCTCCAGTAAAAACAAACAAACAAACAAACAACAACAACAACAAAAACAAAACAGAAAGACAAGATTGAAAATGCTATTTATATTTCTAATGGACATGGAAAGACACATTATCAACACATACAGTATTAAATTGCACATAATGACAAAAATAGGGAAGACAATTTCCTAATCTATACTTTAACACATATATAATTATCTTTTGGTGGAGTGTGTTTGTTCTGAGGATTGAACCCAGGTCCTTGGGCATGCTAAGCAAACCCTCTACCACAGAACTGGTAATAATAATCATTATAATACCTCCTGTTCATTTCACAAAAAAACCATCTAACATTTAAATTTCTAATATAACTCATATTAGTTGCTTTTGTATCTTCCAAATGCTGAATTATTTCCAGCATGAATCACGGTAAATTTCTGTGAATTTTCTTTTTGTTTTGGGAACATGGGGACATTTTAAAAAATTTCTCATAAAGTGGTTTATCCACCCATTTTAGCATACACAATTGCAACCCAGTAAATTTCAAATATTTGGTGAAATTCATTGCAGGGAATCTGTTTCCTGATTCCCTTACAAAAGGAAATTCCCTCATTTCCTCAAATGCTTCCTTCCCAATTGTACTGCTTGTATTTTCAATGCTTCTCTCTCCCTACAATTCTCATAAGATCCATTACCTTTCCAATCTTTGTCCATCTCAATCATTGAGGGCAAGGATCATATCCTTATTATACACTAGAATGTTAATTACTCATTAAAATTTTTCATTTGATCTTAGATTTTCAATACACACATTTTGCCAAAGTTGTAAGGAAACTCTCCAGTTGTCAGATCAGGTGAGGCAGGGAGCTACCAAAGAAGGCAGATTTAAAAGGGCCCCTAACTAGGCTTTATTGAGATATCACTTCCAGGTAGAACTCTGATCAGACCCACAGAGTGGACAGGAGAAGGGTCTGAGGAGAAACCATATGGAAGCTCAACTGGACTAAACTTTAATGGGGCTTACAACAGTAAGGGAAGGGCTTGGGACAGGAAAAGGTGTTTTTAGGGTCCCTTGTCCCATTGGAGTTGGTCAGGGGAGTTGGCTGAACTCCAGGATTGGCCAGGGGGTCCTGCTGATTGACAGGCGTTAGTCAGGAGATCTCACTGATTGACAGGCATTTCTGCAGGCACCTGATTGATATTCCTTTCCCCCTCAGGCTGCTTTGTTCTAAGTCGCCACCACCGACCTAACACTAGTCATGAAAGATTAAGCAGGGACAAGAAAATACAGGGTGACTGACAACCATAGGGAACCTTATCTGAGAGGCAAGCACCTATTATTTTAAGATCATGTCACAACCTATCAGGTGGCTGGGACTCTCCCTTATCACCAAGCTGCTACAACATCCAATTACCTGTCAACCAAAATACAGGCAGTTACTGGCACAGTGGTACACACCTATAATCACAAGGGCTCAGGATGCCGAAGCAGGAGGAGTGCAAGTTCAATGACAGCCTCACCAACTTAGTGAGGCCCTAAGAAACTTAGCAAGACCTTGTCTCAAAATAAAGAAAAAAAAATGGTTGGGAAGGGGGTCCCAGTTACAAACAACCAAAAAAGGACAAAAGCAAAAACCAAAACCCCCACAAAGAAAAGTTGCTGAGGGCTCTTCAAAGGATAATAAAGTGATGAAGGGGGCAATGAATTGAGGCTAATGGCTAATAGAGAATCAATGTCCTTGAAAACGTCATCTTTTGAGTACCACACCATCCTTTCTTGGTGGTAGTTATACAGTTCCTACGCACAGTGTCAGTAATCAAGAAATGCACCTGGGCTGGATGCTTTGGAAACTTTCCTGGACTCCCAATAATACTTCATTGCAGGAGTGGTATACCATTCTCTTATCAAAAACTGGGCCCTTATGTCTCCAGTTCCAATCCAATAACAAGAACATGGTTTTGAGAGAAAGAAAAAAAAAAGTTTTATTGCTTTGCTAGCAAAGGAGAAGCACAAGGGAATCCTGTTCCTGGATTCCCATCCAGGGGAGAGGGTTTTTTTTAAGAGCTGATTCAAAGGCTATATCCAGGTATTTTCTGTTCAGAGGGTAATTCAGTTGTTAATCTGGAAGACAGTGATTTCTTAAATCTTCTTGTACCATCCTCAAAGTCTGAATTATTTTGTGTCTGTGGTGGGTGGTTGTGCTTAGACAGATAACTCTGCCCAGGATGGGGTGGGGAGGAAGATACTCCTATATGTAGAGAGAAGGAAACAAAGAGAAAGAAAAAGGAACATACCTTCTTTAAATATAAGTCACAGTGGCAGAGCAGCAAGGGCTATATTCAAACATAAGTGAACCATTGTTACGTTCCCTCCCCTGAGAGGACCCGCTTTCTCCCTCGAGAGAGTCCCCTTTCCTTTTTCCTGTTCCTTCAATATACTCATGATTGCTACTCTGAGCTACATGTCTGTACTACTCCTGGTGTGATCACAAGAATCAGAGAGAAAGGACTGCCATGGCTGCCTGTCTTTACAGCAAGTCTTTGCCGGGTAATAGAGTGACATACACTGAAACTCAGGAATATGTAACTGTCACAGTGTAATATAAGGAATAATCATTTGGAATGATGGACTTTCATATTCTCTAATGTTGTGCTGCAAAATATTTGTCCCTTTATTAGATCAGTAGACAAATTCCTTAAGTTTTGTGCTTCACATAAAACTTAATTTAAATGCAATCTTTTAAAATCATTGGTATCAAAAATTTATACTTTGTAAGTATCTAATTAAATATTTGTAATAAGTGTTTATATATGGATAGGATACTTAAAGGCATATTTTTTTTCACATCTCCATTCACTTAAAATATTTTATATATGTTAGTTTATATAGTTGCTTAGAAAGTATATTTCAGAAAAACTAAAAGGTCAATGTGAATATATATTAGAGGGGCTGGGGCTGTAGTTTAGTGGCAGAGTGCTCACCTCGCATGTTGGAGGGACTGGGTTTGATCCTAGCACCACATATAAACAAGTAAACAACAACAACAACAACAACAAATAAGAGTTCCATTGACAACTAAAGAACATTATTATTATTAGAGTGGGTAAAAATATTAGAGTGGGTAAAAATAGTTGGTAGGTGACTTATGACCCCAAATATACTTTATTTAAAAAGTATAACTGCCAAAAATATGCATGCCTAATGATAACTCCTATGGTTTTAGCAAAACAAAAACAGAAAAAAATAAAATTAAAAAACCCCTAAAACAGAGTACTTCAATTTCTGAACAAGGAGGATGATGTGCTTACAGCACACAATTTTCAATGCAGTGATTCAAGTTAATTCTTATATTGATGTGTATAAAAAATGATTTTTGTGTTTGTTTGCTCTCTGTTTTGGAATTACAAACTTCTACACTAAATTGAAAGATGGTCATAGTCTTCTAAATTTCTTCTGAATTATCAAGTGAATTTTATTCAAGTATTTGAAAAATCTTAAGTCTCTATCAGGCAAAAACTTCTGTGCCTAAAAAAAATGAATATTATAGATGTGTGTGTACTGAGGTAAAATTCTAAGAATCATTCCTATGTGTCTAAAACAATCCCATTTTTATGCTGTTATAAATTACAAACATATGTTTGTAATATTATTTATGTTTCACTATGACATTTTATTAAAACAATGTATTTCTTAAATTGTATTCTAAGATAATATTACATTGTATAATAATTTAATTTATGAATTTTATATAGTGAAAGATTTCTATTTTTTATCATCTGCAATAATGATCTTTAGATCCAAAAGTATAGTTTTCAAGTAAACCTCTATTTTATGAATATATTAAATTGATTCCACAGTCACACAAAACTAGGAATATATCAAAAAATATGACAATTAACAATACACTATACTGAGGAACTTGTTTTATGGTCTGTTAGAGAGGTCACTGTTTGCCTCCATCCAATTTAATATCCTGTTTAGCATTTTAATTAAGAATCTAGTAGAGCAAGTAAATGGAATATTAATAGGGTTCTTATATTATACAAAATAGAGAGGTGTAACAAACTATATCAAAACCAGAAATCATACAAAATAAACATAATGAGGTTAGTAGCAGGGGCAGCAGAAAACAAACTGCAATATGTTTCAGAATAAATGAGTTGAAACACATCTGAAGAAACAGACATGTAAGTTTTTCCAAAAATGAAAACATGAACAATAGGAAAGAGAAGATGAACAATAGGAAAGAATATCGTTTATGAGGAGTCCATGGACATATTGCTATACTGTGCCTTGTATAGAGATATTATCTCAGCTTAAAGAAATTGAGATCTAAATTAATGAACAAATATTAAATCCAAACAATTTCAAGTTCTGTATAAGTTTATATATTGAGACCCTTATAAACTTTATTAAATATTAAAATATGTACAATTAAAATATCTTAAATAATATTCTACTTTTTAAAACCTTATATGTATGTTTAGAATTACTTAAAAGCTTAGGTATGAATTTCTAATCTCCACAATAAGAGACTGTTCTGTAAGTTTGTGCAGACCCTTAGAGCCCTGGACTCTGCACCACACAGCAAGGCGAATAACACGTGTCTTTAAGGATATGACCATGCACATATCCAAGCGCTGTTTGCCCTGTAAACAATGGCTTCATGGTCTGTTCTCAGACATAGGGATAATCACACCTACAGTCTGATCATCCATCAAGACAATAGAATTCAGCATAAATCCAGCATCCACCATAGGCCTTGATTTCAATGTTATTCTGCTAAGAAGTTCAATGTCCTGGAAGTCCAGACCATATTCAATAAGAATGATGTAAAATCACTGTACAAGATCTCTTACATGCTTTACCCATGCTCAGCCAGTGGTAAGATACAGCTAGAGTAGGGTCAGCACACACATTGTGTAGCAGCCCCCAGCTATAGAATGCGTGTGATTCCACTCCTTCATTCGGGTGTGAGTGCATTTCACCTACTAGACAGAAAGCACTGAATCCTGACCATGGTTTAAGAATTGTACCACATTATGAATGGTACACAGAGCTTCATCTTCAAGCTAACACCTTGGAATTTCTTTGAAAACTCATTATCTTTGAATGATTTTTAACATCAAAACACAATAATAATTTTGCCCTGCTTTACCAAAGAAGAATTTTCAATACAGAACAGTTCATGGCTCAGCCATAAGCAAATGCACACCACTGTAACAATTTTCCTTTAAAGAGTGCCTGGTCTGAGACCAAGTTATTAAAGCTCCCACTTTGGTAGATAAGAAACATTATAAGTATTTAAACAGTGGAGCTGTCTGAACCACAGCACAAAAGAAACAAAAGAAAAGACATTTCTGGAATACATAATAATTCCATCAGAATGAATTATTACCCTTTCCAGATTCAGAGAGTTCTTTTTAAAAACTGACGTGCCACCAAAGGACTTGTTGTTCTATTTGTATTTTAGTATGAACTGTCATTCTCTCATACTAGACAGATCAGGTACTCAGCAGCAGCAGACAGATCAGCTGGATACTCTGCAAAACATCACCTTGATCCGCTATAGTGATAGCATAATACAAATTAAATCTGAAAGAAAAATATAACAGTACTCTGTATGTCTCGGTAAAATACAGAAACACAACACACGCATACAAACAAACACAAAATTATCATTAAGCTGTAGGACAAGTGAAATCCCATTTAATTGTAAATTAATAAGACAGTAAATTTTCAGGAGAAACGTGAGAATCTAAGATTTTATCACATGTCAATTTCAGCAACTGGTAGAATTGTATACTGTATTGCATAGAGCATCAGCAGTGTACACCCCCAGGGATAAATAACCAGGGATGCAGAGGTGTAGTCCAGCTGTTCTTAGTGTAATATATTACCCTTTGTTATACATCTAATAATATAAGCTACTTGGAGATGCATTAAGTATTTTGATCATTTTTACATAATAACACAACTGAATAGAATTGAACATTTTTATTTTGTTTATTTTGTAAAAAAAAAAAAAAAAGAGGGTTCTAGTGCAACATTTTAAAACTGGTCTTCAGTGGTAAATCAGATTATCAGGAAGGCTCTTGTTATGCAAAAAAAGAGAAGAAATGGAAAAAAAAAAACAAAAAACCTAAACGTGTGTGTCCCTTTTTAATATGTTTTTCCTCTCACTGTTAGGGTCTGTAAACAAGTCAGGATGGTGCCTGCTGGCAATCCTATTTACCAAACTTTGACTATGAAACTATTTTATAGCTGATCTTTCTTTGCAAATGATTGTCCTGTGCATTTAAATCCAAGCTCTTTAGTTTGATTACTAAGACATGGACAAGATTACCCTCCATGACCTCAATTTCTCTAGAGTTTGTGCTTTCTTCTGTGCCCTTTTACTTACACTCTACTTACCATGATGTTTCCACTGTCATCCCAGTCTGCTAAAATGCTCTCAAGTCACTGAAGCAGAGAGTTATTTGTCCTTCATCTTAATTGCTTGTAATAGTGCTGTTCTGCCCATCCAAAACCCAATTTACACATTTTTATGTACATTAAATATCCTTATATATGTTTCTATCTGATCACAATATCTGTATACCAAGAATGTGACTTATAATTCTGTATCATTCTTCATTCATACCAAGTGAAGTCACATATAGTTGATATTCCTCAAATAATTATTTTATTGAAATAATAGAACTTGTTTTAATGTTATGGCAAAACTTGGTTCTAGTAAAGAAATGTCTAAAATTACAATGAACTGTTTTTACTGCAGTAAACAGTGAAATTAGCAGTAAACAAGTTTGTCATTTCCAGTTATTGAACCATTTGACACTTGGTGGTATTTACCTTAGGGCTTGTTAAAATAAATTTAAAAACAAAATAGTGGTAGCTAAGATTCTCCAGACACAGAATCAGTAGGAGAGCTGGATAGATAGATGATTGATAGATAGGTAGATTAGAGGTGGGTAGATAGATTAAAGATAAACCCTCATTGTTATACAAAATTACATATAAGAGGAAGTGAGGAGACAGGGGGAAAAACAAGAGAGAGAAATGAATTACAGTAGATGGGGTAAGGAGAGAAGATGGGAAGGGAGGGGAGGGGGGATAGTAGAGGTTAGGAAAGGAAGCAGAATACAACGTACACTAGTATGGCAGTAGGTAAAAAAGTGGATGTGTAACTGATGTGAATCCGCATTATGTATATAGGGTAAAAATGGGAGTTCATAATCCGCTTGAATCAAATGTATGAAATATGATATGTCAAGAACTTTGTAATGTTTTGAACAACTAATTTTTAAAAAAAGCTAATAGGTAGACAGATTGATTGACTTCAGAAATGGCTTTTGGCTCATGTGGTTATGGAGGATGACAAATCCCATGATCTTCCATTTGAAGCTGGAGAAACAGAAAGTTCAGATGTATGACTCCTTCATGTTGTGAAAGCTTAAGAAGTAGGGGTGCCCATGTCTGAGAAATGATGAAGATAGATATTTCAAGGCAAGAATTTAATCTAAAATCCCCACCCGTTTTGTTGTTGTTGTTGTTGTTCTACCCACATTGCTGAGGGATGATCTTACTTATTGAGTCTACTGATTCAAATCCTAATCTTTTATGGAAACACCCTCACAGATACACCTTCAGATAAAATGTTTTACGAGCTATCTGGGTGTTCCTTAATCTAGGCAAGTGGGTACATATAATTAACCACTACAAAAGGTTTTGCTTCAAATGTATGCCAGTTCAAACTTTCATTACATATAACAAAATTAATTTATACCAAACAGCATGATATTGGAAGTCCTTAAAATAGCAAATAATAAAACAATGATGAAGTCATTGCACAATTGAATTTTGTTTACATTCACAGAACTATAATTTTAATTATAAATGAATTCCATGAATTGAAAATTATGTATTACCACATAATTTCATCTGGTGAACAAATTAAAAATATCCGAAGTAGCTGAAGTTCCAAATTTACTCATATTACTAAATTAATTCGGATAGATGTGAGGTACTAAGATTTTCTACTTTGGTTGTTTCTCATTTTCTTGGTAAAGTTGTGTGTAGAATATTATTGTCAATATCTTGAACAACATTTTCAAAAACATAAAATACTAAGAATATAAGCTGTTTTTGAAGCAAATACTAATATGTCCAAATGTTTAAAGTGTTTTGAAGATAACAAACCATGAGTGTGTGTGTGTGTGTGTGTGTGTGTGTGTGTGTGTATTATACATAGGGAGAAGTAAATGCATATATACATTGAGAAGTAAAGTCATTTTTTTTCTGTATAACTATTGGCAGCTACTTTTGTTTCTATGATTATCCTTGTATTTTTAGGGAAAAAACACACGAATATCACACTGGAGAAATGAATGATTCTCGCTAGAAAATTTGCATTAGGAGTTTCATTTTACAACTCACATTATTTTTCATACAAGTTTTCATTTAACTTGGTGAGTTATTTTCTCAGTGTTTGGCCTTTGTTTTTTTGTAAATAATAATACGAATTAATGACAATATCTTCATGTAATCATAATCATTGAAAATTATGTGAAGCCATGCATGCATTTGAAACTCTCTTATAAATAAATTTATCTTAATAAAATTAAATTAATTCAATATTTAGCTCCTGTTAGCCTTTAAGAGTTGTCTTGGAAAGTAATGGAGAACTAAACGGTCAGGGGAGTTGAAGTCAACAGATTTGTGTATACTAAATAAAACAGAACAAGCAGGCAGAAAGCACTGGGAATAGGTGTGTCATAAGGAAAAGTACACAAAGTGATGAAGAAAGGAGCTGTGAGAAGTAGGAAACATAATTTTTAGGTGCAATAATTTTCATCCTATAAATCTTTATTCCTCTCTATTACTCAAGAAAGAATGCTCCTATGTGTCCCTCTGTCCCCATTTCTATTCAAACTCATTTTCCTGTACAGTTACTGCTTTCACTGAGATTCCTCCTGCCACCTCTCTGTTAAAGAAGTATTGATTAAATGATAAAGCAAATCCAGTTACATGGCTGTGGTGATCTCATTTCACAAAAGAGTCCAGAGAAATAAATGTATCTTTAGAGGAAACTGCAGAACACTTAACGTTTCTGAAATCCTAAAATGCCAACCAAAAGAACATTTCCAGGGGAAAGGAATGGCTAAAAAGAGCATGTGTCAGAATAATGCTGAAGGAGAGACAAAGCAAAATATTCAGCACAAGACCAGAACTGAAAGAGTGACCACCAGACCACTGTTTATTCTTTTCATTTTTAAATTTTTCTCAAATATATTAATTTTAATCTACCATTGGTTATAACTACATCTGAATATTTGATCTTTAGGCATTTACCTTTTGGCCACACCTGAATTCTGAAGTTAAATAATAATTCAAGGGTAGAATAGGAAAATTGAGTACTGTGATCAAATTAAGTCAGCTTCTGTGTAAGATAACTGAATCACTGACCTAGGCTATTAAAAGAAAAAAATGACATCATTAGAAGAAAAATGATACCATAAAAAGGTATATTAATATATCTGGCTCTAAGATTTATTATTAAAAATTTCTCCTAAAATCTAAAGTTCAATTTGAGAAATCTGTCATTTTAACCCTCAGTGTTGTCAAGATTCTGGCTGTAGGATGCATGAGTGGAGCTGGACAGATAATGTTCCAGGCTTTTTCTACATAGTGGGCACATTCTATAGACTTGTACCCTCTTTTCCTCTTCTCTTGATCCTCCCTCCTCCTCCAGGGACCCCTGCCCCCTGTATCTCTTGGAGTCATCTTGCTGTCACCAGTGATTGTACAGGCACTGCAACAGCACAGGAAAATCATATCATGATGAATGTCAAAATGGCTGGTGATGTTGCTAATTCTATTCAGGTTAAATGATATGAAGATAATATACTGTTATCAGATTTAAAATAAAGATTTAGTTAGTCCAGAATGAGAAGAAAATTGCATTGATTTATAAAAATCAAGTGGTTATTAATGGAAAAACAAAAAAGTATGAGAAACTGTCACAGACAAGATAAGAGGAGTCTGAGACATGAAGAGTACAGTTAAGTAATGTGGTATTCTAAATGAAATTCTTGAGTACAGAAAAGATATGAAATAAAAATTAGAGTTATGAATGAATATGCACTTTTGTTGATAGCAAAAATAGCTTATTAATGTATATAAGCTACTAACACTAGAGGAAAAGCAGGTTCAAGGTACACAGAAACTCTGTATTTTGCCACTTTCCTGGAAATCTAAAACTATTCTCAAATTAAAAGTTCATTACAAAACAATAACATAACCATGGAAATTTATCCTAGGCAGCTTGTTAAAACATTAGTTGTCAGACATCTGCTAGCAAATGCATTATTTACCTCAAGAGCTCCCCAAATTTTTACAGTGTTGGGAAGACCTAAAAAAAGCTTTCTTGACAGAAAGGCACACTCTTTTAAAGGTTCAGGTCAGTTGCAAGTAATGATACAATATTTTGTCAATAATTAAAATGCTGTAAGTACATTTATAAGAATTTTTTCCAATAGCAACAGTTGTTCATAGTAACTTCCTCCTGAACTTGTACCCCCAGAAGGTTAGCATTCAGGAAGCTCAGCTGCTGTCTAACAAACTTAATTAATAAAAAAAAGTCATTTCCAAACTGTAACTATGAGTAACAGCACTTCAAGTGTGCTAGCAAGCCTACAAGTTAATCAAAATGCTAATACAGTACAAATTAAAGTTGTGATTAACATTTCACAACAGCTGCTAAAGTGAATTGATCACACAAATTGGTTAAGCATTACTCATTTCCTATAGCCCCAACCGGGAAAAGGGTTTTTATGTGGGGATGCAGAGAGGAGCTTCGGGGAGAATGATCCTTCATAATAGCATCATATCCTCATTACACCATCATTGAATTGTCATACAAAAGCTTACAGGTAAAGTCACCCATGAGAAAATAGCTCCCAAATTATATTACAGTCCTTGAAGGGAGATTGCTTGTAAATCCACAAGAGTAATTAAAGGTGTTTAACACTGCAAAATACACACATTTGTGTTAGTTTCGGACATGCTAAATACACCAGCTCAGTGCTGCTTCCCTAGTGGGGAATGGTGCTTTCTTTTAAGGGGTGTTCTGGTCATTATCCTTTGGAGTTAAACTGTACCTTTGACTATCCAGGATGACTTTTCTCTACCACTGTGTGAATCTTTGTAAGAGTAAATCATTCAAGAGTAATCTCATTTCTTAAAACTATTTGCTTTTAAATACCCATTAATAAAACGTCATCAGGTTTTTATGGCAAGATTTTAGCTTCTGGAAATCTGGCCAGGAGAGCAGCCAGATTAGAGTTTACTCTGCTCTTTATGAATTTGATAACACTACACAAATATTTATAACAGAGACTACATTTATTGGTAGACAATTCGGATTTGGTAGAAAATCTTAAATAAGTGGGAATCTGTATACATAGAATAAATCTACCCTTTCCAAATTTTTCTTATGAAAAAACTAGAAAGGAAAAACTGAAATATTTATTTCATTCTGAAACTGATATCTACTATATGCCAAGCACTGGGCCAAAGTCATCTTAATAGTGATGCTACAGGTATTGAAAAGTTTCCAGCACATCTTAGGTGACACAAAACCTCCAAATATATGTTCAAACTATTGATATTCTTTGAAACATGTCATGATAGACATGTTATTGACTGATAATCTACCTGTCTTTTTAGCAGAATGATTTGAAGAAGCTTTCTAAAGCCTGTTGTGCTACACTAACTTTTGTTTTCATTTGGTTTAATTATAAACATTTAAAAATTTCAAAGAATTTTACTAAGAGTAGTACTGAAGATTACCTATCATTTGCTGTATCAAAACATTTCTCGCAAGTATTGGATTAAGGATTTGACTAAGGACTTCTTTTGTTAAATTTGATACTACCTTAGGACTATTTTCACTGATAACTGCATTTGACTCTGCAATTCTAAAACTGACATTCTTCAATACACTGCCAATCCACTGGGCCTATGCTTAGTGCACACATAGGCAAATATTCCTAAAAGGTTACCTGAGCCCTGCTCCATAGCAGTTCCACTTCCTGGCATCATCAGATATTTCTGTGCTTCTTAATCTACTATACATGGGAAGCATTTGTCAACGAGACATAGACCTCTCTTATAGTATCGTCAATTAAAAGGCCTTTTTTGAGTTTACCAATCTTTTGTTGTTGTTGTTGTTGTTTTGGTGCTGCTGGGGACCAAATCCAGGGCTGGGAAACTGTTTCTGTGTCCTTTACTTTCCTCTTCTCCGACTCTGATATGTGTACATACATGTGCACACACATATATCTTATGCATCTCTATAATTATAGAGAGTACAGAAAAATATAATATTGGTTATGTGAAATGTAATATATTTTTAATTTATTAGATGTTGTTATACGAATAAGAATGTCAAAGTACTATTTTGAAATTTAGATTAAAAAATCCCTGCCAATAAACTTTAAAAGATCTATTTTGCAAATTTCAGAAGGCTCTCTATAAAATAAAGAGAATAAAAAATTTTTAATGTTAAGTCACTATGACACCATAAGGATATAGAAAAACTACTAACCATGAGAATCCTAAGATTTATTTACTTGAGTTCCCAACTTATTGTTTTACTTTATGACAATTAATAATGCTTCATGCTTGTAAGATATTGTTTAAACTCAGACATCAGGGGTTAAGTGATCTACCTAAGGTTTCATAGTAAAATGACAGCAGAGGAAAATTATAGAGGTGGTGTACGAAGTCCCATCCATAAAGGACAGGATCAGGTTGCTGTCCCATGAATGCAGTATATAATTTTCAATCGCTAGGAGGGCTGTATCTTGGAAAACTGCTGAGCCAATACTTTCTATGACTAAGAGTACCCATGTATCTAAATGAGAACAAAGGCACAAAATTAGAACTATCAATCAGTCTTTACAGAAAATTTTAATCTGAGACAATTTGAGAAGCAAAATAAAAATGACAGCAAGGCAGTTTAACCAATAAGATAAAACAAACATCTATGATTCTATAGTTATGTAACTGAATAAAGTAATAAATGTGAAAGAAATTTGTATGACTTTATACTGCAACTTCAGGAATGACAGAAATAGAAAATCCCAATAGTGGGATTAATGCAGATCTTAAAAAATTCCAGTCATATATTTTAGCTGTTCCAATTTTATAAAATACATTATTCACTAAAATAGCACTTGTTTAAAAAATGTCTCAAACTAGAGTATTAACTTTTCCTTTTGATTTTGTTTAATATATGACAGCAGAATGCATTACAATGCTCCACCATGTTGGTTTAGGAAAGGACTTCCTCAATAAGATTCCTAAAGCACAAGAAATAAAATAAAGAATCAATTAAAAAATCAATAAAAAGTTTCTTCACAGGAAAGGAAACAATCAAGAATGTGAACAGAGAGCCTACAATATGGAAGAAGATCTTTGCCACCAGCATCTCAGACAGAGATTGATCTCCAGGATATATACAGAAATCAACAAACTTAACCAAATAAATAGGTAAATAACAACAACAAAAAAAAAAAAAACAAATGACCCAAATGACAAATGATTTAAGGAACTAAACAGGCACTACTCAGAAGAAAAAATATGAATGGTCAAAAAATATATGAAAAAATGTTCAACATCTCTAGCAATTAGAGAAACACAAATCAAAGCTACACTGAAATTCCATCTCACCCCAGTCAGAATGGCAGAGATTCATTTATATATTGTTGGTGGGAGTGCAAATTGGTGAAAATACTCAGAAAGCAGTCTGGAGATTCCTTAGAACACTTGGACTGGTTGTACATTCTGTGTCGAAGGAACTGCTGAGCTAGAGTCAACACTATAAATACAGAGATTTAATGAATTATGGTATAAAGGTGTATTAAGAATCATAATGCAAAAAATTATGATTGTATTGCACTGTTATTCCACTCCTTTCTTTATATCCAAAGGACTTAAAATCAGCATACTACAGTGACACAGCTACTTCAATGTTTATAGCAGCTCAATTCAAAATAGCTATGATACCAACCTAGGTGCCCTTGAAGAGATGAATGGATGAAAAAATTGTGGTATATATACACAATGGAATATTACTTAGTCATACAGAAGAAAGAAATTATGGCATTTGCTTGTAAGTAAATGGAACTAAAGAATATCATGCTAAATTAAATAAGTCAGTCACAAAAATCCAAAGGCAGAATACTCTTTCTGATACGTGGATGATAAGTCACAACAAACAGGAGGGATTCGAAATTCACTGAACTAGACAAAGGGAAATGAAGCAAAGGGAGGGGGTGACTGCAATAGGAAAGACAGTAGGATGAATTTGGAATATCATTCCTATCCTCATATATAAATAAATGACCAGTGTAACACTACATCATGTACAACCACAGTAACAGTATCCTAATTGTAACAAGTTACAACTTATTCTATGTATGTATAATATTTCAAAGTATACTCTACTGTCATGTAAAAAATAATAATGATAAAAAAGAAAAAACCCTTTCTTTTTCATAATGTTATAGCTGAAATCAAAGAATTCTAGAATTTCAGAAATGATGGGGACTTTAGAAATGATTTAATACAATTTTTTAGGAAAAAGTTCCAGAGAAGTTGTGACATCCCTTGTGTCACACAATAAATTGGTAGTGGGGGTAGAACAAAAACCTGATTTTCTTTCTTTAACAAACTGTGGAAAAATTTGGAAGCCCCTGATTGATATCATGTAATGAAATCATTATGTTTTCTTTGGAGTTTTATTTAGTTAAATTAAGTTTGCCCTGTTCCTACATTTATTCAAGGAGTACTGACAACAACAGAAAAAATTCCTCAACAATGAGAACCAGAATAAACATGTGCAATCACAGTTCATCTATTTCATCAAGGAATAAAGCTCCAGTGAAGTTTTGAAACTTGCCATCATAAAGTATGAAAAAGTGTCTACCTATTCTGGATCACAGTCTCCTTTTCCAGCTTCCACTTTCCAGTAATGTAGACTTCATTGCAATCTGAGACACATTATGCTGTTTTATAAGCATATAAAATAAAATTAAATGTTTAACTGAAAAAAGTAAGAAACTAACTACCCAGAACAATCTTCAGATTCAATATAATCCCTAACAAATGCCAATAGCATTTTTCTTAGAGATTGAAAAAATCTAAATTATTAAGGAACCATGAAGAACCAAAAAACCAAAGAAATCTTGAGAAAGAATAAAGTTAGAGGCATTCTACTTCTTGACTACAAATTGTAATACAAAGCTTCAATAATTAAGATAGTATGGTGCTGGCACCAACATATACACATAGACTAACAGAACAGAATAGATTCTAGAAATAAACAAACATCCTGTCACTAATCTAACAAGAATACCAAGAAGGAAAAGGACAGGTTTCAATAAATGATGTTGAGAAAACTGAACATCCACGTTTAACAGAATGAAGCTGGAACCTTGTCTTACACCATATGCAAAAATCATCTCGAAATTTACTAAAAACTTAGATGTAAGATCTGAAACCATAAAACTCCTAGAGGAAAACAGGGAAAAAGATCTTGACACTGGTCTTAGCAATGAGTTTTTTAATATATTCCCAAGAACACAGGAAAAAAAGGTGCAAATAAACAAATAGGGGTGCACCAAAGCTACAAACCTTCTGCACAGAAAAGGAAGCCATCAATGAATTTTAAAAATAACATATGTAATAGGAGAAAATACTTACAGATGTTAGTAAGGTGTTAATATCCAAAACCTATAAGGAACTTATATAGCCCAAGAACAAAAAGGCTAAAAATTCTATTATAGAAAAAAAAAGGTGGAGGGACAAATGAGGCCAACAGATATCATTCTGTTGAAATACAGAATGGCTAACAGACATGAAAAGGTGCTTACTTTCACCAATCATTGAGGAAATGCAGATCAAAATCCCAGTGAGGGCTGGGGTTGTGGCTCAGTGGTAGAGCACACGTCAAGCATGTGAGAGGCCCTGGGTTTGATCCTCAGCACCACATAAAAATAAATAAATAAAATAAAGGTATTGTATCCAACAACAGCTAAAAAATATTTTTTTTAAAAAAAAATCACAATGAGTCAACAACTCACATGTGTTAGAATGAATATTATTAAAACAATGAAGGTATTGGCAAGGATGTGGAGAAAAGGAAACTGCTACACACTACTGGTAGAAATGTAGTTGGGGAAGCCATTATGGAAAATACACATGAACAGCCTTAAAAAATTGCACCTGGAAAACATCATCAGCATCATAGGAATTCTACTTTTGAATACATATCCAAAAGAAATGAGATCAATGTCTCAAAGACATGTACACTTCTATGTTTATTACATCATTGATTAGAAAAGCCAAGATAAAGAAACAGTCTAAGTGACCCAAGAGGGATGAAAAAAGAAACTGAAACACAATGGGAGATCTTTCAGCTTTACAAAAGAAGAAAATCTTGCCGTTTGCAATACTATACTTTGTGTTAAGAGAAATAAGCTGAAAACAACAAAACACTGAATAATTTCACTAACAGGTACAATAATAAAAAGTCAAATTCATAGAAGCAGATTAAAATAATAGTTAAGAGGGGTGAAAGTGGGGAATATGAGGAGATATTGCTTAAAGGATACAAAGTTTCATTTATGTAGAACTAGTTTTAGACATCTAATGTACAGAAGGGTGTCTGTATTTAATAATATCGTATTAATAGATTTGAAATTTGCTGACTAGATATTAAATGTTCCCACTGCAAAAATATGTGATTATCTGAAGTGATGGATATCTAGCTATCTTCATTCTATCAATTATTTTATAATGTATATGTATATTTAAGTATCACATTGAACACCTCAAATATAAATCATTTCTATTAAAAATAAAATAGTATTGGGAAAACTTTACTAAATATGTTTTAAAAAATTAAAAATCAATACTTATTTGATTCTGGTGTTATTTGACATTAATTGATGATATCAATATTTGGAGGAATGTAGCATAAATTATGTCTATATTTCCTGTGTATAATCGAAGTGTTTTAAAGTATTAGCATTTCATTCATATCCAAAGAATTATTATGAATCATTATATACCTAACAAGTTCAGCTAAGAATTAATTACCTCATAAAAGAAGTACCCATGAATTATAGATATGAGGATGTGTGAGCACTATATACATGAGAAATTCACGTAGAAGACTCCAAAGTTGATATCAATTTTTTTTGCAACAAATTATTCTAATACTGATCTGGCCCCCTGGAAAATTCACTGAGAGTATAACAAAGCTATTCACCAGGGTATGCCAGAATATTTGGACCTGGCTAGTTTAGAGACATTAACTATCTATTCTAATTGAATATAATAAGCACACAATATGTTCAACATACCTTTGAGGAGGGATACTTGTTGAAGACTCTGAAAATAGCTAATTCAGCTGCAACAGTCTTTCCTGATCTAGTGTGTGCTCCAACTAGGACACTACAGTCTGTGTGATACAGTGTATGAAATATTTGTGTCTGCACAGGGTTAAAGTGGCTGAAGTTGTACAGGGCTTCATATGCTTTACATCCTAAAGCCATAATTGGCAAAGGCTGAAGATCCAGTAATTCTGAAAAGATCCAACAGTTACTTCTATACAATAACTGAAAAAACATGCACAATACTGAATACTGTATTATAAAGAATAACATTTCCTAATTATCTCTAGAGAAGAACATATTTAATATAAGTTCTTATACACCAGTGACACATATTATTCAGTCACTACATTTAACATAACTGATAACAGAACACTTTTATTGAAGAATCCCCTATAAACCAACTATATATTTCTCTTCCAAAAAGGGAAATAACTTGAATAAAAGTACATGACAATATGTATGTTATGGTACAAAAATAAATCTGCCATAATTTGTAAAACAATGAAAACCTCAGACTCAGCAACTTAGTGATAGTCTATCTCTCAAAATAATAATAATAATAAAAAGACTGGGGATGTGCTTCAGTGGTTAAGAGTCCTTTGGGTTCAATCCTGGGTACCTTGTCCCTAAAGGAAAAAAAAAATAAAAAGATGACTTTAAGAAGTTATCTTTGCCCCACCCATTGCTCTACTCTATTACAAGGATAGCTGAGAGCTAACTTCATACTCTCTATGTCTGATTATGATTGTTTAAATTTTCCATAGCTCTGGAAATCCAGGAAGGAGGAAGACATTGCATGATAAGGCATGCAATGTTAATCAAACATATTTTTTTTAAAAATAAAAGACTAAAAATTAAACATTGTACAATGTCAAATGCACAGTTATTGATAATGTTAAATTAAGATGATCTATTACAGTGATTTTACCTAAATGGTATGTTTATACTATATCAGCTAATTATATAAATAGGTTGATATGTATTTGGTTGCTTAAGAAAGGAATTATTAAATTGGCATTAACATATAATGCTAATATATGTGAAATTAAGTACTTTAATGAAAGAAAGAAACCTAGCAATGATATTGGAAGCATATATTTTAAGTTAAAACATCATCACTTCCACATATTTTGAACTTATGAGATTCTAGATATCACATAAACACATTTGATGAAATAAGACCAGAAAGACCCTCTGCAATAAGTAGATTACTAGATTATACAGTTTCAATATCATTCTATTTTGATAATTTTTTTTGGTTTTGCTATGCCAAGATATCAAAGAGAAATTGAGATGTAGTATAAAGAATCTCTCAATGAATAATATGAATAAGGTGTACATTTGACAAAATGAAAGATTATAAAGTCATATTTAGGTCTCCTTTCACTTCTGAAAGGACTGTCAAATAGCATGCTATTTAAAGTAGTCAGAATAACATTTTTATTCTGAAAAGTCAAACAGTGTGTCTGAAATATACATGGGAAAGAAAATTTGACTCCTAATTTATGTCTGTAAAGTAAATTAAGGACTTCTGAAAATCAATACTCATCAGTTATGAATTCTCAAAAAACAAAATTAGTATACTAGTTTAGAGATGTTTTTGAAATAGATTTCAGGGGTACTTGAAAGTATCACTGCAAAGATTTATTCATGAAATTTTGCTTTTTTAATAAATCAAAACAGAAAGGCATTTGTTCATTTTATGAAAACCTAGAGTTTATACATTACAACAATAAAAATGCTGCTGAATGCTCTTACTATATATCCCTTTTAATAATTTGTTATATATATATACAAACATTCCAAAATCTAAAAAAATGTAAAATTTGAAACACTTCAGGTTTTAAACATTTTGGATAAAAGATAACCTGTACTAGAAATAAGTTTATTTGAATTGAAATAAATGTAAGAAAAAAGAGAATCTGTACTAGAAATAAGTTTATTTGAATTGAAATAAATGTAAGAAAAAAGAGATATCTCAAAACTTTCACAGAGAATACAGATAAAATGATAAATGACAATTACAATGGAAAAGTAAGGCTATATGGAGAAATAATGATTATATATACAGATGAAAGTCCAATAACAAAGGAATAGTAACTCTTATCATTACTATGGTTATCAGAATTGACTAAGCCTACTTTAATGCTTTTGGGGCTTAAATAAACAAAAATTAAAGGTCCACAATTTGACTATCTACATATACTTATTTGATTTTGAAAATTTTGAACATACAATTTAGAAACAATTTTTCAAGTAAGTTGGACTTTCATTCAGAATAAAACAACTTTATACTTGTCAACATTAATTAAAATAACAATTTTGGGAAGTCAATAATTCACATCAACACATTAATGTTCAATTTGTTACCTGTATGGGGCTGATGCCTGTCTGGTAGAATCAGATGTTAGAAGTTGATAATACAAACAGCCTCTGCTCCTAACCATCTATCAGAAACTGCTTGGATATAGTATTGGGAAGGCAAAGGTTCAAAAATAGGGATTGCAAATACCAGTAGTTGAGCTTCTTTACTAATGACCTAATGTGAAATAAAGTCTAAAATAAATAAAGTTCTTAGTAGTCAATTCTTAATAGTATCTATACCAGATGTAATAAAAATAAACTATGTTGGATTTCTAAATAGCTCAGATATTCAGGTACTACAGTAACTTGTAGGTGATTTCCTTCTGAGGATTATTTGATATAACAGAAGGTAAAAATTTCTACTCACTTTATATTATGTATATATATGCTATCATTATGACATGTTACCAGTTTGATTCATTATCAGAATTTCCCAAACATGATTCATGCAATTATTTCCTGATTTCTATAATTTCAAGTACCATATTATTATTTACTTAATATTTTTCTTTAAATCTGATCAGTATCTTAAGTGGAATATCTGAAATCTCTTAAAATATATATGTTACATGGTTATCAAGAAGAAAAATGCATGAAAACAAAATATTGCTATAAAATAGTATCGGTATCTAGTCAAGATTTTCAATCGGAAGCTTGCTTTCTCTTTGATAAAAAGAGAAATTACAAATAAAACATGAGTTAAATATGTAACAACAATTGAGTCTTTACAGATAATTTTACAAGGAATGATCTTTTCACTATGCAATTTATTACTTTGCACGAAATTATTTTTACCCTCCTTATTTTATATATTCCATGCCTCTAGAAGCCATGCCTTAAACCATGGTAAAGATAATAAATGAATTTCTTGAACTAGGATCAGACTGAATAATCAATATTGTCACACTGAATCTCTGTGTTCCTTTGAAACAAAACAGGAAAACAGAACATAACAAAACTTTCATGGCACTCTGAAATCAGAGAGATAGTAAAAAAACAAAAATTGTTTATATATTTTTTTATGATAGCTAAATAATAAGGTTATATTCACCTGGTTTTAAGAGCTAGAAAATACTCTGAATGATAAATATGATCATTTGTAGGATCTCCCACCCAAATCCACCAGGGTTCTCCTACTGTCCCATGGACCTAGAATAAAAATTATCCTACTACTATGAAAATCATAACTCAAGTAACAGTACTGTTTACATATCAGCACCTATTAGTCTAATAAATTTTGATATATAATTTATAAAACAAAGTTCACTCATTTAAAGTATACAGTTCAATGGTTTTAACATATTTAACAAAGTTGTACAACTATGAACATAATCTAATTTTAGAACATTTTTATCACCTCCAAGAGAGTACTTATATTCATTAGAAGTATGGACATGGCTATTCTAAACACTTTGTTAAATGGAATGATATAACATATGGTCTTCTGTGACTGGCTTTTTAAACTTACCGTACTATTTTTATAGTTCATCCATGTTTTAAACTGCATCAGTACTCTGCTTCTTTTTATTGTCAAATAATATTCCACTGGACATATATATCATATTTTTTTTATATAAGCCAATCTCTCTTTTTTCCTTATATGGTCCAATACTGTTCAGTATTCACTTCTTCCTCGGGGACTCATGAAAAGGAGATCACATCCCAATCATTTCTCCTCCAAATCTTCTTGTACTGTTTCACATGAGCTTTTGGGGGACACCACATTTAAACCATAACACCTGGGATAATTTTGATTCACATAAAGCCAATCACCTCATGACATTCTCGTGACAATATCTATAGTAAAGGAGAAGTCCATAACAAACACTTGGCATAATTAGACTGGGGGGAGCATGTATTTGTGGGAAGAGGGCTTACAGTTTATGTTGTGGGCTGAGGAAGTGGGTATGTGTTCCCCTTACTCCATTAAAAGTGAAAGAGAAGCAGGAAAACATTTGGGAAGTATCCAACAGTGTGAGCAGAGCAAAGAAGAGAATGTAGAGCTTATTGTTCACTTAAACTTTTACTGTGATACTGCTGATATACATAACAGATCTTTGAAATTAGTTCAATATTAAGAAACAAAATGAGAATAAATATCACTGAATGATTATTATCATTTATGGGTAGGATCTACATTTAAAATACTTAAAACTTTGCTAATATAAACTATTTTAATTAATTGCTAATTTTTTGGAGGGGGTAGTGGGGGTTGAACCCAGGGCCAGCAGCTAAGCCACCAAGCAATATCCCTAGCCCATTTAATTTTTTTTTTAAATTTTGAGACAGGGTCTTGCTAAGTTGCTGAAGCTGACCTGGACTTGTGATCCTCCTATCTCAGCCTCCAGAACTGCTGGGATTAAAAGCATGTGTGACCACATCCAGCCTTAATTGCTAATTCTGCTAAATAACTTCATAAAATTTGGAGTGATTTTTGCTCTTTTGCATAAATAAAGAGATTTCACATGTAGGTTCAAAATTTATATTGAGTTATATGCATTCATGGATATGTCAAAATTAACAATGTAAACT
Source organism: Callospermophilus lateralis (assembly GCF_048772815.1). NCBI lineage: Eukaryota > Metazoa > Chordata > Mammalia > Rodentia > Sciuridae > Callospermophilus > Callospermophilus lateralis. The sequence continues at coordinate 530,718 of NW_027512598.1, read as the reverse complement.
ATAATGTACTAAAAAAACAAATAAAAGAATAGAGAAAATAAATTTATTGGGGCTGGGGATGTGGCTCAAGCGGTAGCGCGCTAGCCTGGCATCCGTGTGGCCCGGGTTCGATCCTCAGCACCACATACAAACAAAGATGTTGTGTCTGCCGATAACTAAAAAAAAAATGAGTAAATATTAAAATTCTTTCTCTCTCTCTCTCTCCCTCTCTCACTCTCTCTTTAAAAAAAACAGAAAATAAATTTATGTTATATAATATGAAAATTCACAATATTTTTTTAAAATATTTATTTATTTATTTTTAGTTTTCGGCAGACACACATCTTTGTTGGTATGTGGTGCTGAGGATCGAACCCGGGCCGCACACATGCCAGGCGAGCGCGCTACCGCTTGAGACACATCCCCAGCCCCCACAATATTTTTATATCTGGTAAAATATTTTATTTTCACAGAAAAATTCATTTAAGCACTTTTCCCCCTTCTTACCTATTTCATCTTTCCTCATATCTTTCAGCTTATCTACAGTAAGATTTTTTTTTCTTCTAATCTTGTTAGAATGTGTGGTGGTAACACTGAAAATTGTCTCAAAGGGCTAGCCCAACCCCAAAGCCTCTTGTTGATGACTTTACTAAGATTCAGGAGCCTGTAGGTCATGGTAGGCCAACGTTTCCTCAGAGCAATTTCAAAAAGGGCACGAACAATTCTAGCTGCATTCTGAAGAATAAAAGGGGGAGATTGGTTGTTAGGTCCAATGTATTTGTAAATTTGTCATTAATTTATTATTCAAACTCAGTCTTCTAGAATGAATTAATAAAATCAACAAAGCAGCAGGATATAAAATCAATACCCATAAATCAAATGTATTTCTCTACATCAGTGATGAATCCTCTGAAAGAGAAATCAGGAAAACTACCCCATTCACAATAGCCTAATAAAAGAAAAAAACAAAAACAAAACAAAACAAAAAAAACCTTGGGAAATGAACTTAACAAAAAAGGTGAAAGACCGCTACAATGGAAATTACAGAATAATAAAGAAAGAAATTGGTGGAGACCTTAGAAGATGGAAAGATCTCCCATGTTCTTGGATAGGCACAATGAATACTGTCAAAATGGCCACACTACCCAAAGCACTATACAGATTCAATGTGATTCCAATTAAAATCCCAATGTCATTCCTTATAGAAATAGAAAAAGCAATCATGAAATTCATTTGGAAAAATAAAGAGACCCAGAATAGCAAAATCAATCCTTAGCAAGAAGAGTGAAGCAGGAGGCATCACAATACCAGACCTTAAACTATACTACAAAGCTATAGTAACAAAAACGGCTTGTATTGGCACCAATAGACATGTAGATCAATGGTACAGAATAGAAGACAGAGAGATAAATCCACATAAATACAGTTGTCTCATACTAGAAAAAGGAGCCAAAAACATTCACTGGACAAAAGATAGCCTCTTCAACAAATGGTGCTAGGAGAACTATAAATCCATATGCAGCAAAGTGAAATTAAGACCCTATCTCTCACCATGCACAAACCTCAACTCAAAATGGATCAAATATCTAGGAATTAGACCAGATACCCTGAGCCTGACAGAGGAAAAAAAAAGTAGGCCTAAATCTTCATCACATCAGATTAGGCTCCAACTTCCTTAAAAGACTCCTAAAGTACAAGAAATAAAATCAAGAATTAATACACAGGATGGATTCAAACCAAAAAGCTTCTTCTCAGCAAAAGAAACAATTAATGAGGTGAAGAGAGAGCCTACATTTTAGGAGTAAATTTTTTCCACAACACATTGGAAGAGAATTAATCTCCAGAATATATAAAGAATTCAAAAAACACTTATAAAAATCCCAATCAATACATGGGCTAAGGAGCTGAATAGACACTTATCAGAAGAAGATATACAATTGATCAATGAATATATGAAAAAAATGTTCAACATCTTTAATAATTAGAGAAATGCAAATCAAAACTACTCTAAGATTTCATCTCACTCCAGTCAGAAGGGCAGTTATCAAGAATACAAACAAAAAGAAGTGTTGGTGTAGACGAGGGGAAAAGGTACACTCATACATTGCTGGTGGAACTGCATAACTGTGCAACCAGTCTGGAAAGCAGTATGGAGATTTGGAATGGAACCATCATTTGACCCAGCTATCCCACTCTTGGGTCTTTACCCAAAAGACTTAAAATCCACATATTACAGTAATGCAGCCACATCAATATTTATAGCAGCTCAATTCACAATAACTAAAGTGTGCAAGCAACCTAGATGCCCTTCAATAGATGAATGGATAAAGAAACTGTGGTATATATTCATGAAGGAATATTACTCAGCATTAAGAGAATAACATTATGGCATTTGCAGAAAAATGGATGGAGTTCGAAAATATCATGCTAAGCAAAGTAAGCCAATCCCCAAAAAACAAAGGTCAAATGTTTTCTTTGATAAGTGGATGCTGATCCATAATGAGGGAGGGCATGGGAAAAATGGAGGTATTCTGATTGGGAAAAGAGGTGGGAGGGAAGGAGAGGGGATAGGGAAACAGAAGGAAAGATGGTGAGATGTGATGGACATTATTACCCTAGGTAGATAAATGACTGCACATATGATGTGACACTGCATCATGTACAATCAAGAGAAATGAAAAGTTATGCTGCAATTGTGTACAATGAATCAAAATACATTCTTCGGTCCTGTATACCTAATTAAAATAAATAAATAAAATTTAAAAACCCAACAACACTATTCATTACATTTAAATAAAAATAAGAATTTTAAAATAAAAAACATTTAAAACATACTTTTTCTATATTAAATCTTTGAATAAAATTACAAATATAATGTAATAGAATAATTACATGAGATAACATAATTATATAAGATTAAAGATTACTTCTCAACTTAATAAAGGTATTTCTAAATAAAAATAATCAAAATGTATACTTTAAAGGTTAGGATTTTTTTAAATTTATGCTTAGAATCAGGTATGGTGGCACACACCTGGAATCCCAGCACCTCCAAAGGTTGAAGAGGAGAATCATAAATTCAAGGTCAGCTTCAGCAACATAGCAAAACCTTGTCTTAAAGGAAAAAATAAAGCCAGGTGTGCTTGTGTGGGAGGCTGAGAAAGGAGGATTGCATGTTCAAAGCCATTCTCAGCAATTTAGCTAGGCCCTGAGCAATTTAGTAAGACCCTATTTCAAAAAAAAAAATAGAAAGGGTTAGGGATGTGATTTAGGGCCCCTGGTTTCAATCCCTAGTACTAAAATAAATAATTAAAAGAAAAAAGTAATAAAGGACTGAGGATATATTTCAGTCATAGAGAGCCTCTCAGTTCAATCTGTAGTATTATGAAAAACAAAGAAAAGAAATGAAAGACAAAGAAGACAAAAAATAACTTACTTTATTTCACATGATGGTTTAAATATATGAAGAATTTTTTACAATACCAGTTTTTAAAAGTTATAAATTAAATGAGCTGTAGGTTTAGGGAACAATTTTCTTTCAGTATTCAATATTTAAAATCAGAGACCTATCATACTGGAATATATATATTAGGCCTTATATAAGATAGATTTGTTACTAAGCCAAACAAACCACTAACTTTCACCCCCAGTCCTGATTTACAAGCACAGGTTACATAAAAGATGTACAAATCAATATCTTTAATTCTAAGGAGAAACTGTAGTTCATAGAATTTTTCAAAGTAATGTATTCACAGAATAATAGAATTAATTCCTTGGTCTCTAGAGATAAACAAAGAAGAGAAAATGGGGAGTAAGATTCTTACCTGTGCAACATATGCAGAATCTGACATAAGGGAGAAACTATCCATCTCTCCTCGGCTGGTGGAAGTTTGAAGTAAGATGTTTATTTTCCCATAACTATTTTCTACACCTCCAGGAGCTGAGAGTTCACAAAAAATTTTTAATAGAGCATCTAACTCCTCTATTTCTTCTTCTCTGACCTAGAAGAGTCAATATTTTTATAGTAATATTTGGTTTGATTTATTTAAAAATCATATTGAATGTTTTTAAGATTGCCTTTTAGTATAATGTAATATTTTACTCTTGTACAGCTAAAACCCAGTAATTTTCCCATAGGTAATTATAAAATATAATATGAAATTATGTTGAGGCAGGTACAATTATATTTATTGTTCATCACCAATATTAAAGTTGCCATTGACACATAAAAATTTGATATGCCACAAAAATTAAGTCATCTGACCTCACCATCTTTCAACTGATGAGGTTTCATTTTTTATTTGACCAGAGTAAAACCTCTGCCCAGACTGATTAGGGAAAAATTGATTATCTTCAAATGCATTCATTATAGTCATATATTTTATATGGCATAATGCATTCATAGCTTAAAATTGTGAAGTACTATTTCAAAGTATTATAGTTTTCACTGTTAATAACATTAAATTATAATATGGGTACAGAATCATGGATTTTCTTAACATTTTCTTCAGTGAACTATATTGCAAATAAACCAAAACATATACAATATATTTTTGATAAATTCATTAATACACAACCTATTTAAATTTCTTGATTTGGGATACAAAGCAAAGCATGATGTTAGGTATGCTGTGATATTATTATCTAGAACACTGAGTTTTCTTGTACAATAGAAAACACTGCTGATACTCCAATATGCCATATGGCTTTTTTTATTGTATCAGGAAAAACAATTAATTTCAAACTTTCATAAATGAATAAATGTGTCTATGTTGTACATATCTGACTGAAATTTCAAGTAATCTTACCTTGATCTGATCAAATTATTCGGCTTTGGAGACTATCTCAAATATGTCACCTTCTGTTTTGTGAGCATCGAAGAGTTCATTAAAGGTCTACCAAAGTAAGTGTCACATTTAATTAAAATAGAATATCAAAAGATATTATCAAATTTATGAAAGATTATAAAACACTCTTAAACATAGTTAAGAAAGCCATTAGAACCAAAAAAAGATCAGTAAAATCATCTAATAAAATCTATACTAAATGTCTAAAAATGTTCAACATAACATTCTGGTCTTGACTTCAGTATAGGCATATGGAAATCTGCATCATTTACTAATTATAAGCTCACATACATCATATAAAATTCAGAGGGAAATAACTAGACAGCATGCAATTCAAAGAGTCTCAAAATATGAAGAGTGAGAATACACAGAAAAATCAGTTAAAGGCCATATGGAAAAGACAAAGGTACTACAGGGCTAGAGTTGCTGAAAAAGAACTGCAAAAAAAGAAAGTGTTAGGCTGTAGTTTGGCAGCAGTCTACTAGCAAGAGGACAAATGAGAAAGGCTGTCTCATAGAGACAATGAGATGAGAGTAGGTGATATAAGGAGGAAGGACTATGTCTGGGATTGAGGAACCACCAAATCACAGCTCTGAGATAATATGTGAAGAGGTCTTGCAGAAATCTAGTGTCATACACATATAGGTTATTCTGAAAAAATGAGGAAAACCAAGTAAGCACATAAAGGTGTTTTTCTGAAACCTGTTTTATATATAAGCAAATGTTAAATCTACAAACCCGAGATTTCATATAAGCTGAGTTTTTCTTTTTGATGATTTCTATTCTCCTATTTTAAAAACAACTTTATGTACAAAAGGCAAAAATGAATTTAAGAAAAAGCTCAAAACACTATCTATTGAAAAAAGTATAAAAATTCAACTTAACCTATTTAAATCTCTTCATATTTAAGTATTCTCCCAACAGGTTATCATTGTATTGACATGTACTGATATACATACATGAAAACACATAGAGAAATGTATATGCTTTTTAAAAGTAAAAATATTAAAGTATCACATCATCTTAAACAGGACGTTGTTAAAAAGCAACAAATCCTCTTATAATTGTATGATCAAAATTGGCCTTAAAAGTTTCTTAAATTACTCATCTAGTACAAACAGGCTGACTTGGTAATTTTAGTAGTTTCTTAAACTCTTCTTTAGTGTTTCTTACTAATATGCAATTAAGTTTTCAACTTTTTATTCAAGGAAATAATTAAGCTATCAAGTTCAGCTTAAAATCATTCTGGCATACACTCCGTAAGACTTACCAATAGGCTTCAACTATTTCAGGTGTATGTAGTGTTTAGGATATGTTCATGAAACAGGATGGCAGAAGAGCACCATTGCTATCTAAAGTCATTTTTTTCTTGTCATTACTAAAAGTATATTGCTGAATTCATATAAACTAAATGTATTTGCTCATAAGTTGCTTTTGTTATTTGGCATTATTAATATATTTTGAAGTCTAGAAAATATTTGACTATAAAAACAAACATTTTTGCATTTGTTCCTCTCAGAATATTACCTCAATGGTATTGTATTTAATATACTAGTGGCTGGCGGTTCTACCCAAATCCGTTGAGGAAAAATAACCACTTCTCTCTTCAAAATGAATCATCTGAGCTTTGTCTAGTTTTCATCCAACTTCAATGACTAACTGTTCTCGATGCTTCTTAATGTTGGGTCAATCTACAGGAAAGAAATATAAACACTTGATGTTTTAATTAGACTTTTAAAAACTTAATTTTGAACTGGTACTTTGAAGCATAAAATTATATGTATCAATGGTGTAAAGTGATTTTTCAATACAAAAATATATTGTGCAATATTTAAAACAGATTAAATACAACTATCTTTCAAACATTTATCATTTATTTATGGTAAAAATTTAGTACTCATTGATCAGTCTAACATTTATCATTTATTTATGATAAAAACATAGTACTCATTGATCAGTCTCTCCCCATCCCTCTCTCCAGCCCCTGGTAACCACCATTCTATTTTCAACCTCTGTAAGATCAACTTTTTGAGATTCTACACATGAATGTGATCAGGTGGTACCTGTTTTTTTGTACTTAGCTTGTTTCACTTAACGTAGCAACATCCAGTTCCATCCCTGTTACTGCAAAGACAATATATCAGTCTTTTTTTATAGCTGAAAAATGCACCATTTGTGTAGAGGTATTAGATTTTTCTTTATCCATTCATAAGCTGATGAACACTTAGGCTGCTTCCATTTCTTTGTATGGATAGTGCTGCAATGAACACAGGAGAACCGATGTTCTTCAACATACTGATTTCATTTCCTTTGGTTATATACCCAGTATTAAAGCTGCTGATCAGAGAGTTTTCAATTATAAATTCTGAAGTACATTCTATAGATTTAAGAAACAACTAAAAAAGATTTTATTTGATTAAATAAAGAAAGCTTTAAAATTCATTAAAATTATCAATCCACATAGTCTTTTTGGATAATAAAACTATCAATCTGTACAGTCTCTTTAGATACCAATATTATTCTTCCATGATCTTATAATCTTTCAGGTTATAGACACAGGGAATCAGGTATAAGGAAAAAAAAATCATCTTCTCCTTCCCACACTTAAATAGGCACTTCAAATTACCGAACCATACTTCTATTTTATCAGTCATTTGGGGATATGATGGCAAGAATGCTTTCCCCTGTCAAAGGTAAAATAAATGCATGGTTATTCCCTTAAAAATACAATTCTATTGTTTTAGTAATTTTCACAACTGTTGGTGGAAAAATCCATTTTGTCTATAATAATAATAGAAGCAAAGAATAAAATGAAGTTGACAGTGAACTTTTATATAGTTTTAAAACTATTATAATTTTTTTCTAAGTATAAATTGATATTCAATACAAAATACTAAAAAATATTCTTTTTTTAAAAGAGAGAGAGAGAGAGAGAGAGAGAGAGAGAGAGAGAGAGAGAGAAAGAGAGAGAATTTTTTAATATTTATTTTTTAGTTATCGGCAGACACAACATCCCTGTTTGTGCATGGTACTGAGAATCAAACCCGGGCCACACGCATGCCTGGCGAGCACGCCACCACTTGAGCCACATTCCCAGCCCCCTAACAAATATTCTTGTTGTTATGTATATACATGTACAACCATACTGTACAAGTGCACAACCATACACATCTAAGTCTTGAAGATTAATCTTTTGTTATGAGCAATAATGTAAAATATGACCTTTAATGGGGTGTTGGAGAAGTAGTAAAACTCCTAGAAATCTAATGAGTTAATACTTCTTCCATTTATTTTAACTTAGATCTTTATGGCAGCTTAAAAAGTTTTAAAAATCAGAAAAATGAGGCAAAAGGAACCCAACTGCAGATAAGTAACATAGCATCAAGAGTATTATCAGCAAATATTTGCTATAAGTGATACTATATATATCAGGTCCAAACTACTTGATTTCTTTTTGTCTATAAGAATTCTATAGATACAAATTTACAGAGCAACAAAATCAAAACATATAAGTTAAAGAAAAAGTTAAGATATAGAACTGTAAAGGCAGTAAAACAATGAATCCTGGAATGAAACAAAATTCCTCTTTTTCAAATACCAGAAAACTATGTTAAAGTTTTCATTATACTGCAAAAAAACTTTTGATATTAACCTAATACTTAAAAATCAATTGATGTGTTTATCTTATTCCAAGGGATATTTAACCCATGAAAATACATGTACTTGTTTATTTTTAGTCCTTCAGAAAATTTTCATTGTACCTTTGACTATTCTCAAAATGATCATATTTGTGATGAGAACATTTAGAGACACATAATTTAAAAAGTGCAAGGTCTGTTGGGATTGTTGGGTCACAGCAGCACAAATCATAATAGTCAAATTATGTGACCAGTTCAGGTACCCATTAACATATGAATGAATGGAGAAAATATGGTATATGTACAAAATGGAGTTTTATTCAGACTTGAAGAATGAAATGGCATTTGCTGGCAAATGGATGGAACAGGAGAACATCATGCTAAGTGAAATAAGCCAGACTCAAAAAAACAAGGACTTATGTTTTATCTCATGTGGAAGCAAGAGATAACTAAGGAACTAAAAAAAAAAAAACAGAGAAAGGGGGTGGGCAATGTCCCATGAAAAAATAACTGAGATCAGCGAAGTAGATAAAGGGGACAGAGGGAAGGGAGAAGGGATGGAAAAGGGAGGAACCGAGTGAAGAAACTGACCAAATTATGCTATGCACATGTATGAATAACCATCAGTGATTCCCACCTTTATGTTTGCCTATAGAGTATAAGTTAAAAATTAATAAATATAAAAATGTATGAAATCACAGATTACAATGCAGTTATAAATTGCTTATAAAGTAAGACATCCATATGAAGATCAGCACATATTTCAACTGAGAAGCAGAAAAGTAGTGGAATTCTATGTAAAGAAGACCCAAGTATGAAAACCTAAGAATTTCAGATTACCATCTTCAGAACTAGTTGCTACTATTATTCTTAATGTTTCCCCCCTAAGTCTTAAGTTTCAACTCTTCCATGCAAAATCTACTGCACAAGAAAAGGAAAAATGAAAGAAAAACCCCAAAAGTTTGGCAATTGCTTTGATAACAAATGTATGTATGTGTATATATATATATATACATATATATATATATGTGTGTGTGTATATATATATATTTACCAATACACACACACACACACACACACACACACACACACACACACATACACTCTCAATGGATATGTATGTGTATTTATTTATCAATACAATATTTGTGTGTATGTATATTGGTAAACAGAGAAAAACTATAATTTTGAGTTAGACTCAACCTCTTTGATAATTTTGACTTAACAGAAGTAAATATCATATGAAGATGGTGAAATAATGTTTTTATTACATTACTACTGAATTTTATCTGTAATTAGGAAGCATTTACAGTATATAAAGCAGAGTTCTAAAGAAAAGACAAGATCTGTAAGCCACATGGATCACACAACTATAAAGCTCATAGGAAAACCTGCTATCACATGTATCTAATTCTCTGTCTATGCACACACATTGAATCATGAAACTGACTTCAAACTTTAAACTGTTAAGACAATAATGTATTAATGCTGTCTTTTATTTCACTATAGGGAATAGAAGGGACATGACAGGAGGAGTAGATTGTATATAACAAGTGTATTTTTAAAAATGGTATATATGTTTCCTTATATATGGTTGTTTCTAAAACTCAAAGTACCAGAGTAAAAATCATGGTGAAATATTAACATCTAACAGAAATATACCTGAAAAATAGAATGATACAAATATCAACATTATTAATGGGAAAAGAGATTTAAATAAAGGAAAATAATTACAAGGAACCAATTTATCTTTTTTTTTAGTGTATTTTAAAAAACAATTAAGGCTCTTTATTTTTCTTCTAGGTCCATAACTCTATTCAGATGAGGCAACGGTAGCAAATATTTATCCTCACATCATGAAAGAATTACAAAACTAAAAAGAAGGCCTGAGGTTTTTTTTTAATAAACGAGTTTAAGTTTTCTACCTGATAAGCTTTGTGACTGATGCCATACACTAATGGATTTTCTCTCATCCGTACATAAAGGTAAGTGTAACTTATCCACTTCACTGCTTCTTCCATGTTTGTGACTGTCCCCAGAGTAATCTGCAAATCAAAAATACAACAGAAATTAAAGGAATGCATTAAAGTCAAACATAAACATTACAGCAAAGGCCATTCTGCCAGAAATTAAGTTTTCAAAATAGATCACTGTGCCACATTTAAAAGTAGGTAAGCACAATCACTGAAATGATTTCTCAGTTAATGAAAACAGCAGGCCTCTTTATTTCATTGAGAATAATACATTGGAAATGCTATCTTCCCAAACTGAACTTACTCAATGATGACATTTGATTGTTTTTCCCTGTATGGATTTTAATTCTACATAGCATTAAGAACATTTTTGACATTTGTTAATTCTTTTTCATATTCTGTATCCATTTTGTTTTAGTTTCATTTTATATAATAAAACTACTGAATATGTTTAAACGTAAGTGTACCAGAATAAAAATAACAAAATAAGGGGCTGGGTTTGAAGGAGAGCACTTGTCTATGCACATTTGAGGCACTGGGCTTAACCCTGAGCACCACATATAAAATAAATAAAATGAATAAAGATTAAAAAATAAAACTCAACATTATTAAAAAAATAATTAAATATTAATTCTGTCGAGAATTTTGAGGTTTATGTGTATAAAGTCATTCATAATGACACAGATAGCCTAATCCCCATAACCAATTACCGTATATGAATCTTGCTATGCTAATTATTCACTTTAATTTAGGAGAAAGAAAGTACTATAGGTTCTGTTCTATGATATATCCCTTGAAAGATGGTCTTGGTTCCCACATGGTCTGTCCTGATTATTACTACAGTACAATAATATAGTAACAAGTTAGAATTTCAGAGAGAATCCTGGTTAGAAAAAAAAAAAGTCATCTACAATTTTCATCCTCTTTATTCATCTGGTTATCTTAAATAAATATCAAAATAATAATTTTTAAAATGTGTTTTTAAACTTAAAATTTTCTCATTACAAATTTCTGTATCTCCAGGGATTTATAACATTATTTATTTAATTTGTATGTGTTTATAGTGCTTCCCCTACTCAGGTATTTTCAAATATTGCAATGAACATGCTCCCCCCCACAAAAACTAGCATGGTTCCTTCACGAGATGTATAAATTTTTCAAAAGAAAACTATTCTATGTTTCTAAAATTCATTTTAAAGTACAGGAACAAAAGTTGCTGTAACAAAAATTTACTTAAAAGTAATAGAAGAAATAAGGATAAAATCGCACTGTTACTCCCTTCTTTAAAAGTGTGTCATTTAATCAAAGTAAGCCATGTGAAATGAACACCTGGGTTAGGTGAATTTCTCCTCTCTAAAAGAGAAAATGAATTCCATTTTTTAGCATTTGAATTCACATCACAAAACTTGGTTCTTCAATAGTCTTCAATAGCATCATAACTAAGCATACAAGTTAAGTCCTTTGTACTCTGAACGGAACCTACATGCCTAGCCCTCTGTGCATCTTATACTCCAATGACTAGATATTATTCTCTGAATATATCTAGTATTTTCGTTTAATGGTCTTTTTCTTTTCTCCTTGTAATGTCTATTGAAATCTGAGACAACTAGCTTAAACTTACCTGCTTCCCTTTGGTGTTCCCACAGAACTGATTTTCCTTTTCTTAAGCAATAACAATTCTTGATTTACATAGTACATATGTGTGTACATATTCATTTCTAAATCCTGTTGAGTTGCCTGTATCTCAGAGGTAGAGGCCTTGCCTTGTTTAATCACTTATCATTTAGAGTGTCACTCAAGACATGATCAATTAAACTAGTATTGACAAGTTAATTTAAAACTGAATGTCTTGTTATACAGTCTAAAATAATGTCTTAATTTACAATATTTAATTGAATTTCTGACCATACTTTAAAATCCCCTACTGTTATATATGTTTGATGTCTATGTTTTTAATTATAAATAGTGTATTAAAATAAAAATCTTGGTGTAGATTTAATTTTTCATTAAATTTTTTTCATTTAAAAAAATTCCCAATTTTAGGACACCAAGATTAAAGGTGCTGGAAAAAGATTAGCTATTAAAATATATTACCAAAATGTTTTGTAACAGGATTGAAATGTTCAAATACCACAGAAAATCTGAGTGTGCTAAATCCTCAAGGCATTTTCAGAATTGAACATTAAAATGTTTAGTTTTTGACAATTAATTTGAGTTAAGAATATATAATCTTTTTAACGTATTTCATCTAATGATATTTTCATCCAAACTTTGTTTACTCATTTTGTTTCTTTTTTTTATTCATTAGCTTACTTTTCATTTATTGGCACCTGTATTTCTTAGTTATTAATTTTAATAAATGCACATATTAAGATGTTAATATTAACTAACCTATTGTAGTTGTAACCAGTATTTCTACCAACCTGTTTGCTGCCTTTTACAACTCATTATTATTTTTGTTGCTCCAAAGCTTTAAATTTATGTATTTATTTATTTTTTATTTGATACCGAGGATCAAACCTAGGGCCTCACACTTGCTAGGTGAGCACTCTACCACTGAGCCACAACCCCAACCCCTAAAAGCTTTAAATTTAAATGTGGTGACAGCAACAGTCTTTAAAGCTGTTATCTTTTTATATTCTGACCTCTTCAAAGGTTATAGATACCATTATAGAATGTGTTGTTTTTCAGGTGAGGTATACATTTTATCCTATTTTTAATAAAAATCTCATTATATAGGTATCTACTCACTTTTTAGTGAAGAAACTGTGGATTAAGTGAGTTAAAAAGCTACATTAGAGTTTTTAAGTCAAAATTGAAACTCAGGTTTCCTTAGAACTAAGGTTTTATTCCACTGAAAACAGAAATCATATTTCCAAAAATCCAATTAAGCAGTCAGTGATATTTATTACTAATTTTTTGACTTTATTTAAAAAATATTAACAAACTTTTGATATCCTTTCTATGTGGCTAAAACAGCAGAATTACTATATTAGCTTACAAGATGAAATAAGGTAGGATAGGTAGATGAAATTGGTAGGATACATGGCTAAGGAAAAAATAAACTCTGAGAAGATAACATTTTGGATGTAAAGTTAAAAAATAAAATATAGTGAACTATCACACACCCTTGCTACTATCTTTAGTGAACAGAAATCATCTACTCCAGAAAGAGAAACTTCTAATTATATTTAGTCTTAGTGATACTCTTAAGTTGTTGAAGCAGAAAAAAAAGCTATTAGTATTAAGCAAAGTTCCACCAATTTCGTTGCTATCAACTTAGGTAAAAGCTATGCTGAATCTATGAAATTAAGAAGATTATTGTAGATTTAGATAATAAAAAGTCATAAAATTATATTTCAAAGTAACTTGAGGGTTTTAACTTTTTCAATAGATACTCCCAGTAACAACATTCATTAGGCTTATTGCATGACAGACCATATTTAACTAAAACTCTCAATATCACTAATATATATATACTCAGTACCCATGAATCAAAGTGCCCATGATATGACTCAGGGACCATGAGTGAAAAGAATTCAGTACAGAGATGGGTGGGAATGCTAGATACAATATCAGAATTCTTAAAGACTTATGTACAATTTTGTCCCTGAAGAGGGAAACAATATAGATTTGACTGATATCTTGAATGAAACACAATATGAAGATTCTACCTGAAATACCCATTTAACTTAAAATGAAAATCATAACTGAAAACAATGGCTCAATAATAAAAAAATATCTACATCCTATTGACACATTTACAAATATAAGCTGCTACTATTCCTTGAGGTATATTGTGTTTTACATAGAGGTTGCTTGAGACAGTATCTTAGAGGGATGGTAAAAAAAAAAAGGAAGACTATGCTGGGTGCCATGGTACACGCAGTAACTTGGGAGACTGAGACAGGAGGATTGAGAGTTTAAAGACAGCCTCAGGAAAAGTGAGGTACTAAGCAACTCAGTGAGACCCTGTCTCTAAATAAAATACAAAATAGGGCTGGGAATGTGGCTCAGTGGTCAAGTGCCCCAATTTCAATCCATAGTACAAACACAAAAACAAACAAACACACAAACAAAAAATATGACTATGCAGGGTAAAATAGGAAAATTGAATCCATACTGCTCATTATCCTTTCACCACCTTAAAATTTCATTATCAATGTATGTTTTTTAAAAAATAGTTTTACAATATGATATTTAAAGTCTTATCAGTTTCAGCCAGTTTCCAAAATGATGTCAAAGCAATCCCACTTGTTTCTCATAAAACTCCACTAAAATAGGTATTAAATACTCCATCATCATTCCATTTGATAGAAGAGAAAGTAAGTTTCAGAAATGTTTAGATGCCTGAGGTCTTATAGCCTCTAGAGTTGAAATCACACCAGATTTTTATCAACTTCTTGTTTTAAGCCTCATTTGGAATTTATGAGATACTCCCTTTCCAGAGGAAACCTTGAGTTCAATCTCTATCTTGCAAGCTACTTTTGGGGCCCTTCACTTTTCACTTTTCTCTCTCTGTCTACTTAGTTCAGTAGATGATTTAGAAATAGAGGTGAATTTTCTTATGAGGGTAACTTTCATATTGGTGAAGGGAATGATTAGGGAAATCTTGAGAGAGACACAGTGAGAAGGGAAAATGAAAGGCCTCTTAGTGGAGTTTTATTATTTAAACAAACAAGGTTATAACATATTAGATAAAACTATAAAGAAGTGCATTTAAAGGTCTTTCTTGTTAAGAGAGGAATTTGAGATGATATGTTAAACAATATGAAGTAGAGTAAGTATGGCCCAGTAGAGATTAAACTGTATTTCCATTAACAGGAGTCATGAGGCTAAATTTCTATGTACTATACTTGCAGATGTACCTTGTAATTTCATTTTAATGTTTTGAGTGCTTAATTTCCCACTTTCCAAAATGTAGGAAAAAATATCTCTTATCACTTCAATAATAGCTTCTTTGGAATTGTTAGAAAGTTAATATGACTACCAATAAAAAAAATTAAATTCTGGGACTCTGAGAAAACACTCAAAAAATACTCTCTCTCTCTCTCTCTCAACACACACACACACACACACACACACACACACTTTTGCAATATGGAGGAATGAACTGAGGATTATGCACATGCTAGGCAATGCTCTATCACTGGGCTAAATCTAAAGCCCTTTTTGGACAGGGTTTTCCTAAGTTGCCCAGGCTGACCTTGGAACTTGGCATCATCCTGTCTCAGCCTTCCAAGTAGCTAGAATTACAAATATGCACCACTACATTTGGCAAGATTATTTTATCTTTTGTTATAATATGAACTGTGAAAGTTTCACTTTTTAAAGTCTCTTTAGGAGAAGTAAGGGATAGAGTTAGGTTGAAGAAATTTTCTTCTATTTCATTAAAAAGGAAAAGAAAACACAACTCAATACCCTAAAGACTTTAGGAAGTCCCATATTGGATCCATTCTTTTTGCTTTTGAATAAATAGAACACAGTACAGTGAAAAGGGTGGACTTCAGAGTTATATTGGTTCAAATCATGATTTAGATAGAAGTGTCTGGGGAAATTATATACTCTCCCTTTTACTTTATCTATATAATGGGTATAAAAATCTTTAAAGGACAGAATAATAGTGCAGATCATATAAGAAAATTAAAATGAAACCACCTATAGATGGTCACCCAAGGCCTTTTGTCATAGTTTGTCCAAACTTGATGTAAATTATTAAATTGATATTATTAAATAAAATCTTCTATATATCTTAAGAGAGTACCAATACACAAATTACCTAGAATAGTTCTTAAATGTAATGTGCATGAAATCACTTGGGAAGCAGGTTGAAATGTAGATTCTTATTTGGTAAGCCTGAGATTCTGAGGATCTGATTTTCTAACTAGAATGCAGGTGATCCCATGGTTTTTTAGTTATTTGAGCATACAACAATTAGTAAGGTAATGTTTTCAAGATTTTTGGCCTCAGAGTTCCTGTACATTTTTTAAAGACCTTTTGTTTTTTTAGGTTATATCTGTCAATACTAACCTCAGAAGTTAAAACTGAGAAATTAATTTAAAATATTAATTATTTAAAAGAACAAAAATCCAGTAGATAACATATTTTTTTTAATTTAACTGCATTTCACATTTTAACTACAATTTAAAAATCAGGAATAAGTATTCCATTAAAGTCATATTAAAAGAAGTGATAAGTGAATACATCAAGTAGTGGAACATTTCAAAAGATCATTTAGTCAAGAAAAAAGTCAAAAAATCTATGAAATTAATGTCTTAGAATTGGTAGATGATAGATATTTCATATGTAAAATACCAGGTATTTGTGGCACATTACTTGCTTTAGTTCCTTATTGCTTGCTGTAATTTGTATCCTACCTGTTTTTCTGCATGTCCATATTCAGGTTCTTATGTAGGTAAAAAGCAGGATATCTGGCCACAATTTTTTTGCTCTTTCTATAAGAGACATAGCTGTTCTTACAGTGGCATTTTGAGCATGTACAAACACCATCAATGACAATAAAGGAAAAGAGATTATTTAATATTCCAGTTTATTAAATTATATCTCAATACAAAATCATCTTATATAATCAATGATAAATCTTTCAGAACAAATTCCAATGTATGCATTCTCCCACAGTGCCATGATTTTGAATAAAGTATATACAGAATAAACGCAAGTTAAATAAAAATCCATAACATGGCTTTATTATTGGCCTATAAGTTGGTTTATATCTAATGGATGGTTTCTATAAAATGTGTTTAATTTTGTGCATTCCTCTTCCAAAGTCATCATTCATAATGCTTTTATTCATACTATAAATTTGAAAAAATAATGTGACCAAATGAAAAAGCAAAATTACTTTTATCATAGTAATGAAGTAATTGTGGGGAAGGTGGAGATCATAAAAGAAACACAGGAGAGAGGAGGTACATAGCCACAGGCAGCCAATATAGACTACTAATGGTTTTCTTAGTTTATTCTCTTCAGGTGAATTCGCACGCTGCCTAAGTGTCCCTGCTAGGGAAACTGCAGGCAGCCTGCAAGTTCAGCTCAAAAGAGTTGCCACATGAGCTGTATGTAACTAGCAAAGCTGAAGAGGTCGGGTTGCCTGAGTTCCTGGGAGACCACATCTTGCCACAGTGTGCATCAGATGCCAGACATGGGGACCTAGGATTTAATGTTTGCCATGTTGCATTTCAGTATTCTTTGGTCTGATGGCTCATTATTATTTTCCTATTCCGCCCTCTTTGAAGGAGAATGTTTACCCTGCACCACTGTATTTTAGAAGTATGTAACCTTTTTCTATTTTTAATTTTATTAAGGACTCAAGGTTTTAGTTTGCCTTGAGACTCTTGAGGACTTTGTAATTGGACTTTTGAGCAATGCTAGAATGGTTAAAATTTGGGGGACTCTTGGAGATGGACTGAATGCATTTTGCATGATGAGATGGACCAAAGCCCTTGGGGGCCATGTGTGGAATACTATGATTTAGTTCTTATATGTCCTCAAATGCCCATGTATTAAAGGCTGAGAGTCCAGCTTGATAATATTAAGAGGTGGTGGAAACTTTAAGAGGTGACGATAAATGGGGATTTTAGGTCACAGGGGGCATTATTTCAAATGTGTCAAAGCTGGTCTTTTAACCCTCTCTCTTTCCAGCCACCATGAAGTCAGCAGCTTATTCTACCATGTCTCCAACTTAATGTTCTGCCTCACCACAGACCAAAAGTAATGGGAGTTTCTGAACATGAAAAGAAATTTATGAAATCATGAGCCAAAATTAGCCTTTCCTGTTTTTAAGTTGATTATCTTAAGTATTTTATTACAGCAATGGAAAGCTAATACAATCTATAAATTATTAAAGAAAATGTTCTCACATATGTGATGCTAAAACTCACATTGGAGTAAAATCTCTTAACAATCATTCACAAAACTGGAATGTTTAAATAACTAATATTATTTTAGCATCTATTCAATATAAAGATACACATATAATCTGGAAAAAAATCAGAATTTCTTCAAAGAAAAAAATCTCCAAAGCATTTAGAAAAAAAGGGAGATAAAAGCATTTAAGTCAACTGGAAAAATTTAACAGAAGTTAACAATAAAGGTATAAAAACTTGAGATTTCACACTTTATCAGGGCTCTCAGTTGCTGATAGTATTTTCAAAACAAACATAATACGTACACACATGCGCATGTGTAGAAGTACACATACATATATGTAAATGTGTGTATATAGGTATATGTATGTTTGTGTGTGTTTTGTTTTTGCAGCACTGGGAATTGAACCCAGGGCCATGCAGGTGCTCAGTGAGTGTTCTGTCACTAAGCTACATCCCAAGCACATTTTTTTTCTTTTTATGGTGATACAGACTGTACCCAGGGCTCGGAACATAAAAGGCCTATGCTCTACCACTGAAGTACTTCAAAAGGTCCATATGAACATTTTTAAAGACTACACTAATAGAACTTATTTCAGAAAGTGTTGCTTCTACTTGAAAATATCTTCTATTTTCTTACTTTTGACTAAAAAAAAACTCTGATTTTGGTGGGCTCTCTAGCTTGCACAGAGGAAATATCTTTACCTCACAGAATGTTAAGAGACTACATTTCGGCTCAAATTATTATATTCTCATAATTACTGACATAATCTCTTTAAAACTAAGAAAAAAGGAAAAGTCTGTTAACCATAATGCCCAGATGAAGCTTCACCAATTCCAAATCTGTCACAATCTACCATTTTATCCCTTCTAAAAGGTAGGAACATTTCAACTGCAATTTTGATAAGGTAGATTTTTTTCTTCCACATAAAAATAAAATTTATTATCTATAAAACCTCAGTAACCCTCATCTTTATATTTAATCAAACTTAAATTAAAATAAAGTTACTTCTTATTTTGTTTACATATTTAATCATTCAAATGTTTCTAAGCATATAGTCACTTTCAAGCAGTAAGAAAGTTAAAAAAAAATGAGATAAACTCCCCACCTTCATTGAGGTGAGAATCTAGTATGGTATAAAGAAACACAAAATATTTTTACTTGATAAATATTTACTAACCATGTATGTGTAAAATATTACTAAAAGGAGAAATATGAAAATGTCTGGAAAAGACATGGGACCTTCCATGAAAATCTGTATAAGAAAGAAAATAAAACTACACATGATTTAGACAGTGGAACCAAAGGAAGGATGGAATGAGGATAATGCAGAAATTCTAAACATTAAGCTGGTGGGTCTCCTTTATTCACTCATCCTAAGATATTTATGCAGTACCCACTATGTTCCAAGCCTTGGACTGAGTAACAGTTATACAATATTCCAAGACTCCAATTTTGGGGAGGAAATAAAAAAAACTAGGATATACAGCCTGGCCTGGCTGTAGAAGCAGCATATGTAACAGGGGCTAAAGTAGTTTTTGGAATATTTATCTTTGGTATCTTTGGTGTTAACGTGAAGAAGTATTTTTCTCTTCCTTTTTTTACACTGAGACCCAGGAACTCCTTCATGGATTCACTGCTGGTGCGCATTTAAACAGATTTGTAAGCCCTCTTCTAAGACCATCTGAGTAAGAAGAGGGGTGGGATCAAGAAACTGAATTATTAACAACTACAGAGATCACTGAAGTATTATGTGAAATGACATATTTATCCTCCCCAAAGTCAAAGAAGTTTAAAAGAAAAATAACACCACCACAATAAAGATTTTTTTAAAGGTATTTTATATAACAAGTAGAGCCTCAAATTCATTTACCAGATAAGCTAGGGTAATATAATATGACAAGATTTTTATTCTCCATAATGCAAATGCTACATTATGTAAATTCTTTTGCAATAAAGATACAGTGAACATAAGGGAAAGTAAAATATGACCCTAAATCATCATTAATTATTTCAGTCTGACTTTTCAACTTATCACTTTGCAAATTATTTTCTTCTGTAGCCAAGAGAAATATTAGTTACAACTTAAAGTAGCAATTTATTTTTATTAAATAATCCATGATGTCTTGTTCATTAAAGTAACCTAATTTTCTTTTTAAGATTTTTCTGTCTAGAGGCTTCAGTAGAAGTCATTACAAGGTTTTGGGTCTTTATAAACATACTTGATTTTATACTTTGTTAATTTGGTTAATTAATTTAAATGGTCTCATGAAAACTGTTCTGTTAGTTTTTGCAAAGCACAGGTTTTTAAAAACTAAAGTATAAAGAACTGCATTTGATATGAAATTTGGATATTAAAAAAAACTATGACATTACTTTTAGGTAAAATTTTATATGTAACATTAAATAAAATGTAATTCAATATGAAAATCTGAAAATTTTGAAGAAGCAGAGCATGGAATGCTGTGGTAAGGAGAGAGAAAACTCCCTTAAAATTGAATATTTGGTACTTTCTAGATTATGTGGGTTTGCATCTGGAATACAATACTTTGTTGTTCTTTTTGTTGCTTAAAAACACTTAGCCACAATGCCAGATAATGCATAGTGAAGTCTAGCCTCATTAGCATATGGGAGTAAAGAACATAATGCTCAGTGTTAAGCTTTAGGTATGAAGCATCCCCCAAAAGTTTATGTAAATGCAAGAAAGTTCAGAGGTGAAATAGATTATGAGAGGTGTACCTATCAGTTCATTAATCCACTGATATGGATTTAACTGAATGACAAGTTTAAGTACGTAGGGTATGGCAAAAGGAGAGAGGTCACTGGGGAGGTACCTTTTTGGTTTCTTCCCTGGTGAGTACGGCTCGCTTTCTGTTTCCAGGTTGCCATATCCTGCGAACCATGATTTTGTACCTCGATGTATGCCTAGAGTTATGGAGTTAGCAGACTACGAATTAAACCTTTGAACTCATAAGCCAGGTCTTTTCAGGTCTTTTGATCACAGTGAAGCAAAGCTGACTAAAATATCTGTTTACCCTAAAACTGAATTAACTAGATATAACTAAGAAAACTACAAAATTGTTTACATTTCTGTGTGTACAACCCACAAAGACTTCCCTTCACAATTCTAACTGCTGGGATATAATACCCCAGGACTTTATTCCATTGAAGTTCCATAGAGCAGGCATTTCCCAACTTGTAAAGCTTCCTGTGGACATTCAAAAAGAAAGGTTGCCACTGAGGGGTAATGAACTTGTAGCAACATGTCCTTTGGTGACTTTTAATCTGTACAATCAGAATATAGTTTATAGAGAACAGGTTTCCTTGAGTTTACGTACTCTGTGAAAGTGGAAAACAACCCAGAAAACTCCTCTTAAAGGACTTTATTCAAAAACAATATATTAATCCCAAGAACAATCAATCAAAAATTTGGGTCTACCTTTGGGAAAGAGAAACAGAAAATGGGAGGAGTCTCAAACTTTACAAATTATGGCAGGATAAAAGCTAATGAAATTGAAGGCAACTTAAGGAAATAGATGTTTTTGTGGTTCCTTACTGATCCATTATTTTTGTTATTTGAATAATTTTATTGAACATAAAAAAAGAACAAAGGCAGGACATATATACCATCAAATTACAATTTAGAATAACCCAAAGAAAGCTTCCTGATGGAAGTTTTGACTAATCCAATAAATGTTCTAAGGTATGTGTCTTAGTTAAAAAAAAATGCTAACCAGAATTTTAGAGATTTATACTTTTAGGAGGAAAAACAAGAGAAATGTGCTCCAATAAATTTCATACAATATCATGGAATGCAAAAGTTATCTATAGTTGAAGGTGTTGAGAGCCTCTGAGGGCTGTGTTGCACATTATGCCTAGTGAACAGGATAATTACACATATCGGCATCCAAAATATAAAACTGTGTCTGGGAACTCACAGTGGACATTTCCTCTGATTGACTGCCCAGAGACATTGTGAATTTCTATTCAGCTCTGCCATGTCCCACACAGCACGAGAGTAGGGTGACCTGCTAGAGTAACACAGCCCTTCTGAAATGGGTATGATTTGACAAGATGCCAGTCAACCTGCTGTTTGCAAGAGGTCAGAAAGCAAGACTCTACCCTTGAAACCTTATCTCAGCCTTTGATGTACACCATTAAATAAACTATGGGAGCCATTTTCTTTTTGTCTAGCTGCAGCTCCTCTATGGACTGAACCTATCAGGACTCCATCTTTAAAACTATCCTTCTGACTCTTTCTTGTTCTTCGTTAATTATTCCAGACTTTAATTTCTCAGGAGGCTTAGCCCTTGGAGCAGGCAAGAATTCCCTGGTAAGGTGCTGGACACCCCACAATAGAAGGGACCTATGCCAACTGCCACTACCTGTGTTTCAAGCCCAAGGACTACACTACTTACAATGTGATGACAGTGTATGATCAAGTGAAAGCATACATTTTCCTGCATTTTTCTACATTCTCTTCCATTTTCTACAATCTAACAAAGTTAGAATACTGAAAAAGAGATGAAAAAAAAACAATGATTTTTTATTTTTTTTTAAATGGATTAACAGAAACTTACAGTCAAAATGGGGGCTAGAAAGAATAAGCTAATACAGTATCTGTGATTGAGTATAAAACTTAAAAGCTTTAAGCTTTCTTGACACACAGTTAAAAAAGAAAACATGCCCCTGCACAAAATGGCAAAATAGAGGAGGGTGTTTTCCTGACTGCTCCCTAGCATGAAATCAAGATATCAGATAGGCAACTTTACAGCAAGGGGGGGGGGGGTTTACAGGGAGTTAATACTGGACTTTCAAAGCAGATCAGAGACTCAGGAAGTTGGATATAAGAAAATAAGGAGGAAATCCCCAGCAACACTGCTAGCACCTCCACAGTAGTCCCCCTGTAAGCAAAGTGGAGGGATATAGAACCCACATTCTCAGGAGGCCTGTGGCACATTTGGGTATGCAGAGATCAGAGATCAAAGACAATGCTATGCTGTATCCTATCCTTGTGCAGGACAGGAAGCATGACTATATCGGCTGTCCACAGACAGAGAAAGGAGCCATTTTGTAGCTGCACCATGGGCCCATGGGTGGAGAGGAGAAGCTTTGGGGACTGACTTCTGGCAAATTTAAGCTGGGTTCAAAGTACAGGCTTGGAGAACCCTCACTGCATGACATAGAAAGTGCCTACCAGAAGGTCAGATGCAAAAAGAGGATTTCATGAAAGAGTACAGGTCATTGAAACACCACTGACAACCCCAGCCCCAACTCCCTCCAGTCCTGCCTATTGCAGGACCAGCTGGGAGGGACAAGCTCAGCCTGGTGGGGGGAGGAGTGATTTGACTTTGGAGCCTGAATCTGAGTTTGTAGGTGACAAAAGGGATAAATGATTTTTTCCTCCCTGCAAGAGTGGAACCCAGAGTTTCCCAGCATGGGCAGGCAATTGCTGGGTCCTGGAGGAGAGCTGATTTAAAATCCTCAGACTCAGTGAAGAACACAGAGACTACCCATGCCTAAATCCAACTTCCAGGAGCTTTGCCAACAAGATCTCCTCTCTCACTCCAGCAACTCCACCACGAGGGGGGAGTAGACATCACACACCAGCCCATGCCACCTAACACTGCTGAGAAGGGAAGCCAAGAAATTCTCAACTCCAACTGAAACAATTCTTTGTATTTCCATTGAGAACCTTTTGTTTCTTCTTCATTTCTCTGATTAATGGTGAATGAATGACAAATGGACACCTATACATATTTGTCTCTTTTTATCACTTCTATAATTTTTGGAAGGCAGTTATCATCAATAGCTCAGTCTTTTGTGGGCTATGATATTTGATCACTATATTTCAGTTTTATTTTATATTCTATTACTTATTTTTTTATTTTATTTTTTTCTTTTATGTACTAGAAATTGAACTAAGGGGCACTTAACCACTGAGCCATATCCCCAATCCTTTTCTGTATTTTATTTAGAAACAGGGATTCATTGAGTTACTTAGCACCTGGCTAAAGTGCTGAGGCAGACTTTGAACTCACAATCCTTCTGCCACAGCCTCCCAAACCACTGGGATTACAGGCGTGCATCACTATACCTGGCTTAATTTTTTAATGTATATTTTCTCTCTTGCTCCCTCATACTCTTCACATCCTATATCTCTTCTGTTCTCTCCATTTTTAAAATTTTCCCCACTTTTGAAATTGTGAAACCTTTTGCAAACGTACTTTTTTTCCTATGGGCAATAACTGATCACATCATTTCTGTTCATTGTGCCAATGAACACAGAAAAGGATGTAGCAGGAACTATTTGGTTTAAAGCTATATATTATTTGAATGTGTTGCTGTTATTATTTGTCTCCCCCAAAACTATGAAATACTGGAAAGCTGCAGGGAAAGTATAGGTCCACAGGGTAGAAACTCTACAGCCTCAGATTGCTATCTTTAAGTAGATAGGCACACAAACAACATGAAAAAGCAAGGGAACAAACTGCACTAACAAATCAACATGATCCAATAACAGAACCCATATACAGCACAGTGAAAGAAATGCTCACAATTAAACTGATCTGTGCAGTACAGAAAGACAGAAGAAAAGATGTCAGAGTGAAACTACAGGAAGTGAGAGATCACTTCAATAAAGTGATAGTGGAGATTCTGAAAAAAGAAATCAAGCAGTCAAGCAGAAATTCTAGAAATAAAATAATCAATAAAACAAATTAAAAACTCAATGGAAAGTATCACCAGCAGACTAGAACACTTGGAAAATAGAATTTTAGACAATGAAGAGAAAATATATAACCTTGAAAATACTGCTGAATACAGACAAAAGATGTTAAAAGACCACAAATAGAAATTCTAAGAAACATGGGATAACACAAAAAGACCAAATTTAAGATATACTAGGATAGATGAAGGCTCAGAGATAAAGCCAAAGGAATGCACAATATTTTCAATGAAATAAAATCAGAAAATTTTCCAAACCTCAGGAAACAAATGGAAAATAAAATATAGGAGGCTGACAGAATCCCAAATATACAAAATTAAGACAGACTCACAACAAACCATATTATCATGAAAATTTCTATTATTACTGTGTGTATATAGTGAATGCATGACCAATGTGATTCTGCAACCTGTATTCTCACAAAAATGAGACATTATATTCCATGTGATTCAAATGTAGGATATGTCAAGGTCATTGTACTGTCATGTGTAACTAATTAAAACAAATAAAAATAAATTAAAAATTAAAAAATTATAGATTTTTATTGGTGCAATAACACAGTAGAATAGAACTTCCTCTACCCTTATAAAATAGTCATTTTGAATCAGCAAGAAATATTAAAGAATACAATTAAAATATCAAAAAAAAAAGAAATTGCCTTACATAATTAGGATAAACTTTTAAAGGCTATCTGAGAAAAATAACAAGTCAAATTTAAGGAAAAATCATTCTGGATCACAATGCAGGCTCTCAAAGATAGAAAGTTTTGTAATAATAAAGGCCAAACTCTGAAAGAAAATGGATGCCACCAAAAACACAATACCTGGCAAAATTAAGCTTCAGAATTGACAATGAAATAAAAACATATCATGATAAACCCAAGTTAAAAGAATTCACAACTAAAATATATGCTCTACAAAACATACTAAACAAAATATTTCATCAAGGAGAAATAAATGATAAAAGTGAAAACCAGCAAATGAAGGGACTACCCTAGAAGAATAGTCATAGGGGAAACAAATTCAAATTATAAACCAGAAATAAATCAAAATGACAGGAAATAAAAATCACTTCTCAATAATAAAACTGAATGTAAATGGCCTAAACTCATCAATCAAAAGACAAGAATGTTGGTCTGGGGTGGTGGCTCAGTGTTAAGAGTGCTTGCCTGGCATGTGTGAGGTTGCCAACCAGAATATTTCACTGTAACAGTGGGAAATTTTAAGCTCTACTTCATTCTCAGTATCACATATAAATAAATAATAAAGTTCCATCAACAACTAAAAAATAAGATACAGACTGGCAGATTGGATTAGTAAACAAGATCCAACAATATGCTGTCTTGAAGAGATCTCGTAAGCAGGACATCCATAGATTTAAGGTAAAAGGATGAGAAAAAAACTTACCATTCACTGGATAAAGCAACTGTGGTACATATACACAATGGAATATTACTCAGCATTAATATATAAAATCATGGAATTTGCAAGTAAATGGATGAGTTGAAGAAGATCATGCTAAATGAAGTAAGTCAATCCCAAACAAGACAATGGTTGAATTTGTCTCTGATAAGTGGATATTGATCCATAATGGGGGTAGTGAAGGGAGCAAGCAAGTAAAGGAGGAACTTGAAATAAGGATGGGAGGAGAAGGAATGGGGCCTAGGTATATGTGTGAAGACACAAATGGGGTGAATTTACTTAGTGTACAACCAGAGAAATGAAAAATGGTGCTCCATATGTGTACTATGAAATGAATTCTGTTGTCATGTAGAACAAATTAGAATAAATTAATTAATTAATTAATTAAAATCTTAGCATTCACATGGATCTTGTAAATAAGCAGGGGTTTCTATCCTCATATCAGATAAAGTGGACTTCAAGTCAACGTTAATCAGAAGGGACAAAGTAGTACACGTCAGACAACTTAAGGGAATTATACATCTACAAGACATAACAATCATAAATATTTATGCTCCAAACAATGGAGCACCTAAATACATCAAACAAACCCTTCTCAATTTCAGGAATCAAATATACAACAAAATAGTAGTGGGTGACTTTAACACAACTCTCTCATCACTAGATATGTCTACCATACAAAAACAAAACAAAGAAGCTACAGAACTGAAAAACACAATTAATAATTTAAACTTATGAAACATATATAGAATAATTCATCCGTCAATGACTTACTATAGTTTCTTCTCAATAGCACATGAATCATTTTCTAAACAGAGCATATCTTAGGCCACAAAGCAACTCTTAGCAAATAAAAAGAAACAGACACAATAAATATATTTTATCAGATCATAATGGAATAAAATTAGAAATGAATGATAAAATAAAAATAGAAGCTGCACTAACACCTGGAGACTAATTACCATGTTAATAAATGACTAATGGATAGATAAAAATTAAAGGTTGAAAGTTAAAAAATGCTTAGAGGTAAATGAGAATAGAAATACAACATAATATACTCTCTGACAAGTTGGTTCTTTAAAAAAATAAATTTCATAAAACCTTAGCAAAGCCAATTGAGAAAGAGGTTAAAAAACATAAATACTAAAATCAGCGATGAAAAAGAAAATATTATCATGAAAAATACTTATGTAAGTATTTTATCATAGAGGATCATCAGAAATTATTTTGAAATTTATGCTCCAATAAAATAGAAAATCTTAAAGACATAACCAAATTTCTAGAGACATATGACTTATCCAAATTGATTCAGAATGACACAGAAAATTTAAAGATCTCAATATCAAGCAATGAATTAGAAGATGCCATCAAAAGCCTCCCAACAAAGGAAGGTCCAAAACGAAATGGATGCTCACCCAATTGGTACCAAACCCACAGAGAACAACTCAAACCAAAACTCCTCAAATTATTCCATGAAGCAGAAAACTCTTCTAAACTCATTCTATGAAACCAGTATCATCCTGATACCAAAACCAGACAAGGACACATCAAGAAAACAAAAGTTCAGACCAATATTCCTGATAAATATAGATGTAAAAATTTCAATATAATAATAACAAATCAGATACAAAAAATATATTTTAAAGATATTGCATCAAGACCAAGTGGTGTTAATCCCTGGATGCAAGGTTGTTTCAACACACGGAGATCAATAAATGTAATTCACCACATTAATAGAATTAAAAGACGAGAATCACATGATTATCTCAATAGATGCAGAAAAAGCTTTTGACAAAAGAAAGCATCTATTCATGTTCAAAACACAAGAGGAATTAGGCATAGAAGGAACATACTTCAACACTGTAAAAGCTGTATACATTAAACTTATAGCCAACATCATCCTAAATGGTGAAAAATTGAAAACATTCCTTCTAAAAACTGAAATAAGACAGGCTGCCCTCTTTTATCATGTCTATTCAACATAGTGCTGAAAACTATAGCCAGAGGTATTAGGAAAAAGAAAGAAATTAAATAGATATGAATAGGAAAGGAAGAGCTCAAACTATCTCTATTTGCAAAAGGAATAATCCTATATTTAGAAGGCCCCAAAACTGCACCAGAAAATATTTAGAACTCATAAACAAATTCAGTGACATAGCAAGATATAAAATTAACATGCATAAGTTAACTGCATTTCTATAAACCAATGATGAATCAGCTGAAAGAGAAATTACAAAAACTGTCCTAATTCACAACAGGTTAATAAAAAAAAAACCACCTGGGGAATCAATCTATCAAAACAGGTGAAAGACCTCTATAATAAAAACTACAGGGCTGGGGGTGTGGCTCAAGCGGTAGCATGCTTGCCTGGCATGCGTGCGGCCTGGGTTTGATCCTCAGCACCACATACAAACAAAGATGTTGTGTCTGCCGAAACCTAAAAAATAAATATTAAAATTCTCTCTCTCAAAAACATAAAATAATATAAAATAAAAACTACAGAACACTGAAGAAAGAAATTAAAGAAAATGTTAGAAGATGTAAAACTCTCCCATGATCTTGTACAGGCAGAATTACTATTGTCAAAACAGCCATACTACCAAAAGTACTATACAGATTTAATACAATTCCTATTAAGTTCCCAATGACATTCTTCATAGAAACAGAAAAAGCAATCACGAAATTCACTTGGTAAAATAAGAGACTCATAATAGTCAAAGCAATCCTTAGCAAGAAGAGTGAAGCGGGAGGCATCACAATACCAGACCTTACACTACTTTACAGAGCCACAGTAACAAAAATGGCACAGCATTGGCACCAGACCAGAGACCCTGTGCCTACTACAAGAAACTGTAAGCCCAACTCTTCATGGTGTGGGCTAAGGGACCAAATTCCTCAACAAGATTCCAGAAGCATAATAAGCAAAATCAAGAATCAATAAATAGGAAAATATCAAACTAAAAAGCTTCTTTAGTAAAAGAGGCAATAAAAAAAACCTGAAGAGGGAGCCTACAGAATGGGAGAAAATCTCAAAGACACGTGTACTTCTGCTATAGCATTAATCTCCAGTATATATAAAAAACTCAAAAACTTAATAGCAAAAAACCCAAATAACCCAATCAGTAAATGGGCAAAAGAATCGAACAGGCACATCACAGAAGAAGAAAAATAAATGGCCAACAAATATGTGAAAAAAAATTTCAACATCTCTACTAATTACAGAAATGCAAATTAAAACTACATTGAGATTGCATCTCACTCCAGTCAGAATGGCAATTATCAAGAATATAACTAACAATAAATATTGGTGAGCATCTGGGAAAAAAGGTACATTCATACATTTCTGGTGGGAATGCAAATTGGTGCAACTATTCTGAAAAGCAGTATTGAGATTCCTCAGAAAACTTGGAATGGAACCACCCTATCACCCACTTATCCCACTGTCAGTATATACTCAAAGGACTTAAATTCAGCATACTATATTGACACAGTCACATCAATGTTTATAGCAGCTCAATTAACAATAGCTCAGTTACAGAACCAACCTATGTGCCCTACAACCAATAAATGGATAAATAAAATGTGGTATAAATACACAATGGAATATCATTCAGTGATAAAAAGAATGGAATTATGGCATTTGCTGTTAAATGGATGGATATGGAGATATCATGCTAAGTGAAATAATCCAATCCCCCCAAAATAAAGGCTGAAGGTTCTCTTTGATATGTGGATGCTAACACACAATAAGGTGGTGTTGGGGGGCAGAAGTTCAGTGAATTAAATAAAAGAAATGAAGAAAAGAATTGGGGTAAAAGAAATACAAAAAGGTCTACTGAGTTAAACAATGCCCTACAAGTAGCCCTTCAGGTAATGCACCCAGTGGTATTATGTAAAAATGTGGATGTGTAACTGATGTGATTCTGCAATCTGTATTTGGGGTAAAAATGGGAGGTCATAACCCACTTGAATCTAAGGTATGAAATATGATATGTCAAGAGCTTTGTAATGTTTTGAACAACCAATAAAAAGAAACACAATGTAAAAATAAATAAATAAATAACATAAAGTTGTTGTGTTCAACTACAACTACAAAAATAATTATTTAATCTAAAAAATGAAGCATATCTTATCACTTATCTGGTGTTTCCAAGGCAAAATCAGGAACTCACTTTTCCTGCTGTTATGGTTGAAAGGTACTTTTATGCATGCTTGCAGAATTATAATTTCAATTTAAGGAGTATATATCAGCATTTTTGATAAACAAGAAGTTTCCAGAATTAATTATTCAAAGAACAAAAACTGTTATTTCTTGAATTATTCAGGATTTTGTTCTGGGTAGTTTTAAATGTTCTTATTGAAGAAAAGTATTAAGGAATGAATTAATCTATTCAACAAGAATTCATTGATTTTTCACTATATCTCAGACCTTTGCTTGCTGCTTAGAATATAAAACTCAATCAGAGCCAATTCTAAGTGTTCAGATTTAGTATCTTGTAGGACCCATCACTTAAACCAAAATTCTAGCACAGGTTGCAGTGGTAGAAATCTATCTAGATTCATTAGGAAAACACACACACACACACACACACACACACACACACACACACTAAAATACTAACCCTTTGGACTTAATCAAAATATAAAACTTTTTTGCATCAAAAAAACATTAAATAAATGAAAAAAAAACCCTACAGAATGGGAAAATTTGTAAATCATGTGTTGAACAGGGACTTATATGCAGGCTCCATAAAGAATTCTCACAATTCAAGAATAAAAAGTAAATAACCCAATTTCGAAAGATGGAAAGATTGTGAACAGACTTTCCTCCAAAGAGGACATATGAATGGATAAAGAACACATGAAAGATGTTCAAACCATTAGTTAATAAGGATCTG
Organism: Callospermophilus lateralis; assembly: GCF_048772815.1. Classification (NCBI taxonomy): domain Eukaryota; kingdom Metazoa; phylum Chordata; class Mammalia; order Rodentia; family Sciuridae; genus Callospermophilus; species Callospermophilus lateralis. The sequence continues at coordinate 499,348 of NW_027512598.1, read as the reverse complement.
AACATCAAAATCAATGAATGAATAGTATAATCCAAAAGACAGATAATAGCAATGTTGGAGAGGATTTGAGAAGCCTGAAAGCCTCATACGTGGCTGGTGAAAACACACCATGGTCTGTTGTTCTGGGAAGCAGTTGGCTGCTCTTCCACAAGGTAAGTGTAACTATCATGTGACCAACAATTCCTCCCTGTGCATTCCTATGAAAATTAGCAAACCCAGGGCATAGCTTGATGACGTGGTGGTTTCTAACTAGGCTTACTCTTCCGACTCACTGGGCAGAGTTTGCAACATACACATTCTCAGACCAAAGCCCCAGAGAACCTCACTTACCAGGGCCCCCTGTAGGTTGCCAGGGCCTGGGCAAGTGTGTATGGATGGCCATGGGTGTCAGGAAGACCCCAGCACTGCTAGCTGAGCTCCTCTGAGGCCCAGGTGAAACAGGATAAGAGAGGCTTCCTGGTGGCCTTCCTTTGGGTACCAGTAGGTGCCTCAGCAAGCGATATGTCAGAAGTACTGGAGCTGCCTCACCAAATGCCACTCAATTTTAAGACAAAGAAGGTTGCCTGTGAAAATGTCTTGTTATGCTTACAATTGAGCATCACCAAGAGGGATTCCAACATAACAATTAAACCTGCCATCCTTTGGCTTTAAGAGTTGCTAAATCACTAATGCCTCAGGGGAAATTTTGTACTTTATCATTAAATAGTATAATGTTGCCATTTCTTACATGATGATATATTTTTTTAAAAAATCCTAAATGTTAATTCACTTTCCTCTAAAGATTCTGAGAGGTACCTGTGAATGTAAGCCACACAGAAAGTCATTCAACGCATATAAGGGATAAATGCCATCACTGACAATTCACCTGATGCTAACAAGCCCACACTGTTTTTGTGGGAATTTATATGTCAGCTCACTTTACCAACAACTATTTTGTTTTATCTTTGATTTGCCTCCTTCTGGAATCTGTATCTGAATACTTAATTATCCCCTTGTTTCTATAAACTATTCCATCTTATTTCAGCTAGGATTATCTGGCCCCTCCTGCTACATATTTACATTCATTAACTGGATTATTAAGCAAATATTGATAGATTACCACCAATGCACAGTTCACTGAGATAGGTGCTCCTGAACACACAGAGAGAAAACAAGGGTCAACATGAGCAGCTCAGTAAATGGATTAAAAACCACTGCAAGGTACGGACCCTGTGAAAGGGTAGACCTTATGGCATTAAGAAAAAAAAGTCTTAAAAAATAGGTCAGAGGGCTTTTTCAATTCATGTTTATAGATTAAGAAGCTAAATCTTATTTCATTTAATTTACTTGTATTGAAGTCCATGGCTCCTTGTAATAGCATCTCCCTTTCTGAGTTTTTGCAAAGACTATTTTCAGTAATCTGGGGTAGAATACTGTCAGGCTCATGGCTCTATGTAATCCACTGGTGCTTCATTACTTGGTAAACAGGAGCATTGGCTTTTCACCAAACATTTGGAATTCTGCAACTTGCTATGTCATGCATCTCTATATTACAATGAATTCCACTTTTATATACTATTATACTGCACCAATTAAAAATAATAAATAAATAGAAGAAAACCAATAGAGTCGAGGAAGAAGAAGAGGGAAGGTGTGGGTAAGAAAAGGGAAGTACTGGGTGGTTGAAATTATACAAATTATATGCATTTATGAATACATCAAAATGAACCCCACTGGTAGGTATAACTATATTGTACACATACACACACATTTTCCACACACATCCCAAAATGACTGTATGTGACCATATGTATACATTCTTTCCACTAAGAAACCCTGTACAACTAAGATGAAACATATGAAACAATAAAATATTGTTTATATCTATATAAACAAAACATTGGGAGAAGACTGTAGCCATCACTTCCTCTGTTAGACTCACAGACCCCAAGGTGATAACACAGGCGGTCACAATAAATTTTAGTGTTGGTCAGGTTGCTCAATTATCTCATCTGCTACTTCTAAATAAAAAAAGTTCCAGGCCAGAATTCAGTTGTAAGCTGGTATCTCTGATGGTCTGGGTTAGTAGGGGCTGTGAGTAAAACAGAATTTTCTAACATTCCCCTCTATTACAGATGCATCACTTATTCTAATTTGTTGAAAGAAGAAAAAATAGTCTAAAATCCAAGGTGTATCGTGCTCATTATTTTCTATCCCATTTTCACCTTCACATGGCTGCTGTTGGAAAGGACTTTCTAAACAGGGTTGCTTCTTGCTCACTATAGATTTCTAAAAGAAGGCATGAGTGCTGTATGACACTGGTGGGTTGAAAACTTGGCTTTGTCCCTTTCAAAACTGCCACAGTCCTGTCCCGCTCTTGTAAATTTTTTGTGGTGCTGGGGATGGAACCCAGGGCTTTGTGCAGGATTGGAAAGTGCTCTTCACTGAGCTCTAACGTTGATCTCATGACCTTCCTACCTTGGCTCCCCAGGTAGCTGGAGTTACAGATGTGCTCTTTTGATGCTTATAGTTTAAAGAAAAAAAAAAGACATTAAGTAAGTTTCCAATTACAAACCTGATAGGTGTGGGAAGAGGTCAGGGAAACTGGGTGTGGAGGTTGAGGCAGGTGAGGTCAAAGCCAGGAGGAGGGTGAGGAGGAAGGGCAAGTGTCAAGGTTGGGGCCCACAGGAAGGAAGAAGAAAACCCAGTTAAGGCAACAGCACCTGCATGGGCTTGTAGAAAGAGCGTTGAGCACAGTGTGGAAGAAAGAATTGTGGAAAAGAGTAAATGCTTGGCTTTGTAAGCTTTTCAATGAAGAGTGGACATGACCCTGAGGGTTCTAGAGAGCCAATGCTGTACACTGGCAGGTTTCCAGCCCTCAAAACTATCTTCACAAATCACTGACACCGTAGATCTGTGTCATGAGTGAAAGGCACTGAGTAGAGAAGATGCTACTTTAATATTTTAAAACATTAGGTAAGTGCCAGGCGCGGTGGTGCATACCTATTATCCCAGCGGCTCAGAAGGTTGAGGCAGAAGGATAGTGAGTTCAGAGCCAGCCTCAGCAACAGCCAAGCACTTCTTAACTTGGTGAGACCTCTCTCTAAAAAAATACAACATAGGGCAGGGGTGTGGCTCGCTGGTCCAGTGCCCCTGAGTTCAATCCCAGGTACCCAAAAAATTTTAAAAAAGCATTTGATAAGAACTTTAGTAAACTCAGAATTCCCATGTTCAGGTCCCTCTCATTATTTCAAAGTCATCTATTTGGGAAAACTTAGACCAAGTAACACGAGATCCACATTTCTATTCAATTATATTTTATAATCTATAAAAAGAAAACTCCTCCAAAGTACACATTCATGAATAATGAATAATTTAGACAGTCTAGGGCAGATTTTTACATGTTGATATGTGTTTGTGTGTATACATATAATATTCCATTTGAAATAATGCAACAGTGTAGGTTATCAAACTCAGACAAAAATATCAATCAACATATTTAACAGCAGCAATATGTTAATGGGTCTGATTAATGTATATATTATTAAATATCTTTTAATGGAGCTTATGAACTTGTATATATCTTATTAAATATCTTATTAAGAAGCTCATTACTTTCAATATATCTTATTAAGTATCTTTCATTTCTTAGTTTCATTAATATTCAGCCAAATGCCTTATATTCTTAATATTTTCTTTCATTCAATTTCAAGTGCTTGAGTTAGACGTTCTTGCCTTGAGTCGGAGTGCTGACCAGCCCATAGGTGCCTTCTGACTCCAGACTGATACAGCCGAAAGCACAGAGGGAGATTCTGAAAGGAAATACATTCATTGCTCTTTTTTTCTTGATATGATGAATTTACGTACTACCTTTTTAAAAGAGGCTAATTAGCTTTCTAAAGCTGCTGGAAATAAATTATAAGGAATATACTAATAGATGATACATATTCAGATTTACAGGACAATAATCTTCTCGGAGTTCAAACTGTTACTGTTGAACTGCAGGTTCCCACACACACTCTGGGTCACCTCCTCAGGTATAGGGAACTAGAAAGGCATTCCTCTTGGCTTCACAGCAAAGCAAGCTAGACAAGTCATAAGTTCAAGACTTTTTTGAATCTATCAGAAAGCTTTGGTCACAGGGCCACCATGAAGTCCAAAATCCAGGGAGAAAAACACAACTGCAGAGAAGCCAGCACTTGTCCTTGGGGCAGAACCCACAGGGATCTTGGGGGAAATACAGACTAGAGGAGGAAGAGCAGAGTGGAGCCCCGGGGACCTCAGATAAAAGGAGGGGGAGGGTTCACATCCTCCATCTGACCTTCTCCACTGACCCTGCGGGCTTCATCTATGTCTTCATTGGTTAAACAACAACAGTCCTGGCTGGGAAGCACTGGGAAGGAGATTCCTCCTCAGACTCTTCCCCACCCACACTCCATAGAAAAGCCTTAGGGGGAAGGGGGAGGAAAACACTACTGCCCCAGGGAACCATCAAATAGGGGGCAGCCCACAGCAAGGGAGGGACAGGACTGCCAAGACCATCCACCCCCAAGAGCAAAGGGTACAATGTTGGCTTACTGGGAAAGAAGCCACCACCCTCTCCACCACCCCACTGAGGGGAGGTATGAGGAAAGAAGTGTTTGGGAGCAGCTAGGAGACAGAGAAGGAGTAAAACCACTTGGAAATCAACCCCACGCCAAGCACAAGGTATCACCAGAGGGGGCAGCCGGCAACCATACCAACCCTCAAATTGCCTACCTCCCCCTTCATCCCCACGCTGAAGGCCCCACAGGAAAATATGAGGGGCTCACCTGCAGGTTCAAGAATGACTTACTTCTACCTCAATTGTTTCCATAACATATTCTGAATTCAACAAGCAATCATAAAAATCTAAAATGATAAAAATTATTCCAAAAGAGGACCAAAGTTGACGAATGTATACTACCCATTTTTGAGGTTCACGATAAAGCTAGTGTAATCAAGACAGCCTGGTATTTGCTGTAGACACACACAGATACTATAAAAATATGTCAGCATTAACACAGGAAGCTAATGTTTTACGAAGCTGCAAAGGTAGCCAATTGAATAAGGAGAAGTTTTTTCCACAAATGATGCTGAACAAATGATAACAACTTGATGTCCAGATGCAAAAAAGAGGAACCTGGACCCATATCTCACCCTTCATACAAAAATAAGCTCAGAATGGATCACAGGCTTCAGTGTTGAACTATAAAGCACCTAGGAAAATCTTTTTGTGATTTTGAGTTAGGTAAGCAGTTTTCAGACCCTACCCCAAAAGTAGGATCCACAAAAGAAAAATAAATTGAAAACTTTTATCTGTATCAAAATTAACTTTCAGACACTGATACAAGAATAAAAAGTCAAACAAAAGACTGACAGAATATATTTCAGATTGAAGACTTACATTCAGAATACATGAAGAACCCTCAAACAATAATATAAAATCTATTTTTTTTAATAGGAAGAAGACTGAAACAGACACTTCAGAAAAGATACAGGGGTGTCATAAAGTGCTCAGTGTTATACAAATTAAGGACAGTGTCACTCCCCTGAGTTCTGACGAGGCTGACTCCTTGCTACACAGTAAGCTGAAGGTTTGGTTTTTCAGAGGCAGATTAGGTTTTATTTTATACTTGATATCCAGAACAGTGTTCATTCATTCCAGTGTTATATCTTTAACATAAAAATGTTCAAAATTATTAATTAATCAGGGAAATTTATAATTAGGGAAATTCAAATCAAAACTAGAACCAGGAGATACCATAGACTCTCTGAACTGAATGAATCCTGAAAACAGCAAGGGTCTGGGCCACTACAGAACATGCACACAGCCACCTCCACCTGCACAATCACTTGTGAGGTTAGAGCTTCCTAACATGCACCTATCATGACTCAGCAATCCCCCTTTCTGGTATTACTAACTGAAATTCACAGCCACACACACACAAACACACACACACACACACACACACACACACACACTAATATGTACATAAATGTTAATAGTAGCTTGATTTATAATCCTCCAAACTGGGAACAACCCAGATTTTCTTAACTAAGTATCCATAAAAGAGAAGGCCACTCTGTCATTAAAGGAAAAAACTCAATACCTCATACAACGTGGATGAGTCTTAAATGCAATCTGTAAATGAAAGGACCCAGATTCAGAAGACTGCATGTAAGACTGCATGTATATGATACTTAGACCAACAAAATTATAAGGACAGGTCAGTGGTTACAAAGGTTGGCATGAGGGCAGGGTTCTATAAGACAAGCAAATGGGAATGTGGGTGTGACAGCTGCTCTGATCATCACTGGGGAGGATTCATGACTCTGTGTATCTGTCAAACTTACAGAAGTGTATTCCACAAAGAGTCAATTTCACTGAATGCAAATAAAACTAATAAATCACTACTGTTAATCTGCCTCTGAAAAAACAAAACCTGCAGCTCACTGTGGAGCAGCAAGAAGTCAGCCTAGTCAGAACTCAGGGGCTGATGCTTTCCTTAATTTGCATAACACTGAGCAATTCATTTAGGAAAGAAACTTGTTACTCAGATGTCTTCTTCCCAGTTGGTACCTGGAGGTTACAGTGCTCTTAGACCAGCTCATTTCCATGGAAGGTGCCATCTGCTCCTAGTACCACTGAGTCAAAACCCTGCATTGCTGTCTTCTAGGACAGGACCAGCCATCGGCTCTTGGTGAGCGCACTCACCTCCTTGGAGAGCTCCTGGCTCTGGGCACAGAGCCCTTCACATGTTGGACCTGCTCAGCTGTCTGCTCTCCTGCTAGAGTGTTCACCCCTCTTCTGCACTCCCTGGAGTTCAGCCCAGGTTTCACTTATGCAGGCAGGTCTTTGCGACACAGTGCTCTAAAGCTACCAGGTAAGAATCTCAACATCTATACTGGTAGAACAGCCATCAAAGTCCATCACTACTGTAATTAACTAAGGAACCAAGGAACTGGAGAAGAAGGAACCACCTTCACATCACTCACCATTAGATCTTTAGCAGTTAGCAAAGAACCCTACAAAAAGTGATGATCTATAAATACTTACTGACTGAATGAATGAACAAGTAGCTGTATTTTAGTGCTGATATCCAGAACAATTCTCATTCATTCCAGTGTCACATCTTTAAAAGTAAATTCAACAGTTCATTGCTGGCTCACACTCAGCTCCAAGGGAGCTGTTTTAGTTTAATTTCATGTGTTAATCTGGCTGGGCCAGGGGGTGCTCAGGCACTGGTCAAACATTGCTCTGGGCATGTCAGTGAGGGTGGTTCTGAATCGGTGGACCAGTGAGCAGACTGCTCCCCTCCTGTGGGGGGTCATTTACCCAAGCAGTTGAAGGCCTGACTACAAGAGAGAGCTGATATGGCCACCTGACTGCCTGAGATGGGATACCAGCCTTTCCTGTTTTCAGACTCAAAAAACTCAGTCCTTCTAGGGTTTAGAGAATGCCGACTTTCAGACTAATACCTCACCTACCAGCTCTGTTGATTTTCAGGCCTCTGAATTGTTTTTCCAGGTCTGTAGCCTGCTAATTACAGAAGCTGGAACTTCTGACCCTCCATAACTGTCAGCTAATTCCTTATAATAAATCTATTTGTTAGTGGTTTCTCAGGAGAACTCTAATATAGGACTTCCTATAAAATTTTCCCCCTACATTAGTTACTTTCTTAATTTCCTGACATACTTGGACTTTTTTATGCACACTCTGCATCTTGTACCCACAACGCATCCATTTTGCTTCCTACCATCTTTGCAGTGTTGCCCCACTTCACTGTGTCCAAATACTGAATATGGCCCACTGTGTGACTTTTTGGTTTGGGTTCTAGAAAGAAATAAACTAAACTGCTCTCCAGGGACCTGTTAAATAAATGAAATAAATGAAACGGTGTCTTATAAAGCAGGGACAGGGCTTGGCTTAGATCAGAGCATGTAGATGTAGCACGTGCCCCCTCCCCCACACAAACAGCAGCTGACCCACTTCAGGGGAGTAGGAATCCAATACTGTCAAAATGGACATTTTTATTTTTTGTCCCAGGAACACACAAAAATCGGAATATGTGTGTGAAACTTCCTGAATTGGGCAGAGAATATATTGAATTTATAGTGTACCACTGGATTCTCTCTGGCCTACGCAAACAAGCAAAAAACCTGACTTATCCAAAGTGAATAAAAGCACAGGACTGCAGAGCAGAACTGAGAGTGTGGCAGGCTTTGAGCAGACCAAAATGCAAATAGGGCCAACATGTTGAGCCACCAAAGCACAGGTGGCCGAGGCCCAGGACAACAGGCTCAGCAAGTGGCCAAGAGCACCACAACAAAGCAGAAGGTGCTTCTCTGTGAGGCCCAGGAACCAACCCAGCATGAAGAGAAAGGGTCAGAGGAGTGGGTGAAAGCTCAGAATAAATGGAAATCCACCCTGGAGTCCACCCCACACAGCTCCAAGTCAAAAGCCAGAGGACCACAGTGGAAAATGAACTCAGACTGGGAAAACTGTTTTTGAAAATACACCGATTTGTTTTATTTTAAATTTGGACAGTCCCAAATCTCTTCAGTGATCTTTTCATCTGACAATATTTGAGCATTGACAGTGATGGCTATCTGAAATAGTACCAGGTATATGAGATGGATTATGGAAGGAGAATATTCTGTGGAGAAAATACTCCACAAGCGAGGGCAAGAAGGCAGCAGCCCTCCTGCTCTTGAGCCCCTTTGTTGACTGTGCCAGAAAAACTTGGAGCCAGTTGAGACATGAGACAACTATCTGGCCACTTAAAACTCCCTGGACTGATGCCATATTCATGCACGCTCTACAGCAGACAGCATGTCAATCAATTAATCACCATACCAGCCTGGTCTGCAATTAAAACTGACCTAAATCATCAACTACCTCTGTTTTCTCTTATGAAGAGCTTGGGCATTCTTTTAGCTAGGCTGTGACAGTCTAGATGGGCAGCAGCATTGTGTGCTGCTCTCCCTCAGAGGACAGCTGGCATTATGATATGTAAAGTGCCACACAAAGCACTAGGGTCCATATAAAAATTTCATCAGAAATGATGTCATAAAGAAGCCTAACAGAAGGGGTATGAGATACAACAGATGCCTAACAGAAGAGGTGTGAGGACAACTCAAGGTAGAAGTTGAGAGAGAGTGAAGTGAAGAACCATCAATGCTACAAAAACAGATAAAAAGCTGGGAAAGAACAGTCCATCATTGAGGGACTCTTATTTGACACAACAACAAGTGTCAGGGTGGTCTCCCAGTTCGCCATCTTGTCCTACCAAGCCACGCTGCCTTCCACCATGGACTCAAGTTTCCTGCTGAACTCTCAAAACCTAGACAACTGATCTTAAGTTTTCATCACAGTTTCATTCGGTCTATGCTACATCTGGGGTGCCCTGAAGACACTCTTTCTTCCTACTCCACAGGGCGACATAGGAAGCCATGCCACACACAGAAGACTCACTCCTGGTCCTGCAGATGTTGGCCTGAAATGAACACAGGCTCTGACATGAACAGGACATTTTTTTTATGAACTGTTCTTAAAAACACACAGCTTTTGCTCTCAATATTTGCAGTTAAGAATTAATGATGTTAGGGCTAGAGTTGTGGCTCACTAGTAGAGCACATGCCTACCATGTATGAGGCCCTGGGTTCAATTCCCAGCATTGCATATAAATAAATAAAGGTCCATCAACAACTAAAAGAATATTTGGGCTGGGGCTCAGTGGTAGAGCACTCACCTAGCACATATGAGGGACTGGGCTTGATCCACAGCACCACAAAAAGGTAACTAAATAAAATAAAAGTACTGTGTCCATCTACAACTAAAAATATTTTAAAAAATAAAATTGATATTAAAAAAAATTCATGACAACTAAATCTAAGAAATGACATGCTGTGCCAAGTCCGAAGGGAACATGAAGGTATGGAACTAGAATAATGTGAAATTCCTCTTACCTCTCTTTGTTATTTAGGAAAACGGAATCTCTGTAAGTTGGTACTTAATGTGAATACACAGTCTTATCATTGCATGTAAGAAGTCAGCATACGATATTATGTGTTTCACCTAGTATTAAGAGTGAAATATAGGGAAAAATAGAAAGAAAAACTGAAGAAAAAGTAAGTGGCTAAAAAAGCATCTATTACTAAATCACTTCTCTGAAAGTTCCCCAGCTTAATGGATCTGAGAATAAGGGTTTTTTCTTTATCAATTTCTCACTACTAATAAATTATTTCACATGATTATGTGGAACTATCAACATTATCAAATTTTAAATGTTAAGAAAATAACAATATAAAAGCTGGTTTTGGATTTTGTTTTTGTTTAAAGTGAAAAAAAGATTTTGTGTATCTTTGCTTATATTTATATTTCATCTCATCACATAGCTACTTCTATCTCCCTCAAAATGCCACAACTCCTTGAAAACAATGGTCCTCTGTCCCATGGTCTGGCTGTTAAATTACAACTATACATGCCCTGATAGAATATGTTCCTATTAAAATCCCCTTGAAGGACCTATTTAACAAGTCAGTTGACTTAGTCAATTTTCTGCTTCTGCAACAAAATACCAGAGAATGGGGAATTTATAAACAGAAGAGGTTTATTTAGTTCTCCATTCTGGAGGGTGAGAAATCCCTGATGGAGGGGCAGCATCCAGTGAGGGATTTCTTACTGGTTAATGTGGTAAAAGGGCAAGCAAGTGTAGACATAGAAAATATAGGATGGAAAGACAAAGCGATTAGCACCCACTATCAAGAATAGCACCTACTGTCAATCAGAAAAGCAGTGCTGGTGTGGTTTTCACACACAGCTCTAAATGCTTCTTTCTTCCCTTCAATTAGATAATAACTGTAAATTACACAAGAAAAAGAAAATATGAGGAACAACTGAGTAAGAGAAAAATTTCTTTTAGAAAAATCAATGATACTATAGTGAGAGGTACGCTTAAGTATTAGAACATCAAAAATATATAGTTATCAGGATTTTAAACATTTAGGTATTAGAAATTTATATATGCATTTCACTAAATTACAAAATTATATAATTTTAATTAATTAGGGTCTTCTTGAATAGCAGGATGCATTTTGGCATCTCATAGGTAAATGGAGCAGTTTTGATCATGACTTAGTTTACCATGCAACACTGATTGACTCTAGTTTCACAGTTGTCATTTTATGTTTACTGAAAATTTTAAATGAGAAAAATGTATATCACATTTCATTTCCATTAAGCCACTTGCTAGTGTGATAATTAAAATAGTTTCTACCTAACAGGGAAATTCCAGAAACTTGGTTTGGTGCCCCTTTCTAATGATAACTATCACCCTGCATGGAATACAATTTATAGTAACATCAGCTACATCTAAGCAGTTAATAATCTTCAGCCCATCTAGAATTTTATTTTTTTTTACTTTAAATAAATTTTATTTCAGGGCTGGGGTTGTGGCTCAATAGTAGAGCACTCACCTCGAATGTGTGAAGCCCTGGGTCCCATCCTCAGCACCACATAAAAATAAAGACATTGTGTTGTGTCCATCTACACCTAAAAAATAAATATTTTTAAAAAAAATAAATAAAATTTATTTCATATACAAATAAAGTTTATTTCATTTTTTATTGCTTTTTGCTTTCCTCAATAGAAAAGTTTTGATAATAACAATTTTATAATACTTCTTTTTGTTAATTACCTGTATGCTAAAAATAGCATGAGCAGAGTTCTTAGTCCTGCTACTATTCACATTGTTTAATCAGTTTCTTAGCCATCATTTTCTCCAAAAGTAGGTACTGGCATTTTCTGAAAAATGCCTTTTTTTTTTCATATGGCTTTCCTTATTTTTCTTTATAAGATTTCCTAAAATTATCTTCACAACTGCATAAATTTGAAGTTACTGACACCTTCAATTACTGCTTCTCTATAGAATCTTAAATCAAAAATTTTCTCTGTTTGTAGGACGGCATCTACTACGTTCAAGCAAACTCTGCTTAATGTATTCTCAATTCTGGTTTCTTCAAATGTTCAGCTTAAATCTTTCCCTAGAAATTGTCTTTTTAAAATCCACTTAGAGCTACACACATCAACATATATTTTTACAAGAGGAAGCTCAACATATATTTTAAGTTTGTTGCTTTGATGATCTTAAGCAAATTTGTAGACTGCACAGATTGACATCTCAATTTTAGCACATTTGTGTACAAAATATAGTTTGTTGTTGTTGTTGTGGTACTAGGGATGGAAGCTGTGGCCTCCTGTGTACTAGCACTCATCCTACCACTAAGCCACATCCCCAGCCCCAAATATAGTTTTATCCAATTAGAAGCTCCATCAAAAGATTCTCCCCACAAGTTCAAGTATCCCAAAGCACAATTAAACATTTCAAAATTAGTTTTTTTATAAAGTTTATGCTCTTTTCATAGAGTACATTGATTTTCTTTTTGGTCATTATAAGACTTTAAAGCTGCTGAAGGTGAATAATCTGATTTTAGAGTGCCAATAATTTTGAATGAAATGCATGAAAATGTAGAGGTTTTGTGTCAGTCCTCCGGTTTAACTAGTAGGTCCATAGGTTTATTCACAACAGAGTGCTTTAAGGAGATTTCCCAGCAGGCTTTCCAACTGGGCCACAGTGTACAAAAGCATTCAGCATACTTGCTTTCTCCTCCGCTGTAGGCAAAACCATCTCTATTTCACATGTTCCAGACAAACCTCATGAGATTTTCCACATGTACCAGTGGGTCTGAGAAGTAGCAGCCCGGTGGGGCTCTTGTGTGTGGAAAGTGGCAGCAGCAGGCCACAGCATTCTAGGCACAAGGCTGACACACAGAGTCACAGCAGCGTCAGAGGCCTCGCAAGCTTCTCTGATTATGACCAGGCCCAGGACTGCTTTGAGGTGCACATGTACCACCTCTCATATCAAGTCATATTTAAGTCATATTTACTTACTTCTTTTCAGATAGCACCCTGTACAGTATTCTAGTCACTTTGAATCTGGAAAGGTTCAGGAAAAAAGTTATCACCGGCCATCTTTCATATTTCCCCACAAATTTAAATTCTGTCCTCTCACACACTATTAAACATGGCAAACGCTGGAACTAAGACAATGAAGGTCTATCAAACTCATCCCAAATGATTTTAATGCTAATATTAATAAGGCCTTATCTACACAAACACGTGCATTTGAAAGAAAATTGACCACAACACTCGGAGCAACCAAAAGATCTTTATTGCAGCAGTGCAACAAAGAGAAAGAAAAGAAGGAAAGAGAGAGAAAGAAGGGAAGAGATGAACAGGGAGGAGAGCAAGAGCGAGAGAGAGAGACAGAGAGCACGTGCAAGAAAGAGAGAGAGAGCAAGAGAAAGAGGTGCCTGGCAGGAGGGAGTTTTTATAGCCCAAATCTAATGGGGCCTCTGGGTCTGCAAGCTGCCTTGTTGGCCCAAGGGGTGTTGAGTGCTCAGCCTTGAGCGGGACTTGACACAAACAGGTGATAAAGGACCAGATAGAGGGGGGTTTGAGTGCCTGGGCTATCTTGCAGCCAACATCTGTTCAGCCTGCCCTGCAGACAACACAGTTCAGCCTGCTCTGCACCCAACAGCATTATGTTAGTTATGTTGATTGGTCTTGAGGGAGACCTAGACCATGCAAAAGATTTGATTGGCATGATAAGTGTATTGATAGGGATAGCCAGCTGTGTTGCTCTCTTAAATACTCTTTTAAAACAAACCTTATTTAAATTTCACATTTAAAAAAATTAGGTGCCAGCTTTATTCAGTGCTATTCTTGAAAGCATGTCTTAAAATAGTCTTTACTTATAAAATGTGAAAGAAAAAAGCCTCTCCTTCAAAGAACGCCAAAATATGATTCATTTTGCAGAATTACCAGCTAAGCAAGATGAAGACTTGCTAGCTATGATTATCAAGTAGCTGATTACAATGCTTTACCATCAACCAAAGGTCTACCCCGCCCCCTTTCAGAAGCAGTGCAGAGTGGCCCCAAAAGGTCATCCCAGGGACAGGGAGAGGTCCAGCCAGCCCACATCCCAGGGGGCAGTGGGTCCTGGGATGATTCCAGCCTCCACCACCATGAGCAACAACTTTATGAAGAACCCCAAGAGAGATCAGAGAAAAAATTGTCCAGCTGAGCCCCGGGAACCCCAGAAATATAGGGGCTGACAAGGCCAGTGGTGTTTTGAGGTTCTGGGGCGGGGCTTGTGAAATAGTAGTAAGTAATTTAAACACTGTCAGATGGAAACAATAAACAGCTTCACGGTCCATACATAGGCTGAGCATCCTGAATCCAGAAATCTGAAATCCAAAATGTTCCACATATGAAATTTTTTAGTGTTCCCATGACACTACAACTGTAAACTTCCATGCCCAGCCTCACAAAATGGTCACACAAGAGTCCCACTGCATTTATTGTTGCAATCTCAAAAAATAATAAAACATTTATTTCCAACCAAATTAGGTACATTAAAAGCCTAGAGTAAATGGAAAGGGAGGGAATCAAGTTTATGCTTAGAGACCTACAATCTAAAATAAAGAAGGAAGCCAGGGACAGGGAACACACCTGTAATCCCAGTGGCTCAGGAGGCTTGAGGCAGGAGGATTGTAAGTTCAAAGCCAGCCTCAACAAATTAGTGAGGCTCTAAGAAACTCAGTGAGATCCCCAGTACCATGAAAGAAAGAAAGAAAGAAAGAAAGAAAGAAAGAAAGAAAGAAAGAAAGAAAGAAAGAAGCAATCATTTTGTCTAAGAGAACACAGGAAATAATAGTAATAAAAAAGGAGCTATGTTGTACATCCTTCAGGAGGGAGTATGTCTTTGAATTTACTTTAAGGTGAAGTCATATTTGAATGTTAGGAGCTTCATGGTTTGAGGACAGTGTAGAGTCACCACAGATAACTGCACAGGCTGAGTACTGCACAACTTCAGGTGACATTATTCAAATGGATTGTGATGCAATTCTCAAGGATTAGAGGGCATCAGGTTGGGAACATAGTTAGAGGTTATGTTGAGTATGGGTAACAAAGCCCCCAAACAATGGTTTGATCACGAGGGCGTGTTTCTCTTGGGCAACAAGAAGTTAGGGAGGCCTAGTTTATATGGTGTACAAAGCCATCAAAAACCACCCTGATGTCTCTCTTCTGCCATTCTATGTAGCTCAGCATGGTGGAACAGAAATAGGGAAGCGGA
The DNA here is from genome assembly GCF_048772815.1 of Callospermophilus lateralis. Taxonomy (NCBI): domain Eukaryota; kingdom Metazoa; phylum Chordata; class Mammalia; order Rodentia; family Sciuridae; genus Callospermophilus; species Callospermophilus lateralis. Next base: position 484,148 of record NW_027512598.1, on the reverse strand, counting down.
GAGCCAGAGGAAGCCAGGCTGGGGACTGCCCAGGGAAGGACAGTGGGAGGCCAAGGAACCAGATTGTGGTGGGTGCATGCATATGATTCCCCAAATTGTCCATCCTGAAGTGCATCCTGGGGAAGGAGTGCCAGACAGCCAGGCAGGGCTCTGCTAGTGAGACAGGCGGTAGGACAGGTAGCAAGGTTCCTTTTGGACTTTCAGATACTGGGGAAAAATTCTACCTGAGAAAATCAATGATCTTAAAGAGGTAAATGAATATTACTTCTTTTTGGCATATGACAAGAATGTTTGCCTTTAATTTGAGATTCGTTAAGTAATTCTGTTTTGCTCATTGAAAAATTCTAAACTTTAGGGGTTGGGGATGCAGCTCAGTGGTAGAGCACTTGCCTAGCACATGTGATCCTCTGCACCTCATTAAAATATATATAAATGTGTATGTATGAATGTGTGTGTGTGTGTGTGTGTGTATATATATATATATATATATATATATATATATATATATATATATATATATATACACAAATAAAATAAAGTGAAAAAAAAAATCTAAACTTTAAGGATAAAATTTTTGGGCTGAAATGAAACTATTTCTGTCACAATGATTTTGTTTCTCAAGCTAGAGCCTAGATTTCCACATGTGGGCTTCATTTCTCACATTGGTCTAGGTTAATTTTACCCCAATAAATTTTCTCACTCCTCTAAGCCAAGGAGAAAAAACAATTCTCATGAAAAATGAGAAATGAACAATAAATCAATAAAGACATCTTAACGATAAAAGCAAAATTTTGTAGAAAAATAGATGGTGATTTGATGACTGAATAATTTTTTTAAAAATGTATTTTAATGAAAATATGTGTGTGTAAATTTAAGCTAAATATTTTAGTGTCACATGATAATTAGGATAGCTCGCTGATTGAAAATGGAAACCATTTGTCTCAAATGAATACTGACAGTTGTTGAAAGTGACAGCTAAATTGGAAGCACCACCTAATACTTAAATTGGGGCACATTTAGGAATATATGCCCTTATCAGACTGGGGATAGCAAGAGCCATAACAATCTCTCTAGGGGAAGTAGTATTTATTGCATATTTCAATTTCCCCCTACTAATATTTGAAGGGATTAAATAAGTGAAATCCAGAACTAATGCTATTTATGTAAATAAACTTTAAGGAATCAGTAAAACAAGTCAGTCCTTATTCAGATATTACAAATAAGAAAATAAAAATGACTGTAACAGACTTACAGACCAGCATCACAGCTGCAGTGGTGGAAGATAAGACAATGCTCTAGGAACCAGTAACATAAATTTGATTTTTCTTGTGTGGACCTTATTTTATTTAATACTAACAATTAAATTAAATAGTAATTGTTTCTTTCATCATCACTGTGGGTGATCATCGTTTAGAGTAGGAGATACGGATTTATAATTGCTTGAGTTCAGACCTGGTGAACATAAAATGACACATTTCTCAGAGGGGGAATCCTTCCTCATGAGAGCTTTTAAAGCTCCAACCTGAAGATTCTGTATACTTGACTAAGGAAGGCCAAGGCATTCCATGGAAGATGGAACCTTCTGGAATAAAGAAGAACCAGGCCCACAGAGTCGGCAGCAGAAGAGCTGCGGGGCCCCTGCAGCAGCCCCGCTCTGGTTTGGCTCCGCTGAGGCAGGAGGCTTTTGTGTCTCAAGCCAGAGCCTAGGGCTGGAGATGTGGCTCAAGCAGTAGCACACTCACCTGGCAGGCGTGTGGTCCCAGGTTCAATCCTCAGCACCATATACAAACAAAGATGTTGTGTTCACCAATAACTAAAAATAAATAAATAAATATTTAAAAAATTTAAAAAATAAAAGAAAAGAAAGATGGACCGAATGGATCCTTCAATTAATTAAAAAAAAAAAAAAAGCCAGAGCCTAGATTTCCACTCATGGGCTCCATTTCTCACATTGGTCTAGGTGAATTTTACCCCAATAGATTTTCTCACTCCTCTAAGCCAAGGAGAAAAAAAAATTCTCAAGAAAAAGGAGAAATCAGATAACAATACAATGGAGGAAATATTACCTGCAGAATTGGCTGCCTCTCCCTGAGAAATTGAAGATGGTTTGAAGCCTGCGAGCTCTTACACTGATAAAACGATACTGTAAATTTTAATTTATTTAAAGATAAAAATACACTAAGTATAATTTTTGAATAGGAGAAATTAATTACAAATTTTCAAAGTATAAAAATAATCTTTTCTATTAATATTATTCTCTAATGCATTTTTCTGAAAATGATGAATGCAATATTACCTCCTTTTGACTCATTGAATAGAAAAAGATCATTAAAATGTTGGTACAGAATCTCTTTGTATATAGCAGTTTGTAAAGAAGTCTGTGGTAAAGTGGAGTTTTTGAAAGAGGACTCATTTTTTGTACCAGCTATTGGTGGAGGATTAGATTTTTGGACTCTGTGGCTGCATTGAATCCCTTAACCTGAAGCGTAGTGGCTGAAAACAACCCTTACCTATACTTCTCCACCATGCTGTGTTCAACTGGTTGCTCTGATGCCTATTGGGCCCCCTCATGCAATTGCCCTGAGGTGGGGGGAGGTCACTGCATGTGTAGTCTAGCAGCTGAGAGACCCTAAAATTCGATACTGGGTCTTCTTCTCTTCCTGGGGGTCCAGAGTTCCTCAAGGGCTGGGGGCAATGGGGGAGGAGGTTGTGAAAAGCTGTGAAAGCTGGTGAGGTCTATATTCTGAAATTGCCCCACATAGCTTCCTGTCACATCTTATAAAAGTCAAGGCATTTGACCAGGACAGCTCAGCATCAGAGGTGGGGGCAAATCATTGGCATAAGGTTCACAAAATTACAGCTATGTTTTTTAAAGACCACAAATGGAAACCTTTGAAAACTTGATATTTCATATTAATTCCCCACCAGAGAAAAACAAAAAGCACACATATACCAGTTCTCTGTCCATTTTAAAGAAAGCTGATCTTCTGTGTTACCTTAGAATCAGGATGGTCTGATTCAAACAGCTTCCATTTTTATGGATTTAATTCTACGTACTGTTTAACATGAATAAACAGGAAAACCACAAGAAAAAACATATGTCCATCTGTACCTTTTTCAGTGTTAGATTCTGTACTTATTAAAAATTGTATTTTTATTCAATATAACATGATTTTTACAGAAATTAAGGCTGAGAAACTTGAAATGTAGTAGTTCAACAGAAACTTATAACTTTTGGAAAATATTTTGTTTGACCTCAAATGGAACATTACTCATATGAATGAATACATAACATGATGATAGTACTTTTCAAGTTTTATAAAAAGCTTTTTTATTTCAATTAATTTGTCATTCTGTCTCTGATTACATCTTTTAATCTGTGGAGGCTAAAAGCAAATAGTTTATAATCTTCTGCAATTATGGGTAGAAGGAGCTTCCCTCAAAGAAGAAAGCAAATATATTTTTGCTTAATTAATGTGCTTTAAAAATATGTTAAAGCATATGAGCATTTTGCAAAAATAATTTAATAATTACTATAATTTAATAATTGGCATCAGTTAAATCTTCTCAAGATTCATTTCTTATTTGATAGAATTTTTGTAGTGAATTGATTTTATAATCCCTCTTAGTTTAATTGGGCTAACTTTAAAATGAAATCAATGAAGAATATTTTATTACTTTTATTTTTTATGTGCATTCATTATTTGCTTCCAGAAGAATTTAGAAATACCAATTACATAAGTGTCTAGCACTTCAGTCTATAATTTGTGATGGATTAGAAAAAAGCAGGACTTTTGGATATGTACACAAATTACATAAAAGAAACCCTGGCACAGTTCCTGAACTTCAGGAGAACCAAGGTGCTGCCATTGGATGCCACACAGGAACCTGTAGAGAGAAATATCATAATCAAAATATGCTCAGATGGGAGCAGGGACAGTCATGGTAAAGTCCATTGTAGGGAGTTATATCAGGAGCTCACTTATCACACACTAAAGTAAATGAAGGAAAGTCCCAGTTCAAGCAAGATTATAGAACTAAACCCCACCTTGGGGGTGACTCTCCGGGAGAATCTTTGTTCAATTGTATTTTGCCACACTGTTGCTGGCCTTTGAAGATGGAGAGGACCATAAGTAGGGATTGGAGAATGACTGCCAGGAGCCAAGAGTGACTGCTGCCCAAATACCCAGGAGGACACGGGAACCTTAGTCTGCAACTTCAAGGAGCTGTATTCCCCCAGTCACAAGAATGGGCCTGGAAGAGGACCTGATGTTCCTGAGGGAAACAGGCTAGCAGGACCTCAGTTGGTCCTGCTTTGACTCCTTAAGCTGGGAACTCGATTGAGTCCTGCTAGACGTCTGGTGCACAGAAACTGGGAGGTAGCAAGTGGGTCCTTTTTTAAGTTTCTAAGTTTGTGATCATAGGTATGGAAGCAACAGAACACTGATATAAATTCTGGTACCAGCCATGCTACAATAACAAAACCTCAAATATGTGCAAAGTGTTTTGGAATCTGCTGGTAAACTAAGCTGCTGGAATTTTGAGAAGAATGATAATAATTGTAAATGCCTAGATTGCTTTGAAAACTGCTATAATTATGGACCCCAAAAGGACTGTAAGGGAGTTCTCAGAAGAAAAAAACCTCATGTTATTGAAACTGCAGGAAGGGAGACCCTTGTTCCACAGTGGCCAGAAGCTTAGGAAAATGGTTCCCTCCCTTTAGGAGGTTGGACCTGTCAATGGTGAGTTTACAAGTTGGGTTGAGGAGATGTCTAAGCAAAGTGTTGAAGTGAAAGCTGGTTCTTCTTTATGTTTATAGTAAAATTTGGGGGTGGGGAGAGAGAGGGAGAAACTGAGGAAAGAGCTGTCGATATGGGAAATCCTCATCCTCTACAGATGGCAAAAGGTGCTAAAAATAATAGACTGCTGCTCTGGAGGTTAGCACAAAGAGCTGAATGGGTACAGCAGTACAGCCCTTTGCTGCAATCTCAGGAAGATGGAAAGGTCCCAGCATTCAACACCAGGGGTTCAAGTTATGCCAGTGGGTCTTCTCAGTCCTTTTAGAGAGCCACCAGGGAACTTCTTGGAATTATCCTTCAGCCACCCCAGAAGAAGCTGAAAATGGAAAAGGAACGACCTCAGCAAGATGTGAGCACATGTTCTGTCTCATGAGGCATCCAAGGGGCCCACAAGGAACTGGGCTGTCTCATCAGCAGGAGAGCTGCCTGTGGGAACTGACAGGGACAGACCACAGGACAGGGGGAGATGCTCAGAACTATCAAGATCTCTGGCAGGAGGGGACTGGGCAAGCCACACGGCTACTAACAAAAGTTCCCTTCCATGCAGAAGCAAGAAGACACAGTGAAGCTCCCAGAGGGCAGAGATAATCCAGATAGGATTTTCCCTGCCTGGGGACCTAACATAGAGGAATTCCCCCATTGGATTCAATTTTCCCCATGTTTAAAGAAGAATGCCAGTAACTGTCACTTTTCAATCCCCATGTAACAAATTAGCACAAAGGTAGTGACTTAAAACAGCACAAATTTTTTGGAACCTGTTGAGAGCCACAGCCACAGTCAGAATGATGCCTGGCATATTGCCAGAGGGAATGGTTGAAAGGTGACACCAGTGAACCGTTGAGATGATGATTTGAATTAAGCTGTATATAATTGCTGTGGTGCTAGATTGATTGAGTTGTATATGGACCCTGTTGGGGGGGGGAATAGGGCGGCTCCGGGGAATCTGCCTCAGGCACCCGATACTTTGTAGTCATGTTGCAGGGCTCTTCTTTTGGAATTGCTTTCAGAGTTTATTGGAAATTTTTAAATGGTGACAAGTCTTGTTCTCTAAAGATTAATTAATTTTCAGCAGTAACTAAATTTCCAAAAAGCAAAGTATGGTATATAAATTTGGGCTCAAAATTAGACAAAGGTTATGAAAGGACTAGAAATCAAGTAGACAAAATTTCCCATATGGCTTTTAACTGACTGTAAAGAAAACTCAAGAATAACGTTTAGAATAGTTGAAATCAGTTGTAACTTCCCATATTAACTTTGCTTTTATAATTAGTTTGACATTATCTTAAAATCTAAGTACTTTCATATCATTTCAAACATTTTAGCAGATAACACTAACTTGAATCAGTTACTCTTAGTTTCTTTACCTACATTCATTGTATTCAAATAATAATAATAATGATAATAATAATAATAATAATAATAATAATAATAATAATAATAATAATAATAAATGTGTTAGGCACCATTCTGCTTCAAAGGTGTTTCTATCAAAATTTGTGTGAAATTACAGAAGGAAAGTAAGATTTTACCTTGTAGGTTGAGTTCTGTTGCCTATTATAATAAGTAATTCAGCCTCAGGTGATTCTGTGCAGAGTTCTGTATTTGCTGTCATTCTAAATTTTTATTAATATTGTCAGAGAAGCTGACAGGTAAGGGGTAAGTTTCATGAGTTACACTTAGACCTAAAGACCTTGAACTTTACTGAAATTGTTTAGTAGCAATGAATCACAGCCCTGCATCACCTGAGTCCTCTTCCCATAACCAGAACACTGCTGCTGACTGTATAGATTTCCATATAGGCTGCAACCAAGAGCAATCATTATTCTCCTTACTACAAACAGTAACTCTAGAGTTAAAATGTTGACTTTCAAGAGAATGTATGTGAGGCCAGAGACCTACCAGGTGACCCGATGATAGTGTACCACTCCAAACCAAAAATTTCTCAGTAGGAAAAATGTGGCAGATTCCTAGAGTACAAAGTTGGAAGCCATCAAATCCAACATGGTTTTTTTCTTCTGTTGATAAACTTACAGATTTCTTCTTTAAGAAAAATTCTGAAGAAAGAAATTACCTTATTTTCATAGTCAATGTGTAACTGATTATGTTTTTCTGCCTCTTCTGTTAGTTTAGGAATGAACTTCAACCTTGATTTCTGTTTATCCTTCTCTTTACAACAAATGCTATCAGAGCAGTCAGTTACTTTTATGTTCATGGAGCATGGCACAGAGAAGGTCATGAAGAAATTTTTTTGTTGGAACAAAGAAAAGAAATAAATTATCTTACTGGATTTTGCAAGCTTAAAAATAGTTTTGGAGTCAAACTTTCTGTATTAAGATTTTATTAATTTTTATGATGTTGGTGAATAAAAAAATTATTTCCTCCCATTGAACATTAATTCCCTTAACTATAATGCTGGGGTATAATTTGACCAATCCAAAAACACTGTTGTAAAGATTAAATGAGATAATACAAATAAAGTTGATAATATAATAAGTAGGTATTATATAGAGTTCTAACTGTAAATAGCTTTATACCGTTTAGCTTTCATTACTTGAAAGGGATGTCATGAATCTTTTAAAGAATCTAATGGAATCCCCTCATCATCCCCTCATCATTCCATAGCTTTAGCAAGCTCTTCAAACTATCTAAGCATAATTCACAATAGCTAAATTGTGGAACCAACCCAGATGCCCTTCAGTAGATGAATGGGTTGGGAAATTTTGGTATATAAGCACATTGGAATATTACTCAGCAATAAAAAGGAATAAAATCATGGCATTTGCTGGTAAATGAATGGAGTTGGAGAAAACAATGTTAAGTGAAGAAAGCCAATCCCTAAAAACCAAAGGGCAAGTATTTTCTTTGATATAGGATACTGACTCATAATGGTGATGGGTGGGTAGCATGGGAGGAATGAAGGAACTTTAAATAGGGCAAAAGGGAAGGAGGGAACGGGAGCGCATATGGGAGTAGGAAAGACTGTGGAATGATTTAGACATCATTACCCTAAGTTCATTTGTGAAGACACGAATGGTGTGAAAATACTTTGTGTACAATCATTAGTGAAATGAAGTCTACTTATTTCATAGGAACAGATTTTATTTAGGGGGGAACGACTTGCCAAAGATTGAATTCAGGGGCACTCTACCACTGAGCCACATCCTCAGCCCATTTTTGTATTTTATTTAGAGACAGGGTCTCACTGAGTTGCTTAGCACCTCGCTGTTGCTGAGGTTGTGTTTAAACTCAAGATTCTCCTGTCTCAGCCTCTGGAGCTGCTGGGATTATAGGTCTGTGCCACAGTGCCAAGCCCATTATATTTTTAACTAATATGAACCAATGGAATGGAGTGGAGTAGAGTGCAGTGGAGTGGAATAATAGAAGAATAGAGTCTATGCTTTGCATTTAGTGGGATAAATAAAGGTAAACATTTTGTGCAACTTGCCTTAAGGTGTATGTGCATAGTATGCTTATGTGCCTATATATGTATGTTATGTTCAAACATATCTTGCTTGATCAAGATGGGTCACACAGAGCATCCTGCAGATTTCTATGCCTTATCATTTTCATCACACTTGCTGTTCTTAGTTTCACCTTGTTTGCTTTATTTCCCAACATCTAAACACAACAGCTACATTTGCAATACAACTGACCACAGAGATCACACTCATTTAAAAAACAGATTAAATCAACCAAGTGATCACATTATTAAGCGATCACAATAATTGTATGCTGGATTCACAGAAAACACAAATTGTCATGTTCAGAAGGCAAGATGCATCAAATTTTGAGTGTTCCACATAGATGACCAATATTCCAGAGTTTCTTAGACTATGGCCCTGGGAGCATGTTATACACAAAGCAGGAAAATGAAGTTGCACTCTTCTAGATGATGTCAGAAATAGTTCTAAGTCAAACTTTGTATCAGAGCATGATGCCTTACAGTAAAATTATAATGAATAAATATTCCAGATTTTTGTAAATAAGATGCTTTAAGCCAATTTATCCACTTTCTTAACTTGAAACTAGAATCAGAACGTGAATCAAATATGTCACATGGTTTTTCTTACAAAACATAATTCCACAACTATATATAAAATGTTTTTTTGTTTGAATGATATATAGTAAAGACTGTTCACAAAAAAACTAAAATCCCTGCAGATGATGGAGACACCTTTGAAATTCTCCATTCCAAGGACCATTAATCTAATTTTCTTCTATTTCTTCTTGAATTAATATCTCTTCAAAAAGATTAGTTTCTTATTGAGTCTCTGAAATGCAGTGTAGCTGTTCTCCCTCATTGTTAATGTCTTGTTTATTAAACATTTTCAAGAATTAATCTAATTAACATTGAGTTTACTTTTTAAGACTTGTATTGTTTCACAAAGAAAAGACATAAAATTATTTGAGGGAAAAATGCAAGCATTTATTGTTTTTACCTGGTGCATTTTTACTGTTTGCCACATTAGTGATTTAATTTACACTGAACAAACACAACTCTCTCCAATACAGTTTTATTTAATGCATTTAAATTTGTATTTGGCAACATTGTACTATATTTAGGATGGAAACATTAGTTAAAAGAGCACATAAAGAAGGTATTTATTTTTTATATTCTATGAACTCAACATTAGAGATTTTAGGAAGATTTGCCAGAAGAATTCCAGAAGTTATAAGTCATTATTTATTTAATTGGTCTTCCAGAGAATGTTTGGAACTTTTCATGAATCTATATCTCATGTAGATGCTTGCCTTAAATATTGATTGGATGAAGAATTAAATAGTCAATGTGCTAGAAATTAAAAACATAACTAAACTTTTAACTTTAGCAATTCCTGGTCTGTTGACTAAGGATATATGGATGTTCTTTGAGGTAAAACATCTTTAATAAGCTTTAGAATATATATGTTTTTGAAGATTTGTAACTTCATATATATTATGTGAAGAGTTGAATTAAAGCAATTAACTATTCAAGCCAGATCAAGAATACCAGGAAACATGTCATTGGTGTAATAAATGATGCTCTGTGCATGCAAATTTAGGAGATAGAATTTACAGGCATAAAATAGAATTTGTAACAATGGCAACAGAAGCCAAACAACCAGAATATAGTCACATGATATGGTTCCTTAAAGAGCATTAGCTGAGCAGTCAGGAGGTCTTCATTTTATTTTCCTTGTTGTCATGACTATTCTTAGTTTGTTATCTTTTGTAAACTGAACATCTAATTATAAATGTGTGAAACAAATATAAAAGCAACGTTTATATTTGTTATGGGACAAAACACTGAAAAGGATTTGGTTTGGAAATAAGATACTAAAGTGGTTGCTTAAGTCACAAAGTTCATATTCAGGCAATTATGACTACCCTTTTAATTTCTGTAATAATAATTTTTTTTTCCAATAGCATAATTTTTTTTGTTCCCTCAAATGGTGACATTCTTGAGTAATTTAATAAGCATAGAATTTTTTTTAAAAAGTAAATGTTCTCCAGAAATGTTTAAAACTTTAAGTTTTTCATTTTAATGCTGCCATTCCTTCTCTCATAAAAACAGGACAAAATTCTAACTGCAAATTTAAAGAAAGAAGGATGGACAGACTCAGTCATTTTCATTTATAATCCTTTATATCCAGTCCCAGAATATAATTTGGAGTCCAAAATAAACAGTGAGGGCAGGGACCACAATTATCTTTCACTGATCAAGTTACCAGCCCCCAGTAAGATTTCAGTTAATATAGTTTGAGTAAGTAAAAGAACAAAACTAAATCCAATAAAATGAAACATGATAAAAAAATTTGTGCTTTTAACATAGAAGAGCAAAGGCTTCTTAGCAAGCATTTTTTCTCTTGAAATTTCCTATTACAAAATAGTATAAATTTCTAAGCAATTTTTAATTAATGTATTGTCCATGAATTTAGAAAAACTTGTGATTTTCAGAGTTAGGCTAATTTTCTCCACCAATAAGAAGAGGAGGAATTGATACAGTACATTATAATGTTTGATCCAAAAATATTGGATGACATTAGGCAAATAAAGATCCTAACATGCAAAAGAGTGCAGGTCCTGAGCAAACCCACACTCAGACAAACAGAAAAGTTATTTTTCATGTACTCAGAAGATTTCTTATCACTCATGGACTATCTTCTCTTTAGCTGTGGTTTTTAATTAATAGAAGCACAAAAGAAAGGCTATGCGGTGGGATGGCCAAGTTTTGCAGAACACTCTGGAGATGATGCACCTGCCTATACTATTTATCCCAGGGGCACCCAAATTTGGGTTGACACATTTTGAAGTCTGTGATAAACGTTTGCAAAATTAAACAATATTGACAGTGAAATGGGCTTTTTATTAAAGTTTTTTTTCAACTTTGATATCTCATTTTAAACAGAGGTTTTTAAATAGAATATTATTGAATAGTAAATTTTGCTGTTTCCAAGCTCAAATAATTTTAAACTTTAGAAAATTGGCAACAGAAACACCTTCTGAGATTGCATTAAAAAGAAGAAAATAGAAAACATTGCAAGTGCAAGAAGAAAACATTAGATTTGAAAGGATAAAAGAAATTGAAGTTAAAAAGTAAAGAACCAGGTTTTGTAAAGTTTTCAAGCTGCACTCAGAGCCTGAAATTTCTGTGGCAGTTAAGACAATTCCCGGAACTGCCTGTTAGATGTGTGTCGAAATCTTCCCCTGACCACGTAGTTACTAAATCACCCCTTCCCAGAGGCTGTGCAGCTCAGTACATACACTTCTCAGGGCTTCAACCAATCAGTTTAAATGTATGCCTATCTTAGTGCTGACCAATCACCCCCACCCGACCTGTTCCTGCCAATGAATGTGCTAATCATGTTTTAGAGTTGTTATTTGATTTTCCCGCAGTATATGATGATTTGCTAAAGGAGGCTATGACGTATGTAAAGCCCCTGCCCTCTCTAAAGAATGTATATAAACTCTGCTCAAGTGGCTCTTGGGGCTCTTTGTTCTCTGCTCTTCTTAAGTGAGCTCTGAGCCCCAGCATGCTGGGCCCCCAATAAATCCTTTGCTGTTGCATGAGATGGTCTCTTGGTGGTCTTTTCCTCCGACGCTCGCCCGACGTTGTCAGATTAAAGGAACAAATTTCAGTGTCTCTATTTACAACTGCCATTGATTGATGAATACAGAGAGTCTAGGAGTACTATGAATGGGGTTTCTTCCTCTTTTATTCATCCTTTGAAAGAATCCAGCTACCCTTGATACTTCTTTGAAAAATGTCATTCAACTATACCAAAGAAAAAAAGAAAAGAAATGAAAGGATGCTTTTTTTTAGAGAATGAAAATGGCCTTGGTTCTCAAAGACTCTTTCTTTTTCATTAATTTATTCAGACATGACCAAGTTATGATGGAAAGTCTTACAATTTATTGTATAAGTTGTGCACAAATGGAAGAAAAAAGCAAAATAACACTTATTCCAAAATAAACTCACTCTATTTAAGAAAATTGTTATTAACAAGTTATATTGAATTTTAAACAATAACTGATGTGCCTGAATTCATTTTAAAAGAGCTAAACATATGTTAAATTTTTCTATGAGTATGATTTAATTATTAAGATATCTACTTCAAAGTTCAGAGATGCATGAAAACGAATATATTTACTTTCTTAGATGTCTTTTTAAAGAGGGAGCCTGATACTTCTTCAAAATAGATAATCCAGGTTTCCTGGTGAATTGAAGTTTTTACCCCAGGATTATTTACTGTAGGATTATTATGTAAGGGCTGTAGTTGTGGCTCAGTGGTAGTGTGCTTGCCTAGCATGCATGAGGCACTGGGTTTGATTCTCAGTACCACATACAAATAAATAAAATAAAGGTCCATCAACAACTAAAAAATTAAAAAATAAATAAAAAATATGGCCTGAGGCCTTGTTTAAAAAAAGGATTATTATGTAATTAAATTAATTTATCATGTAAAAGTTTTAAGTATAAATTCACATAATTTCTCTTGGTAAGTAAATAAGCAAATAAAAATACACAAAATATACCCCAAATCACCAGTGTATTTAGGGACTAGAGCAGAATCAAGATACCTTTGAGCTAATGTCATTATCATATTCTCTCATGCTTTAAATTAATAATTTTCCTTACACATTTACACATACATTCACACACATATGCACACACAACCGGTTCATACACTCACATGTATAGACTTTAACCCTTTTGCTTTACATTTAGACATTTATAGCTAAAACAAACCACTATGTGCCCTATATGACTAAATAAAACTTTAAAAACTCTCCTGTGGGGAATTGTTAATTTTTGTATATCATTGAAAAATTTATTTACTGCCTCCAATCAATTCTGTAGGAGAATCAAATGAGTATAAAGTCATCTTGAAGATTTAAAAGACTGCAAACAAGTTTGGAAGAAACACTGCATCCTGAATAGGAAATATAACATATATGTAATAACGAAAATGATACACTTAGGCAAGGGAATTTGGAAAAAGTTGTAACAATGGAGAAAATAGACATTTAAACTCTGAGCTGGACCCTTGTATTTAGATTTTTCTTTTTAAAGTTACTCATATGTTAAATAAGGATAATAGTAACTACCACCCTGGTCATTGTGGAGATGATCAGGCATGTTAAATGACTAGCTCTGGAACAAGTATATTTATTAGAATTAGCAAATAAATGTTCATTATTATTAATGGAATTTGATGTTATGTTATTATTAATGAATTTGATGCAGAAGACAGGTGCTTCAATAAGGTCTTAGTTTCAACTTCTACTTGGTTGTGATCTTCTTCCCCAACACTCCTCTCACACTGAAGCTTACTTTACACTTGTCTCACGATCCTTTTCACCTGTTTGATTATTAATATTGTGCTACAAGTTGTTGAACTATGTGGGGCCAAGTATTATGATGAGCTGATGTGTGCATCCTGCAAAGCAAGCACTCTCCAACTACAATCTGGTTTCCATGATTTTATTCTGTTTTATTTTCATTAAATTTATTTTAACTGATACATAAAAACATGAAAATTACACATATTTTGGAGGCTATCATGTAATGTTTCTGTATATGTAAACATAACTTACTTATTCATCTACTTAACATACTGGGGATTGAACCCAGTATGTTAAGTAGATAACATAACACTGAGCTACATCCCTACCATCTATTTCTCCCCTGCATCTTTTTTTTTTTGAGACAGTCTCACTAACTTTTTGAGGCTGGTCTTGAACTTAGGATCCTCCTGCCTCAGCCTTCTGAGCAGCAGGGATTACAGGTGTGTGCCATTGCACTCAGCTACATGTAATTACTCTCAATAATTCTGGACAGAGTTCTAAGGTTTTGCACTTTAACGATGATTCTGGTTCCTCTCATCATGCTTAGAGTACAAAGGTGCTACCATTCTTACCACATTGCAAGATAGTCTATATTTCTTGAATTAAAATGACAACATAAAACATACTATTTAAATTGTAAACTTAATGATTGAAACAACCATTTTTCAAAGATGTTCACAGGGAGAAACTACAGAAAACTTTATAGGAAGAGAGTTTTCTCAAGTTCTAAAAATTATAAAAACGAAAAATGGTCAGGATAGAAAGAAAATAAATTGAGATTTGTAGAAGACTTTGAGCCAAATGGAGCAGAATGGAAGGAATGTTCATGCATTAGTGCAGCCTGCATGCTTTTTTGAAACATAAACTTTAGATTAGATTAAAAATAAGTTCAAAAATATTAGTTGATATAAATGTTTATCTGAAAATGAACAAACGTACAAAGTTTTTAAGTAGAGTCTGTGAAATGATCATGATGTTTTTAGGACAGCTGTTCCTTACAGCCATATAAGGTAGTTGAGAGTAAAGAGAAATGTGAAAGACAGGTGCTTCAATAAGGTCTTAGTTTCAACTTCTATCTGTATGTTCAGTGAGATTGCCAGAATTTAAATGTAAGATATCCTTGCACATGCTTTCTATTGCTATGTTAAATCTCATGCTAACCCTGAGACAATTAAACAAGAGTATTTGTATATTTTAGCCTCAAAATAAACTTGTTTATAGTTCCTTCTGCCAATTAAATATGTTAATATGATGCATTTTTTTCTGATTTCAAGCATCTCCAAATTTCTGAGGTCTCTTACAATTTTCCTAACTGCATTGTATTGGGACTCATATTTAGCAAATATCACTGTTATTTTTACATATATAATAAAATTTCAATGAAATGCTTAAAACATGAAACTATTAACAACCCATGGATGGGGTGTGAAAAGTAAGCCAATTGCTTACCTTCCATAAAAAAGTGAAAAAATAGAATGTAGCATTGCCTACTATATTTCATTTCTAGGGGGAGATAAAATGAGACTTGTCCCATATTATTTAGTAGTAACATCTAATTAGAGGATATAGCTGGCATAAAATAATTGAAGAGTAACTCTCACTAGTGATGTCTAAGATAAAGTGATTTAGTGTACTGCATCACTTAGAACCAATGAAGCAGAGTAAGCAATTGGCAGTAAAAGTTTTTAAAAAATAGAGAAATGGCAAAGCAAGGCAACTACCATTAACATCAACAACAACAGAAAGTAATGATCTTATTATAGACATTGTATGCCATCTCCACTCTAATTTTCACAACTCTGGATTCACTTGCCAGATTTGTAATAATGTTTTCTTCTATCACATAATTTTATCTTTAATTCAAGTGTAAAATCAGAATACTGTTTAATACTGTTTAGATCTTTATTATAGGTTTCACACTTAAGTTACAGTGTTTCATATGCCCATGTGCAGTATTGATTAATACAGTTGCTTTCCTGTCCCTCCTTTTCTAATCTGAGATATAGTGATTCATTTACATATAAAAGTCTGAAGGTAAGCATCCATTAATTCATACTATGTATGTGGTAGAAAAGATTATTTCATATGTGGAAAACTCAATAGAAATCACAGAGAATTCAAAAGATCATTGTAATAAGGTCTTTTAGAAATAGATCTCAGTTTTTTGAACTGTGAGATCTGATTTAAAAATTCATGAGAATTACTTTCCTGTGAGAAGGCTCAGGGAATTATGAATATGACAGACAAAAGCAAAATAAAAATAGGAAACTCAAAAAATCTGGAATTCATTCATTATGTGGGTTTTATAGTTTATTATGACTGATTAAGATAAATCTTGGACATTTTTCTTCAGTTCAAAAACTGCAAAGGAGAAGTTTTAAACTACATGTATAAAATTGCTTTGGAACCATGTAATTGTAATTAGATAGATCAGGATATATGAAAAGACAATCATATGCAGTAAATTCTGCGATATTTTCTAATTGAACACAGATTCTATTTTCAACTTTTCTAACAGTGTTTATTATTACAACAGTTTTTGTTTTAAACTTAAGAGCAATATTTAGAATGTGTGTTCTGCATTAATTTTTAATCATTGAATTTTCATGGACTTTCTGTTTTATTGCTTCATAAATAAATAACTTGTAAATTTGTCTAGTCAATTTTTGTTTCCACATAGAAAACTTGACCTTAAAAAGGAAGTTAATGTTCTAGATATATAATGAAAATATTTGTGAAAATGTAATTTATCATTAAGCATTATAATAGGGGATACATAAAAGAGAAGAACAGCCTCTTTTTTCAAATACAATACAACTGTTTTAGTTATAGCAATGATTGATTTTTTTTAAAATAAAAGTAAGTCCAATTATTATTGCATATATTCATGTACATAATGTTTCTAATGAAAAGTAGGTTAAAAGAGTGGTCATAGTTACATGGTGAGTGGCACACACCTATAATCCCTAGCAACTTTGGAGGCTGAGCAAGAGGATTGCAAGTTCAGAGCCAGCCTAGGCAACTTAGCCTGGTCCTAATCAACTTAGTAAGACCTCTATATTATATAGGGGTGAGTGTGTAGTATAAGTGCCACAGTCAATCAACACCATCCAGTTCTATAAGTAGTAATGAAATAGGGCACCTCCGCACCTCCTGCTTGTATCATTATTAATTGTGCCAGTCTTTTCTAGAATTTTGGGCTTTATTTGAAAATAAATGTTACAGTATTCTGCTTTGCACAGTATGATGCAACTATATTTAAGAGTGAAATTTGATTCACTGTGTGACACTGGTTGAATTGTTGCCTTTCTCTTTGTAAGATTTTCTTCCTATTTTTAAGAGGTAAATTATATTTTTCTGCCCTATGCAACACATAATGTTGTTTGGAAGTTCAAATGAACCTTAAGTAAAGGTGCTTTGAAAAGTGCACTGTCTTAAAGAAAAACATCGCTGTGAAGAAATTTCTAAAGAAAACCTCAGGCCTGTGTTCTCATTATCTTAAGTTCCCTACCAGTGCTATGATGTGTACTCCAGTCTCTTTCTCAGAATTTGTCTAATATTTTATCTAGAATTGGTCAACATCCACTCTGATTTGTGCACAGTACAATTTTCATCAAATACCACAAGGCTATTATACTGCAATATAACTTCAAATAAGTATTTTGTACAGCAGAAACCTAGATAGAACTGGAAATTGAGTTCACCATTTCCACAAACCCTTAGACATCTGTCATGTGTCTGACATTGTGCTTGTCACAGGAATACAAAGAAGAGTCTGCCCTTCACGAGCTTTTTATCTAGTTGAAGAGAAGAGCAAATGAGCATATAATAATGATTTGTAAATATTATTACTCTAAAGTGGATAAATGAGATAAATGAGAAATGTTTACTCATTTTAACAGTTTGATTTTATTTGATTTTAGGAGTTACCATATGATTCATAAAAGGAAGTTACAACTAGTAGTATGATTCCATTCCAATTATTGATTTATGCCAATTTTTCAAATAAATGCTATTTTGAAGAGTAACGTTCCTATTGAATGTTACCCACTATAGTTTATTTAAGTTCTAAAAGAATAATTTTTTAATTTAATTCACTAGTCAATGTCTTTCTGGCAGTAAAATTTATGGGCTTCCCATTGAGCTAACCACTTATATTGAATTAAAGTGATATGTTTTGGTCTATACTGCAGTTTAAGATGGAAAGATTACGACAATGACCCAAAAAGTTTAATCAAGATTTTCATGTTTATAGAAATGCATACAGAATGTATAATGGATTTAATATAACTAAGTTATATAAAATATAATAAATAAACAGATGGCATTTATAACTAATTATGCATAATATTTAACCCATTTATTAATTCATTGTAAGACAATAAGGAATCTATCTATTTACAGATACTTAATAATTACAGTTGCCATCACTTTTGCTGGGAAGCCTTATAGGAATCCAAAGTTAAGACATCAATTTTTTTGATTATTCTATAATAAATAGTAATTGAGAAATTATTCTATAATAAATAGTAATTATTTATTATTATTATTATTCTATAATAAATAGTAATTGAGAAATTAAGGGAAAAAATGGTTCAGCCAGAGAGATTAATAGAAGAAATGCACATTCTGGCTATAAAAACGTTTTGCTCTGAGAAACTATAGCAGCATTTCTTTGTAATCTAAGAAGCACTAATGGCAACAAACTTACAAAGATATTGAAAGAAAAGAAATAAAATTATAAGCCACTGGTGCATAATAAAGAAATAAACGAAAGACTCAGAAAATTAAGACAAAGATTTTGATTTAGTCTCCTCTTGTGGAGTTGAAGACAATGTGCAGAAAACTAAAAGTGTAAAAATCAAACAAACGTAAAAACCAAATCCAAGCTTTTTCGGTTAAGTTTGGGGTAAAATTCAGGTCCTCTTAGAGTTAGTTCATCAAATATACAGTGGCAGATCAGCATAGACATTCCATAGTCCAAGGATCAAGGGAATATGTCCATTATGAGGCACCGAGGCAAAGTGAGTTCCAGCATTGCCAAATCAACAGTCACTGTCCTTCAGGAAATCTCTGAGGCAATCTTAAATTTTGAATGATGGCTTCCCCATCTAAGTCAGGATTTGAGGGGAGATACGATTTGTAATTGAATGCACTAGTAATACTGTTTCTCTTCAAGCATATTTATCATAATTTTTTTTAAAATGATGAAAGCAAGATCTATAGGGGAGACATTCTTTTCCTCCATTCCTGGGAATTCTAGAGACTGTAGAAGGAGCATATTCCTTGAGCTTAAGAGTTTATTTCTAGCCACCACATAAATGGATATCACCCTAGGAAACCTCTATAATGAAACTCATATTTACCACATTCCCTACACCATCCCTTTGTGTGGCTTTTCTGAATTAATTCAATAAATTTTTATTGTGTTCATGCATTATTTCAGGAGCTATTTTTCTGTGCCAGTGAAATCCCAGTAAAAAACCAAGGCCCAGACCTGGGGGACTTATATTTTGGTCAGGAGTTAAAGAAAAGTAATAAATAATGAATAACATAATGCAGGTTATTAAGAAAAATGGACAGGGGGTGCAGGTGATACTGGGTCTCTTGGAACAACTCTCTCATAATGTGGCTCAAAGAAAGAAGAATGTGCAAATCCGTGGGAAGAATTTCCAAAACAGGAGAAATGAGTTGAAGAGCACTAAGAAATAGCTCATATAAGTATCAGAAAGAAGGTGTAGGTGGTTGAGCAGGGTAAGTCAGGAGAACAGGATGAACTGAGGGATGGGTGAGGACACAATACAACTGACACAGATCTTGTGAAGAGAATTTGATCTGATTTGCACAAAGTAGAAATTACTTAGTGAGAGATTTTCAATTAATCCCTCTGCCCGTTGAATAATGAAGATAGTGCACTGACTAGGTTAAGGTAGATCTTGCATGTTAGTCAGAAAGTGATTGCAATAGTGCTGGTGAGAGCTGTACTGGCCATCGCTAAGAGTGTTCCTTGGGGCAACGAAGCCTGACTAGATCATGGACACATTGAAGGCTGTTGGATGGGTGTGGAATGTTTGGAGAGTGAGAATTAGGCGATGATTTTGAAGTTTTAGTCTTAAACTACTGGAATACTGGAGCCATACTGAAACAGAAGGGTGGGAATTAAGAGCATGGTTTTGAGTGGTTTTGAGATGCCATTTGAGTATCTAAATGGAGTTGGTATGCAGGCATTTGGATATGTAGGTCTCGAGTACAAGGAAGGAGTTGAGCTTGAAGTTATAATTTGGGCATCATCAGCATTAAGATATAATTAAAGACCTAGAAAATGATTGTAACAAAAGAAAAGGTCCCCCAACTGGCATTTAGGGAAGATAAATAAGGTGAGCATACAATCTTGGTGTTTCTCTTGTTAAGAGATAAGGTCTCAAAAGACAGTAAGCCAGTCATCTTGTAGTGCTCAGCACTGAATCATTTGCAAGTCACTTTCACATTGATGGGTGAGACCCAAACTGTGTTAACCCCAGTATACAGAGACAGTTATTCTTTTGCAGGTACAAATTCATTAACATTTTGGAATTAACCAACATATTGTAGAATTCTAAAGAAGGAAGTGTGAGACAGAATCTTACTGCATAGGCAATAATCCGATTAAGAGTCAAATTCTGTGGCATTTCTTTGATTAAATAAAAGTCCTTTTTTCCCCTAAACTATCCAAAATTTTTGATGTCAATATCCATTGCTTTAGTTATAGGAACATCCAGCTATGATTGATCAAAATCTATCCCTTAAAACATGGATGGTAGGTAAAATATTATAGCAAAAAAACTCTTGACAGTTATATTTCATAACAACTTGTTTTTAATATTTGATAATGGAAAACATAGTAAATAAATATTCATATAATACTAATAAAATGTATTTATATTGCCTATGTCATTAGGGAATTCCCAACCTGTTGAAAGAATGAGAGATTTGTGGTGTCTTGCTTAATGTCTACTCGTTCATAGACTTTTCTCCATCTGGTTTCCTAGGAGTTTTAAAACATTTAAGTTAAAGTTTTTCATTTTCATTTGTTGTTGTGTTAATATGAAAATTATTCTTGCCAGAAGCATTCTGTTACAATCTTTTAAGAAAGAAATTGACATTAGATATATGTGCCTGTTAATGTTGTGAGAATAGTGCTAACTGCATCTGCTAACTAAATCTGTAGATTAGAAAATCTTCGGTTTAGTGATCACATCAAACTTAAGGAGCTGCAGTTTAAAAGAGATGAAATGTATTTCTAACAACTGCTTCCAAAGCTGTTGATAGCAAAGGAAATGAATGACTATTATCTTGAGAAATGTCTGCAAATTTTCTTAAGGTAATATTTTGATCTTTTTTAACTCAGGTGGCATTATATCAAATGCAGGGTATCGTAAAATAGTGCTTTTGCAAGTATAAATAATAATGCTTAAAATATTTTTCTATGGAGTCATTATCTTTTGAAATATTTTCTGAGATGCCAGAATTGTCCAGAATTTATACAGAATTAAAATATATTATATGAGGAAGCCCAGCATTCAGATAGTCACAGAATTGCAGTTTGAATCACAGTGATGTTAAAAATCAAAACTGGAGTCTAAAGTTATTGAAACTCATTACTTTGTAAAGGCTTAAAATAATGCAAATGTGAAAGACCACATTAAAAATGCAAGCTTTTATAGGAACATTTTTTCACTTTTTAGGAGGATACACAGAGAAATCAACATTAGAGTTTTCCTCTGGCAAGAAATAAAATTGTATATTCTATTTGATGCAATGCTTTCTAAAAGAGCATATTTAACTATTATATGAAGTTTGCATTTGAATGATATAGAAAAGAAATGACTATTGTTTGAACTGCATATTCTATTGAATAAGTTGACTTTTTAGCTGTAAACAGGAAATGTAAAGAAATTATTTTATATACATATAATCTTTATATCAACTTACAACCAAAGCACCACTTGTAAATATTTCTTGGTTCTCAGTTTAACCTGGAAATGGGGATTATAGAATTTTTATTATACAAATATACAAGCTCCATTTTGAAAAAGTCTAAGGAATGTCAAGAGAATATTAAAATTATAGACATGTGGTAATCATTGTCCTTATTTTATTTATGTATTCAGTATGTTGTGGCTTCATAGAATAAAATCGATAGTATATGATGTCTCAATCCATGATGTCAGGTCTCCCAACTCGATTTCAAGTCTTTGTCATTATTCTAACTAAGACCTCAATTTCCTCAGAGGATAAATGGATTTCTGTATATTTTTATAACCTCCCTAGGATGTAACATGGTTTCTATATGATTAGAGAAGAGCAATTCCAGTAAATTGTGTTCATAATGCAGCATCTGCTATTAAAGTCTCCCAATTTTCTATTTCAAAAAAAGAATATCTCATAATTCTGCAATTTGTTATCATTATGATATAATTTAATCTGTATACATACAGACATGCTAAACAGTGGAAAAAAAGGGTATACCTGCAGAAAATAAATAATTCTGTCCTGCATTTGTGTTTACCTTACATCTAAGAAATTGAAAGTAGTTAAAAGAAATGAATGTTGAAAATCAGAGGCAACTACCTGTAAAATATAGTTACCACTCTGTTTAGCAAGGTGAAGTATATACACACCACACAAAGTAAGACAATTGCTCCCTCTGGAATAATATGGGGAGTGAGAGGAGTATTCTGAGTATATCTTTTACTACTTACACATAGTGATTTTTCTTTCCAGAAATAAAATAGTGGAAAAAATTACAATTGGCCCAAATTTTCTAAATCGTGTCTTTTTTTTATTTTTTGTTTGACTCTTTTACTAAATACAATAGTACTCACCATCCACAGGGTTTTTGTTCCAAGACACTCAATGGATTCCTGAAACCACATACACTAAATTTTTTTTCTATATAAACCTATCTATGATAAGGTTTAATTTTTAATTTAGGCACACTAAAAAATTAAAAGAAATAACTGAAAATAAAACATTATAATTATAAAAATAAACATAATAAATGTTATGTGAATATTGTGTCTCTTTAAAAAGTCAAGACAAATATTGACATTTTAAAATTGTATTTCTCCAAGAGTAACTACACCTGTAAGTATGTGGTGACTACTACACTGAAAACCAAGATTTATTTATTGCTCTACATGTGATAAATACAATTCACAAATTAACCTGTTAAATCCTTACAACATCATAAGGTATTATCTATCATTTCACAGACGAGGAATCTAGCAAGAAGAAATCAGGTAGCCTGTCCCAAATCCCACAATAAAGAACTAGGGTTAAAATGTTGCTCCACTACCATTAGAGGTAGCCTTTGATCTTAGAAGGACTCCATGTTAGACCAGCCAATAACTTCCTCTTTGTCTGTCTAGAGTTTTCTAAGATTTCATAAAGTTCAAATGCCGCTAAATATATTTCTTCTTCTCTGGATAATGGAACAGCCTGTTTTAAAATATTCACCTCTATTTTATATAAAATGGCTTACTATCTTCACAGATTTGACATTATTCTGTTTAAAGAAAATGTTATTAAGCCCATGTATCTCTCTTACAATTTTTGTGCATTAATAACAAGGGAAGCCTATTACTACTGATTTTAGTGATTGGAAGTTATGATACAATAAAAAATAATAATTTGTTGGTGCATCAGTTTGAAAGCCATTCACAGTGTGAACAAGAATCAACTTGTCAGTCATTGTTTCTTGGCCTCTGCCAAAAGAAGAAAAAAGCTTAACAGTAGTTAGGGAGCTACTGAGTTGAAATCTCTAAGGATGTTTCAACCTATTTGTTATATTTTCATCCACCCTGTCCACGGATGAAAAGTGATGTGATCTTAACTTATTACTGACTGAAAAGCAGCATCAGGGGCTTTTCTGTAGTCCTTGTAATGGTTCTGACTAACCATGCTTAAAATCCAATTGCTATTTAAATCAGACAGTAAGGCCTTCTTTTATTGACATAACATTTGCTAGTCTGTGACTTGAATGATTATATTCAGCAAGTTCTTAACTTTGGGATAGAACTTGGCTGTTGAACTCAAGGTCTTTGACCTAATAACTGTAGTAAGTAATGGTGATGAAACTACCTGAAATAATAAAAGTTGCTGATCATTAGTCTTGAGAGCCAAAATGATATTTTTCTTGGGATCATATTTATAACTTTTTTTCAAACTCAGACATCCTTGTTCATAAATTATGAGACTAGAAATCATTTTATTGTTAATTACTTAACTGTAACATTACACATCATGATCATGCATTCTGATAATTTTTTTCTTTCTTTTTTCTTAAACTTCTTTTTTATGTTCTGACCACACCATTGTAATGTCTACAGCTCGCCCTGTTGGTAAGTAGCCATCCTTTTATCCATTTAGCAAGGCTTTTTACAATGCTTCATAATTCATGCATAGTAGAATTTGACAGAAATATAATTATTCACCCATATTCAAATATTACTGGAGGGACTGTCTACCATAGAAATTCTTCTGACTTTTTTGTCACTTTGAAAAACCATTTTTTTAACGACTTTTGCTACAAAGCATTGTGTAGGTGTCAGTTTGTCATATAAATGTATAAATGAATGATTTATGGTATAAAATGCTAACTTTTCTTAAGGGGAAAAATGGAATTCTTTCCTTTCCTTGTATGTATAAAAGAATCAATTACTATTTGTGCTTGGTATTGGTTAAGACAAAAGATCATAAGATCTTATAAGATCATTTAAGCAATTCTATTACTTTCATCACTTATTTTATTTTAACCTACACAGACTCCCAGTTCTTTAGGAGTATTTTTACCTGCTATATACCTGTTATCTGCATGCCTATATAAACAAAATTAAGTAGAACGCTTTAACTTATTGTACACTAGTTACATGTGGTTAATTAAATGTAAATTATTTAAAATAAAATGTTCAGTCCTTTTTCTTTAGCCACATAATTCCATTGGTTGTGGTATTGAACAGGACAGGTCATAAAATAGATAAATCATTGTCCATTGTGCTCACAGAAAGTTCTAGAATTAGTGCATAACTTATGCTAGCATTTTATGACTGTATTCTGTGCTGTTTGAATTCACTACTTCTTTCTTCCATTAGATTTTTAGTGCCATCTGCAATACTTGCTGGATGGTAGCTACTCTATAAACAAACATGAATAAGGAGGTGGGGGAAGTCTTAGAATTTGCTCTGCAAAGAGATAAACAATTCAAATATGTCCAATTTAAATTTGTCATGTTTATTTTTTAATTAGTGCTCATCCAGCAAAATTTGTACTCATTTGTATTTAGGAAACCTAAAAAAAATTTGGTGAACTAGAATAAAAAGAGTAATGGTTAAATATTTTCTATCTGACATAATCACATATAACAGATTGAATTGTCTCTCTTTGTTTATCTGTTCCATACTTAACTATTGAATATTCTCAGGATTACTTAACCTTTTAAATATGTTTTATGTAAATGATCTCATTAAGAAAAAATACATTTGGGTCAATTCCAGACTTAAATCTTGTACTTTTAGTTTTTGTTTATACCATAGTTAATACATGATGATGATTTTTTTACAGCTTACCTAAAAATCATTAATTTCATAAATGATATTAGTCAAGATTCTTATTGTTAAGTGACAAATGCCAATCTGAATCAATTTAACAAGACAGAATAACTTAAGGAATACAAGAAATTAGTGAATATCCAACACATAGGAAAGACTGGGGTGTAGTTAAGTCTGGCAAACACCTTGATACAGGGTTTGAAGGACCATAGGACTCTATGTATGGATTGAGCTTCCATTTGCTTATTGACATCATCTTATCAACATATAATGTTATATAGATTTTGAGAAATATTTTATAGACTTTCCAAATCCTCTTTTTCTGCAGAACTTTGAAACTAATGTGTAGTGGGGTGAACGGCAATTATTATGTTTACAAAGACCAGAAGATGTTATGTTTACAGAGACTATTTGGCAAAATCTGGTTTTACATAGTGTGAATTTTATTTTTGTTTTTTTAACATTATGAGAGGCTGAAAGTTTGCTAAAATTTTGTGATTTTCTTCATCACTTTCTAAACATTATAAAAGATGGGAGATCATTCTTTAAGATGATGTCATGTTGTTGCTATAATCCTCTGAATTCATCAAAAAGAATAAGTGTGCAGTCCTGAGTGTGAGTAAAACTTACTACCTACAAAACACACACACACACACACACACACACACACACACACACACACCACAGGCAATACAAAAAACAGAAATCTGCAGTGGCATTGTAGCATTGTACAGATGATGCTTAATATTTTCTGGAGCCTTGGGAAGGAGAAAAAAGACAAAAATGATTCGGAACATTTTGGCAGTGTCTCTATGAATACTATGTGTAAAAATGTCCTCAAGGGTAAGAACATGATTCTTTGGAACATAAGTGTATAGAGAGTGGGGCTTACATGATATTTTTAAAATATATCTTCAGAGGATTTTCTATCATCATAAGTGTAAACCTTAATTTTTTTTTCAGATAGACTGTTAGCTAATTTGTTTTGTCATTTTGATCTTTTGCTCCTATAAAGCTAGTATTTCCTTATGCACAAATATGAATTGCAATATGTTTGAAAGTTACCCCAAATAATTAGTAAACCAAATTATGCTCCCAAACATGAACTTACACACAAAACAATAAAGTGAATTTCTCTCATATGCAATAATTTCTCCTCAAACTGATGAAATATATAATGAATTAGCTATAAATATATATATTTGGCATTTTTGTTAGTCAAGATCCATTTTCATTTATCAGCAAAACTTTAAAGTCACTTTATTTTTTCTTTGTTTTTTTAATTCATGCATTTGTTTAAATTATTTTAAAAATTATTCATTCTGCTCAAATATCCCATTATACATAAATTCCTTTTAAATATTACTGAAACTATCTTTTCCCATAATTAACCAGTTCCTAATGGCCAGATGAGTCACCTGTACTACTATTTTGTCAGATTTGAGACTGAGAAGGTGTGAATGTTGAAAGCATCAAAGATATGATAAATCTAAAATAAATAAGTCTTGTTGGTTTTTCATGTAAACACTTCTCAGTTGTTACATTTGTATATAGAATATATTTCCACACCCCTCATTGAATCTGCTCTACTTATGATGGGCCAAACAGGATCTATGAAAGGATGATAGAGTGGAATAAGATTAAGATCTTCTAAATTAAAAAGATGTTGTGTTCCTCCACCACTGCAGCTGAACTATAAATAGTGGCTTCTTACCTCCTTCCATTAAAATGCATTACAGATGCAAAACTGACAACCCTGTTTCTTCTTGCATATGGAGGGCATTTACTCCCTATTACCACAAAAAATATTCTTCTTCAGAGAGAACCTCTTTTAAGTAAATGAGGGTCAAGACACAGACACAAATTCTGACATATTTTCTATTTCTGAAAAAAATAAAATATGAATTTAAAGGCCAAGACCAACTATTTCCTTACATGGTAAGAGAATCCCCCAAGGAAGAACATTTCACAAGGAATCTTATAGAACTTTCAAAAGCTTATTTACTTATTTCATATTGCATATGTTACCTCTACTCATACTTCTTCAATCCTCCCAAACTTAACTCTCTACAGATTTCTTTACATAAAAAGCTATATTGCCAGAAATTTTCAAATAGTGGTTTTAAGATCATTAGAAAAGTTGAAGACTTAAATATTAACTGTGGTAATTTTAAAAAATTATTCATAATTCCATCATTACTATCATGAATTGTTGAAATATTGTTTTCTAGTTTATACTGTCAAATTTTTTCAATATTTTAATAAGAACTACATCATAAATATTTTATTATATTATTTGATGGCTTTAAAAATAATTTTTCATACTATGTAATATTTTATTATATATTATGTGTGAAATTTTATTATCATTTATATTTGTGATGTGTGTTATAAGGTACTAAGTGATTCCCTGTTGTGGCTATTTAGAAGTTTTAGATTCCCTAGCCATATTTCAGATTATTTTATGGTTAGATTCTCAAATGTGTAATTTGTAAGTGCAGGGTATAAACATTTTAAAATTAATATTTATTGATAAAACCCATTCCAAAATCATTATTTACAATCTCATAAAAAACTGAAAGAGAGGTCTGTTTCAACATAATCATTCTGCCTTATTTCTTAATCCTAAAGGAAACAAAGCCTTAGAGAGTTTGCATGGTAGGTAGTCAGTGTAGAAATAGCATGAACATTTGATATTAATTATTACATTTGGATTTTGGGACTTTAGAATAATTATGTGTTATGTGCTCTACTTTTATAGTTATTTACATTTGTGTTTGAAACCATTAAATAATTTTCTGTTTTATGTCTTGACATATATTAACTATTCTGAATCTTATAATTCTCTACCACCATAGTGATAGTGTTCTCATCATCTTGACAAAAAATATTAATTTGGGGGTAAGATAAAGTATTATTTCTATATGTATTATTGTTTTTAAAAGAAATTTTTGAACCTATTTCACCTGAAGCTATTTATAAAGTCTTTTGTCAGTTTCAAGATTTTCAGAGCTCTTAAGGTATACCAATGCAAAGTGTAAATTATATATTAACTGCTGTCTCTACTTTCATTCCATAATTTCACTTCTAGAGGTTAAATTTTTAAAAATAGTAGCATTTTACCTTTATAACCTTAAGACATTAAATCAAACCAGCCTGCACACAAGTTTTCAATCTCTGACTTCTGGTTGTTCTTCTGAGTTCCAGCTTGCCAAGCCTGTTGTGAGACATCATGACAGCCCACTTTCTGAACATGTGATCCATGATGCTGCCTTTATTCATTCCAATAGCAGGTGAAAGTCAAGACACCATTTTTCCTTTAATGGATAGAGTAATCAGACCATTTTTCTGACATGTGAAGTCCAAGTCAGCCTCACTTGATAAGCAAAAGTTGTTTCTCTGCTCATGTGAGAGATGAATAAATTGTAAGAGAATGTGGGTTGCAATTGCCTGAGGCAGAAATATGGTCTCAAGAGATTTCTTTTTAACTTCCCTGTTCAATATTTAGTGGAACTTTGGGAAGTCAAAGCCAGAAATCCAAGGAGCCAGTTGGCAAGGCAGGAAGCAATTTGGCCTTGAGATTTGACCCCTTTTGAGGATAGAATGAAATTAGTCTTTAATGTCCTTTACAAAATAGAAGTGTTATAGAATAATGAAAGGTATTATTAGTTTGGTCACATCAAATTTGGGGACTAAAACGCCCCCTATCCCTTGCATTTTGAGGGTAGTGCTGAGGGATCAAAAGAGAACTAACATAATCCTTTCATAGGTTTTTAAAGTAATTCCTGGAAAAAAATTATAAATTTAGTTGCTTCTTATTATTTTTGAAGATAAAGAAGAGACATAAAATGAATGGTAGACTCTAAAACAGCAGGTATATAGTATTTTTAAGATGAACTAAAATAAGTAAGTTACAAATAGTCTTACTTTGTAGGGTTATTTTGTTGTTGTTTGTTTGTTTGTTTGTTTGTTTGTTTTAATCAGAAATTTAATTTTTACAAGTACAGATGTAGAGACAGATTTTTGAGGAAACCTACCATATGTGTGCCATTCCTTGTTAGATCACCAGTATCTAAAAAGAGGTTGGTACATAGGATATTCTTTTGGGTTAATGAATGAAACTTTGGCATGCATTTTGTCCAAATGTATTCTGATTATCAGATCTCTTTGACAGATCACCCTTCAGATTGATACCTTACATTGCTTTAAAACAGAACCACAGTACACAAGAAAAAGAGATTGGGTAGCCTGAATTTCCGTAGTATACCCTGATACTGACCTCAAACTTACACCATTATTAATAATCTAATAAAAGATTTACTCCTTCTACTCATGTAGCCAAATTCATATACTTCTACTTATCATGAGATTTTCAGTTTATATAATACTTCCCCTGCTAAACTGAGTTTATGGGTATCTAGTTATAGCCCATATTGCCTTCCTGTACATATTCTTTTGATTATTATCTCTTACACTGTCCTCTCTTAAATTGTTTTTGCCCCAGTGAGTACTGAAGCATCTTAGTGGAGCTGATTCACAAAATGTTCATTGCAGACAGAATATTTTGGATTTACATAACATCTTAAATATCCATATACTGTTGAAAAATGCAAAATTCAAAATATAGAAAAAAAGTTTATACTCCCTCAGGTGTTTCCTCATGGAAACCACTTGGTAGAAATCAATTTTTCTATGCATTTGACACCTGTGCAGTTAACTGACCACTGAAGACTCTGATCCAACATCACTCCAGGAACAGAAATTGCCGCAGTCTGGCTGCAGCAAAATAACCGGGGGGTGACGAGCAACTTGTGTAGATTGATACAGCAGGAGTGGGAGCCATTTATTGTAGGACAGGAGGGGTATATATACATTCCACACAGCTTATCTTAATTAACATAAACTAGATACAGCACTCAACCAATAAGGAATCTCTACACTTAATAGCTCGCTGGCGTTACTTCACAAACCACTCCCTCTACAAAATGCCAGGCGCCATCTTGACTTGTTTACAGACTCTAACAAGAAATGCAGCATCCAGATGTTCTCTTGTTTCTTTCACCCATGGACACCAGTCATGATCTTTATTACCAAATCACTAATCTTGTTTACTTACTGTATTAATTTCCTAAGATTGCTGTAATAAGTCACCACAAACCTGGTGGCTTAAAACAAGTGACACTTATTCTCTCACAATTATGGAGATAATAATTGATCATTTCAACAGAGACACTCTTCTTCTTAAGGTACTAGGAGGGAATCCTTTCTTGCCTCTTACAGCTTCTTGTGGCTCCAAACATTCCTTGGCATGTGGCTGCATCTCTCTAGTCTTTGTCTCAATCTTCATTTGATCTTCTCTTTGTGTTGGATTTAGAAATCACTTCAATCCAGGATGATCTCATCTCAAAACCCTTAACTTAATTATATTTGCAAAGATACCTCTTCTTTGTTAAATTGGATTAACATGTTCAGGGGATACATATATCTATTTGGAGGCCAAAACTTAACTCACTACATATTTGATATACAGATGGGACTAACAGTCAAGATCTCTACTGACCCTTCCTCTAGAGCAGCTCTGTCTCCCAAATTCTTCTCACCTTATCAAAACCTCTCTTCCCTTATAACATCCCTTGTAGAAAAGTCTCAGTGGAGCATTAAGTTTGATTAAATTTGGAGTTCAAATGTTAAGCAATTGAAAACCAGACCCTTTGAGCTATAGAGATCTTGAGCCTCATAAAATCAATTTGCTTAGCTCCCCAGTCTTGAGAGGAGGGCAGTGAAGTTTTAAATCAGTCTATGGCTGAATAACTTTTCTCACATAACTAAAAAGTGAAAATCAGCTAAATCTGATGCTATTTAACACAAATATATTTTGTAAACATTGGACAACTATAAATTGCTAAAAGTGCAGATGAAAACTAAGGATAAACTCCCTTTACTTAAGTAAAGGGTTTTATTTAACAATGGAAATCAGAATGTACAAATTAATGAGAAAACAACTAGATAGAAATAATTCAAATGTTGGCATCAACTGAATGTGACAGATGATTATTTTCTAAAACTAAATCACTACTGGTTAGACTCGTGGGAATACTAATTATTGAATGTAGTTCATTAAGGGTATAAGCCCCTTGGTGCTGTGTTTTGCCATGGTCCAACTATTTCCTCTATCCAAATAATTGTTTAACCTTTTCCTTATTTGGGGCATAATGGGCATTTGGTCTTCTCTCTATGCAAACTCTATTTGTTACTCCTTATTAGAAATATTAAAGGGGACAGTTGAGTTCTAATATATTGAAAATCAAACATAACGACAGGTCAGAAAGATGTACATGTAATGAGCTCAAGTAATTAACAAAATCTCTTTAAGATTGTACAGTTTTCAGCTACAAATTTGGTGTGCAGTCTGTGTATGCTGCTTCATTTTGATAGAAAAGAGTTTGCTGGAGTATGGATATTTAGCTCACACCTGGGGTTCTAGTGAGTTGCTTTTTGTATTTAAAAAGTTTTGTTTTCATCTAAGGATTATGTACTGAAATGATTTTTCACTCTGGCTGAATTTCAAGCAAACCAGGTACTCTGTGTTGCTTATTGGAGTGAGAAAAGTGGCATCCATGAATTCATATCGCTCAATTTTTTCAACTAACTCTAAAATTGAGCCTGAGAAGGAAAATGAACATTTGTTACAACTTTCAACATTTCCTTTTAGATTGGAGATGGCCTAATGTTAACACACTTATCTCAAGTGCATCATTATTATTCAAACAGCTAGGACCTTGATCATGTGCAAGCCTCTAACACCATAAGAACATAAATGTCTACTGTGTGAGCCACCCAGTGTGTTGTTTTAGTTTTGTCAGCCCAAAGCTGACTAATATGCATAACAAAATTTGATTGGTTAGTGTTATCCCAGATAATTATCTCACTCTACACTGAACTGTCTAGCTTTAGTTATAACTACTACCAATGTCTGGTGGAAATTATTTCATCTGTGACTTTGCTGAGATATGGCGAAACATTCTACTGAGTGCTGGAAATAATTTTGAGATGAATCCAGTCCATAAAGGACAAATCAGGCATCAGAAAACCTCCCCTCATCATTGGGTCCTCATTAGTATTCTTCCTGACAGCTGAATTAGGTAAACCAGGACTAAGTATTAAATCAGGGTGGAATAAACTGCTCTCGTCCTTAGAGTTTATCTTTCTTACAAATGCTTGAGATATTTTCTCTCAGAAGTCAATGGAAATTTGTACTCCTGGTTTTCTGACCAATTAGAGCTCAAATCACAGAAGGCTAAACATGGTCAACAGGATGAAACGATGGCACATCTATCAAGAAGGATACAGTCCCTCCAAGGTGAATCTGAATCCCTCAGATCACAAATAGCTGAAGCCAAAACAAACTGGAGACTCTTTCAAGTGAATGAGGAACAACTGAAGCTGGCAATCAAATAGATTTTGAATGAAGGATCCCTACTTCCGCAAACGCAGAGACCAACAATACAAGGAGAAGCTGAAGCACAGAGGGAACAAGGAGGTGTCCAATATAAAGCAAAAATCATATTAGAGGACTCTAAAGTAGCTGGAGAACAAGTTCTAAGGGACACAGAAAATCACATGGAGTCTCTGAGTGAATGCTTGCTGAAGATGAAGGATAGATCTTCTCCAAGCCTGGGAGCCCAAAGGGATGGTGGTCACCTGGAACTGGGAAAGACGAGTGAACCCGAAATTGGTGCTCACTTGGAAGATGAGTCCAAAGGAGCTTTGAGGAACCTGGTTTATGGTGATAAGCTAAAGGCCTCCTTAGAAATCTTGGAAGGAGGAAGAAATCAAAAATGTACTTTCTCATCTGAAGTGGAGAAAACCACGGAAGACCTTACAGAACACCTTAAAGTCTGCAGACTGAACAGGCATCCTTGCAGTCAGAAAATGCACAGCTGCAAAGTGAGAATGAGACCCTACAGAAGAACTTGAAAGTCATGATGGAACGCTATCAAGAAAATACGATGAAACTGCACAGGAAATTAAGAGTGGAGGAAAACTACCGTGTGGAGCAAGAGGAGAAACTTTCCAAAGTCGAAGAAAAAATGAGCCATACAATAAAAGAGCTGGAGACCTACAGAAAGAGAGCCCAATATCTTGAAGAACAATTGCAGAGTACCATTCATTCCTGTCTGGGGAAGATTATTTCCTCTGAGAAAGAAGCACATGCTAGTGAGTTGGCAGCTCGGATTGCTGAAAGAAACCTCAGCTATTTCAGGAAACAAAATGCACGCAACAGACCAAAATTAACTGAGAAGGAGCTGAGATTTGAACTTGTAGGAAAAGATCTCTATGATGCACTGGATGTTTCCAACTCAGCAATGGGCAGAAAGCCTTCTCCAAATGGGCCATCACCAATAGGTCACCCTTCATCTGAAAGGAGACCTCCTCATTTTGAAAAGAGTGGTCCACTCACACTCTCACCTTTCACCCCAGTGTGAGGAGGAAGAGGGTCAAGGGGCCCTGGAGAATCCTCTGGACCATGCGACTAGCAGTAAAGGAAGAGAATCCAGCTGTCATAAGTTCGCCGATTTTCAGAGAGCACCTTCTCAGACTGGGCCCCTCTCTCCTCCAGGGTTACAGGCCAGCAGGCTGATGATCCCTCCGCCAGGCCAACCATATTCTTCTGATGCACGTCTTCCTCTACAGAGGCAAGATAGGTTTTACTCAAATTGTGGTAGAGCATCGGGACCAGCAGAAAACAGAATTCCTAATATGCCTCCTTTGGACTCTGATGTGCCTGATTCACCTCTCCATGCTGAAAACCAAGCAACTGGTTCTGGCTCTGTGTAGGCACCTTTCCCTCCAGTCAGAGGTGCCTTGTTTCCGGTTGACACAAGGAGTCAGTTCCTGAGAAGAGGACCTTTTTTTTTTCCTCCACCTCTCCCAGGAAACTTGTCTGGGAACCTGGAGATTATTTTCCACCTGACCCGCCACCCACTCCATTTCCAATGTGATGTGTCTATGCAGGGAGGGGGTTTTCCTCACAATCTTCCCCCAACAGCTGGAATTCAGCCCTCTACACCCCCATTCTGAAAGTACAAGTGAGTTCCCTGAAGGTTTCCTTCCACCTGCAAATGAGCCTGTTACTCAACATCCAGAACCAAACAAGAAACCTCATGCTGTTGCTCTCTCTTCAAATGTAATTTGACTTATCTCTCATTTTTAGTTTTTAAGTAACTGCTTTTACTTCAGTAATTGACTATACTTTGGCTCCAATTGAAGCTCAATGAAACAATAATTCTTAAGATAGTATTTTGTAAATAAAGATGGTTTACGTAGGAATCTTCTGAGTAAAGTATTCCTATTTTATTTTATTCCAGAGAACAGCATTTAATCTGATGAAGCCACTCTTACATAAACAAGAATGGGAGTTCTAGGTACTTGTAATCTAGCTGATGGAAATATCTTTTAAACTCCCAACAAAGAAGTGTATTTAGTATGACTGTAGCAAATGTAAAGTGACTTTAGGCTTAATGAAGAATTGTCACTGATTTACAGACTGGTTGGGCATTTCAGCTAGTTTTTCCATATCAGAATAACTAGAACATGGGAGGACTAAAGGAGAGAACACAGCTAAACATGTCACGGAAACAGGAGATCTCAACGACAAAGAAAAATGAAGACCTCTTTTTTATATTGGTTGCTTAAAACATTACATAGCTCTTGAGATACCATATTTCCTACATTAGTTTCAAGTGAGTTATGAACTCCCATTTTCACCCTATATACCGATTGCACAATCACATTTTTTACACATCCACATTTTTACAAAATGCCATATTAGTAACTGTTGTATTCTGCTACCTTTTCTAGCCTCTACTATCCCCCCACTCCCGCCCTCCCATCTTCTCTCTCTATCCCATCTGCTGAAAATTAATGCTTTGAATTGGAAACCATACTTTAAACTCACTCTCCTACCCTTTTTCCCTTCTGTCAAATTACTCATCATCTTCTTCTATTTCTCCTCCTCCTACTACTCTTCCTTATACCTTTAATTCATTCATCATACACTCATGCATTGGTTCATTCATTCCTTTCACATATGGTGTTGGGGATCCAACTCAGGACCTTTGAAAGTGTGAAGCCAGCACTCTAGTCCTGAGCCAAAACCCCAGCACCTGTCTTTTTGATTTTATGACTGTTTATATGAAATTCAGAATCGCATTCTGCTATGGTTCACTGATATATGGATTGACCTAGTCCTTGTTTTCTGGGAGACTTTTGGAAAATATACATGAATTATTAGGAGATTGAAAATAAGAAACAAAGAGGAAATTCCCCAATTTCTTATTCTTAGATTCCATACTCTGACTCTGCCTACCTACTGACAAAACTTTTAAACCCTTACTCCACATTTCTATATCATTGCCAACAAGTGAACATTCACTGCCCTACAACAAACCAGAGAACTCACATTGAACAATGTTTCCCCAGTAGAGACCAAGACACAATACTTATTTAAAAAATACCCTAGTTATGAGTTAGTAGGTAAACCTTTATTTGAGTGTTAAATGTGCTCTAATTATGTGTTTGTGTGTTTGTTGATGTGTGTGGTGTGTGGGTGTGTGTGCTTGTGTGTGAAACAAGCACTGAGGTGTAAAATAAATGCAGGATTGCAACGGCCTTCTTAAAAATAAGAAGCAACTTTATCACATTTGAAGACCAGTGAAGAATCTGCCTGATACTTAACCTACAATTAATTGAAATGTGAAAAATTCAGGCCTCGAAAAACAAAGACAACATACATACTGAATCTAATCAGTCTGTCTCACCTGTTTTCTAATCACTCCTTTCAATAAACCTAAATGGCCAGCATAAAACATCAGTTGTTCTAAACGAGTGGACGGATGTCCCCTGTCATGGGCTGTGTAAAATACATGGACGATCCGGCACTGATTGTTATCTAGAATGACTTCTGCCTGAACTACTATTGGAGAATTGTTGCTGATATACTGCGGTTCTTATACCAGTAAATTGGAATGAAGGTAATTTCAGGGTGCAAAAAAATAAATTGATTTTACTAACTGGTTTTTGGAAAACACTGCCATGAAAAATTATCAATATGTTCATAAAGGCATCTACATGTCTCTTCACAAGGGTTTTACTTAATGGGGGAGGTGGTGAGGTCTGGATATAACTGAACTGTCCATTAGTAGGTAGAACAATATCATGGGAATCAGAGTGCACATTCCGGTTTGACCTCAATCTAGGTAACATGGATTCATCTCTGTGTAATAGGCCTGCTTCTGAAAAACACAATGTAGAGCTCCAAAAGCAGAACGATACTTTCAGAATAGCATGTTATGTTTGTAAATAGACAGACAGATAGATATACAGAAATCAAAAATCTGAAAACGGTCTGGAAGTGTACATTTCTATAACTTACAATGTCAGTAGTGGGGGATTAATAGCAGATCAAGAAGACTGTATCTGCATGAGAAATGGTTCAATTTTTGAAGGAGTTTTTTAAATGAAAATGGACAAAAAATTTAAAGGGTTACATTAAGTGTTGAGGAGTGAGTTGGCAAAAGGAGCACAGAGGTGACAAAGAATTAAGTAGAGTTCAATAGAACCAGGTATAATTTCTGTACACATGACTCCATGAACAGGAGCAAAGGGGACAATTCAAGAAATCATAGGACTAAGGAGAGATCAGGTTTAGGAGGGTTTGTACTAGTCTAGAAATGCTGACCTGAAAACCAACTAAAGTTTCAACTCCTTCTTTTGAGGAACATTAGCTGTGCCGTGCTTTTCAAAAATGACTTGTCATAACTGATTGATGCCCATGTTAGCAACTCTTCTGAAATTACGTTGAAAGTAGACTAATGTGAGAGTTTCTCTTTAGAGATAATTCAAATTACTTGCATAGGAAGTGGCAGCAGGTCTGGGGATGTTGTAGCTCAGTGGCAGTGACCTTGCTTAGCTTGGGGCTGGCCTGCCATGGACTTTCACCACAAACACTTGCAAGAAAAGAAAAGGGAGGGAAGGGAGAGAGAAAGTTGGAAGGGAGGAAGGGAAAGTTGGAGGGATGGATGGAGGTAGAAAAGAAGGAAGAAGAAAAGGAGAAAAACCAGGAAGGGGGGGAAAAGCAAGGAAGGTAGGAAATAGGGAGAGAACAAGGGCAGAAAAAGAACTGAGTCACTCAAACAAAAGGCAAGGGACACAAAGACCAATATAGGCCATAAAAGCTGTTTGAACAGTTTAGTCAGCTTTAGAATTTGAGTGACATCAAACTGAATGTTATTATGACTGGATGGAATCTTCCTACTAACCCCGCCTTGGCCTGGCCTAAACCAAATCAAGGGGTGGGTGGCATGGAAAGGAATTCTCTCTGGCTGGAATGGGAGGGACCTAAACATGTGGCACTTGAGAATGCACTGGGTAGGGAAGGGGACAAGACTCCCCTGATGGGCAGTTGAGACAACAAGGCTCCTGGGAGCCCTTGATTATGGCTCCCACTGCCATACGCACAGCACCCACCATACGCTCAGCCTCTGAAGGGGCTCAAAGTGGTCTGTTCCGTTGCCTGGTGCAGGGTGGAGTTCCTGACCAAACACCTGAGTGTCCACAGCCTGTGTTGGCCTGCCTGGGCAGGTTGTGGTTGTGGTGGCAAGAGCCAAAGCAGTCTTGGGGTGATGGAGGAGCCAAGGGCTGCCTCTCAGCCATACTAGTGGGTGGTTCTGGAAGAAGCACCCAGGGTTGTGGCAGCATTGTCCGAAGACATGAAGCCAGGCCATCTTCCTTATGGCTTTCCTTGGGAGTTGATGATGTGTACAGCTCTTGGATTTTTTGCTGTTCTCTCACTTTTCTCGAGAGCTTTTCAGTCGGTTAGTAGCAGGCTTTACGTGGGAAGAGATAAAAGGCTGGCTCTAAATCTTGCTGGACTTATTGAAGCAAAATGTGGACTTCTTGATAAAGTGAGCCTTGTTGAAAAAGAACATAAAGGCTTAGACTCATCTTTAAAGGATTGCAGGTTTGAGAAGGGTTCAAGGGAAGCACAACAGCTGGAGGCAACCTACGAAAAGCTGCATAGGTCCGAATCCAGCCATGGCGTTGAAATGCTCTTTTGAGAAGAAGAGCTCAAAGCACAGAAGGCTAAACATGGTCAACAGGATGAATATATGGCGCATCTATCAAGAGGGATACAGTCCCTCCAAGGTGAATCTGAATCTCTCAGATCACAAATAGCTGAAGCTAAAACAAACTAGAGACTCTTTCAAGTGAATGAGGAAAAACTGAAGCTGGCAATCAAAGAGGTTTTGAATGAAGGATCCCTACTTCCGCAAACGCAGAGACCAACAATACAAGGAGAAGCTGAAGCACAGAGGGAACAAGGAGGTGTCCAATATAAAGCAAAAATCATATTAGAGGACTCCAAAGTAGCTGGAGAACAAGTTCTAAGGGACACAGAAAATCACATGGAGTCTCTGAGTGAATGCTTGCTGAAGATGAAGGAT
Source organism: Callospermophilus lateralis (assembly GCF_048772815.1). Classification (NCBI taxonomy): domain Eukaryota; kingdom Metazoa; phylum Chordata; class Mammalia; order Rodentia; family Sciuridae; genus Callospermophilus; species Callospermophilus lateralis. Next base: position 445,427 of record NW_027512598.1, on the reverse strand, counting down.
AGATCTTCTCCAAGCCTGGGAGCCCAAAGGGATGGTGGTCACCTGGAACTGGGAAAGACGAGTGAACCCGAAATTGGTGCTCACTTGGAGGATGAGTCCAAAGGAGCTTTGAGGAACCTGGTTTATGGTGATAAGCTAAAGGCCTCCTTAGAAATCTTGGAAGGAGGAAGAAATCAAAAATGTACTTTCTCATCTGAAGTGGGGAAAACCACGGAAGACCTTACAGAACACCTTAAAAGACTGCAGACTGAACAGGCATCCTTGCAGTCAGAAAATGCACAGCTACAAAGTGAGAATGAGACCCTACAGAAGAACTTGATAGTCATGATGGAACGCTATCAAGAAAATACGATGAAACTGCACAGGAAATTAACAGTGGAGGAAAACTACCGTGTGGAGCAAGAGGAGAAACTTTCCAAAGTCGAAGAAAAGATGAGCCATACAATAAAAGAGCTGGAGACCTACAGAAAGAGAGCCCAATATCTTGAAGAACAATTGCAGAGTACCATTCATTCCTGTCTGGGGAAGATTATTTCCTCTGAGAAAGAAGCACATGCTAGTGAGTTGGCAGCTTGGATTGCTGAAAGAAACCTCAGCTACTTCAGTAAACAAAATGCATGCAACAGACAAAAATTAACTGAGAAGGAGCTGAGATTTGAACTTGTAGGAAAAGATCCCTATGATGCACTGGATGTTTCCAACTCAGCAATGGGCAGAAAGCCTTCTCCAAATGGGCCCTCACCAATAGGTCACCCTTCATCTGAAAGGAGACCTCCTCATTTTGAAAATATTGGTCCACTCACACTCTCACCTTTCACCCCAGTGGTAGGAGGAAGATGGTCAAGGGGCCCTGGAGAATCTTCTGGACCATGCGAATAGCAGTAAATAAAGAGAATCCAACTGTCATAAGTTCACCAATTTTCAGAGAGCACCTTCTCAGACTGGGCCCCTCTCTCCTCCAGGGGAAAAGGCCAGCAGGCTTATTATCCCTCCGCCAGGCCAACCATATTCTTCTGATGCACGTCTTCCTCTACAAAGGCAAGATATGTTTTACTCAAATTGTGGTAGAGCATCGGGACCAGCAGAAAACAGAATTCCTAATATGTCTCCTTTGGAATCTGATGTGCCTGATTCATCTCTCCATGCTGAAAACCAAGCAACTGGCTCTGGCTCTGTGTAGGCACCTTTCCCTCCAGTCAGAGGTGCCTTGTTTCCAGTTGACCCAAGGAGTCAGTTCCTGAGAAGAGGACCTTTTTTTTCCTCCACCTCTCCCAGGAAACTTGTCTGGGAACCTGGAGACTATTTTCCACCTGACCCGCCACCCACTCCATTTCCAATGTGATGTGTCTATGCAGGGAGGGGTTTTCATCACAATCTTCCCCCAACAGCTGGAATTCAGCCCTCTACACCCCCATTCTGAAAGTACAAGTGAGTTCCCTGAAGGGTTCCTTCCACCTGCAAATGAGCCTGTTACTCAACATCCAGAACCAAACAAGAAACCTCATGCTGTTGCTCTCTCTTCAAATGTAATTTGACTTATCTCTCATTTTTAGTTTTTAAGTAACTGCTTTTACTTCAGTAATTGACTATACTTTGGCTCCAATTGAAGCTCAATGAAACAATAATTCTTAAGATAGTATTTTGTAAATAAAGATGGTTTACGTAGGAATCTTCTGAGTAAATTATTCCTATTTTATTTTATTCCAGAGAACAGCATTTAATCTGATGAAGCCACTCTTACATAAACAAGAATGGGAGTTCTAGGTACTTGTAATCTAGCTGATGGAAATATCTTTTAAACTCCCAACAAAGAAGTGTATTTAGTATGACTGTAGCAAATGTAAAGTGACTTTAGGCTTAATGAAGAATTGTCACTGATTTACAGACTGGTTGGGCATTTCAGCTAGTTTTTCCATATCAGAATACCTAGATCATGGGAGGACTAAAGGAGAGAACACAACTAAACATGTCACGGAAACAGGAGATCTCAACTACAAAGAAAAATGAAGACCTCTTGTTTATATTGGTTGCTTAAAACATTACATAGCTCTTGAGATACCATGTTTCCTACATTAGATTCAAGTGAGTAATGAACTCCCATTTTCACCCCATATACAGATTGCACAATCACATTGTTTACACATCCACATTTTTACAAAATGCCATATTAGTACCTGTTGTATTCTGCTACCTTTTCTAGCCTCTACTATCCCCCCTCTCCTGCCCTCCCATCTTCTCTCTCTATCACATCTGCTGTAATTTAACGCTTGGGAATTGGAAACCACACTTTAAACTCACTCTCCTCTTCTTTTTCCCTTCTGTCAAATTACTCATCATCTTCTTCTATTTCTCCTCCTCCTCCTCCTCCTTATACCTTTAATTCATTCATCATACACTCATGCATTGGTTCATTCATTCCTTTCACATATGGTGTTGGGCATCCACCTCAGGACCTTTGAAAGTGTGAAGCCAGCACTCTAGTGCTGAGCCAAAACCCCGGCCCTGTCTTTTTGATTTTATGACTGTTTATATGAAATTCAGAATCGCATTCTGCTATGGTTTACTGATATGTGGATTGACCTAGTCCTTGTTTTCTGGGAGACTTTTGGAAAATATACATGAATTATTAGGAGATTGAAATGAAGAAACAAAGAGGAAATTCCCCAATTTCTTATTTTTAGAGTACATACTCTGACTCTGCCTACCTACTGTAAAAACTTTTAAACCCTTACTCCCCATTTCTATATCATTGCCAACAAGTGAACATTCACTGCCCTACAACAAACCAGAGAACTCACATTGAAGAATGTTTCCCCAGTAGAGACCAAGACACAATACTTATTAAAAAAATACCCTAGTTATGAGTTAGTAGGTAAACCTTTATTTGAGTGTTAAATGTGCTCTAATTATGTGTTTGTGTGTTTGTTGATGTGTGTGGTGTGTGGGTGTGTGTGCTTGTGTGTGAAACAAGCACTGAGGTGTAAAATAAATGCAGGATTGCAACGGCCTTCTTAAAAATAAGAAGCAACTTTATCACATTTGAAGCCCAGTGAAGAATCTGCCTGATACTTAACCTACAATTGATTGAAAGGTGAAAAATTCAGGCCTCGAAAAACAAAGCCAACATACATACTGAATCTAATCAGTCTGTCTCACCTGTTTTCTAATCACTCCTTTCAATAAACCTAAATTGCCAGCAAAAAACATCAGTTGTTCTAAACGAGTGGACGGATGTCCCCTGTCATGGGCTGTGTAAAATACATGGACGATCCGGCACTGATTGTTATCTAGAATGACTTCTGCCTGAACTACTATTGGAGAATTGTTGCTGATATACTGCGGTTCTTATACCAGTAAACTGGAATGAAGGTAATTTCAGGCTGCAAAGGAATAAATTGATTTTACTAACTGGTTTTTGGAAAACACTGCCATGAAAGATTATCAATATGTTCATAAATGCATCTACATGTCTCTTCACAAGGGTTTTACCTATTGGGGGAGGTGGTGAGGTCTGGATATAACTGAACTGTCCATTAGTAGGTAGAACAATATCATGGGAATCAGAGTGCACATTCCGGTTTGACCTCAATCTAGGTAACATGGATTCATCTCTGTGTAATAGGCCTGCTTCTCAAAAACACAATGTAGAGCTCCAAAAGCAGAACGATACTTTCAGAATACCATGTTATGTTTGTAAATACATAGACAGATAGATATACAGAAATCAAAAATCTGAAAACGGTCTGGAAGTGTACATTTGTATAACTTACAATGTCAGTAGTGGGGGATTAATAGCAGATCAAGAAGACTGTATCTGCATGAGAAATGGTTCAATTTTTGAAGGAGTTTTTTAAATGAAAATGGACAAAAAATTTAAAGGGTTACAGTAAGTGTTGAGGAGTGACTTGGCAAAAGGAGCACAGAGGTGAGAAAGAATTAAGTAGAGTTCAATAGAAACAGGTATAATTTCTGTACACATGACTCCATGAACAGGAGCAAAGGGGACACATAAAGAAATCATAGGACTAAGGAGAGATCAGGATTAGGAGGGTTTGTACTAGTCTAGAAATGCTGACCTGAAAACCAACTAAAGTTTCAACTCCTTCTTTTGAGGAACATTAGCTGTGCCGTGCTTTTCAAAAATGACTTGTCATAACTGATTGATGCCCATGTTAGCAACTCTTCTGAAATTACGTTGAAAGTAGACTAATGTGAGAGTTTCTCTTTAGAGATAATTCAAATTACTTGCATAGGAAGTGGCAGCAGGTCTGGGGATGTTGTAGCTCAGTGGCAGTGACCTTGCCTAGCATGGGGCTGTCCTGCCTTGGACTTTCACCACAAACACATGCAAGGAAAGAAAAGGGAGGGATGGGAGAGAGAAAGTTGGAAGGGAGGAAGGCAAATTTGGAGGGATGGATGGAGGTACAGAAGAAGGAAGAAGAAAAGGAGAAAAACCAGGAAGGGGGAAAAAAGCAGAAAAGGTAGGAAATAGGGAGAGCACAAGGGCAGAAAAAGAACTGAGTCACTCAAACAAAAGGCAAGGGACACAAAGACCAATATAGGCCATAAAAGCTGTTTGAACGGTTTAGTCAGCTTTAGAATTTGAGTGACATCACACTGAATGTTATTATGACTGGATGGAATCTTCCTACTAACCCCGCCTTGGCCTGGCCTAAACCAAATCAAGGGGTGGGTGGCATGGAGAGGAATTCTCTCTGGCTGGAATGGGAGGGACCTAAACATGTGGCACTTGAGAATGCACTGGGTAGGGAAGGGGACAAGACTCCCCTGATGGGAAGTTGAGACAACAAGGCTCCTGGGAGCCCTTGATCATGGCTCACACCGCCATACGCACACCACACACCATACGCTCAGCCCTTGAAAGGGCTCAAAGTGGTCTGCTCCGTTGCCTGGTGCAGGTGGGAGTTCCTGACCAAACACCTGAGTGTCCACAGCCTGTGTTGGCCTGCCTGGGCAGGCTGTGGTTGTGGTGGCAAGAGCCAAAGCTGTCTTGGCGTGATGGAGGAGCCAAGGGCTGCCTCTCAGCCATACTAGTGGGTGGTTCTGGAAGAAGCACCCAGGGTTGTGGCAGCATTGTCCGAAGACATGAAGCCAGGCCATCTTCCTTATGGCTTTCCTTGGGAGTTGATGATGTGTACAGCTCTTGGATTTTTTGCTGTTCTCTCACTTTTCTGGAGAGCTTTTCAATCGGTTAGTAGCAGGCTTTACATGGGAAGAGAAAAAAGGCTGGCTCTAAATCTTGCTGGACTCATTGAGGCAAAATGTGGACTTCTTGATAAAGTGAGCCTTGTTGAAAAAGAACATAAAGGCTTAGACTCATCTTTAAAGGATTGCAGGTTTGAGAAGGGTTCAAGGGAAGCACAACAGCTGGAGGCAACCTACGAAAAGCTGCATAGGTCCGAATCCAGCCATGGTGTTGAAATGCTCTTTCTAGAAGAAGAGCTCAAAGCACAGAAGGCTAAACATGGTCAACAGGATGAAACGATGGCGCATCTATCAAGAGGGATACAGTCCCTCCAAGGTGAATCTGAATCCCTCAGGTCACAAATAGCTGAAGCCAAAACAAACTGGAGACTCTTTCAAGTGAATGAGGAAGAACTGAAGCTGGCAATCAAAGAGGTTTTGAATGAAGGATCTCTACTTCTGCAAATGCAGAGACCAACAATTCAAGGAGAAGCTGAAGCACAGAGGGAACAAGGAGGTGTCCAATATAAAGCAAAAGTCATATTAGAGGACTCTAAAGTAGCTGGAGAACAAGTTCTAAGGGACACCGAAAATCACATGGAGTCTCTGAGTGAATGCTTGCTGAAGATGAAGGATAGATCTTCTCCAAGCCTGGGAGCCCAAAGGGATGGTGGTCACCTGGAACTGGGAAAGACAAGTGAACCCGAAATTGGTGCTCACTTGGAGGATGAGTCCAAAGGAGCTTTGAGGAACATGGTTTATGGTGATAAGCTAAAGTCCTCCTTAGAAATCTTAAAGGAGGAAGAAATCAAAAATGTACTTTCTCATCTGAAGTGGAGAAAACCACGGAAGACCTTACAGAACACGTTAAAAGTCTGCAGACTGAACAGGCATCCTTGCAGTCAGAAAATGCAGAGCTGCAAAGTGAGAATGAGACCCTACAGAAGAACTTGAAAGTCATGATGGAACGCTATCAAGAAAATACGATGAAACTGCACAGGAAATTAAGAGTGGAGGAAAACTACCGTGTGGAGCAAGAGGAGAAACTTTCCAAAGTCGAAGAAAAGATGAGCCATACAATAAAAGAGCTGGAGACCAACAGAAAGAGAGCCCAATATCTTGAAGAACAATTGCAGAGTACCATTCATTCCTGTCTGGGGAAGATTATTTCCTCTGAGAAAGAAGCACATGCTAGTGAGTTGGCAGCTCGGATTGCTGAAAGAAACCTCAGCTATTTCAGGAAACAAAATGCACGCAACAGACAAAAATTAACTGAGAAGGAGCTGAGATTTGAACTTGTAGGAAAAGATCCCTATGATGCACTGGATGTTTCCAACTCAGCAATGGGCAGAAAGCCTTCTCCAAATGGGCCCTCACCAATAGGTCACCCTTCATCTGAAAGGAGACCTCCTCATTTTGAAAAGAGTGGTCCACTCACACTCTCACCTTTCACTCCAGGGGGAGGAGGAAGAGGGTCAAATGGCCCTGGAGAATCCTCTGGACCATGTGACTAGCAGTAAAGGAAGAGAATCCAGCTGTCATAAGTTCACTGATTTTCAGAGAGCACCTTCTCAGACTGGGCCCCTCTCTCCTCCAGGTGAACAGGCAAGCAGGCTGATGATCCCTACGCCAGGCCAACCATATTCTTCTGATGCACGTCTTCCTCTACAAAGGTAAGATAGGTTTTACTCAAATTGTGGTAGAGCAACACGACCAGGAGAACACAGAATTCCTAATATGCCTCCTTTGGACTCTGATGTGCCTGATTCACCTCTCCATGCTGAAAAGCAAGCAACTGGCTGTGGCTCTGTGTTGGCACCTTTCCCTCCAGTCAGTGGTGCCTTGTTTCCAGTTGACCTAAAGAGTCAGTTCCTGAGAAGAGGACCTTTTTTTTCCTCCACCTCTCCCAGGAAACTTGTCTGGGATCCTGGAGATTATTTTCCACCTGACCCGCCACCCACTCCATTTCCAATGTGATGTGTCTATGCAGGGAGGGGGTTTTCCTCACAATCTTCCCCCAACAGCTGGAATTCAGCCCTCTACACCCCCATTCTGAAAGTACAAGTGAGTTCCCTGAAGGGTTCCTTCCACCTGCAAATGAGCCTGTTACTCAACATCCAGAAACAAACAAGAAACCTCATGCTGTTGCTCTCTCTTCAAATGTAATTTGACTTATCTCTCATTTTTAGTTTTTAAGTAACTGCTTTTACTTCAGTAATTGACTATACTTTGGCTCCAATTGAAGCTCAATGAAACAATAATTCTTAAGATATTATTTTGTAAATAAAAATGGTTCACGTAGGAATCTTGTGAGAAAATAATTCCTATTTTATTTTATTCCAGAGAACAGCATTTAATCTGAATAAGCCACTCTTACATAAACAAGAATGGGAGTTCTAGGTACTTGTAATCTAGCTGATGGAAATATCTTTTAAACTCCCAACAAAGAAGTGTATTTAGTATGACTGTAGCAAATGTAAAGTGACTTTAGGCTTAATGAAGAATTGTCACTGATTTACAGACTGGTTGGGCATTTCAGCTAGTTTTTCCATATCAGAATAACTAGAGCATGGGAGGACTAAAGGAGAGAACACAACTAAACATGTCACGGAAACAGGAGATCTCAACTACAAAGAAAAATGAAGAACTCTTGTTTATATTGGTTGCTTAAAACATTACATAGCTCTTGAGATACCATATTTCCTATATTAGATTCAAGTGAGTTATGAATTCCCATTTTCAACCCCTATACAGATTGCACAATCACATTGTTTACACATCCATATTTTTACCAAATTCCATATTAGTACCTGTTGTATTCTGCTACCTTTTCTAGCCTCTACTATCCCCCCTCTCCTGCCCTCCCATCTTCTCTCTCTATCCCATCTGCTGTAATTAAACGCTTGGGAATTGGAAACCACACTTTAAACTCACTCTCCTCCCCTTTTTCCCTTCTGTCAAATTACTCATCATCTTCTTCTATTTCTCCTCCTCCACCTCCTCCTTATACCTTTAATTCATTCATCATACACTCATGCATTGGTTCATTCATTCCTTTCACATATGGTGTTGGGGATCCAACTCAGGACCTTTGAAAGTGTGAAGCCAGCACTCTAGTGCTGAGCCAAAACGCCAGCACCTGTCTTTTTGATTTTATGACTGTTTATATGAAATTCAGAATCGCATTCTGCTATGGTTTACTGATATGTGGATTGACCTAGTCCTTGTTTTCTGGGAGACTTTTGAAAAATATACATGAATTATTAGGAGATTGAAATGAAGAAACAAAGAGGAAATTCCCCAATTTCTTATTCTTAGAGTCCATACTCTGACTCTGCCTACCTACTGTAAAAACTTTTAAACCCTTACTCCCCATTTCTATATCATTGCCAACAAGTGAACATTCACTGCCCTACAACAAACCAGAGAACTCACATTGAAGAATGTTTCCCCAGTAGAGACCAAGACACAATACTTATTAAAAAAATACCCTAGTTATGAGTTAGTAGGTAAACCTTTATTTGAGTGTTAAATGTGCTCTAATTATGTGTTTGTGTGTTTGTTGATGTGTGTGGTGTGTGGGTGTGTGTGCTTGTGTGTGAAACAAGCACTGAGGTGTAAAATAAATGCAGGATTGCAACGGCCTTCTTAAAAATAAGAAGCAACTTTATCACATTTGAAGCCCAGTGAAGAATCTGCCTGATACTTAACCTACAATTGATTGAAAGGTGAAAAATTCAGGCCTCGAAAAACAAAGCCAACATACATACTGAATCTAATCAGTCTGTCTCACCTGTTTTCTAATCACTCCTTTCAATAAACCTAAATTGCCAGCATAAAACATCAGTTGTTCTAAACGAGTGGACGGATGTCCCCTGTCATGGGCTGTGTAAAATACATGGACGATCCGGCACTGATTGTTATCTAGAATGACTTCTGCCTGAACTACTATTGGAGAATTGTTGCTGATATACTGCGATTCTTATACCAGTAAACTGGAATGAAGGTAATTTCAGGCTGCAAAGGAATAAATTGATTTTACTAACTGGTTTTGGAAAACACTGACATGAAAAATTATCAGTATATTCATAAAGGCATCTACATGTCTCTTCACAAGGGGTTTACTTAATTAGGGAGGTGGTGAGGTCTGGATATAACTGAACTGTCCATTAGTAGGTAGAACAATATCATGGGAATCAGAGTGCACATTCCGGTTTGACCTCAATCTAGGTAACATGGATTCATTTCTGTGTAATAGGCCTGCTTCTGAAAAAAACAAGGTAGAGCTCCAAAAGCAGAACGATACTTTCAGAACACCATGTTATGTTTGTAAATACATAGACAGATAGATATACAGAAATCAAAAATCTGAAAACGTTCTGGAAGTGTACATTTCTATAACTTACAATGTCAGTAGTGGGGGATTAATAGCAGATTAAGAAGACTGTATCTGCATGAGAAATGGTTCAATTTTTGAAGGAGTTTTTAAATGAAAATGGACAAATATTTAAAGGGTTACCGTAAGTGTTGAGGAGTGAGTTGGCAAAAGGAGCACAGAGGTGAGAAAGAATTAAGTAGAGTTCAATAGAACCAGGTATAATTTCTGTACACATGACTCCATGAACAGGAGCAAAGGGGACAATTCAAGAAATCATAGGACTAAGGAGAGATCAGGTTTAGGAGGGTTTGTACTAGTCTAGAAATGCTGACCTGAAAACCAACTAAAGTTTCAACTCCTTCTTTTGAGGAACATTAGCTGTGCCGTGCTTTTCAAAAATGACTTGTCATAACTGATTGATGCCCATGTTAGCAACTCTTCTGAAATTACGTTGAAAGTAGACTAATGTGAGAGTTTCTCTTTAGAGATAATTCAAATTACTTGCATAGGAAGTGGCAGCAGGTCTGGGGATGTTGTAGCTCAGTGGCAGTGACCTTGCTTAGCTTGGGGCTGGCCTGCCACGGACTTTCACCACAAACACTTGCAAGAAAAGAAAAGGGAGGGAAGGGAGAGAGAAAGTTGGAAGGGAGGAAGGGAAAGTTGGAGGGATGGATGGAGGTAGAAAAGAAGGAAGAAGAAAAGGAGAAAAACCAGGAAGGGGGGGAAAAGCAAGGAAGGTAGGAAATAGGGAGAGAACAAGGGCAGAAAAAGAACTGAGTCACTCAAACAAAAGGCAAGGGACACAAAGACCAATATAGGCCATAAAAGCTGTTTGAACAGTTTAGTCAGCTTTAGAATTTGAGTGACATCAAACTGAATGTTATTATGACTGGATGGAATCTTCCTACTAACCCCGCCTTGGCCTGGCCTAAACCAAATCAAGGGGTGGGTGGCATGGAAAGGAATTCTCTCTGGCTGGAATGGGAGGGACCTAAACATGTGGCACTTGAGAATGCACTGGGTATGGAAGGGGACAAGACTCCCCTGATGGGCAGTTGAGACAACAAGGCTCCTGGGAGCCCTTGATTATGGCTCCCACTGCCATACGCACAGCACCCACCATACGCTCAGCCCCTGAAGGGGCTCAAAGTGGTCTGTTCCGTTGCCTGGTGCAGGGTGGAGTTCCTGACCAAACACCTGAGTGTCCACAGCCTGTGTTGGCCTGCCTGGGCAGGTTGTGGTTGTGGTGGCAAGAGCCAAAGCAGTCTTGGGGTGATGGAGGAGCCAAGGGCTGCCTCTCAGCCATACTAGTGGGTGGTTCTGGAAGAAGCACCCAGGGTTGTGGCAGCATTGTCCGAAGACATGAAGCCAGGCCATCTTCCTTATGGCTTTCCTTGGGAGTTGATGATGTGTACAGCTCTTGGATTTTTTGCTGTTCTCTCACTTTTCTCGAGAGCTTTTCAGTCGGTTAGTAGCAGGCTTTACGTGGGAAGAGATAAAAGGCTGGCTCTAAATCTTGCTGGACTTATTGAAGCAAAATGTGGACTTCTTGATAAAGTGAGCCTTGTTGAAAAAGAACATAAAGGCTTAGACTCATCTTTAAAGGATTGCAGGTTTGAGAAGGGTTCAAGGGAAGCACAACAGCTGGAGGCAACCTACGAAAAGCTGCATAGGTCCGAATCCAGCCATGGCGTTGAAATGCTCTTTTGAGAAGAAGAGCTCAAAGCACAGAAGGCTAAACATGGTCAACAGGATGAATATATGGCGCATCTATCAAGAGGGATACAGTCCCTCCAAGGTGAATCTGAATCTCTCAGATCACAAATAGCTGAAGCTAAAACAAACTAGAGACTCTTTCAAGTGAATGAGGAAAAACTGAAGCTGGCAATCAAAGAGGTTTTGAATGAAGGATCCCTACTTCCGCAAACGCAGAGACCAACAATACAAGGAGAAGCTGAAGCACAGAGGGAACAAGGAGGTGTCCAATATAAAGCAAAAATCATATTAGAGGACTCCAAAGTAGCTGGAGAACAAGTTCTAAGGGACACAGAAAATCACATGGAGTCTCTGAGTGAATGCTTGCTGAAGATGAAGGATAGATCTTCTCCAAGCCTGGGAGCCCAAAGGGATGGTGGTCACCTGGAACTGGGAAAGACGAGTGAACCCGAAATTGGTGCTCACTTGGAGGATGAGTCCAAAGGAGCTTTGAGGAACCTGGTTTATGGTGATAAGCTAAAGGCCTCCTTAGAAATCTTGGAAGGAGGAAGAAATCAAAAATGTACTTTCTCATCTGAAGTGGGGAAAACCACGGAAGACCTTACAGAACACCTTAAAAGACTGCAGACTGAACAGGCATCCTTGCAGTCAGAAAATGCACAGCTACAAAGTGAGAATGAGACCCTACAGAAGAACTTGATAGTCATGATGGAACGCTATCAAGAAAATACGATGAAACTGCACAGGAAATTAACAGTGGAGGAAAACTACCGTGTGGAGCAAGAGGAGAAACTTTCCAAAGTCGAAGAAAAGATGAGCCATACAATAAAAGAGCTGGAGACCTACAGAAAGAGAGCCCAATATCTTGAAGAACAATTGCAGAGTACCATTCATTCCTGTCTGGGGAAGATTATTTCCTCTGAGAAAGAAGCACATGCTAGTGAGTTGGCAGCTTGGATTGCTGAAAGAAACCTCAGCTACTTCAGTAAACAAAATGCATGCAACAGACAAAAATTAACTGAGAAGGAGCTGAGATTTGAACTTGTAGGAAAAGATCCCTATGATGCACTGGATGTTTCCAACTCAGCAATGGGCAGAAAGCCTTCTCCAAATGGGCCCTCACCAATAGGTCACCCTTCATCTGAAAGGAGACCTCCTCATTTTGAAAATATTGGTCCACTCACACTCTCACCTTTCACCCCAGTGGGAGGAGGAAGAGGGTCAAGGGGCCCTGGAGAATCTTCTGGACCATGCGAATAGCAGTAAATAAAGAGAATCCAACTGTCATAAGTTCACCAATTTTCAGAGAGCACCTTCTCAGACTGGGCCCCTCTCTCCTCCAGGGGAAAAGGCCAGCAGGCTTATTATCCCTCCGCCAGGCCAACCATATTCTTCTGATGCACGTCTTCCTCTACAAAGGCAAGATATGTTTTACTCAAATTGTGGTAGAGCATCGGGACCAGCAGAAAACAGAATTCCTAATATGTCTCCTTTGGAATCTGATGTGCCTGATTCATCTCTCCATGCTGAAAACCAAGCAACTGGCTCTGGCTCTGTGTAGGCACCTTTCCCTCCAGTCAGAGGTGCCTTGTTTCCAGTTGACCCAAGGAGTCAGTTCCTGAGAAGAGGACCTTTTTTTTCCTCCACCTCTCCCAGGAAACTTGTCTGGGAACCTGGAGACTATTTTCCACCTGACCCGCCACCCACTCCATTTCCAATGTGATGTGTCTATGCAGGGAGGGGTTTTCATCACAATCTTCCCCCAACAGCTGGAATTCAGCCCTCTACACCCCCATTCTGAAAGTACAAGTGAGTTCCCTGAAGGGTTCCTTCCACCTGCAAATGAGCCTGTTACTCAACATCCAGAACCAAACAAGAAACCTCATGCTGTTGCTCTCTCTTCAAATGTAATTTGACTTATCTCTCATTTTTAGTTTTTAAGTAACTGCTTTTACTTCAGTAATTGACTATACTTTGGCTCCAATTGAAGCTCAATGAAACAATAATTCTTAAGATAGTATTTTGTAAATAAAGATGGTTTACGTAGGAATCTTCTGAGTAAATTATTCCTATTTTATTTTATTCCAGAGAACAGCATTTAATCTGATGAAGCCACTCTTACATAAACAAGAATTGGAGTTCTAGGTACTTGTAATCTAGCTGATGGAAATATCTTTTAAACTCCCAACAAAGAAGTGTATTTAGTATGACTGTAGCAAATGTAAAGTGACTTTAGGCTTAATGAAGAATTGTCACTGATTTACAGACTGGTTGGGCATTTCAGCTAGTTTTTCCATATCAGAATAACTAGAGCATGGGAGGACTAAAGGAGAGAACACAACTAAACATGTCACGGAAACAGGAGATCTCAACTACAAAGAAAAATGAAGACCTCTTGTTTATATTGGTTGCTTAAAACATTACATAGCTCTTGAGATACCATGTTTCCTACATTAGATTCAAGTGAGTAATATACTCCCATTTTCACCCCATATACAGATTGCACAATCACATTGTTTACACATCCACATTTTTACAAAATGCCATATTAGTACCTGTTGTATTCTGCTACCTTTTCTAGCCTCTACTATCCCCCCTCTCCTGCCCTCCCATCTTCTCTCTCTATCACATCTGCTGTAATTTAACGCTTGGGAATTGGAAACCACACTTTAAACTCACTCTCCTCCCCTTTTTCCCTTCTGTCAAATTACTCATCATCTTCTTCTATTTCTCCTCCTCCTCCTCCTCCTTAATCCTTTAATTCATTCATCATACACTCATGCATTGGTTCATTCATTCCTTTCACATATGGTGTTGGATATCCAACTCAGGACCTTTGAAGTGTGAAGCCAGCACTCTAGTGCTGAGCCAAAACCCCAGCACCTGTCTTTTTGATTTTATGACTGTTTATATGAAATTCAGAATCGCATTCTGCTATGGTTTACTGATATGTGGATTGACCCAGTCCTTCTTTTCTGTGAGACTTTTGGAAAATATACATGAATTATTAGGAGACTGAAATGAAGAAACAAAGAGGAAATTCCCCAATTTCTTATTTTTAGAGTCCATACTCTGACTCTGCCTACCTACTGTAAAAACTTTTAAACCCTTACTCCCCATTTCTATATCATTGCCAACAAGTGAATATTCACTGCCCTACACCAAAACAGAGAACTCATATTGAACAATGTTTCCCCAGTAGAGACCAAGACACAATACTTATTAAAAAAATACCCTAGTTATGAGTTAGTAGGTAAAGCATTATTTGAGTGTTAAATGTGCTCTAATTATGTGTTTGTGTGTTTGTTGATGTGTGTGGTGTGTGGGTGTGTGTGCTTGTGTGTGAAACAAGCACTGAGGTGTAAAATAAATGCAGGATTGCAACGGCCTTCTTAAAAATAAGAAGCAACTTTATCACATATGAAGCCCAGTGAAGAATCTGCCTGATACTTAACCTACAATTAATTGAAATGTGAAAAATTCAGGCCTCGAAAAACAAAGCCAACATACATACTGAATCTAATCAGTCTGTCTCACCTGTTTTCTAATCACTCCTTTCAATAAACCTAAATTGCCAGCATAAAACATCAGTTGTTCTAAACGAGTGGACGGATGTCCTCTGTCATGGGCTGTGTAAAACACATGGACGATCCGGCACTGATTGTTATCTAGAATGACTTCTGCCTGAACTACTATTGGAGAATTGTTGCTGATATACTGCGATTCTTATACCAGTAAACTGGAATGAAGGTAATTTCAGGCTGCAAAGGAATAAATTGATTTTACTCACTGGTTTTTGGAAAACACTGCCATGAAAAATTATCAATATATTCATAAAGGCATCTACATGTCTCTTCACAAGGGGTTTACTTAATTTGGGAGGTGGTGAGGTCTGGATATAACTGAACTGTCCATTAGTAGGTAGAACAATATCATGGGAATCAGAGTGCACATTCCGGTTTGACCTCAATCTAGGTAACATGGATTCATCTCTGTGTAATAGGCCTGCTTCTGAAAAACAAAATGTAGAGCTCCAAAAGCAGAACGATACTTTCAGAATACCATGTTATGTTTGTAAATACATAGACAGATAGATATACAGAAATCAAAAATCTGAAAACGGTCTGGAAGTGTACATTTCTATAACTTACAATGTCAGTAGTGGGGGATTAATAGCAGACCAAGAAGACTGTATCTGCATGAGAAATGGTTCAATTTTTGAAAGAGTTTTTAAAATGAAAATGGACAAAAAATATAAAGGGTTACAGTAAGTGTTGAGGAGTGAGTTGGCAAAAGGAGCACAGAGGTGAGAAAGAATTAAGTAGAGTTCAATAGAACCAGGTATAATTTCTGTACACATGACTCCATGAACAGGAGCAAAGGGGACACTTCAAGAAATCATAGGACTAAGGAGAGATCAGGATTAGGAGGGTTTGTACTAGTCTAGAAATGCTGACCTGAAAACCAACTAAAGTTTCAACTCCTTCTTTTGAGGAACATTAGCTGTGCCGTGCTTTTCAAAAATGACTTGTCATAACTGATTGATGCCCATGTTAGCAACTCTTCTGAAATTACGTTGAAAGTAGACTAGGTGAGAGTTTCTCTTTAGAGAGAATTCAAATTACTTGCATAGGAAGTGGCAGCAGGTCTGGGGATGTTGTAGCTCAGTGGCAGTGACCTTGCCTAGCATGGGGCTGTCCTGCCATGGACTTTCACCACAAACACATGCAAGGAAAGAAAAGGGAGGGATGGGAGAGAGAAAGTTGGAAGGGAGGAAGGCAAAGTTGGAGGGATGGATGGAGGTATAAAGCAAGGAAGAAGAAAAGGAGAAAAACCAGGAAGGGGGGAAGGAAGCAAGGATGGTAGGAAATAGGGAGAGCACAAGGGCAGATAAAGGACTGAGTCACTCAAACAAAAGGCAAGGGACACAAAGACCAATATAGGCCATTAAAGCTGTTTGAACAGTTTAGTCAGCTTTAGAATTTGAGTGACATCAAACTGAATGTTATTATGACTGGATGGAATCTTCCTACTAACCCTGCCTTGGCCTGGCCTAATCCAAATCAAGGGGTGGGTGGCATGGAGAGGAATTCTCTCTGGCTGAAGTGGGAGGGACCTAAACATGTGGCACTTGAGGATGTGCTGGGTAGGGAAGGGGACAAGACTCCCCTGATGGGCAGTTGAGACAACAAGGCTCCTGGGAGCCCTTGATCATGGCTCCCACCGCCATACGCACACCACCCACCATACGCTGAGCCCCTTCAGGGGCTCACAGTGGTCTGCTCCGTTGCCTGGTGCAGGTTGGAGTTCCTGACCAAACACCTGAGTGTCCACAGCCTGTGTTGGCCTGCCTGGGCAGGCTGTGGTTGTGGTGGCAAGAGCCAAATCTGTCTTGGCATGATGAATTAGCCAAGGGCTGCCTCTCAGCCATGCTAGTGGGTGGTTCTGGAAGAAGCACCCAGGGTTGTGGCAGCATTGTCCGAAGACATGAAACCAGGCCATCTCCCTTATGGCTTTCCTTGGGAGTTGATGATGTGTACAGCTCTTGGATTTTTTGCTGTTCTCTCACTTTTCTGGAGAGCTTTTCAATCGGTTAGTAGCAGGCTTTACGTGGGAAGAGAAAAAAGGCTGGTTCTAAATCTTGCTGGACTTATTAAGGCAAAATGTGGACTTCTTGATAAAGTGAGCATTGTTGAAAAAGAACATAAAGGCTTAGATTCATCTTTAAAGGATTGCAGGTTTGAGAAGGGTTCAAGGGAAGCACAACAGCTAGAGGCAACCTACAAAAATCTGCATAGGTCCGAATCCAGTTATGGCGTTGAAATGCTCTTTCTAGAAGAAGAGCTCAAAGCACAGAAGGCTAAACATGGTCAACAGGATGAAATGATGGCGCATCTATCAAGAGGGATACAGTCCCTCCAAGGTGAATCTGAATCCCTCAGATCACAAATAGCGAAGCCAAAACAAACTGGAGACTCTTTCAAGTGAATGAGGAAGAACTGAAGCTGGTAATCAAACAGGTTTTGAATGAAGGATCCCTACTTCTGCAAACGCAGAGACCAACAATACAAGGAGAAGCTGAAGCACAGAGGGAACAAGGAGGTGTCCAATATAAAGCAAAAATCATATTAGATGACTCTATAGTAGCTGGAGAACAAGTTCTAAGGGACACAGAAAATCACATGGAGTCTCTGAGTGAATGCTTGCTGAAGATAAAGGATAGATCTTCTCCAAGCCTGGGAGCCCAAAGTGATGGTGGTCACCTGGAACTGGGAAAGACGATTGAACCCGAAATTGGTGCTCACTTGGAGGATGAGTCAAAAGGAGCTTTGAGGAACCAGGTTTATGGTGATAAGCTAAAGGCCTCCTTAGAAATCTTGGAAGGAGGAAGAAATCAAAAATGTACTTTCTCATCTGAAGTGGAGAAAACCACGGAAGACCTTATAGAACACCTTAAAAGTCTGCAGACTGAACAGGCATCTTTGCAGTCAGAAAATGCACAGCTGCAAAGTGAGAATGAGACCCTACAGAAGAACTTGAAAGTCATGATGGAACGCTATCAAGAAAATACGATGAAACTGCACAGGAAATTAAGAGTGGAGGAAAACTACCATGTGGAGCAAGAGGAGAAACTTTCCAAAATCGAAGAAAAGATGAGCCATACAATAAAAGAGCTGGAGACCTACAGAAAGAGAGCCCAATATCTTGAAGAACAATTGCAGAGTACCATTCATTCCTGTCTGTGGAAGATTATTTCCTCTGAGAAAGAAGCACATGCTAGTGAGTTGGCAGCTCGGATTGCTGAAAGAAACCTCAGCTATTTCAGGAAACAAAATGCACGAAACAGACAAAAATTAACTGAGAAGGAGCTGAGATTTGAACTTGTAGAAAAAGATCCCTATGATGCACTGGATGTTTCCAACTCAGCAATGGGCAGAAAGCCTTCTCCAAATGGGAAATCACCTATAGGTCACCCTTCATCTGAAAGGAGACCTCCTCATTTTGAAAAGAGTTGTCCACTCACACTCTCACCTTTCACTCCAGTGGGAGGAGGAAGAGGGTCAAGGGGCCCTGGAGAATCCTCTGGACCCTGCGGCTAGCAGTAAAGGAAGAGAATCCAGCTGTCATAAGTTCACCGATTTTCAGGGAGCACCTTCTCAGACTGGGCCCCTCTCTCCTCCAGAGGAACAGGCCAGCAGGCTGATGATCCCTCCGCCAGGCCAACCATATTCTTCTGATGCACGTCTTCCTCTACAAAGGCAAAATAGGTTTTACTCAAATTGTGGTTGAGCATCGGGACCAGCAGAACACAGAATTCCTAATATGCCTACTTTGGACTCTGATGTGCCTGATTCACCTCTCCATGCTGAAAACCAAGCAACTGGCTCTGGCTCTGTGTTGGCACCTTACCCTCCAGTCAGAGGTGCCTTGTTTCCAGTTGACCCAAGTAGTCAGTTCCTGAGAAGAGGACCTTTTTTTTCCTCCACCTCTCCCAGGAAACTTGTCTGGGAACCTGGAGATTATTTTCCACCTGACCCGCCACCCACTCCATTTCCAATGAGATGTGTCTATGCAGGGAGGGGATTTTCCTCACAATCTTCCTCCAACAGCTGGAATTCAGCCCTCTACACCCCCATTCTGAAAGTACAAGTGAGTTCCCTGAAGGGTTCCTTCCTCCTGCAAATGAGCCTGTTACTCAACATCCAGAACCAAACAAGAAACCTCATGCTGTTGCTCTCTCTTCAAATGTAATTTGACTTATCTCTCGTTTTTAGTTTTAAGTAACTGCTTTTACTTCAGTAATTGACTATACTTTGGCTCCAATTGAAGCTCAATGAAACAATAATTCTTAAGATAGTATTTTGTAAATAAAGATGGTTTACGTAGGAATCTTCTGAGTAAATTATTCCTATTTTATTTTATTCCAGAGAACAGCATTTAATCTGATGAAGCTACTCTTACATAAACAAGAATGGGAGTTCTAGGTACTTGTAATCTAGCTGATGGAAATATCTTTTAAACTCCCAACAAAGAAGTGTATTTAGTATGACTGTAGCAAATGTAAAGTGACTTTAGGCTTAATGAAGAATTGTCACTGATTTACAGACTGGTTGGGCATTTCAGCTAGTTTTTCCATATCAGAATAACTAGAGCATGGGAGGACTAAAGGAGAGAACACAACTAAACATGTCACGGAAAGAGGAGATCTCAACTACAAAGAAAAATGAAGAACTCTTGTTTATATTGGTTGCTTAAAACATTACATAGCTCTTGAGATACCATATTTCCTACATGTGATTCAAGTGAGTTATGAACTCCCATTTTCACCCATATACAGATTGCACAATCACATTGTTTACACATCCACATTTTTACAAAATGCCATATTAGTAACTGTGGTATTCTGCTACCTTTTCTAGCCTCTACTATCCCCCCTCTCCTGCCCTCCCATCTTCTCTCTCTATCCCTTCTGCTGTAATTTAACGCTTGGGAATTGGAAACCACACTTTAAACTCACTCTCCTCCCCTTTTTCCCTTCTGTCAAATTACTCATCATCTTCTTCTATTTCTCCTCCTCCTCCTCCTCCTTAATCCTTTAATTCATTCATCATACACTCATGCATTGGTTCATTCATTCCTTTCACATATGGTGTTGGATATCCAACTCAGGACCTTTGAAGTGTGAAGCCAGCACTCTAGTGCTGAGCCAAAACCCCAGAACCTGTCTTTTTGATTTTATGACTGTTTATATGAAATTCAGAATCGCATTCTGCTATGGTTTACTGATATGTGGATTGACCCAGTTCTTCTTTTCTGGGAGACTTTTGGAAAATATACATGAATTATTAGGAGACTGAAATGAAGAAACAAAGAGGAAATTCCCCAATTTCTTATTTTTAGAGTCCATACTCTGACTCTGCCTACCTACTGTAAAAACTTTTAAACCCTTACTCCCCATTTCTATATCATTGCCAACAAGTGAATATTCACTGCCCTACACCAAAACAGAGAACTCATATTGAACAATGTTTCCCCAGTAGAGACCAAGACACAATACTTATTAAAAAAATACCCTAGTTATGAGTTAGTAGGTAAAGCATTATTTGAGTGTTAAATGTGCTCTAATTATGTGTTTGTGTGTTTGTTGATGTGTGTGGTGTGTGGGTGTGTGTGCTTGTGTGTGAAACAAGCACTGAGGTGTAAAATAAATGCAGGATTGCAACGGCCTTCTTAAAAATAAGAAGCAACTTTATCACATATGAAGCCCAGTGAAGAATCTGCCTGATACTTAACCTACAATTAATTGAAATGTGAAAAATTCAGGCCTCGAAAAACAAAGCCAACATACATACTGAATCTAATCAGTCTGTCTCACCTGTTTTCTAATCACTCCTTTCAATAAACCTAAATTGCCAGCATAAAACATCAGTTGTTCTAAACGAGTGGACGGATGTCCCCTGTCATGGGCTGTGTAAAACACATGGACGATCCGGCACTGATTGTTATCTAGAATGACTTCTGCCTGAACTACTATTGGAGAATTGTTGCTGATATACTGCGATTCTTATACCAGTAAACTGGAATGAAGGTAATTTCAGGCTGCAAAGGAATAAATTGATTTTACTCACTGGTTTTTGG
The DNA here is from genome assembly GCF_048772815.1 of Callospermophilus lateralis. Classification (NCBI taxonomy): domain Eukaryota; kingdom Metazoa; phylum Chordata; class Mammalia; order Rodentia; family Sciuridae; genus Callospermophilus; species Callospermophilus lateralis. Next base: position 424,489 of record NW_027512598.1, on the reverse strand, counting down.
AAAACACTGCCATGAAAAATTATCAATATATTCATAAAGGCATCTACATGTCTCTTCACAAGGGGTTTACTTAATTTGGGAGGTGGTGAGGTCTGGATATAACTGAACTGTCCATTAGTAGGTAGAACAATATCATGGGAATCAGAGTGCACATTCCGGTTTGACCTCAATCTAGGTAACATGGATTCATCTCTGTGTAATAGGCCTGCTTCTGAAAAACAAAATGTAGAGCTCCAAAAGCAGAACGATACTTTCAGAATACCATGTTATGTTTGTAAATACATAGACAGATAGATATACAGAAATCAAAAATCTGAAAACGGTCTGGAAGTGTACATTTCTATAACTTACAATGTCAGTAGTGGGGGATTAATAGCAGACCAAGAAGACTGTATCTGCATGAGAAATGGTTCAATTTTTGAAAGAGTTTTTAAAATGAAAATGGACAAAAAATATAAAGGGTTACAGTAAGTGTTGAGGAGTGAGTTGGCAAAAGGAGCACAGAGGTGAGAAAGAATTAAGTAGAGTTCAATAGAACCAGGTATAATTTCTGTACACATGACTCCATGAACAGGAGCAAAGGGGACACTTCAAGAAATCATAGGACTAAGGAGAGATCAGGATTAGGAGGGTTTGTACTAGTCTAGAAATGCTGACCTGAAAACCAACTAAAGTTTCAACTCCTTCTTTTGAGGAACATTAGCTGTGCCGTGCTTTTCAAAAATGACTTGTCATAACTGATTGATGCCCATGTTAGCAACTCTTCTGAAATTACGTTGAAAGTAGACTAGGTGAGAGTTTCTCTTTAGAGAGAATTCAAATTACTTGCATAGGAAGTGGCAGCAGGTCTGGGGATGTTGTAGCTCAGTGGCAGTGACCTTGCCTAGCATGGGGCTGTCCTGCCATGGACTTTCACCACAAACACATGCAAGGAAAGAAAAGGGAGGGATGGGAGAGAGAAAGTTGGAAGGGAGGTAGGCAAAGTTGGAGGGATGGATGGAGGTATAAAGCAAGGAAGAAGAAAAGGAGAAAAACCAGGAAGGGGGGAAGGAAGCAAGGATGGTAGGAAATAGGGAGAGCACAAGGGCAGAAAAAGGACTGAGTCACTCAAACAAAAGGCAAGGGACACAAAGACCAATATAGGCCATAAAAGCTGTTTGAACAGTTTAGTCAGCTTTAGAATTTGAGTGACATCAAACTGAATGTTATTATGACTGGATGGAATCTTCCTACTAACCCTGCCTTGGCCTGGCCTAATCCAAATCAAGGGGTGGGTGGCATGGAGAGGAATTCTCTCTGGCTGAAGTGGGAGGGACCTAAACATGTGGCACTTGAGGATGTGCTGTGTAGGGAAGGGGACAAGACTCCCCTGATGGGCAGTTGAGACAACAAGGCTCCTGGGAGCCCTTGATCATGGCTCCCACCGCCATACGCACACCACCCACCATACGCTGAGCCCCTTCAGGGGCTCACAGTGGTCTGCTCCGTTGCCTGGTGCAGGTTGGAGTTCCTGACCAAACACCTGAGTGTCCACAGCCTGTGTTGGCCTGCCTGGGCAGGCTGTGGTTGTGGTGGCAAGAGCCAAATCTGTCTTGGCATGATGAATTAGCCAAGGGCTGCCTCTCAGCCATGCTAGTGGGTGGTTCTGGAAGAAGCACCCAGGGTTGTGGCAGCATTGTCCGAAGACATGAAACCAGGCCATCTCCCTTATGGCTTTCCTTGGGAGTTGATGATGTGTACAGCTCTTGGATTTTTTGCTGTTCTCTCACTTTTCTGGAGAGCTTTTCAGTCGGTTAGTAGCAGGCTTTACGTGGGAAGAGAAAAAAGGCTGGTTCTAAATCTTGCTGGACTTATTAAGGCAAAATGTGGACTTCTTGATAAAGTGAGCATTGTTGAAAAAGAACATAAAGGCTTAGATTCATCTTTAAAGGATTGCAGGTTTGAGAAGGGTTCAAGGGAAGCACAACAGCTAGAGGCAACCTACAAAAATCTGCATAGGTCCGAATCCAGTTATGGCGTTGAAATGCTCTTTCTAGAAGAAGAGCTCAAAGCACAGAAGGCTAAACATGGTCAACAGGATGAAATGATGGCGCATCTATCAAGAGGGATACAGTCCCTCCAAGGTGAATCTGAATCCCTCAGATCACAAATAGCGAAGCCAAAACAAACTGGAGACTCTTTCAAGTGAATGAGGAAGAACTGAAGCTGGTAATCAAACAGGTTTTGAATGAAGGATCCCTACTTCTGCAAACGCAGAGACCAACAATACAAGGAGAAGCTGAAGCACAGAGGGAACAAGGAGGTGTCCAATATAAAGCAAAAATCATATTAGATGACTCTATAGTAGCTGGAGAACAAGTTCTAAGGGACACAGAAAATCACATGGAGTCTCTGAGTGAATGCTTGCTGAAGATAAAGGATAGATCTTCTCCAAGCCTGGGAGCCCAAAGTGATGGTGGTCACCTGGAACTGGGAAAGACGATTGAACCCGAAATTGGTGCTCACTTGGAGGATGAGTCAAAAGGAGCTTTGAGGAACCAGGTTTATGGTGATAAGCTAAAGGCCTCCTTAGAAATCTTGGAAGGAGGAAGAAATCAAAAATGTACTTTCTCATCTGAAGTGGAGAAAACCACGGAAGACCTTATAGAACACCTTAAAAGTCTGCAGACTGAACAGGCATCTTTGCAGTCAGAAAATGCACAGCTGCAAAGTGAGAATGAGACCCTACAGAAGAACTTGAAAGTCATGATGGAACGCTATCAAGAAAATACGATGAAACTGCACAGGAAATTAAGAGTGGAGGAAAACTACCATGTGGAGCAAGAGGAGAAACTTTCCAAAATCGAAGAAAAGATGAGCCATACAATAAAAGAGCTGGAGACCTACAGAAAGAGAGCCCAATATCTTGAAGAACAATTGCAGAGTACCATTCATTCCTGTCTGTGGAAGATTATTTCCTCTGAGAAAGAAGCACATGCTAGTGAGTTGGCAGCTCGGATTGCTGAAAGAAACCTCAGCTATTTCAGGAAACAAAATGCACGAAACAGACAAAAATTAACTGAGAAGGAGCTGAGATTTGAACTTGTAGGAAAAGATCCCTATGATGCACTGGATGTTTCCAACTCAGCAATGGGCAGAAAGCCTTCTCCAAATGGGAAATCACCTATAGGTCACCCTTCATCTGAAAGGAGACCTCCTCATTTTGAAAAGAGTTGTCCACTCACACTCTCACCTTTCACTCCAGTGGGAGGAGGAAGAGGGTCAAGGGGCCCTGGAGAATCCTCTGGACCCTGCGGCTAGCAGTAAAGGAAGAGAATCCAGCTGTCATAAGTTCACCGATTTTCAGGGAGCACCTTCTCAGACTGGGCCCCTCTCTCCTCCAGAGGAACAGGCCAGCAGGCTGATGATCCCTCCGCCAGGCCAACCATATTCTTCTGATGCACGTCTTCCTCTACAAAGGCAAAATAGGTTTTACTCAAATTGTGGTTGAGCATCGGGACCAGCAGAACACAGAATTCCTAATATGCCTACTTTGGACTCTGATGTGCCTGATTCACCTCTCCATGCTGAAAACCAAGCAACTGGCTCTGGCTCTGTGTTGGCACCTTACCCTCCAGTCAGAGGTGCCTTGTTTCCAGTTGACCCAAGTAGTCAGTTCCTGAGAAGAGGACCTTTTTTTTCCTCCACCTCTCCCAGGAAACTTGTCTGGGAACCTGGAGATTATTTTCCACCTGACCCGCCACCCACTCCATTTCCAATGAGATGTGTCTATGCAGGGAGGGGATTTTCCTCACAATCTTCCTCCAACAGCTGGAATTCAGCCCTCTACACCCCCATTCTGAAAGTACAAGTGAGTTCCCTGAAGGGTTCCTTCCTCCTGCAAATGAGCCTGTTACTCAACATCCAGAACCAAACAAGAAACCTCATGCTGTTGCTCTCTCTTCAAATGTAATTTGACTTATCTCTCGTTTTTAGTTTTAAGTAACTGCTTTTACTTCAGTAATTGACTATACTTTGGCTCCAATTGAAGCTCAATGAAACAATAATTCTTAAGATAGTATTTTGTAAATAAAGATGGTTTACGTAGGAATCTTCTGAGTAAATTATTCCTATTTTATTTTATTCCAGAGAACAGCATTTAATCTGATGAAGCCACTCTTACATAAACAAGAATGGGAGTTCTAGGTACTTGTAATCTAGCTGATGGAAATATCTTTTAAACTCCCAACAAAGAAGTGTATTTAGTATGACTGTAGCAAATGTAAAGTGACTTTAGGCTTAATGAAGAATTGTCACTGATTTACAGACTGGTTGGGCATTTCAGCTAGTTTTTCCATATCAGAATAACTAGAGCATGGGAGGACTAAAGGAGAGAACACAACTAAACATGTCACGGAAAGAGGAGATCTCAACTACAAAGAAAAATGAAGAACTCTTGTTTATATTGGTTGCTTAAAACATTACATAGCTCTTGAGATACCATATTTCCTACATGTGATTCAAGTGAGTTATGAACTCCCATTTTCACCCATATACAGATTGCACAATCACATTGTTTACACATCCACATTTTTACAAAATGCCATATTAGTAACTGTGGTATTCTGCTACCTTTTCTAGCCTCTACTATCCCCCCTCTCCTGCCCTCCCATCTTCTCTCTCTATCCCTTCTGCTGTAATTTAACGCTTGGGAATTGAAAACCACACTTTAAACTCACTCTCCTCCCCTTTTTCCCTTCTGTCAAATTACTCATCATCTTCTTCTATTTCTCCTCCTCCTCCTCCTCCTTATACCTTTAATTCATTCATCATACACTCATGCATTGGTTCATTCATTCCTTTCACATATGGTGTTGGGCATCCACCTCAGGACCTTTGAAAGTGTGAAGCCAGCACTCTAGTGCTGAGCCAAAACCCCGGCCCTGTCTTTTTGATTTTATGACTGTTTATATGAAATTCAGAATCGCATTCTGCTATGGTTTACTGATATGTGGATTGACCTAGTCCTTGTTTTCTGGGAGACTTTTGGAAAATATACATGAATTATTAGGAGATTGACATGAAGAAACAAAGAGGAAATTCCCCAATTTCTTATTTTTAGAGTACATACTCTGACTCTGCCTACCTACTGTAAAAACTTTTAAACCCTTACTCCCCATTTCTATATCATTGCCAACAAGTGAACATTCACTGCCCTACAAGAAACCAGAGAACTCACATTGAACAATGTTTCCCCAGTAGAGACCAAGACACAATACTTATTAAAAAAATACCCTTGTTATGAGTTAGTAGGTAAAGCTTTATTTGAGTGTTAAATGTGCTCTAATTATGTGTTTGTGTGTTTGTTGATGTGTGTGGTGTGTGGGTGTGTGTGCTTGTGTGTGAAACAAGCACTGAGGTGTAAAATAAATGCAGGATTGCAACGGCCTTCTTCAAAATAAGAAGCAACTTTATCACATTTGAAGCCCAGTGAAGAATCTGCCTGATACTTAACCTACAATTGATTGAAAGGTGAAAAATTCAGGCCTCGAAAAACAAAGCCAACATACATACTGAATCTAATCAGTCTGTCTCACCTGTTTTCTAATCACTCCTTTCAATAAACCTAAATTGCCAGCATAAAACATCAGTTGTTCTAAACGAGTGGACGGATGTCCCCTGTCATGGGCTGTGTAAAATACATGGACGATCCGGCACTGATTGTTATCTAGAATGACTTCTGCCTGAACTACTATTGGAGAATTGTTGCTGATATACTGCGGTTCTTATACCAGTAAACTGGAATGAAGGTAATTTCAGGCTGCAAAGGAATAAATTGATTTTACTAACTGGTTTTTGGAAAACACTGCCATGAAAAATTATCAATATGTTCATAAATGCATCTACATGTCTCTTCACAAGGGTTTTACCTATTGGGGGAGGTGGTGAGGTCTGGATATAACTGAACTGTCCATTAGTAGGTAGAACAATATCATGGGAATCAGAGTGCACATTCCGGTTTGACCTCAATCTAGGTAACATGGATTCATCTCTGTGTAATAGGCCTGCTTCTCAAAAACACAATGTAGAGCTCCAAAAGCAGAACGATACTTTCAGAATACCATGTTATGTTTGTAAATACATAGACAGATAGATATACAGAAATCAAAAATCTGAAAACGGTCTGGAAGTGTACATTTGTATAACTTACAATGTCAGTAGTGGGGGATTAATAGCAGATCAAGAAGACTGTATCTGCATGAGAAATGGTTCAATTTTTGAAGGAGTTTTTTAAATGAAAATGGACAAAAAATTTAAAGGGTTACAGTAAGTGTTGAGAAGTGACTTGGCAAAAGGAGCACAGAGGTGAGAAAGAATTAAGTAGAGTTCAATAGAAACAGGTATAATTTCTGTACACATGACTCCATGAACAGGAGCAAAGGGGACACATAAAGAAATCATAGGACTAAGGAGAGATCAGGATTAGGAGGGTTTGTACTAGTCTAGAAATGCTGACCTGAAAACCAACTAAAGTTTCAACTCCTTCTTTTGAGGAACATTAGCTGTGCCGTGCTTTTCAAAAATGACTTGTCATAACTGATTGATGCCCATGTTAGCAACTCTTCTGAAATTACGTTGAAAGTAGACTAATGTGAGAGTTTCTCTTTAGAGATAATTCAAATTACTTGCATAGGAAGTGGCAGCAGGTCTGGGGATGTTGTAGCTCAGTGGCAGTGACCTTGCCTAGCATGGGGCTGTCCTGCCTTGGACTTTCACCACAAACACATGCAAGGAAAGAAAAGGGAGGGATGGGAGAGAGAAAGTTGGAAGGGAGGAAGGCAAATTTGGAGGGATGGATGGAGGTACAGAAGAAGGAAGAAGAAAAGGAGAAAAACCAGGAAGGGGGAAAAAAGCAGAAAAGGTAGGAAATAGGGAGAGCACAAGGGCAGAAAAAGAACTGAGTCACTCAAACAAAAGGCAAGGGACACAAAGACCAATATAGGCCATAAAAGCTGTTTGAACGGTTTAGTCAGCTTTAGAATTTGAGTGACATCACACTGAATGTTATTATGACTGGATGGAATCTTCCTACTAACCCCGCCTTGGCCTGGCCTAAACCAAATCAAGGGGTGGGTGGCATGGAGAGGAATTCTCTCTGGCTGGAATGGGAGGGACCTAAACATGTGGCACTTGAGAATGCACTGGGTAGGGAAGGGGACAAGACTCCCCTGATGGGAAGTTGAGACAACAAGGCTCCTGGGAGCCCTTGATCATGGCTCACACCGCCATACGCACACCACCCACCATACGCTCAGCCCCTGAAAGGGCTCAAAGTGGTCTGCTCCGTTGCCTGGTGCAGGTGGGAGTTCCTGACCAAACACCTGAGTGTCCACAGCCTGTGTTGGCCTGCCTGGGCAGGCTGTGGTTGTGGTGGCAAGAGCCAAAGCTGTCTTGGCGTGATGGAGGAGCCAAGGGCTGCCTCTCAGCCATACTAGTGGGTGGTTCTGGAAGAAGCACCCAGGGTTGTGGCAGCATTGTCCGAAGACATGAAGCCAGGCCATCTTCCTTATGGCTTTCCTTGGGAGTTGATGATGTGTACAGCTCTTGGATTTTTTGCTGTTCTCTCACTTTTCTGGAGAGCTTTTCAATCGGTTAGTAGCAGGCTTTACATGGGAAGAGAAAAAAGGCTGGCTCTAAATCTTGCTGGACTCATTGAGGCAAAATGTGGACTTCTTGATAAAGTGAGCCTTGTTGAAAAAGAACATAAAGGCTTAGACTCATCTTTAAAGGATTGCAGGTTTGAGAAGGGTTCAAGGGAAGCACAACAGCTGGAGGCAACCTACGAAAAGCTGCATAGGTCCGAATCCAGAAATGGTGTTGAAATGCTCTTTCTAGAAGAAGAGCTCAAAGCACAGAAGGCTAAACATGGTCAACAGGATGAAACGATGGCGCATCTATCAAGAGGGATACAGTCCCTCCAAGGTGAATCTGAATCCCTCAGGTCACAAATAGCTGAAGCCAAAACAAACTGGAGACTCCTTCAAGTGAATGAGGAAGAACTGAAGCTGGCAATCAAAGAGGTTTTGAATGAAGGATCCCTACTTCTGCAAATGCAGAGACCAACAATTCAAGGAGAAGCTGAAGCACAGAGGGAACAAGGAGGTGTCCAATATAAAGCAAAAGTCATATTAGAGGACTCTAAAGTAGCTGGAGAACAAGTTCTAAGGGACACCGAAAATCACATGGAGTCTCTGAGTGACTGCTTGCTGAAGATGAAGGATAGATCTTCTCCAAGCCTGGGAGCCCAAAGGGATGGTGGTCACCTGGAACTGGGAAAGACGAGTGAACCCGAAATTGGTGCTCACTTGGAGGATGAGTCCAAAGGAGCTTTGAGGAACATGGTTTATGGTGATAAGCTAAAGTCCTCCTTAGAAATCTTAAAGGAGGAAGAAATCAAAAATGTACTTTCTCATCTGAAGTGGAGAAAACCACGGAAGACCTTACAGAACACGTTAAAAGTCTGCAGACTGAACAGGCATCCTTGCAGTCAGAAAATGCAGAGCTGCAAAGTGAGAATGAGACCCTACAGAAGAACTTGAAAGTCATGATGGAACGCTATCAAGAAAATACGATGAAACTGCACAGGAAATTAAGAGTGGAGGAAAACTACCGTGTGGAGCAAGAGGAGAAACTTTCCAAAGTCGAAGAAAAGATGAGCCATACAATAAAAGAGCTGGAGACCAACAGAAAGAGAGCCCAATATCTTGAAGAACAATTGCAGAGTACCATTCATTCCTGTCTGGGGAAGATTATTTCCTCTGAGAAAGAAGCACATGCTAGTGAGTTGGCAGCTCGGATTGCTGAAAGAAACCTCAGCTATTTCAGGAAACAAAATGCACGCAACAGACAAAAATTAACTGAGAAGGAGCTGAGATTTGAACTTGTAGGAAAAGATCCCTATGATGCACTGGATGTTTCCAACTCAGCAATGGGCAGAAAGCCTTCTCCAAATGGGCCCTCACCAATAGGTCACCCTTCATCTGAAAGGAGACCTCCTCATTTTGAAAAGAGTGGTCCACTCACACTCTCACCTTTCACTCCAGGGGGAGGAGGAAGAGGGTCAAATGGCCCTGGAGAATCCTCTGGACCATGTGACTAGCAGTAAAGGAAGAGAATCCAGCTGTCATAAGTTCACTGATTTTCAGAGAGCACCTTCTCAGACTGGGCCCCTCTCTCCTCCAGGTGAACAGGCAAGCAGGCTGATGATCCCTACGCCAGGCCAACCATATTCTTCTGATGCACGTCTTCCTCTACAAAGGTAAGATAGGTTTTACTCAAATTGTGGTAGAGCAACACGACCAGGAGAACACAGAATTCCTAATATGCCTCCTTTGGACTCTGATGTGCCTGATTCACCTCTCCATGCTGAAAACCAAGCAACTGGCTCTGGCTCTGTGTTGGCACCTTTCCCTCCAGTCAGTGGTGCCTTGTTTCCAGTTGACCTAAAGAGTCAGTTCCTGAGAAGAGGACCTTTTTTTTCCTCCACCTCTCCCAGGAAACTTGTCTGGGATCCTGGAGATTATTTTCCACCTGACCCGCCACCCACTCCATTTCCAATGTGATGTGTCTATGCAGGGAGGGGGTTTTCCTCACAATCTTCCCCCAACAGCTGGAATTCAGCCCTCTACACCCCCATTCTGAAAGTACAAGTGAGTTCCCTGAAGGGTTCCTTCCACCTGCAAATGAGCCTGTTACTCAACATCCAGAACCAAACAAGAAACCTCATGCTGTTGCTCTCTCTTCAAATGTAATTTGACTTATCTCTCATTTTTAGTTTTTAAGTAACTGCTTTTACTTCAGTAATTGACTATACTTTGGCTCCAATTGAAGCTCAATGAAACAATAATTCTTAAGATATTATTTTGTAAATAAAAATGGTTCACGTAGGAATCTTGTGAGAAAATAATTCCTATTTTATTTTATTCCAGAGAACAGCATTTAATCTGAATAAGCCACTCTTACATAAACAAGAATGGGAGTTCTAGGTACTTGTAATCTAGCTGATGGAAATATCTTTTAAACTCCCAACAAAGAAGTGTATTTAGTATGACTGTAGCAAATGTAAAGTGACTTTAGGCTTAATGAAGAATTGTCACTGATTTACAGACTGGTTGGGCATTTCAGCTAGTTTTTCCATATCAGAATAACTAGAGCATGGGAGGACTAAAGGAGAGAACACAACTAAACATGTCACGGAAACAGGAGATCTCAACTACAAAGAAAAATGAAGACCTCTTGTTTATATTGGTTGCTTAAAACATTACATAGCTCTTGAGATACCATATTTCCTATATTAGATTCAAGTGAGTTATGAATTCCCATTTTCAACCCCTATACAGATTGCACAATCACATTGTTTACACATCCATATTTTTACCAAATTCCATATTAGTACCTGTTGTATTCTGCTACCTTTTCTAGCCTCTACTATCCCCCCTCTCCTGCCCTCCCATCTTCTCTCTCTATCCCATCTGCTGTAATTAAACGCTTGGGAATTGGAAACCACACTTTAAACTCACTCTCCTCCCCTTTTTCCCTTCTGTCAAATTACTCATCATCTTCTTCTATTTCTCCTCCTCCACTTCCTCCTTATACCTTTAATTCATTCATCATACACTCATGCATTGGTTCATTCATTCCTTTCACATATGGTGTTGGGGATCCAACTCAGGACCTTTGAAAGTGTGAAGCCAGCACTCTAGTGCTGAGCCAAAACGCCAGCTCCTGTCTTTTTGATTTTATGACTGTTTATATGAAATTCAGAATCGCATTCTGCTATGGTTTACTGATATGTGGATTGACCTAGTCCTTGTTTTCTGGGAGACTTTTGAAAAATATACATGAATTATTAGGAGATTGAAATGAAGAAACAAAGAGGAAATTCCCCAATTTCTTATTCTTAGAGTCCATACTCTGACTCTGCCTACCTACTGTAAAAACTTTTAAACCCTTACTCCCCATTTCTATATCATTGCCAACAAGTGAACATTCACTGCCCTACAACAAACCAGAGAACTCACATTGAACAATGTTTCCCCAGTAGAGACCAAGACACAATACTTATTAAAAAAATACCCTAGTTATGAGTTAGTAGGTAAACCTTTATTTGAGTGTTAAATGTGCTCTAATTATGTGTTTGTGTGTTTGTTGATGTGTGTGGTGTGTGGGTGTGTGTGCTTGTGTGTGAAACAAGCACTGAGGTGTAAAATAAATGCAGGATTGCAACGGCCTTCTTAAAAATAAGAAGCAACTTTATCACATTTGAAGCCCAGTGAAGAATCTGCCTGATACTTAACCTACAATTGATTGAAAGGTGAAAAATTCAGGCCTCGAAAAACAAAGCCAACATACATACTGAATCTAATCAGTCTGTCTCACCTGTTTTCTAATCACTCCTTTCAATAAACCTAAATTGCCAGCATAAAACATCAGTTGTTCTAAACGAGTGGACGGATGTCCCCTGTCATGGGCTGTGTAAAATACATGGACGATCCGGCACTGATTGTTATCTAGAATGACTTCTGCCTGAACTACTATTGGAGAATTGTTGCTGATATACTGCGATTCTTATACCAGTAAACTGGAATGAAGGTAATTTCAGGCTGCAAAGGAATAAATTGATTTTACTAACTGGTTTTGGAAAACACTGACATGAAAAATTATCAGTATATTCATAAAGGCATCTACATGTCTCTTCACAAGGGGTTTACTTAATTAGGGAGGTGGTGAGGTCTGGATATAACTGAACTGTCCATTAGTAGGTAGAACAATATCATGGGAATCAGAGTGCACATTCCGGTTTGACCTCAATCTAGGTAACATGGATTCATTTCTGTGTAATAGGCCTGCTTCTGAAAAACACAAGGTAGAGCTCCAAAAGCAGAACGATACTTTCAGAACACCATGTTATGTTTGTAAATACATAGACAGATAGATATACAGAAATCAAAAATCTGAAAACGTTCTGGAAGTGTACATTTCTATAACTTACAATGTCAGTAGTGGGGGATTAATAGCAGATTAAGAAGACTGTATCTGCATGAGAAATGGTTCAATTTTTGAAGGAGTTTTTAAATGAAAATGGACAAATATTTAAAGGGTTACCGTAAGTGTTGAGTGAGTTGGCAAAAGGAGCACAGAGGTGAGAAAGAATTAAGTAGAGTTCAATAGAACCAGGTATAATTTCTGTACACATGACTCCATGAAAAGGAGCAAAGGGGACAATTCAAGAAATCATAGGACTAAGGAGAGATCAGGTTTAGGAGGGTTTGTACTAGTCTAGAAATGCTGACCTGAAAACCAACTAAAGTTTCAACTCCTTCTTTTGAGGAACATTAGCTGTGCCGTGCTTTTCAAAAATGACTTGTCATAACTGATTGATGCCCATGTTAGCAACTCTTCTGAAATTACGTTGAAAGTAGACTAATGTGAGAGTTTCTCTTCAGAGATAATTCCAATTACTTGCATAGGATGTGGCAGCAGGTCTGGGGATGTTGTAGCTCAGTGGCAGTGACCTTGCCTAGCTTGGGGCTGGCCTGCCATGGACTTTCACCCCAAACACTTGCAAGAAAAGAAAAGGGAGGGAAGGGAGAGAGAAAGTTGGAAGGGAGGAAGCCAAAGTTGGAGGGATGCAGGGACGTAGAAAAGAAGGAAGAAGAAAAGGAGAAAAACCAGGAAGGGGGGAAGGAAGTAAGGAAGGTAGGAAATAGGGAGAGCACAAGGGCAGAAAAAGGACTGAGTCACTCAAACAAAAGGCAAGGGACACAAAGACCAATATAGGCCATAAAAGTTGTTTGAACAGTTTAGTCAGCTTTAGAATTTGAGTGACATCAAACTGAATGTTATTGTGACTGGATGGAATCTTCCTACGAACCCCGCCTTGGCCTGGCCTAAACCAAATAAAGGGGTGGGTGGCATGGAGAGGAATTCTCTCTGGCTGGAGTGGGAGGGACCTAAACATGTGGCACTTGAGGATGCACTGGGTAGGGAAGGGGACAAGACTCCCCTGATGGGCAGGTGAGACAACAAGGCTCCTGGGAGCCCTTGATCATGGCTCCCACCGCCATACGCACACCACCCACCATACGCTCAGCCCCTGAAGGGGCTCACAGTGGTCTGCTCCGTTGCCTGGTGCAGGTTGGAGTTCCTGACCAAACACCTGAGTGTCTACAGCCTGTGTTGGCCTGCCTGGGCAGGCTGTGGTTGTGGTGGCAAGAGCCAAAGCTGTCTTGGCGTGATGGAGGAGCCAAGGGCTGCCTCTCAGCCATACTAGAGGGTGGTTATGGAAGAAGCACCCAGGGTTGTGGCAGCATTGTCCGAAGACATGAAGCCAGGCCATCTTCCTTATGGCTTTCCTTGGGAGTTGATGATGTGTACAGCTCTTGGATTTTTTGCTATTCTCTCACTTTTCTGGAGAGCTTTTCAATCGGTTAGTAGCAGGCTTTACATGGGAAGAGAAAAAAGGCTGGCTCTAAATCTTGCTGGACTCATTGAGGCAAAATGTGGACTTCTTGATAAAGTGAGCCTTGTTGAAAAAGAACATAAAGGCTTAGACTCATCTTTAAAGGATTGCAGGTTTTAGAAGGGTTCAAGGGAAGCACAACAGCTGGAGGCAACCTACGAAAAGCTGCATAGGTCCGAATCCAGCCATGGCGTTGAAATGCTCTTTCTAGAAGAAGAGCTCAAAGCACAGAAGGCTAAACATGGTAAACAGGATGAAACGATGGCGCATCTATCAAGAGGGATACAGTCCCTCCAAGGTGAATCTGAATCCCTCAGATCACAAATAGCTGAAGCCAAAACAAACTGGAGACTCTTTCAAGTGAATGAGGAAGAACTGAAGCTGGCTATCAAAGAGGTTTTGAATGAAGGATCCCTACTTCTGCAAATGCAGAGACCAACAATTCAAGGAGAAGCTGAAGCACAGAGGGAACAAGGAGGTGTCCAATATAAAGCAAAAGTCATATTAGAGGACTCTAAAGTAGCTGGAGAACAAGTTCTAAGGGACTCCGAAAATCACATGGAGTCTCTGAGTGAATGCTTGCTGAAGATGAAGGATAGATCTTCTCCAAGCCTGGGAGCCCAAAGGGATGGTGGTCACCTGGAACTGGGAAAGACGAGTGAACCCAAAATTGGTGCTCACTTGGAGGATGAGTCCAAAGGAGCTTTGAGGAACATGGTTTATGGTGATAAGCTAAAGTCCTCCTTAGAAATCTTAAAGGAGGAAGAAATCAAAAATGTACTTTCTCATCTGAAGTGGAGAAAACCACGGAAGACCTTACAGAACACGTTAAAAGTCTGCAGACTGAACAGGCATCCTTGCAGTCAGAAAATGCAGAGCTGCAACGTGAGAATGAGACCCTACAGAAGAACTTGAAAGTCATGATGGAACGCTATCAAGAAAATACGATGAAACTGCACAGGAAATTAAGAGTGGAGGAAAACTACCGTGTGGAGCAAGAGGAGAAACTTTCCAAAGTCGAAGAAAAGATGAGCCATACAATAAAAGAGCTGGAGACCAACAGAAAGAGAGCCCAATATCTTGAAGAACAATTGCAGAGTACCATTCATTCCTGTCTGGGGAAGATTATTTCCTCTGAGAAAGAAGCACATGCTAGTGAGTTGGCAGCTCGGATTGCTGAAAGAAACCTCAGCTATTTCAGGAAACAAAATGCACGCAACAGACAAAAATTAACTGAGAAGGAGCTGAGATTTGAACTTGTAGGAAAAGATCCCTATGATGCACTGGATGTTTCCAACTCAGCAATGGGCAGAAAGCCTTCTCCAAATGGGCCCTCACCAATAGGTCACCCTTCATCTGAAAGGAGACCTCCTCATTTTGAAAAGAGTGGTCCACTCACACTCTCACCTTTCACTCCAGGGGGAGGAGGAAGAGGGTCAAATGGCCCTGGAGAATCCTCTGGACCATGTGACTAGCAGTAAAGGAAGAGAATCCAGCTGTCATAAGTTCACTGATTTTCAGAGAGCACCTTCTCAGACTGGGCCCCTCTCTCCTCCAGGTGAACAGGCAAGCAGGCTGATGATCCCTACGCCAGGCCAACCATATTCTTCTGATGCACGTCTTCCTCTACAAAGGTAAGATAGGTTTTACTCAAATTGTGGTAGAGCAACACGACCAGGAGAACACAGAATTCCTAATATGCCTCCTTTGGACTCTGATGTGCCTGATTCACCTCTCCATGCTGAAAACCAAGCAACTGGCTCTGGCTCTGTGTTGGCACCTTTCCCTCCAGTCAGTGGTGCCTTGTTTCCAGTTGACCTAAAGAGTCAGTTCCTGAGAAGAGGACCTTTTTTTTCCTCCACCTCTCCCAGGAAACTTGTCTGGGATCCTGGAGATTATTTTCCACCTGACCCGCCACCCACTCCATTTCCAATGTGATGTGTCTATGCAGGGAGGGGGTTTTCCTCACAATCTTCCCCCAACAGCTGGAATTCAGCCCTCTACACCCCCATTCTGAAAGTACAAGTGAGTTCCCTGAAGGGTTCCTTCCACCTGCAAATGAGCCTGTTACTCAACATCCAGAACCAAACAAGAAACCTCATGCTGTTGCTCTCTCTTCAAATGTAATTTGACTTATCTCTCATTTTTAGTTTTTAAGTAACTGCTTTTACTTCAGTAATTGACTATACTTTGGCTCCAATTGAAGCTCAATGAAACAATAATTCTTAAGATATTATTTTGTAAATAAAAATGGTTCACGTAGGAATCTTGTGAGAAAATAATTCCTATTTTATTTTATTCCAGAGAACAGCATTTAATCTGAATAAGCCACTCTTACATAAACAAGAATGGGAGTTCTAGGTACTTGTAATCTAGCTGATGGAAATATCTTTTAAACTCCCAACAAAGAAGTGTATTTAGTATGACTGTAGCAAATGTAAAGTGACTTTAGGCTTAATGAAGAATTGTCACTGATTTACAGACTGGTTGGGCATTTCAGCTAGTTTTTCCATATCAGAATAACTAGAGCATGGGAGGACTAAAGGAGAGAACACAACTAAACATGTCACGGAAACAGGAGATCTCAACTACAAAGAAAAATGAAGACCTCTTGTTTATATTGGTTGCTTAAAACATTACATAGCTCTTGAGATACCATATTTCCTATATTAGATTCAAGTGAGTTATGAATTCCCATTTTCAACCCCTATACAGATTGCACAATCACATTGTTTACACATCCATATTTTTACCAAATTCCATATTAGTACCTGTTGTATTCTGCTACCTTTTCTAGCCTCTACTATCCCCCCTCTCCTGCCCTCCCATCTTCTCTCTCTATCCCATCTGCTGTAATTAAACGCTTGGGAATTGGAAACCACACTTTAAACTCACTCTCCTCCCCTTTTTCCCTTCTGTCAAATTACTCATCATCTTCTTCTATTTCTCCTCCTCCACCTCCTCCTTATACCTTTAATTCATTCATCATACACTCATGCATTGGTTCATTCATTCCTTTCACATATGGTGTTGGGGATCCAACTCAGGACCTTTGAAAGTGTGAAGCCAGCACTCTAGTGCTGAGCCAAAACGCCAGCACCTGTCTTTTTGATTTTATGACTGTTTATATGAAATTCAGAATCGCATTCTGCTATGGTTTACTGATATGTGGATTGACCTAGTCCTTGTTTTCTGGGGGACTTTTGAAAAATATACATGAATTATTAGGAGATTGAAATGAAGAAACAAAGAGGAAATTCCCCAATTTCTTATTCTTAGAGTCCATACTCTGACTCTGCCTACCTACTGTAAAAACTTTTAAACCCTTACTCCCCATTTCTATATCATTGCCAACAAGTGAACATTCACTGCCCTACAACAAACCAGAGAACTCACATTGAACAATGTTTCCCCAGTAGAGACCAAGACACAATACTTATTAAAAAAATACCCTAGTTATGAGTTAGTAGGTAAACCTTTATTTGAGTGTTAAATGTGCTCTAATTATGTGTTTGTGTGTTTGTTGATGTGTGTGGTGTGTGGGTGTGTGTGCTTGTGTGTGAAACAAGCACTGAGGTGTAAAATAAATGCAGGATTGCAACGGCCTTCTTAAAAATAAGAAGCAACTTTATCACATTTGAAGCCCAGTGAAGAATCTGCCTGATACTTAACCTACAATTGATTGAAAGGTGAAAAATTCAGGCCTCGAAAAACAAAGCCAACATACATACTGAATCTAATCAGTCTGTCTCACCTGTTTTCTAATCACTCCTTTCAATAAACCTAAATTGCCAGCATAAAACATCAGTTGTTCTAAACGAGTGGACGGATGTCCCCTGTCATGGGCTGTGTAAAATACATGGACGATCCGGCACTGATTGTTATCTAGAATGACTTCTGCCTGAACTACTATTGGAGAATTGTTGCTGATATACTGCGATTCTTATACCAGTAAACTGGAATGAAGGTAATTTCAGGCTGCAAAGGAATAAATTGATTTTACTAACTGGTTTTGGAAAACACTGACATGAAAAATTATCAGTATATTCATAAAGGCATCTACATGTCTCTTCACAAGGGGTTTACTTAATTAGGGAGGTGGTGAGGTCTGGATATAACTGAACTGTCCATTAGTAGGTAGAACAATATCATGGGAATCAGAGTGCACATTCCGGTTTGACCTCAATCTAGGTAACATGGATTCATTTCTGTGTAATAGGCCTGCTTCTGAAAAACACAAGGTAGAGCTCCAAAAGCAGAACGATACTTTCAGAACACCATGTTATGTTTGTAAATACATAGACAGATAGATATACAGAAATCAAAAATCTGAAAACGTTCTGGAAGTGTACATTTCTATAACTTACAATGTCAGTAGTGGGGGATTAATAGCAGATTAAGAAGACTGTATCTGCATGAGAAATGGTTCAATTTTTGAAGGAGTTTTTAAATGAAAATGGACAAATATTTAAAGGGTTACCGTAAGTGTTGAGGAGTGAGTTGGCAAAAGGAGCACAGAGGTGAGAAAGAATTAAGTAGAGTTCAATAGAACCAGGTATAATTTCTGTACACATGACTCCATGAACAGGAGCAAAGGGGACAATTCAAGAAATCATAGGACTAAGGAGAGATCAGGTTTAGGAGGGTTTGTACTAGTCTAGAAATGCTGACCTGAAAACCAACTAAAGTTTCAACTCCTTCTTTTGAGGAACATTAGCTGTGCCGTGCTTTTCAAAAATGACTTGTCATAACTGATTGATGCCCATGTTAGCAACTCTTCTGAAATTACGTTGAAAGTAGACTAATGTGAGAGTTTCTCTTCAGAGATAATTCCAATTACTTGCATAGGATGTGGCAGCAGGTCTGGGGATGTTGTAGCTCAGTGGCAGTGACCTTGCCTAGCTTGGGGCTGGCCTGCCATGGACTTTCACCCCAAACACTTGCAAGAAAAGAAAAGGGAGGGAAGGGAGAGAGAAAGTTGGAAGGGAGGAAGCCAAAGTTGGAGGGATGCAGGGACGTAGAAAAGAAGGAAGAAGAAAAGGAGAAAAACCAGGAAGGGGGGAAGGAAGTAAGGAAGGTAGGAAATAGGGAGAGCACAAGGGCAGAAAAAGGACTGAGTCACTCAAACAAAAGGCAAGGGACACAAAGACCAATATAGGCCATAAAAGTTGTTTGAACAGTTTAGTCAGCTTTAGAATTTGAGTGACATCAAACTGAATGTTATTGTGACTGGATGGAATCTTCCTACGAACCCCGCCTTGGCCTGGCCTAAACCAAATAAAGGGGTGGGTGGCATGGAGAGGAATTCTCTCTGGCTGGAGTGGGAGGGACCTAAACATGTGGCACTTGAGGATGCACTGGGTAGGGAAGGGGACAAGACTCCCCTGATGGGCAGGTGAGACAACAAGGCTCCTGGGAGCCCTTGATCATGGCTCCCACCGCCATACGCACACCACCCACCATACGCTCAGCCCCTGAAGGGGCTCACAGTGGTCTGCTCCGTTGCCTGGTGCAGGTTGGAGTTCCTGACCAAACACCTGAGTGTCTACAGCCTGTGTTGGCCTGCCTGGGCAGGCTGTGGTTGTGGTGGCAAGAGCCAAAGCTGTCTTGGCGTGATGGAGGAGCCAAGGGCTGCCTCTCAGCCATACTAGAGGGTGGTTATGGAAGAAGCACCCAGGGTTGTGGCAGCATTGTCCGAAGACATGAAGCCAGGCCATCTTCCTTATGGCTTTCCTTGGGAGTTGATGATGTGTACAGCTCTTGGATTTTTTGCTATTCTCTCACTTTTCTGGAGAGCTTTTCAATCGTTTAGTAGCAGGCTTTACATGGGAAGAGAAAAAAGGCTGGCTCTAAATCTTGCTGGACTCATTGAGGCAAAATGTGGACTTCTTGATAAAGTGAGCCTTGTTGAAAAAGAACATAAAGGCTTAGACTCATCTTTAAAGGATTGCAGGTTTTAGAAGGGTTCAAGGGAAGCACAACAGCTGGAGGCAACCTACGAAAAGCTGCATAGGTCCGAATCCAGCCATGGCGTTGAAATGCTCTTTCTAGAAGAAGAGCTCAAAGCACAGAAGGCTAAACATGGTAAACAGGATGAAACGATGGCGCATCTATCAAGAGGGATACAGTCCCTCCAAGGTGAATCTGAATCCCTCAGATCACAAATAGCTGAAGCCAAAACAAACTGGAGACTCTTTCAAGTGAATGAGGAAGAACTGAAGCTGGCTATCAAAGAGGTTTTGAATGAAGGATCCCTACTTCTGCAAATGCAGAGACCAACAATTCAAGGAGAAGCTGAAGCACAGAGGGAACAAGGAGGTGTCCAATATAAAGCAAAAGTCATATTAGAGGACTCTAAAGTAGCTGGAGAACAAGTTCTAAGGGACTCCGAAAATCACATGGAGTCTCTGAGTGAATGCTTGCTGAAGATGAAGGATAGATCTTCTCCAAGCCTGGGAGCCCAAAGGGATGGTGGTCACCTGGAACTGGGAAAGACGAGTGAACCCAAAATTGGTGCTCACTTGGAGGATGAGTCCAAAGGAGCTTTGAGGAACATGGTTTATGGTGATAAGCTAAAGTCCTCCTTAGAAATCTTAAAGGAGGAAGAAATCAAAAATGTACTTTCTCATCTGAAGTGGAGAAAACCACGGAAGACCTTACAGAACACGTTAAAAGTCTGCAGACTGAACAGGCATCCTTGCAGTCAGAAAATGCAGAGCTGCAAAGTGAGAATGACACCCTACAGAAGAACTTGAAAGTCATGATGGAACGCTATCAAGAAAATACGATGAAACTGCACAGGAAATTAAGAGTGGAGGAAAACTACCGTGTGGAGCAAGAGGAGAAACTTTCCAAAGTCGAAGAAAAGATGAGCCATACAATAAAAGAGCTGGAGACCAACAGAAAGAGAGCCCAATATCTTGAAGAACAATTGCAGAGTACCATTCATTCCTGTCTGGGGAAGATTATTTCCTCTGAGAAAGAAGCACATGCTAGTGAGTTGGCAGCTCGGATTGCTGAAAGAAACCTCAGCTATTTCAGGAAACAAAATGCACGCAACAGACAAAAATTAACTGAGAAGGAGCTGAGATTTGAACTTGTAGGAAAAGATCCCTATGATGCACTGGATGTTTCCAACTCAGCAATGGGCAGAAAGCCTTCTCCAAATGGGCCCTCAGCAATAGGTCACCCTTCATCTGAAAGGAGAACTCCTCATTTTGAAAAGAGTGGTCCACTCACACTCTCACCTTTCACTCCAGGGGGAGGAGGAAGAGGGTCAAATGGCCCTGGAGAATCCTCTGGACCATGTGACTAGCAGTAAAGGAAGAGAATCCAGCTGTCATAAGTTCACTGATTTTCAGAGAGCACCTTCTCAGACTGGGCCCCTCTCTCCTCCAGGTGAACAGGCAAGCAGGCTGATGATCCCTACGCCAGGCCAACCATATTCTTCTGATGCACGTCTTCCTCTACAAAGGTAAGATAGGTTTTACTCAAATTGTGGTAGAGCAACACGACCAGGAGAACACAGAATTCCTAATATGCCTCCTTTGGACTCTGATGTGCCTGATTCACCTCTCCATGCTGAAAACCAAGCAACTGGCTCTGGCTCTGTGTTGGCACCTTTCCCTCCAGTCAGTGGTGCCTTGTTTCCAGTTGACCTAAAGAGTCAGTTCCCGAGAAGAGGACCTTTTTTTTCCTCCACCTCTCCCAGGAAACTTGTCTGGGATCCTGGAGATTATTTTCCACCTGACCCGCCACCCACTCCATTTCCAATGTGATGTGTCTATGCAGGGAGGGGGTTTTCCTCACAATCTTCCCCCAACAGCTGGAATTCAGCCCTCTACACCCCCATTCTGAAAGTACAAGTGAGTTCCCTGAAGGGTTCCTTCCACCTGCAAATGAGCCTGTTACTCAACATCCAGAAACAAACAAGAAACCTCATGCTGTTGCTCTCTCTTCAAATGTAATTTGACTTATCTCTCATTTTTAGTTTTTAAGTAACTGCTTTTACTTCAGTAATTGACTATACTTTGACTCCAATTGAAGCTCAATGAAACAATAATTCTTAAGATAGTATTTTGTAAATAAAAATGGTTCACGTAGGAATCTTGTGAGAAAATAATTCCTATTTTATTTTATTCCAGAGAACAGCATTTAATCTGAATAAGCCACTCTTACATAAACAAGAATGGGAGTTCTAGGTACTTGTAATCTAGCTGATGGAAATATCTTTTAAACTCCCAACAAAGAAGTGTATTTAGTATGACTGTAGCAAATGTAAAGTGACTTTAGGCTTAATGAAGAATTGTCACTGATTTACAGACTGGTTGGGCATTTCAGCTAGTTTTTCCATATTAGAATAACTAGAGCATGGGAGGACTAAAGGAGAGAACACAACTAAACATGTCACGGAAACAGGAGATCTCAACTACAAAGAAAAATGAAGACCTCTTGTTTATATTGGTTGCTTAAAACATTACATACCTCTTGACATACCATATTTCCTACATTAGATTCAAGTGAGTTATGAATTCCCATTTTCAACAACTATACAGATTGCACAATCACATTGTTTACACATCCATATTTTTACCAAATTCCATATTAGTACCTGTTGTATTCTGCTACCTTTTCTAGCCTCTACTATCCCCCCTCTCCTGCCCTCCCATCTTCTCTCTCTATCCCATCTGCTGCAATTAAACGCTTGGGAATTGGAAACCACACTTTAAACTCACTCTCCTCCCCTTTTTCCCTTCTTTCAAATTACTCATCATCTTCTTCTATTTCTGCTCCTCCACCTCCTCCTTATACCTTTAATTCATTCATCATACACTCATGCATTGGTTCATTCATTCCTTTCACATATGGTGTTGGGGATCCAACTCAGGACCTTTGAAAGTGTGAAGCCAGCACTCTAGTGCTGAGCCAAAACGCCAGCACCTGTCTTTTTGATTTTATGACTGTTTATATGAAATTCAGAATCGCATTCTGCTATGGTTTACTGATATGTGGATTGACCTAGTCCTTGTTTTCTGGGAGACTTTTGAAAAATATACATGAATTATTAGGAGATTGAAATGAAGAAACAAAGAGGAAATTCCCCAATTTCTTATTCTTAGAGTCCATACTCTGACTCTGCCTACCTACTGTAAAAACTTTTAAACCCTTACTCCCCATTTCTATATCATTGCCAACAAGTGAACATTCACTGCCCTACAACAAACCAGAGAACTCACATTGAACAATGTTTCCCCAGTAGAGACCAAGACACAATACTTTTTAAAAAAATACCCTTGTTATGAGTTAGTAGGTAAACCTTTATTTGAGTGTTAAATGTGCTCTAATTATGTGTTTGTGTGTTTGTTGATGTGTGTGGTGTGTGGGTGTGTGTGCTTGTGTGTGAAACAAGCACTGAGGTGTAAAATAAATGCAGGATTGCAACGGCCTTCTTAAAAATAAGAAGCAACTTTATCACATTTGAAGCCCAGTGAAGAATCTGCCTGATACTTAACCTACAATTGATTGAAAGGTGAAAAATTCAGGCCTCGAAAAACAAAGCCAACATACATACTGAATCTAATCAGTCTGTCTCACCTGTTTTCTAATCACTCCTTTCAATAAACCTAAATTGCCAGCATAAAACATCAGTTGTTCTAAACGAGTGGACGGATGTCCCCTGTCATGGGCTGTGTAAAATACATGGACGATCCGGCACTGATTGTTATCTAGAATGACTTCTGCCTGAACTACTATTGGAGAATTGTTGCTGATATACTGCGATTCTTATACCAGTAAACTGGAATGAAGGTAATTTCAGGCTGCAAAGGAATAAATTGATTTTACTAACTGGTTTTGGAAAACACTGACATGAAAAATTATCAGTATATTCATAAAGGCATCTACATGTCTCTTCACAAGGGGTTTACTTAATTAGGGAGGTGGTGAGGTCTGGATATAACTGAACTGTCCATTAGTAGGTAGAACAATATCATGGGAATCAGAGTGCACATTCCGGTTTGACCTCAATCTAGGTAACATGGATTCATTTCTGTGTAATAGGCCTGCTTCTGAAAAACACAAGGTAGAGCTCCAAAAGCAGAACGATACTTTCAGAACACCATGTTATGTTTGTAAATACATAGACAGATAGATATACAGAAATCAAAAATCTGAAAACGTTCTGGAAGTGTACATTTCTATAACTTACAATGTCAGTAGTGGGGGATTAATAGCAGATCAAGAAGACTGTATCTGCATGAGAAATGGTTCAATTTTTGAAGGAGTTTTTAAATGAAAATGGACAAAAAATTTAAAGGGTTACCGTAAGTGTTGAGGAGTGAGTTGGCAAAAGGAGCACAGAGGTGAGAAAGAATTAAGTAGAGTTCAATAGAACCAGGTATAATTTCTGTACACATGACTCCATGAACAGGAGCAAAGGGGACAATTCAAGAAATCATAGGACTAAGGAGAGATCAGGTTTAGGAGGGTTTGTACTAGTCTAGAAATGCTGACCTGAAAACCAACTAAAGTTTCAACTCCTTCTTTTGAGGAACATTAGCTGTGCCGTGCTTTTCAAAAATGACTTGTCATAACTGATTGATGCCCATGTAAGCAACTCTTCTGAAATTACGTTGAAAGTAGACTAATGTGAGAGTTTCTCTTCAGAGATAATTCCAATTACTTGCATTGGATGTGGCAGCAGGTCTGGGGATGTTGTAGCTCAGTGGCAGTGACCTTGCCTAGCTTGGGGCTGGCCTGCCATGGACTTTCACCCCAAACACTTGCAAGAAAAGAAAAGGGAGGGAAGGGAGAGAGAAAGTTGGAAGGGAGGAAGCCAAAGTTGGAGGGATGCAGGGACGTAGAAAAGAAGGAAGAAGAAAAGGAGAAAAACCAGGAAGGGGGGAAGGAAGTAAGGAAGGTAGGAAATAGGGAGAGCACAAGGGCAGAAAAAGGACTGAGTCACTCAAACAAAAGGCAAGGGACACAAAGACCAATATAGGCCATAAAAGTTGTTTGAACAGTTTAGTCAGCTTTAGAATTTGAGTGACATCAAACTGAATGTTATTGTGACTGGATGGAATCTTCCTACGAACCCCGCCTTGGCCTGGCCTAAACCAAATAAAGGGGTGGGTGGCATGGAGAGGAATTCTCTCTGGCTGGAGTGGGAGGGACCTAAACATGTGGCACTTGAGGATGCACTGGGTAGGGAAGGGGACAAGACTCCCCTGATGGGCAGGTGAGACAACAAGGCTCCTGGGAGCCCTTGATCATGTCTCCCACCGCCATACACACACCACCCACCATACGCTCAGCCCCTGAAGGGGCTCACAGTGGTCTGCTCCGTTGCCTGGTGCAGGTTGGAGTTCCTGACCAAACACCTGAGTGTCCACAGCCTGTGTTGGCCTGCCTGGGCAGGCTGTGGTTGTGGTGGCAAGAGCCAAAGCTGTCTTGGCGTGATGGAGGAGCCAAGGGCTGCCTCTCAGCCATACTAGTGGGTGGTTCTGGAAGAAGCACCCAGGGTTGTGGCAGCATTGTCCGAAGACATGAAGCCAGGCCATCTTCCTTATGGCTTTCCTTGGGAGTTGATGATGTGTACAGCTCTTGGATTTTTTGCTGTTCTCTCACTTTTCTGGAGAGCTTTTCAGTCGGTTAGTAGCAGGCTTTACATGGGAAAAGAAAAAAGGCTGGCTCTAAATCTTGCTGGACTTATTGAGGCAAAATGTGGACTTCTTGATAAAGTGAGCATTGTTGAAAAAGAACATAAAGGCTTAGACTCATCTTTAAAGGATTTCAGGTTTGAGAAGGGTTCAAGGGAAGCACAACAGCTGGAGGCAACCTACGTAAAGCTGCATAGGTCCGAATCCAGCCATGGCGTTGAAATGCTCTTTCTAGAAGAAGAGCTCAAAGCACAGAAGGCTAAACATGGTCAAGAGGTTGAAACGATGGCGCATCTATCAAGAGGGATACAGTCCCTCCAAGGTGAATCTGAATCCCTCAGATCAAAAGTAGCTGAAGCCAAAACAAACTGGAGACTCTTTCAAGTGAATGAGGAAGAACTGAAGCTGGCAATCAAAGAGGTTTTGAATGAAGGATCCCTACTTCCGCAAACGCAGAGACCAACAATACAAGGAGAAGCTGAAGCACAGAGGGAACAAGGAGGTGTCCAATATAAAGCAAAAGTCATATTAGAGGACTCTAAAGTAGCTGGAGAACAAGTTCTAAGGGACACAGAAAATCACATGGAGTCTCTGAGTGAATGCTTGCTGAAGATGAAGGATAGATCTTCTCCAAGCCTGGGAGCCCAAAGGGATGGTGTTCACCTGGAACTGGGAAAGACGAGTGAACCCGATTTTGGTGCTCACTTGGAGGATGAGTCCAAAGGAGCTTTGAGGAACCTGGTTTATGGTGATAAGCTAAAGGCCTCCTTAGAAATCTTGTAAGAAGGAAGAAATCAAAAATGTACTTTCTCATCTGAAGTGGAGAAAACCACGGAAGACCTTACAGAACACCTTAAAAGTCTGCAGACTGAACAGGCATCCTTGCAGTCAGAAAATGCACAGCTGCAAAGTGAGAATGAGACAGTACAGAAGAACTTGAAACTGCACAGGAAATTAAGAGTGGAGGAAAACTACCGTGTGGAGCAAGAGGAGAAACTTTCCAAAGTCGAAGAAAAGATGAGCCATACAATAAAAGAGCTGGAGACCTACAGAAAGAGAGCCCAATATCTTGAAGAACAATTGCAGAATACCATTCATTCCTGTCTGGGGAAGATTATTTCCTCTGAGAAAGAAGCACATGCTAGTGAGTTGGCAGCTCGGATTGCTGAAAGAAACCTCAGCTATTTCAGGAAACAAAATGCACGCAACAGACAAAAATTAACTGAGAAGGAGCTAAGATTTGTACTTGTAGGAAAAGATCCATTATGATGCACTGGATGTTTCCAACTCAGCAATGGGCAGAAAGCCTTCTCCAAATGGGCCATCACCAATAGGTCACCCTTCATCTGAAAGGAGACCTCCTCATTTTGAAAAGAGTGGTCCACTCACACTCTCACCTTTCACTCCAGTGGGATTAGGAAGAGGGTCAAGGGGCCCTGGAGAATCCTCTGGACCATGCGACTAGCAATAAAGGAAGAGAATCCAGCTGTCATAAGTTCACTGATTATCAGAGAGCACCTTCTCAGACTGGGCCCCTCTCTCCTCCAGGGGAAGAGGCCAGCAGGCTGATGATCCCTCCGCCAGGGCAACCATATTCTTCTGATGCACGTCTTCCTCTACAAAGGTAAGATAGGTTTTACTCAAATTGTGGTAGAGCAACACGACCAGCAGAACACAGAATTCGTAATATGCCTCCTTTGGACTCTGATGTGCCTGATTCACCTCTCCATGCTGAAAACCAAGCACCTGGCTCTGGCTCTGTGTTGGCACCTTACCCTCCAGTCAGAGGTGCCTTGTTTCCAGTTGACCCAAGGAGTCAGTTCCTGTGAAGAGGACCTTTTTTTTCCTCCACCTCTCCCAGGAAACTTGTCTGGGAAACTTGAGATTATTTTCCACCTGACCCGCCACCCACTCCATTTCCAATGTGATGTGTCTATGCAGGGAGGGTGTTTTCCTCACAATCTTCTCCCAACAGCTGGAATTCAGCCCTCTACACCCCCATTCTGAAAGTACACGTGAGTTCCCTGAAGGGTTCCTTCCACCTGCAAATGAGCCTGTTACTCAACATCCAGAACCAAACAAGAAACCTCATGCTGTTGCTCTCTCTTCAAATGTAATTTGACTTATCTCTCATTTTTAGTTTTTAAGTAACTGCTTTTACTTCAGTAATTGACTATACTTTGGCTCCAATTGAAGCTCAATGAAACAATAATTCTTAAGATAGTATTTTGTAAATAAAGATGGTTTACGTAGGAATCTTCTGAGTAAATTATTCCTATTTTATTTTATTCCAGAGAACAGCATTTAATCTGATGAAGCCACTCTTACATAAACAAGAATGGGAGTTCTAGGTACTTGTAATCTAGCTGATGGAAATATCTTTTAAACTCCCAACAAAGAAGTGTATTTAGTATGACTGTAGCAAATGTAAAGTGACTTTAGGCTTAATGAAGAATTGTCACTGATTTACAGACTGGTTGGGCATTTCAGCTAGTTTTTCCACATCAGAATAACTAGAGCATGGGAGGCCTAAAGGAGAGAACACAACTAAACATGTCACGGAAACAGGAGATCTCAACTACAAAGAAAAATGAAGACCTCTTGTTTATATTGGTTGCTTAAAACATTACATAGCTCTTGACATACCATATTTCCTACATTAGATTCAAGTGAGTTATGAACTCCCATTTTCACCCCATATACAGATTGCACAATCACATTGTTTACACATCCACATTTTTACCAAATGCCATATTAGTACCTGTTGTATTCTGCTACCTTTTCTAGCCTCTACTATCGCCCCTCTCCTGCCCTCCCATCTTCTCTCTCTATCCCATCTGCTGTAATTTAACGCTTGGGAATTGGAAACGACACTTTAAACTCACTCTCCTACACTTTTTCCCTTCTGTCAAATTACTCATCATCTTTTTCTATTTCTCCTCCTCCTCCTCCTCCTTATAACTTTAATTCATTCATCATACACTCATGCATTGGTTCATTCATTCATTTCACATATGGTGTTGGGGATCCAACTCAGGACCTTTGAAAGTGTGAAGCCAGCACTCTAGTGCTGAGCCAAAACCCAGCGCCTGTCTTTTTGATTTTATGACTGTTTATATGAAATTCAGAATCGCATTCTGCTATGGTTTACTGATATGTGGATTGACCTAGTCCTTGTTTTCTGGGAGACTTTTGGTAAATATACATGAATTATTAGGAGATTGAAATGAAGAAACAAAGAGGAAATTCCCCAATTTCTTATTTTTAGAGTCCATACTCTGACTCTGCCTACCTACTGTAAAAACTTTTAAACCCTTACTCCCCATTTCTATATCATTGCCAACAAGTGAACATTCACTGCCCTACAACAAACCAGAGAACTCACATTGAACAATGTTTCCCCAGTAGAGACCAAGACACAATACTTATTAAAAAAAACCCTAGTTATGAGTTAGTAGGTAAACCTTTATTTGAGTGTTAAATGTGCTCTAATTATGTGTTTGTGTGTTTGTTGATGTGTGTGGTGTGTGGGTGTGTGTGCTTGTGTGTGAAACAAGCACTGAGGTGTAAAATAAATGCAGGATTGCAACGGCCTTCTTAAAAATAAGAAGCAACTTTATCACATTTGAAGCCCAGTGAAGAATCTGCCTGATACTTAACCTACAATTGATTGAAAGGTGAAAAATTCAGGCCTCGAAAAACAAAGCCAACATAAATACTGAATCTAATCAGTCTGTCTCACCTGTTTTCTAATCACTCCTTTCAATAAACCTAAATTGCCAGCATAAAACATCAGTTGTTCTAAACGAGTGGACGGATGTCCCCTGTCATGGGCTGTGTAAAATACATGGATGATCCGGCACTGATTGTTATCTAGAATGAGTTCTGCCTGAACGACTATTGGAGAATTGTTGCTGATATACTGCGGTTCTTATACCAGTAAACTGGAATGAAGGTAATTTCAGGCTACAAAGGAATAAATTGATTTTACTAACTGGTTTTTGGAAAACACTGCCATGAAAAATTATCAATATGTTCATAAAGGCATCTACATGTCTCTTCACAAGGGTTTTACTTAATGGGGGAGGTGGTGAGGTCTGGATATAACTGAACTGTCCATTAGTAGGTAGAACAATATCATGGGAATCAGAGTGCACATTCCGGTTTGACCTCAATCTAGGTAACATGGATTCATCTCTGTGTAATAGGAATGCTTCTGAAAAACACAATGTAGAGCTTCAAAAGCAGAATGATACTTTCAGAATACCATGTTATGTTTGTAAATACATAGACAGATAAATATACAGAAATCAAAAATCTGAAAACGGTCTGGAAGTGTACATTTCTATAACTTACAATGTCAGTAGTGGGGGATTAATAGCAGATCAACAAGACTGTATCTGCATGAGAAATGGTTCAATTTATGAAGGAATTTTTTAAATGAAAATGGACAAAATATTTAAAGGGTTACAGTAAGTGTTGAGGAGTGACTTGGCAAAAGGAGCACAGAGGTGAGAAAGAATTAAGTAGAGTTCAATAGAACCAGGTATAATTTCTGTACACATGACTCCATGAACAGGAGCAAAGGGGACACTTCAAGAAATCATAGGACTAAGGAGAGATCAGGATTAGGAGGGTTTGTACTAGTCTAGAAATGCTGACCTGAAAACCAACTAAAGTTTCAACTCCTTCTTTTGAGGAACATTAGCTGTGCCGTGCTTTTCAAAAATGACTTGTCATAACTGATTGATGCCCATGTTAGCAACTCTTCTGAAATTACGTTGAAAGTAGACTAATGTGAGAGTTTCTCTTTAGAGAGAATTCAAATTACTTGCATAGGAAGTGGCAGCAGGTCTGGGGATGTTGTAGCTCAGTGGCAGTGACCTTGCCTAGCTTGGGGCTGGCCTGCCATGGACTTTCACCCCAAACACTTGCAAGAAAAGAAAAGGGAGGGAAGGGAGAGAGAAAGTTGGAAGGGAGGAAAGCAAAGTTGGAGGGATGGATGGAGGTATAAAAGAAGGAAGAAGAAAAAAAGAAAAACCAGAATGGGGGGAAGGAAGCAAGGAAGGTAGGAAATAGGGAGAGCACAAGGGCAGAGAAAGGATTGAGTCACTCAAACAAAAGGCAAGGGACACATTGACCAATATAGGCCATAAAAGCTGTTTGAACAGTTTAGTCAGCTTTAGAATTTGAGTGACATCAAACTGAATGTTATTATGACTGGATGGAATCTTCCTACTAATCCCGCCTTGGCCTGGCCTAAACCAAATCAAGGGGTGGGTGGCATGGAGAGTAATTCTCTCTGGCTGGAGTGGGAGGGACCAAAACATGTGGCACTTGAGGATGCACTGTGTAGGGAAGGGGACAAGACTCCCCTGATGGGCAGTTGAGACAACAAGGCTCCTGGGAGCCCTTGATCATGGCTCCCACCGCCATACGCACACCACCCACCATACGCTCAGCCCCTGAAGGGGCTCACCGTGGTCTGCTCCGTTGCCTGGTGCAGGTTGGAGTTCCGGACCAAACACCTGAGTGTCCACAGCCTGTGTTGGCCTGCCTGGGCAGGCTGTGGTTGTGGTGGCAAGAGCCAAAGCTGTCTTGGCGTGATGGAGGAGCCAAGGGCTGCCTCTCAGCCATACTAGTGGGTGGTTCTGGAAGAAGCACCCAGGGTTGTGGCAGCATTGTCCGAAGACATGAAGCCAGGCCATCTTCCTTATGGCTTTCCTTGGGAGTTGATGATGTGTACAGCTCTTGGATTTTTTGCTGTTCTCTCACTTTTCTGGAGAGCTTTTCAGTCGGTTAGTAGCAGGCTTTATGTGGGAAGAGAAAAAAGGCTGGCTCTAAATCTTGCTGGACTTATAGAGACAAAATGTGGACTTCTTGATAAAGTGAGCCTTGTTGAAAAAGAACATAAAGGCTTAGACTCATCTTTAAAGGATTGCAGGTTTGAGAAGGGTTCAAGGGAAGCACAAAAGCTGGAGGAAACCTATGAAAAGCTGCATAGGTCCGAATCCAGCCATGGCGTTGAAATGCTCTTTCTAGAAGAGAGCTCAAAGCACAGAAGGCTAAACATGGTCAACAGGATGAAACGATGGCGCATCTATCAAGAGGGATACAGTCCCTACAAGGTGAATCTGAATCCCTCAGATCACAAATAGCTGAAGCTAAAACAAACTGGAGACTCTTTCAAGTGAATGTGGAAGAACTGAAGCTGGCAATCAAAGAGGTTTTGAATGAAGGATCCCTACTTCCGCAAACGCAGAGACCAACAATACAAGGAGAAGCTGAAGCACAGAGGAAACAAGGAGGTGTCCAATATAAAGCAAAAATCATATTAGAGGACTCTAAAGTAGCTGGAGAACAAGTTCTAAGGGACACCGAAAATCACATGGAGTCTCTGAGTGAATGCTTGCTGAGGATGAAGGATAGATCATCTCCAAGCCTGGGAGCCCAATGGGATGGTGATCACCTGGAACTGGGAAAGACGAGTGAACGCGAAATTGGTGCTCACTTGGAGGATGAGTCCAAAGCAGCTTTGAGGAACCTGGTTTATGGTGATAAGCTAAAGGCCTCCTTAGAAATCTTGGAAGGAGGAAGAAATCAAAAATGTACTTTCTCATCTGAAGTGGAGAAAACCACGGAAGACCTTACAGAACACCTTAAATGTCTGCAGACTGAACAGGCATCCTTGCAGTCAGAAAATGCACAGCTGCAAAGTGAGAATGAGACCCTACAGAAGAACTTGAAAGTCATGATGGAATGCTATCAAGAAAATACGATGAAACTGCACAGGAAATTAAGAGTGGAGGAAAACTACCGTGTGGAGCAAGTGGAGAAACTTTACAAAGTTGAAGAAAAGATGAGCCATACAATAAAAGAGCTGGAGACCTACAGAAAGAGAGCCCAATATCTTGAAGAACAATTGCAGAATACCATTCATTCCTGTCTGGGGAAGATTATTTCCTCTGAGAAAGAAGCACTTGCTAGTGAGTTGGGAGCTCGGATTGCTGAAAGAAACCTCAGCTATTTCAGGAAACAAAATGCACGCAACAGACAAAAATTAACTGAGAAGGAGCTGAGATTTGAACTTGTAGGAAAAGATCAATATGATGCACTGGATGTTTCCAACTCAGCAATGGGCAGAAAGCCTTCTCCAAATGGGCCATCACCAATAGGTCACCCTTCATCTGAAAGGAGACCTCCTCATTTTGAAAAGAGTGGTCCACACACACTCTCACCTTTCACTCCAGTGGGAGGAGGAAGAGGGTCAAGGGGCCCTGGAGAATCCTCTGGACCATGCGACTAGCAGTAAAGGAAGAGAATCCAGCTGTCATAAGTTCACTGATTTTCAGAGAGCACCTTCTCAGACTGGGCCCCTCTCTCCTCTAGGGGAACAAGCCAGCAGGCTGATGATCCCTCCGCCAGGCCAACCATATTCTTCTGATGCACGTCTTCCTCTACAAAGGCAAGATAGGTTTTACTCAAATTGTGGTAGAGCATCGCGACCAGCAGAACACAGAATTCCTAATATGCCTCCTTTGGACTCTGATGTGCCTGATTCACCTCTCCATGCTGAAACCCAAGCAACTGGCTCTGGCTCTGTGTTGGCACCTTTCCCTCCAGTCAGAGGTGCCTTGTTTCCAGTTGACCCAAGGAGTCAGTTCCTGAGAAGAGGACCTTTTTTTCCCTCCACCTCTCCCAGGAAACTTGTCTGGGAACCTGGAGATTATTTTCCACCTGACCCGCCACCCACTCCATTTCCAATGTGATGTGTCTATGCAGGGAGGGTGTTTTCCTCACAATCTTCCACCAACAGCTGGAATTCAGCCCTCTACACGCCCATTCTGAAAGTACAAGTGTGTTCCCTGAAGGGTTCCTTCCACCTGCAAATGAGCCTGTTACTCAACATCCAGAACCAAACAAGAAACCTCATGCTGTTGCTCTCTCTTCAAATGTAATTTGACTTACCTCTCATTTTTAGTTTTTAAGTAACTGCTTTTACTTCAGTAATTGACTATACTTTGGCTCCAATTGAAGCTCAATGAAACAATAATTCTTAAGATAGTATTTTGTAAATAAAGATGGTTTATGTAGGAATCTTCTGAGTAAATTATTCCTATTTTATTTTATTCCAGAGAACAGCATTTAATCTGATGAAGCCACTCTTACATAAACAAGAATGGGAGTTCTAGGTACTTGTAATCTAGCTGATGGAAATATCTTTTAAACTCCCAACAAAGAAGTGTATTTAGTATGACTGTAGCAAATGTAAAGTGACTTTAGGCTTAATGAAGAATTGTCACTGATTTACACACTGGTTGGGCATTTCAGCTAGTTTTTCCATATCAGAATAACTAGAGCATGGGAGGGCTAAAGGAGAGAACACAACTAAACATGTCACGGAAACAGGAGATCTCAACTACAAAGAAAAATGAAGACCTCTTGTTTATATTGGTTGCTTAAAACATTACATAGCTCTTGAGATACCATATTTCCTACATTAGATTCAAGTGAGTTATGAATTCCCATTTTCACCCCATATACAGATTGCACAATCACATTGTTTACACATCCACATTTTTACAAAATGCCATATTAGTACCTGTTGTATTCAGCTACCTTTTCTAGACTGTACTATCCCCCCTCTCCTGCCCTCCCATCTTCTCTCTCTATCCCATCTGCTGTAATTTAACCCTTGGGAATTGGAAACCACACTTTAAACTCACTCTCCTCCCCTTTTTCCCTTCTGTCAAATTACTCATCATCTTCTTCTATTTCTCCTCCTCCTGCTCCTCCTTATACCTTTAATTCATTCATCATACACTCATGCATTGGTTCATTCATTCCTTTCACATATGGTGTTGGGGATCCAACTCAGGACCTTTGAAAGTGTGAAGCCAGCACTCTAGTGCTGAGCCAAAACCCCAGCACCTGTCTTTTTGATTTTATGACTGTTTATATGAAATTCAGAATCACATTCTGCTATGGTTTACTGATATGTGGATTGACCTAGTCCTTGTTTTCTGGGAGACTTTTGGAAAATATACATGAATTATTAGGAGATTGAAATGAAGAAACAAAGAGGAAATTCCCCAATTTCTTATTCTTAGAGTCCATACTCTGACTCTGCCTACCTACTGTAAAAACTTTGAAACCCTTACACCCCATTTCTATATCATTGCCAACAAGTGAACATTCACTGCCCTACAACAAACCAGAGAACTCACCTTGAACAATGTTTCCCCAGTAGAGACCAAGACACAATACTTATTAAAAAAATACCCTAGTTATGAGTTAGTAGGTAAAGCTTCATTTGAGTGTTAAATGTGCTCTAATTATGTGTTTGTGTGTTTGTTGATGTGTGTGGTGTGTGGGTGTGTGTGCTTGTGTGTGAAACAAGCACTGAGGTATAAAATAAATGCAGGATTGCAACGGCCTTCTTAAAAATAAGAAGCAACTTTATCACATTTGAAGCCCAATGAAGAATCTGCCTGATACTTAACCGACAATTAATTGAATTGTGAAAAATTCAGGCCTCGAAAAACAAAGCCAACATACATACTGAATCTAATCAGTCTGTCTCACCTGTTTTCTAATCACTCATTCAATAAACCTAAATTGCCAGCATAAAACATCAGTTGTTCTAAACGAGTGGACGGATGTCCCCTGTCATGGGCTGTGTAAAATACATGGACGATCCGGCACTGATTGTTATCTAGAATGACTTCTGCCTGAACAACTATTGGAGAATTGTTGCAGATATACTGCGGTTCTTATACCAGTAAACTGGAATGAAAGTAATTTCAGGCTGCAAAAAATTAAATTGATTTTACTAACTGGTTTTTGGAAAACACTGCCATGAAAAATTATCAATATGTTCATAAAGGCATCTACATGTCTCTTCACAAGGGTTTTACTTAATGGGGGAGGTGGTGAGGTCTGGATATAACTGAACTGTCCATTAGTAGGTAGAACAATATCATGGGAATCAGAGTGCACATTCCGGTTTGACCTCAATCTAGGTAACATGGATTCATCTCTGTGTAATAGGCCTGCTTCTGAAAAACACAATGTAGAGCTCCAAAAGCAGAACGATACTTTCAGAATACCATGTTATGTTTGTAAATACATAGACAGATAGATATACAGAAATCAAAAATCTGAAAACGGTCTGGAAGTGTACATTTCTATAACTTACAATGACAGTAGTGGGGGATTAATAGCAGATCAAGAAGACTGTATCTGCATGAGAAATGGTTCAATTTATGAAGGAATTTTTTAAATGAAAATGGACAAAAAATTTAAAGGGTTACAGTAAGTGTTGAGGAGTGACTTGGCAAAAGGAGCACAGAGGTGAGAAAGAATTAAGTAGAGTTCAATAGAACCAGGTATAATGTCTGTACACATGACTCCATGAACAGGAGCAAAGGGGACACTTCAAGAAATCATAGGACTAAGGAGAGATCAGGATTAGGAGGGTTTGTACTAGTCTAGAAATGCTGACATGAAAACCAACTAAAGTTTCAACTCCTTCTTTTGAGGAACATTAGTTGTGCCGTGCTTTTCAAAAATGACTTGTCATAACTGATTGATGCCCATGTTAGCAACTCTTCTGAAATTACGTTGAAAGTAGACTAATGTGAGAGTTTCTCTTTAGAGATAATTCCAATTACTTGCATAAGATGTACAGCAGGTCTGGGGATGTTGCAGCTCAGTGGCAGTGACCTTGCCTAGCTTGGGGCTGGCCTGCCATGGACTTTCACCTCAAACACTTGCAAGAAAAGAAAAGGGAGGGAAGGGAGAGAGAAAGTTGGAAGGGAGGAAGGCAAAGTTGGAGGGATGGATGGAGGTATAAAAGAAGGAAGAAGAAAAGGAGAAAAACAAGGAAGGGGGGAAGGAAGCAAGGAAGGTAGGAAATAGGGAGAGCACAAGGGCAGAAAAAGGACTGAGTCACTCAAACAAAAGGCAAGGGACACAAAGACCAATATAGGCCAAAAAAGTTTTTTGAACAGTTTAGTCAGCTTTAGAATTTGAGTGATATCAAACTGAATGTTATTGTGACTGGATGGAATCTTCTTACGAACCCCGCCTTGGCCTGGCCTAAACCAAATCAAGGGGTGGGTGGCATGGAGAGGAATTCTCTCTGGCTGGAGTGGGAGGGACCTAAACATGTGGCACTTGAGGATGCACTGGGTAGGGAAGGGGACAAGACTCCCCTGATGGGCAGGTGAGACAACAAGGCTCCTGGGAGCCCTTGATCATGGCTCCCACCGCCATACGCACTCCACCCACCATACGCTCAGCGCCTGAAGGGGCTCACAGTGGTCTGCTCCGTTGCCTGGTGCAGGTTGGAGTTCCTGACCAAACACCTGAGTGTCCACAGCCTGTGTTGGCCTGCCTGGGCAGGCTGTGGTTGTGGTGGCAAGAGCCAAAGCTGTCTTGGCGTGATGGAGGAGCCAAGGGCTGCCTTTCAGCCATACTAGTGCGTGGTTCTGGAAGAAGCACCCAGGGTTGTGGCAGCATTGTCCGAAGACATGAAGCCAGGCCATCTTCCTTATGGCTTTCCTTGGGAGTTGATGATGTGTACAGCTCTTGGATTTTTTGCTGTTCTCTCACTTTTCTGGAGAGCTTTTCAGTCGGTTAGTAGCAGGCTTTACGTGGGAAGAGAAAAAAGGCTGGCTCTAAATCTTGCTGGACTTATTGAGGCAAAATGTGGACTTCTTGATAAAGTGAGCCTTGTTGAAAAAGAACATAAAGGCTTAGACTCATCTTTAAAGGATTGCAGGTTTGAGAAGGGTTCAAGGGAAGCACAACAGCTGGAGGCAACCTACGTAAAGCTGTATAGGTCCGAATCCAGTCATGGCGTTGAAAGGCTCTTTCTAGAAGAAGAGCTCAAAGCACAGAAGGCTAAACATGGTCAAGAGGTTGAAATGATGGCGCATCTATCAAGAGGGATACAGTCCCTCCAAGGTGAATCTGAATCCCTCAGATCACAAATAGCTGAAGCCAAAACAAACTGGAGACTCTTTCAAGTGAATGAGGAAGAACTGAAGCTGGCAATCAAAGAGGTTTTGAATGAAGGATCCCTACTTCTGCAAACGCAGAGACCAACAATACAAGGAGAAGCTGAAGCACAGAGGGAACAAGGAGGTGTCCAATATAAAGCAAAAGTCATATTAGAGGACTCTAAAGTAGCTGGAGAACAAGTTCTAAGGGACACCGAAAATCACATGGAGTCTCTGAGTGAATGCTTGCTGAAGATGAAGGATAGATCTTCTCCAAGCCTGGGAGCCCAAAGGGATGGTGGTCACCTGGAACTGGGAAAGACGAGTGAACCCGATTTTGGTGCTCACTTGGAGGATGAGTCCAAAGGAGCTTTGAGGAACCTGGTTTATGGTGATAAGCTAAAGGCCTCCCTAGAAATCTTGGAAGAAGGAAGAAATCAAAAATGTACTTTCTCATCTGAAGTGGAGAAAACCACGGAAGACCTTACAGAACACCTTAAAAGTCTGCAGACTGAACAGGCATCCTTGCAGTCAGAAAATGCACAGCTGCAAAGTGAGAATGAGACCCTACAGAAGAACTTGAAACTGCACAGGAAATTAAGAGTGGAGGAAAACTACCATGTGGAGCAAGAGGAGAAACTTTCCAAAGTCGAAGAAAAGATGAGCCATACAATAAAATAGCTGGAGATCTACAGAAAGAGAGCCCAATATCTTGAAGAACAATTGCAGAGTACCATTCATTCCTGTCTGGGGAAGATTATTTCCTCTGAGAAAGAAGCACATGCTAGTGAGTTGGCAGCTCGGATTGCTGAAAGAAACCTCAGCTATTTCAGGAAACAAAATGCACGCAACAGACAAAAATTAACTGAGAAGGAGCTAAGATTTGTACTTGTAGGAAAAGATCCCTATAATGCACTGGATGTTTCCAACTCAGCAATGGGCAGAAAGCCTTCTAAAAATGGGCCATCACCAATAGGTCACCCTTCATCTGAAAGGAGACCTCCTCATTTTGAAAAGAGTGGTCCACTCACACTCTCACCTTTCACTCCAGTGGGAGGAGGAAGAGGGTCAAGGGTCCCTGGAGAATCCTCTGGACCATGCGACTAGCAATAAAGGCAAAGAATCCAGCTGTCATAAGTTCACTGATTTTCAGAGAGCACCTTCTCAGACTGGGCCCCTCTCTCCTCCAGGGGAAGAGGCCAGCAGGCTGATGATCCCTCCGCCAGGCCAACCATATTCCTCTGATGCACGTCTTCCTCTACAAAGGTAAGATAGATTTTACTCAAATTGTGGTAGAGCAACAAGACTAGCAGAACACAGAATTCCTAATATGCCTCCTTTGGACTCTGATGTGCCTGATTCACCTCTCCATGCTGAAAACCAAGCAACTGGCTCTGGCTCTGTGTTGGCACCTTTCCCTCCAGTCAGAGGTGCCTTGTTTCCAGTTGACCTAAGGAGTCAGTTCCTGAGAAAAGGACCTTTTTTTTCCTCCACCTCTCCCAGGAAACTTGTCTGGGAACCTGGAGATTATTTTCCACCTGACCCGCCACCCACTCCATTTCCAATGTGATGTGTCTATGCAGGGAGGGGGTTTTCCTCACAATCTTCCCCCAACAGCTGGAATTCAGCCCTCTACACCCCCATTCTGAAAGTACAAGTGAGTTCCCTGAAGGGTTCCTTCCACCTGCAAATGAGCCTGTTACTCAACATCCAGAACCAAACAAGAAACCTCATGCTGTTGCTCTCTCTTCAATGTAATTTGACTTATCTCTCATTTTTAGTTTTTAGTAACTGCTTTTACTTCAGTAATTGACTATACTTTGGCTCCAATTGAAGCTCAATGAAACAATAATTCTTAAGATAGTATTTTGCAAATAAAGATGGTTCACGTAGGAATCTTCTGAGTAAATTATTCCTATTTTATTTTATTCCAGAGAACAGCATTTAATCTGATGAAGCCACTCTTACATAAACAAGAATGGGAGTTCTAGGTACTTGTAATCTAGCTGATGGAAATATCTTTTAAACTCCCAACAAAGAAGTGTATTTAGTATGACTGTAGCAAATGTAAAGTGACTTTAGGCTTAATGAAGAATTGTCACTGATTTACAGACTGGTTGGGCATTTCAGCTAGTTTTTCCATATCAGAATAACTAGAGCATGGGAGGGCTAAAGGAGAGAACACAACTAAACATGTCACGGAAACAGGAGATCTCAACTACAAAGAAAAATGAAGACCTCTTGTTTATATTGGTTGCTTAAAACATTACATAGCTCTTGAGATACCATATTTCCTACATTAGATTCAAGTTAGTTATGAACTCCCATTTTAACCCCATATACAGATTGCACAATCACATTGTTTACACATCCACATTTTTACCAAATTCCATATTAGTAACTGTTGTATTCTGCTACCTTTTCTAGCCTCTACTATCCCCCCTCTCCTGCCCTCCCATCTTCTCTCTCTATCCCATCTGATGTAATTTAACGCTTGGGAATTGGAAACCACACTTTAAACTCACTCTCCTCCCCTTTTTCCCTTCTGTCATTATTACTCATCATCTTCTTCTATTTCTCCTCCTCCTCCTCCTCCTCCTTATACCTTTAATTCATTCATCATACACTCATGCATTGGTTCATTCATTCCTTTCACATATGGTGTTGGGGATCCAACTCAGGACCTTTGAAAGTGTGAAGCCAGCACTCTAGTGCTAAGCCAAAATCCCAGCACCTGTCTTTTTGATTTTATGACTGTTTATATGAAATTCAGAATCGCATTCTGCTATGGTTCACTGCTATGTGGATTGACCTAGTCCTTGTTTTCTGGGAGACTTTTGGAAAATATACATGAATTATTAGGCAATAGAAATGAAGAAACAAAGATGAAATTCCCCAATTTCTTATTCTTAGAGTCCATACTCTGACTCTACCTACCTATTGAAAAAAATTTAAACCCTTACTCCCCATTTCTATATCATTGCCAACAAGTGAACATTCACTGCCCTACAACAAACCAGAGAACTCACATTGAACAATGTTTCCCCAGTAGAGACCAAGACACAATACTTATAAAAAAATACCCTAGTTATGAGTTAGCAGGTAAAGCTTTATTTGAGTGTTAAATGTGCTCTAATTATGTGTTTGTGTTTTTGTTGATGTGTGTGGTTTGTGGGTGTGTGTGCTTGTGTGTGAAACAAGCACTGAGGTGTAAAATAAATGCAGGATTGCAACGGCCATCTTAAAAATAAGAAGCAACTTTATCACATTTGAAGCCCAGTGAAGAATCTGCCTGATACTTAACCTACAATTAATTGAAATGTGAAAAATTCAGGCCTCGAAAAACAAAGCCAACATACATACTGAATCTAATCAGTCTGACTCACCTGTTTTCTAATCATTCCTTTCAATAAACCTAAATTGCCAGCATAAAACATCAGTTGTTCTAAACGAGTGGACGGATGTCCCCTGTCATGGGCTGTGTAAAATACATGGACGATCCGGCTCTGATTGTTATCTAGAATGACTTCTGCCTGAACTACTATTGGAGAATTGTTGCTGATATACTGCGGTTCTTATACCAGTAAACTGGAATGAAGGTAATTTCAGGCTGCAAAGGAATAAATTGATTTTACTAACTGGTTTTTGGAAAACACTGCCATGAAAAATTATCAATATGTTCATAAAGGCATCTACATGTCTTTTCACAAGGGTTTTACTGAATGGGGGAGGTGGTGAGGTCTGGATATAACTGAACTGTCCATTAGTAGGTAGAAGAGTATCATGGGAATCAGAGTGCACATTCCGGTTTGACCTCAATCTAGGTAACATGGATTCATCTCTGTGTAATAGGCCTGCTTCTGAAAAACACAATGTCGAGCTCCAAAAGCAGAACGACACTTTCAGAATACCATGTTATGTTTGTAAATACATAGACAGATAGATATACAGAAATCAAAAATCTGAAAACGGTCTGGAAGTGTACATTTCTATAATTTACAATGTCAGTAGTGGGGGATTAATAGCAGATCAAGAAGACTGTATCTGCATGAGAAATGCTTCAATTTTTGAAGGAGTTTTTTAAATGAAAATGGACAAAAAATTTAAAGGGTTACAGTAAGTGTTGAGGAGTGACTTGACAAAACGAGCACAGAGGTGAGAAAGAATTAAGTAGAGTTCAATAGAACCAGGTATAATTTCTGTACACATGACTCCATGAACAGGAGCAAAGGGGACACTTCAAGAAATCATAGGACTAAGGAGAGATCAGGATTAGGAGGGTTTGTACTAGTCTAGAAATGCTGACCTGAAAACCAACTAAAGTTTCAACTCCTTCTTTTGAGGAACATTAGCTGTGCCGTGCTTTTCAAAAATGACTTGTCATAACTGATTGATGCCCATGTTAGCAACTCTTCTGAAATTACGTTGAAAGTAGACTAATGTGAGAGTTTCTCTTTAGAGATAATTCTAATTACTTGCATAGGAAGTGGCAGCAGGTCTGGGGATGTTGTAGCTCAGTGGCAGTGACCTTGACTAGCTTGTGGCTGGCCTGCCATGGACTTTCACCCCAAACACTTGCAAGAAAAGAAAAGGGAGGGAAGGGAGAGAGAAAGTTGGAAGGGAGGAAGCCAAAGTTGGAGGGATGCAGGGACGTAGAAAAGAAGGAAGAAGAAAAGGAGAAAAACCAGGAAGGGGGGAAGGAAGCAAGGAAGGTAGGAAATAGGGAGAGCACAAGGGCAGAAAGAGGACTGAGTCACTCAAACAAAAGGCAAGGGACACAAAGACCAATATAGGCCATAAAAGCTGTTTGAACAGTTTAGTCACCTTTA
Source organism: Callospermophilus lateralis (assembly GCF_048772815.1). NCBI lineage: Eukaryota > Metazoa > Chordata > Mammalia > Rodentia > Sciuridae > Callospermophilus > Callospermophilus lateralis. The sequence continues at coordinate 382,497 of NW_027512598.1, read as the reverse complement.
GAATTTGAGTGACATCAAACTGAATGTTATTGTGACTGGATGGAATCTTCCTACTAATCCCACCGTGGCCTGGCCTAAACCAAATCAAGGAGTGGGTGGCATGGAGAGGAATTCTCTCTGGCTGCAGTGGAAGGGACCCAAACATGTGGCACTTGAGGATGCACTGGGTAGGGAAGGGGACAAGACTCCCCTGATGGTCAGTTGAGACAACAAGGCTCCTGGGAGCCCTTGATCATGGCTCCCACCGCCATACGCACACCACCCACCACACGCTCCGCCCCTGAAGGAGCTCACAGTGGTCTGCTCCATTGCCTGGTGCAGGTTGTAGTTCCGGACCAAACACCTGAGTGTCCACAGCCTGTGTTGGCCTGCCTGGGCAGGCTGTGGTTGTGGTGGCAAGAGCCAAAGCTGTCTTGGTGTGATGGAGGAGCCAAGGGCTGCCTCTCAGCCATATTAGTGGGTGGTTCAGGAAGAAGCACCCAGGGTTGTGGCAGCATTGTCCGAAGACATGAAGCCAGGCCATCTTCCTTATGGCTTTCCTTGGGAGTTGATGATGTGTACAGCTCTACGATTTTTTGGTGTTCTCTCACTTTTCTGGAGAGCTTTTCATTCGGTTAGTAGCAGGCTTTACGTGGGAAGAGAAAAAAGGCTGGCTCTAAATCTTGCTGGAAATGTGAACTTCTTGATAAAGTGAGCCTTGTTGAAAAAGAACATAAAGGCTTAGACTCATCTTTAAAGGATTGCAGGTTTGAGAAAAGTTCAAGGGAAGCACAACAGCTGGAGGCAACCTACGAAAAGCTGCATAGGTCCGAATCCAGCCATGGCGTTGAAATGCACTTTCTAGAAGAAGAGCTCAAAGCACAGAAGGCTAAACATGGTCAACAGGATGAAACGATGGCGCATCTATCAAGAGGGATACAGTCCCTCCAAGGTGAATCTGAATCCCTCAGATCACAAATAGCTGAAGCTAAAACAAACTGGAGACTCTTTCAAGTGAATGAGGAAAAACTGAAGCTGGCAATCAAAGAGGTTTTGAATGAAGGATCCCTACTTCCGCAAACGCAGAGACCAACAAAACAAGGAGAAGCTGAAGCACAGAGGGAACAAGGAGATGTCCAATATAAAGCAAAAATCATATTAGAGGACTCTAAAGTAGCTGGAGAACAAGTTCTAAGGGACACCGAAAATCACATGGAGTCTCTGAGTGAATGCTTGCTGAAGATGAAGGATAGATCTTCTCCAAGCCTGGGAGCCCAAAGGGATGGTGGTCACCTGGAACTGGGAAAGACGAGTGAACCCGAAATTGGTGCTCACTTGGAGGATGAGTCCAAAGGAGCTTTGAGGAACCTGGTTTATGGTGATAAGCTAAAGGCCTCCTTAGAAATCTTGGAAGGAGGAAGAAATCAAAAATGTACATTCTCATCTGAAGTGGGGAAAACCACGGAAGACCTTACAGAACACCTTAAAAGTCTGCAGACTGAACAGGCATCCTTGCAGTCAGAAAAAGCACAGCTACAAAGTGAGAATGAGACCCTACAGAAGAACTTGAAAGTCATGATGGAACGCTATCAAGAAAATACGATGAAACTGCACAGGAAATTAAGAGTGGAGGAAAACTACCGTGTGGAGCAAGAGGAGAAACTTTCCAAAGTCGAAGAAAAGATGAGCCATACAATAAAAGAGCTGGAGACCTACAGAAAGAGAGCCCGATATCTTGAAGAACAATTGCAGAGAAGAATTCATTCCTGTCTGGGGAAGATTATTTCCTCTGAGAAAGAAGCACATGCTAGTGAGTTGGCAGCTTGGATTGCTGAAAGAAACCTCAGCTATTTCAGGAAACAAAATGCACGCAACAGACAAAAATTAACTGAGAAGGAGCTGAGATTTGAACTTGTAGGAAAAGATCCCTATGATGCACTGCATGTTTCCAACTCAGCAATGGGAAGAAAGCCTTCTCCAAATGGGCCATCACCAATAGGTCACCATTCATCTGAAAGGAGACCTCCTCATTTTGAAAAGAGTGGTCCACTCACACTCTCACCTTTCACCCCAGTGGGAGGAGGAAGAGGGTCAAGGGGCCCTGGAGAATCCTCTGGACCATGCGAATAGCAGTAAAGGAAGAGAATCCAGCTGTCATAAGTTCACCGATTTTCAGAGAGCACCTTCTCAGACTGGGCCACTCTCTCCTCCAGGGGAACAGGCCAGCAGGCTGATGATCCCTCCGCCAGGCCAACCATATTCTTCTGATGCACGTCTTCCTCTACAAAGGCAAGATAGGTTTTACACAAATTGTGGTAGAGCATCGGGACGAGCAGAAAACAGAATTCCTAATGTGCCTCCTTTGGACTCTGATGTGCCTGATTCACCTCTCCATGCTGAAAACCAAGCAACTGGCTCTGGCTCTGTGTAGGCACCCTTCCCTCCAGTCAGAGGTGCCTTGTTTCCAGTTGACCCAAGGAGTCAGTTCCTGAGAAGAGGACCTTTTTTTTCCTCCACCTCTCCCAGGAAACTTGTCTGGGAACCTGGAGATTATTTTCCACCTGACCCGCCACCCACTCCATTTCCAATGTGATGTGTCTATGCAGGGAGGGGTTTTCATCACAATCTTCCCCCAACAGCTGGAATTCAGCCCTCTACACCCCCATTCTGAAAGTACAAGTGAGTTCCCTGAAGGGTTCCTTCCACCTGCAAATGAGCCTCTTACTCAACATCTAGAACCAAACAAGAAACCTCATGCTGTTGCTCTCTCTTCAAATGTAATTTGACTTATCTCTCATTTTTAGTTTTTAAGTAACTGCTTTTACTTCAGTAATTGACTATACTTTGGCTCCAATTGAAGCTCAATGAAACAATAATTCTTAAGATAGTATTGTGTAAATAAAGATGGTTTACGGAGAAATCTTCTGAGTAAATTATTCCTATTTTATTTTATTCCAGAGAACAGCATTTAATCTGATGAAGCCACTCTTACATAAACAAGAATGGGAGTTCTAGGTACTTGTAATCTAGCTAATGGAAATATCTTTTAAACTCCGAAAAAAGAAGTGTATTTAGTATGACTGTAGCAAATGTAAAGTGACTTTAGGCTTAATGAAGAATTGTCACTGATTTACAGACTGGTTGGGCATTTCGGCTAGTTTTTCCATATCAGAATAACTAGAGCATGGGAGGACTAAAGGAGAGAACACATCTAAACATGTCACGGAAACAGGAGATCTCAACTACAAAGAAAAATGAAGACCTCTTGTTTATATTGGTTGCTTAAAACATTACATAGCTCTTGACATACCATATTTCCTACATTAGATTCAAGTGAGTTATGAACTCCCATTTTCACCCCATATACAGATTGCACAATCACATTGTTTACACATCCACATTTTTACCAAATTCCATATTAGTAACTGTTGTATTCTGCTACCTTTTCTAGCCTCTACTATCCCCCCTCTCCTGCCCTCCCATCTTCTCTCTCTATCCCATCTGATGTAATTTAACGCTTGGGAATTGGAAACCACACTTTAAACTCACTCTCCTCCCCTTTTTCCCTTCTGTCATTATTACTCATCATCTTCTTCTATTTCTACTCCTCCTCCTCCTCCTTATACCTTAATTCATTCATCATACACTCATGCATTGGTTCATTCATTCCTTTCACATATGGTGTTGGGGATCCAACTCAGGACCTTTGAAAGTGTGAAGCCAGCACTCTAGTGCTGAGCCAAAACCCCAGCACCTGTCTTTTTGATTTTATGACTGTTTATATGAAATTCAGAATCGCATTCTGCTATGGTTTACGGATATGTGGATTGACCTAGTCCTTGTTTTCTGGGAGACTTTTGGAAAATATACATGAATTACTAGGAGATTGAAATGAAGAAACAAAGAGGAAATTACCCAATTTCTTATTTTTAGAGTCCATACTCTGACTCTGCCTACCTACTGTAAAAACTTTTAAACCCTTACTCCCCATTTCTATATCATTGCCAACAAGTGAACATTCACTGCCCTACAACAAACCAGAGAACTCACATTGAACAATGTTTCCCCAGTAGAGACCAAGACAAAATACTTATTAAAAAAATACCCTAGTTATGAGTTAGTAGGTAAAGCTTTATTTGAGTGTTAAATGTGCTCTAATTATGTGTTTGTGTGTTTGTTGATGTGTGTGGTGTGTGGGTGTGTGTGCTTGTGTGTGAAACAAGCACTGAGGTGTAAAATAAATGCAGGATTGCAACGGCCTTCTTAAAAATAAGAAGCAACTTTATCACATTTGAAGCCCAGTGAAGAATCTGCCTGATACTTAACCTACAATTAATTGAAATGTGAAAAATTCAGGCCTCGAAAAACAAAGCCAACAGACACACTGAATCTAATCAGTCTGTCTCACCTCTTTTCTAATCACCCCTTTCAATAAACCTAAATTGCCAGCATAAAACATCAGTTGTTCTAAACGAGTGGACGGATGTCCCCTGTCATGGGCTGTGTAAAATACATGGACGATCCGGCACTGATTGTTATCTAGAATGACTTCTGCCTGAACTACTATTGGAGAATTGTTGCTGATATACTGCGGTTCTTATACCAGTAAACTGGAATGAAGGTAATTTCAGGCTGCAAAGGAATAAATTGATTTTACTAACTGGTTTTTGGAAAACACTGCCATGAAAAATTATCAATATGTTCATAAAGGCATCTACATGTCTCTTCACAAGGGTTTTACTTAATGGGGGAGGTGCTGAGGTCTGGATATAACTGGACTGTCCATTAGTAGGTAGAACAATATAATGGGAATCAGAGTGCACATTCCGGTTTGATCTCAATGTAGGTAACATGGATTCATCTCTGTGTAATAGGCCTGCTTCTGAAAAACACAAAGTAGAGCTCCAAAAGCAGAACGATACTTTCAGAATACCATGTTATGTTTGTAAATACATAGACAGATAGATATACAGAAATCAAAAATCTGAAAACGGTCTGGAAGTGTACATTTCTATAACTTACAATGTCAGTAGTGGGGGATTAATAGCAGATCAAGAAGACTGTATCTGCATGAGAAATGGTTCAATTTTTGAAGGAGTTTTTTAAATGAAAATGGACAAAAAATTTAAAGGGTTACAGTAAGTGTTGAGGAGTGACTTGGCAAAAGGAGCACAGAGGTGAGAAAGAATTAAGTAGAGTTCAATAGAACCAGGTATAATTTCTGTACACATGACTCCATGAACAGGAGCAAAGGGGACACTTAAAGAAATCATAGGACTAAGGAGAGATCAGGATTAGGAGGGTTTGTACTAGTCTAGAAATGCTGACCTGAAAACCAACTAAAGTTTCAACTCCTTCTTTTGAGAAATATTAGCTGTGCCGTGCTTTTCAAAAATGACTTGTCATAACTGATTGAGGCCCATGTTAGCAACTCTTCTGAAATTACGTTGAAAGTAGACTAATGTGAGAGTTTCTCTTTAGAGATAATACCAATTACTTGCATAGGAAGTGGCAGCAGGTCTGGGGATGTTGTAGCTCAGTGGCAGTGACCTTGCCTAGCTTCGGGCTGGCCTGCCATGGACTTTCACCCCAAACACTTGCAAGAAAAGAAAAGGGAGGGAAGGGAGAGAGAAAGTTGGAAGGGAATAAGGCAAAGTTGGAGGGATGGATGGAGGTATAAAAGAAGGAAGAAGAAAAGGAGAAAAACCAGGAAGGGGGGAAGGAAGCAAGGAAGGTAGGAAATAGGGAGAGCACAAGGGCAGAAAAAGGACTGAGTCACTGAAACAAAAGGCAAGGGACACAAAGACCAATATAGGCCATGAAAGCTGTTTGAACAGTTTAGTCAGCTTTAGAATTTGAGTGACATCAAACTGAATGTTATTGTGACTGGATGGAATCTTCCTACTAACCCCGCCTTGGCCTGGCCTAAACCAAATCAAGGAGTGGGTGGCATGGAGAGGAATTCTCTCTGGCTGCAGTTTAAGGGACCCAAACATGTGGCACTTGAGGATGCACTGGGTAGGGAAGGGGACAAGACTCCCCTGATGGGCAGTTGAGACAACAAGGTTCCTGGGAGCCCTTGATCATGGCTCCCACTGCCATACTCACACCACCCACCATACGCTCAGCCCCTGAAGGGGCTCACAGTGGTCTGCTCCGTTGCCTGGTGCAGGTTGGAGTTCCGGACCAAACACCTGAGTGTCCACAGCCTGTGGTGGCCTGCCTGGGCAGGCTGTGGTTGTGGTGGCAAGAGCCAAAGCTGTCTTGGCGTGATGGAGGAGCCAAGGGCTGCCTCTCAGCCATACTAGTGGGTGGTTCTGGAAGAAGCACCCAGGGTTGTGGCAGCATTGTCAGAAGACATGAAGCCAGGCCATCTTCCTTATGGCTTTCCTTGGGAGTTGATGATGTGTACAGCTCTTGGATTTTTTGCTGTTCTCTCACTTTTCTGGAGAGCTTTTCAGTCGGTTAGTAGCAGGCTTTACGTGGGAAGAGAAAAAAGGCTGGCTCTAAATCTTGCTGGACTTATTGAGGCAAAATGTGGACTTCTTGATAAAGTGAGCATTCTTGAAAAAGAACATAAAGGCTTAGACTCATCTTTAAAGGATTGCAGGTTTGAGAAGGGTTCAAGGGAAGCACAACAGCTGGAGGCAACCTACGAAAAGCTGCATAGGTCCAAATCCAGCCATGGCGTTGAAATGCTCTTTCTAGAAGAAGAGCTCAAAGCACAGAAGGCTAAACATGGTCTACAGGATGAAACGATGGCGCATCTATCAAGAGGGATACAGTCCCTCCAAGGTGAATCTGAATCCCTCAGATCACAAATAGCTGAAGCCAAAACAAACTGGAGACTCTTTCAAGTGAATGAGGAAGAACTGAAGCTGGCAATCAAAGAGGTTTTGAATGAAGGATCCCTACTTCCGCAAACGCAGAGACCAACAATACAAGGAGAAGCTGAAGCACAGAGGGAACAAGGAGGTGTCCAATATAAAGCAAAAATCATATTAGAGGACTCTAAAGTAGCTGGAGAACAAGTTCTAAGGGACACCGAAAATCACATGGAGTCTCTTAGTGAATGCTTGCTGAAGATGAAGGATAGATCTTCTCCAAGCCTGGGAGCCCAAAAGGATGGTGGTCACCTGGAACTGGGAAAGACGAGTGAACCCGAAATTGGTGCTCACTTGGAGGATGAGTCCAAAGCAGCTTTGAGGAACCTGGTTTATGGTGATAAGCTAAAGGCCTCCTTAGAAATCTTGGAAGGAGGAAGAAATCAAAAATGTACTTTCTCATCTGAAGTGCAGAAAACCACGGAAGACCTTACAGAACACCTTAAAAGTCTGCAGACTGAACAGGCATCCTTGCAGTGAGAAAATGCACAGCTGCAAAGTGAGAATGAGACACTACAGAAGAACTTGAACTTCATGATGGAACGCTATCAAGAAAATACGATGAAACTGCACAGGAAATTAAGAGTGGAGGAAAACTACCGTGTGGAGCAAGAGGAGAAACTTTGCAAAGTCGAAGAAAAGATGAGCCATACAATCAAAGAGCTGGAAACCTACAGAAAGAGAGCCCAATATCTTGAAGAACAATTGCAGAGTACCATTCATTCCTGTCTGGGGAAGATTATTTCCTCTGAGAAAGAAGCACATGCTAGTGAGTTGGCAGCTCGGATTGCTGAAAGAAACCTCAGCTATTTCAGGAAACAAAATGCACGCAACAGACAAAAATTAACTGAGAAGGAGCTGAGATTTGAACTTGTAGGAAAAGATCCCTATGATGCACTGGATGTTTCCAACTCAGCAATGGGCAGAAAGCCTTCTCCAAATGGGCCCTCACCAATAGGTCACCCTTCATCTGAAAGGAGACCTCCTCATTTTGAAAAGAGTGGTCCACTCACACTCTCACCTTTCACTCCAGTGGGAGGAGGAAGAGGGTCAAGGGGCCCTGGAGAATCCTCTGGACCATGCGACTAGCAGTAAAGGAAGAGAATCCAGCTGTCGTAAGTTCACTGATTTTCAGAGAGCACCTTCTCAGACTGGGCCCCTCTCTCCTACAGGGGAACAGGCCAGCAGGCTGATGATCCCTCCGCCAGGCCAACCATATTCTTCTGATGCACGTCTTCCTCTACAGAGGCAAGATAGGTTTTACACAAATTGTGGTAGAGCATCGGGACCAGCAGAAAACAGAATTCCTAATATGCCTCCTTTGGACTCTGATGTGCCTGATTCACCTCTCCATGCTGAAATCCAAGCAACAGGCTCTGGCTCTGTGTTGGCACCTTTCCCTCCAGTCAGAGGTGCCTTGTTTCCAGTTGACCCAAGGAGTCAGTTCCTGAGAAGAGGACCTTTTTTTCCCTCCACCTCTCCCAGGAAACTTGTCTGGGAACCTGGAGATTATTTTCCTCCTGACCGGCCACCCACTCCATTTCCAATGTGATGTGTCTATGCAGGGAGGGGGTTTTCCTCACAATCTTCCCCCAACAGCTGGAATTCAGCCCTCTACACCCCCATTCCGAAAGTACAAGTGAGTTCCCTGAAGGGTTCCTTCCACCTGCAAATGAGCCTGTTTCTCAACATCCAGATCCAAACAAGAAACCTCATGCTGTTGCTCTCTCTTCAAATGTAATTTGACTTATCTCTCATTTTTAGTTTTTAAGTAACTGCTTTTACTTCAGTAATTGACTATACTTTGGCTCCAATTGAAGCTCAATGAAACAATAATTCTTAAGATAGTATTTTGTGAATAAAGATGGTTTACGTAGGAATCTTCTGAGTAAATTATTCCTATTTTATTTTATTCCAGAGAACAGCATTTAATCTGATGAAGCCACTCTTACATAAACAAGAATGGGAGTTCTAGGTACTTGTAATCTAGCTGATGGAAATATCTTTTAAACTCCCAACAAAGAAGTGTATTTAGTATGACTGTAGCAAATGTAAAGTGACTTTAGGCTTAATGAAGAATTGTCACTGATTTACAGACTGGTTGGGCATTTCAGCTAGTTTTTCCATATCAGAATAACTAGAGCATGGGAGGGCTAAAGGAGAGAACACAACTAAACATGTCACGGAAACAGGAGATCTCAACTACAAAGAAAAATGAAGACCTCTTGTTTATATTGGTTGCTTAAAACATTACATAGCTCTTGAGATACCATATTTCCTACATTAGATTCAAGTGAGTTATGAACTCCCATTTTCACCCCATATACAGATTGCACAATCACATTGTTTACACATCCACATTTATACAAAATGAAATATTAGTACCTGTTGTATTCTGCTACCTTTTCTAGCCTCTACTATCCCCCCCTCCTGCCCTCCCATCTTCTCTCTCTATCCCATCTGCTGTAATTTGACGTTTGGGAATTGGAAACCACACTTGAAACTCACTCTCCTACCCTTTTTCCCTTCTGTCAAATTACTCATCATCTTCTTCTATTTCTCCTCCTCCTCCTCCTCCTTATACCTTTAATTCATTCATCATACACTCATGCATTGGTTCATTCATTCCTTTCACATATGGTGTTGGGAATCCATCTCAGGACCTTTGAAAGTGTGAAGCCAGCACTCTAGTGCTGAGCCAAAATCCCAGCACCTGTCTTTTTGATTTTATGACTGTTTATATGAAATTCAGAATCACATTCTGCTATGGTTTACTGATATGTGGATTGACCTAGTCCTTGTTTTCTGGGAGACTTTTGGAAAATATACATGCATTATTAGGCAATAGAAATGAAGAAACAAAGAGGAAATTCCCCAATTTCTTATTCTTAGAGTCCATACTCTGACTCTGCCTACCTACTGAAAAAACTTTTAAACCCTTACTCCCCATTTCTATATCATTGCCAACAAGTGAACATTCACTGCCCTACAACAAACCAGAGAACTCACATTGAACAATGTTTCCCCAGTAGAGACCAAGACACAATACTTTTTAAAAAAATACCCTAGTTATGAGTTAGCAGGTAAAGTTAATTTGAGTGTTAAATGTGCTCTAATTATGTGTTTGTGTGTTTGTTGATGTGTGTGGTGTGTGGGTGTGTGTGCTTGTGTGTGAAACAAGCACTGAGGTGTAAAATAAATGCAGGATTGCAACGGCCATCTTAAAAATAAGAAGCAACTTTATCACATTTGAAGCCCAGTGAAGAATCTGCCTGATACTTAACCTACAATTAATTGAAATGTGAAAAATTCAGGCCTCGAAAAACAAAGCCAACATACATACTGAATAAAATCAGTCTGTCTCACCTCTTTTCTAATCACTCCTTTCAATAAACCTAAATTGCCAGCATAAAACATCAGTTGTTTAAACGAGTGGACGGATGTCCCCTGTCATGGGCTGTGTAAAATACATGGACGATCCGGCTCTGATTGTTATCCAGAATGACTTCTGCCTGAACTACTATTGGAGAATTGTTGCTGATATACTGCGGTTCTTATACCAGTAAACTGGAATGAAGGTAATTTCAGGCTGCAAAGGAATAAATTGATTTTACTAACTGGTTTTTGGAAAACACTGCCATGAAAAATTATCAATATGTTCATAAAGGCATCTACATGTCTCTTCACAAGGGTTTTACTTAATGGGGGAGGTGGTGAGGTCTGGATATAACTGAACTGTCCATTAGTAGGTAGAACAATATCATGGGAATCAGAGTGCACATTCCGGTTTGACCTCAATCTAGGTAACATGGATTCATCTCTGTGTAATAGGCCTGCTTCTGAAAAACACAAAGTAGAGCTCCAAAAGCAGAACGATACTTTCAGAATACCATGTTATGTTTGTAAATACATAGACAGATAGATATACAGAAATCAAAAATCTGAAAACGGTCTGGAAGTGTACATTTCTATAACTTACAATGTCAGTAGTGGGGGATTAATAGCAGATCAAGAAGACTGTATCTGCATGAGAAATGGTTCAATTTTTGAAGGAGTTTTTTAAATGAAAATGGACAAAAAATTTAAAGGGTTACAGTAGGTGTTGAGGAGTGACTTGGCAAAAGGAGCACAGAGGTGAGAAAGAATTAAGTAGAGTTCAATAGAACCAGGTATAATTTCTGTACACATGACTCCATGAACAGGAGCAAAGGGGACACTTAAAGAAATCATAGGACTAAGGAGAGATCAGGATTAGGAGGGTTTGTACTAGTCTAGAAATGCTGACCTGAAAACCAACTAAAGTTTCAACTCCTTCTTTTGAGAAACATTAGCTGTGCCGTGCTTTTCAAAAATGACTTGTCATAACTGATTGATGCCCATGTTAGCAACTCTTCTGAAATTACGTTGAAAGTAGACTAATGTGAGAGTTTCTCTTTGGAGATAATACCAATTACTTGCATAGGAAGTGGCAGCAGGTCTGGGGATGTTGTAGCTCAGTGGCAGTGACCTTGCCTAGCTTGGGGCTGGCCTGCCATGGACTTTCACCCCAAACACTTGCAAGAAAAGAAAAGGGAGGGAAGGGAGAGAGAAAGTTGGAAGGGAATAAGGCAAAGTTGGAGGGATGGATGGAGGTATAAAAGAAGGAAGAAGAAAAGGAGAAAAACCAGGAAGGGGGGAAGGAAGCAAGGAAGGTAGGAAATAGGGAGAGCACAAGGGCAGAAAAAGGACTGAGTCACTCAAACAAAAGGCAAGGGACACAAAGACCAATATAGGCCATAAAAGCTGTTTGAACAGTTTAGTCAGCTTTAGAATTTGAGTGACATCAAACTGAATGTTATTGTGACTGGATGGAATCTTCCTACTAACCCCGCATTGGCCTGGCCTAAACCAAATCAAGGAGTGGGTGGCATGGAGAGGAATTCTCTCTGGTTGGAGTGGGAGGGACCAAAACATGTGGCACTTGAGGATGCACTGGGTAGGGAAGGGGACAAGACTCCCCTGATGGTCAGTTGAGACAACAAGGCTCCTGGGAGCCCTTGATCATGGCTCCCACTGCCATACGCACACCACCCACCATACACTCAGCCCCTGAAGGGGCTCACAGTGGTCTGCTCCGTTGCCTGGTGCAGGTTGGAGTTACGGACCAAACACCTGAGTGTCCACAGCCTGTGGTGGCCTGCCTGGGCAGGCTTGGTTGTGGTGGCAAGAGCCAAAGCTGTCTTGGCGTGATGGAGGAGCCAAGGGCTGCCTCTCAGCCATACTAGTGGGTGGTTCTGGAAGAAGCACCCAGGGTTGTGGCAGTATTGTCCGAAGACATGAAGCCAGGCCATCTTCCTTATGGCCTTCCTTGGGAGTTGATGATGTGTACAGCTCTTGGATTTTTTGCTGTTCTCTCACTTTTCTGGAGAGCTTTTCAGTCGGTTAGTAGCAGGCTTTACATGGAAAGAGAAAAAAGGCTGGCTCTAAATCTTGCTGGACTTATTGAGGCAAAATGTGGACTTCTTGATAAAGTGAGCCTTGTTGAAAAAGAACATAAAGGCTTAGACTCATCTTTAAAGGATTGCAGGTTTGAGAAGGGTTCAAGGGAAGCACAACAGCTGGAGGCAACCTACGAAAAGCTGCATAGGTCCGAATCCAGCCATGGCGTTGAAATGCTCTTTCTAGAAGAAGAGCTCAAAGCACAGAAGGCTAAACATGGTCAACAGGATGAAACGATGGCGCATCTATCAAGAGGGATACAGTCCCTCCAAGGTGAATCTGAATCCCTCAGATCACAAATAGCTGAAGCCAAAACAAACTGGAGACTCTTTCAAGTGAATGAGGAACAACTGAAGCTGGCAATCAAATAGATTTTGAATGAAGGATCCCTACTTCCGCAAACGCAGAGACCAACAATACAAGGAGAAGCTGAAGCACAGAGGGAACAAGGAGGTGTCCAATATAAAGCAAAAATCATATTAGAGGACTCTAAATTAGCTGGAGAACAAGTTCTAAGGGACACAGAAAATCACATGGAGTCTCTGAGTGAATGCTTGCTGAAGATGAAGGATAGATCTTCTCCAAGCCTGGGAGCCCAAAGGGATGGTGGTCACCTGGAACTGGGAAAGACGAGTGAACCCGAAATTGGTGCTCACTTGGAGGATGAGTCCAAAGGAGCTTTGCGGAACCTGGTTTATGGTGATAAGCTAAAGGCCTCCTTAGAAATCTTGGAAGGAGGAAGAAATCAAAAATGTACTTTCTCATCTGAAGTGGAGAAAACCACGGAAGACCTTACAGAACACCTTAAAAGTCTGCAGACTGAACAGGCATCCTTGCAGTCAGAAAATGTACAGCTGCAAAGTGAGAATGAGACCCTACAGAAGAACTTGAAAGTCATGATGGAACGCTATCAAGAAAATACGATGAAACTGCACAGGAAATTAAGAGTGGAGGAAAACTACCGTGTGGAGCAAGAGGAGAAACTTTCCAAAGTCGAAGAAAAAATGAGCCATACAATAAAAGAGCTGGAGACCTACAGAAAGAGAGCCCAATATCTTGAAGAACAAGTGCAGAGTACCATTCTTTCTTGTCTGGGGAAGATTATTTCCTCTGAGAAAGAAGCACATGCTAGTGAGTTGGCAGCTCGGATTGCTGAAAGAAACCTCAGCTATTTCAAGAAACAAAATGCACGCAACAGACAAAAATTAACTGAGAAGGAGCTGAGATTTAACTTGTAGGTAAAGATCCCTATGATGCACTGGATGTTTCCAACTCAGCAATGGGCAGAAAGCCTTCTCCAAATGGGCCATCACCAATAGGTCACCCTTCATCTGAAAGGAGACCTCCTCATTTTGAAAAGAGTGGTCCACTCACACTCTCACCTTTCACTCCAGTGGGAGGAGGAAGAGGGTCAAGGGGCCCTGGAGAATCCTCTGGACCATGCGACTAGCACTAAAGGAAGAGAATCCAGCTGTCATACGTTCACTGATTTTCAGAGAGCACCTTCTCAGACTGGGCCCCTCTCTCCTCCAGGGGAAGAGGCCAGCAGGCTGATGATCCCTCCGCCAGGCCAACCATATTCTTCTGATGCACGTCTTCCTCTACAAAGGCAAGATAGGTTTTACTCAAATTGTGGTAGAGCATCGTGACCAGCAGAACACAGAATTCCTAATATGCCTCCTTTGGACTCTGATGTGCCTGATTCACCTCTCCATGCTGAAAACCAAGCAACTGGCTCTGGCTCTGTGTAGGCACCCTTCACTCCAGTCAGAGGTTCCTTGTTTCCAGTTGACCCAAGGAGTCAGTTCCTGAGAAGAGGACCTTTTTTTTTCCTCCACCTCTCCCAGGAAACTTGTCTGGGAACCTGGAGATTATTTTCACCTGACCCGCCACCCACTCCATTTCCAATGTGATGTGTCTATGCAGGGAGGGGTTTTCATCACAATCTTCCCCCAACAGCTGGAATTCAGCCCTCTACACCCCGATTCTGAAAGTACAAGTGAGTTCCCTGAAGGGTTCCTTCCACCTGCAAATGAGGCTGTTACTCAACATCTAGAACCAAACAAGAAACCTCATGCTGTTGCTCTCTCTTCAAATGTAATTTGACTTATCTCTCATTTTTAGTTTTTAAGTAACTGCTTTTACTTCAGTAATTGACTATACTTTGGCTCCAATTGAAGCTCAATGAAACAATAATTCTTAAGATAGTATTGTGTAAATAAAGATGGTTTACGGAGGAATCTTCTGAGTAAATTATTCCTATTTTATTTTATTCCAGAGAACAGCATTTAATCTGATGAAGCCACTCTTACATAAACAAGAATGGGAGTTCTAGGTACTTGTAATCTAGCTGATGGAAATATCTTTTAAACTCCCAAAAAAGAAGTGTATTTAGTATGACTGTAGCAAATGTAAAGTGACTTTAGGCTTAATGAAGAATTGTCACTGATTTACAGACTGGTTGGGCATTTCGGCTAGTTTTTCCATATCAGAATACCTAGAGCATGGGAGGGCTAAAGGAGAGAACACAACTAAACATGTCACGGAAACAGGAGATCTCAACTACAAAGAAAAATGAAGACCTCTTGTTTATATTGGTTGCTTAAAACATTACATAGCTCTTGAGAAACCATATTTCCTACATTAGAATCAAGTGAGTTATGAACTCCCATTTTCACCCCATATACAGTTTGCACAATCACATTGTTTACACATCCACATTTTTACCAAATGCTATATTAGTAACTGTTGTATTCTGCTACATTTTCTAGCCTCTACTATCCCCCCTCTCCTGCCCTCCCATCTTCTCTCTCTATCCCATCTGCTGTAATTTAACGCTTGGGAATTGGAAACCACACTTTAAACTCACTCTCCTCCCCTTTTTCCCTTCTGTCAAATTACTCATCATCTTCTTCTATTTCTCCTCCTCCTCCTTCTCCTTATACCTTTAATTCATTCATCATACACTTATGCATTGGTTCATTCATTCCTTTCACATATGGTGTTGGGGATCCAACTCAGGACCTTTGAAAGTGTGAAGCCAGCACTCTAGTGCTGAGCCAAAACCCCAGCACCTGTCTTTTTGATTTTATGACTGTTTATATGAAATTCGGAATCGCATTCTGCTATGGTTTACTGATATGTGGATTGACCTAGTCCTTGTTTTCTGGGAGACTTTTGGAAAATATACATGCATTATTAGGCAATAGAAATGAAGAAACAAAGGGGAAATTACACAATTTCTTATTTTTAGAGTCCATACTCTGACTCTGCCTACATACTGTAAAAACTTTTAAACCCTTACTCCCCATTTCTATATCATTGCCAACAAGTGAACATTCACTGCCCTACAACAAACCAGAGAACTCACATTGAACGATGTTTCCCCAGTAGAGACCAAGACACAATACTTATTAAAAAAATACCCTAGTTATGAGTTAGTAGGTAAAGCTTTATTTGAGTGTTAAATGTGCTCTAATTATTGTTTGTGTGTTTGTTGATGTGTGTGGTGTGTGGGTGTGTGTGCTTGTGTGTGAAACAAGCACTGAGGTGTAAAATAAATGCAGGATTGCAACGGCCTTCTTAAAAATAAGAAGCAACTTTATCACATTTGAAGCCCAGTGAAGAATCTGCCTGATACTTAACCTACAATTAATTGAAATGTGAAAAATTCAGGCCTCGAAAAACAAAGCCAACATACATACTGAATCTAATCAGTCTGTCTCACCTCTTTTCTAATCACTCCTTTCAATAAACCTAAATTGCCAGCATAAAACATCAGTTGTTCTAAACGAGTGGACGGATGTCCCCTGTCTTGGGCTGTGTACAATACATGGACGATCCGGCACTGATTGTTATCTAGAATGACTTCTGCCTGAACAACGATTGGAGAATTGTTGCTGATATACTGCGGTTTTATACCAGAAAACTGGAATGAATTTTAATTTCAGGCTGCAAAGGTTTAAATTGATTTTACTAACTGGTTTTTGGAAAACACTTCAATGAAAAATTATCAATATGTTCATAAAGGCATCTACATGTCTCTTCACAAGGGTTTTACTTAATGGGGGACGTGGTGAGGTCTGGATATAACTGAACTGTCCATTAATAGGTAGAACAATATCATGGGAATCAGAGTGCACATTCCGGTTTGACCTCAATCTTGGTAACTTGGATTCATCTCTGTGTAATAGGCCTGATTCTGAAAAACACAATGTAGAGCTCCAAAAGCAGAACGATACTTTCAGAATACCATGTTATGTTTGTAAATACATAGACAGATAGATATACAGAAATCAAAAATCTGAAAACGGTCTGGAAGTGTACATTTCTATAACTTACAATGTCAGTAGTGGGAGATTAATAGCAGATCAAGAAGACTGTATCTGCATGAGAAATGGTTCAATTTTTGAAGGAGTTTTTTAAATGAAAATGGACAAAAAATTTAAAGGGTTACAGTAAGTGTTGAGGAGTGACTTGGCAAAAGGAGCACAGAGGTGAGAAAGAATTAAGTAGAGTTCAATAGAACCAGGTGTAATTTCTGTACACATGACTCCATGAACAGGAGCAAAGGGGACACTTAAAGAAATCATAGGACTAAGGAGAGATCAGGATTAGGAGGGTTTGTACTAGTCTAGAAATGCTGACCTGAAAACCAACTAAAGTTTCAACTCCTTCTTTTGAGGAACATTAGCTGTGCCGTGCTTTTCAAAAATGACTTGTCATAACTGATTGATGCCCATGTTAGCAACTCTTCTGAAATTACGTTGAAAGTAGACTAATGTGAGAGTTTCTCTTTAGAGATAATACCAATTACTTGCATAGGAAGTGGCAGCAGGTCTGGGGATGTTGTAGCTCAGTGGCAGTGACCTTGCCTAGCTTGGGGCTGGCCTGCCATGTACTTTCACCCCAAACACTTGCAAGGAAAGAAAAGGGAGGGAAGGGAGAGAGAAAGTTGGAAGGGAGGAAGCCAAAGTTGGAGGGATGTAGGGACGTAGAAAAGAAGGAAGAAGAAAAGGAGAAAAACCAGGAAGGGGGGAAGAAAGCAAGGAAGGTAGGAAATAGGGAGAGCACAAGGGCAGAAAAAGGACTGAGTCACTCAAACAAAAGGCAAGGGACACAAAGACCAATATAAGCCATAAAAGCTGTTTGAACGGTTTAGTCAGCTTTAGAATTTGAGTGACATCAAACTGAATGTTATTGTGACTGGATGGAATCTTCCTACGAACCCCGCCTTGGCCTGGCCTAAACCAAATCAAGGGGTGGGTGGCATGGAGATGAATTCTCTCTGGCTGAAGTGGGAGGGACCTAAACATGTGGCACTTGAGGATGCACTGGGTAGGGAAGCGGACAAGACTCCCCTGATGGGCAGTTGAGACAACAAGGCTCCTGGGAGTCCTTGATCATGGCTCCCACCGCCATACGCACACCACCCACCATACGCTCAGCCCCTGAAGGGGCTCACAGAGGTCTGCTCCGTTGCCTGTTGCAGGTTGGAGTTCCTGACCAAACACCTGAGTGTCCACAGCCTGTGTTGGCCTGCCTGGGCAGGCTGTGGTTGTGGTGGCAAGAGCCAAAGCTGTCTTGGCGTGATGGAGGAGACAAGGGCTGCCTCTCAGCCATACTAGTGGGTGGTTCTGGAAGAAGCACCCAGGGTTGTGGCAGCATTGTCTGAAGACATAAAGCCAGGCCATCTTCCTTATGGCTTTCCTTGGGAGTTGATGATGTGTACAGCTCTTGGATTTTTTGGTGTTCTCTCACTTTTCTGGAAAGCTTTTCAGTCGGTTAGTAGCAGGCTTTACGTGGGAAGAGAAAAAAGGCTGGCTCTACATCTTGCTGGAATTATTGAGGCAAAATGTGGACTTCTTGATAAAGTGAGCACTCTTGAAAAAGAACATAAAGGCTTAGACTCATCTTTAAAGGATTGCAGGTTTGAGAAGGGTTCAAGGGAAGCACAACAGCTGGAGGCAACCTACGAAAAGCTGCATAAGTCCGAATCCAGCCATAGCGTTGAAATGCTCTTTCTAGAAGAAGAGCTCAAAGCACAGAAGGCTAAACATGGTCAACAGGATGAAACGATGGCGCATCTATCAAGAGGGATACAGTCCCTCCAAGGTGAATCTGAATCCCTCAGATCACAAATAGCTGAAGCCAAAACAAACTGGAGACTCTTTCAAGTGAATGAGGAAGAACTGAAGCTGGCAATCAAAGAGGTTTTGAATGAAGGATCCCTACTTCTGCAAACGCAGAGACCAACAATACAAGGAGAAGCTGAAGCACAGAGGGAACAAGGAGGTGTCCAATATAAAGCAAAAATCATATTAGAGGACTCTAAAGTAGCTGGAGAACAAGTTCTAAGGGACACCGAAAATCACATGGAGTCTCTGAGTGAATGCTTGCTGAAGATGAAGTATAGATCTTCTCCAAGCCTGGGAGCCCAAAGGGATGATGGTCACCTGGAACTGGGAAAGACGAGTGAACCCGAAATTGGTGCTCACTTGGAGGATGAGTCCAAAGGAGCTTTGAGGAACCTGGTTTATGGTGATAAGCTAAAGGGCTCCTTAGAAATCTTGGAAGGAGGAAGAAATCAAAAATGTACTTTCTCATCTGAAGTGTAGAAAACCACGGAAGACCTTACAGAACACCTTAAAGGTCTGCAGACTGAAAGGGCATCCTTGCAGTCAGAAAATGCACAGCTGCAAAGTGAGAACGAGACCCTACAGAAGAACTTGAAAGTCATGATTTAACGCTATCAAGAAAATACGATGAAACTGCACAGGAAAATAAGAGTGGAGGAAAACTACCGTGTGGAGCAAGAGGAGAAACTTTCCAAAGTCGAAGAAAAGATGTGCCATACAATATAAGAGCCGGAGACCTACAGAAAGAGAGCCCAATATCTTGAAGAACAATTGCAGAGTACCATTCATTCCTGTCTGGGGAAAATTATTTCCTCTGAGAAAGAAGCACATGCTAGTGAGTTGGCAGCTCGGATTGCTGAAAGAAACCTCAGCTATTTCAGGAAACAAAATGCACGCAACAGACAAATTTAACTGAGAAGGAGCTGAGATTTGAACTTGTAGGAAAAGATCCCTATGATGCAATGGATGTTTCCAACTCAGCAATGGGCAGAAAGCCTTCTCCAAATGGGCCCTCACCAATAGGTCACCCTTCATCTGAAAGGAGACCTCCTCATTTTGAAAAGAGTGGTCCACTCACACTCTCACCTTTCACTCCAGTGGGAGGAGGAAGAGGGTCAAGGGGCCCTGGAGAATCCTCTGGACCATGCGACTAGCAGTAAAGGAAGAGAATCCAGCTGTCATAAGTTCACTGATTTTCAGAGAGCACCTTCTCAGACTGGGCCCCTCTCTCCTCCAGGGGAACAGGCCAGCAGGCTGATGATCCCTCCGCCAGGCCAACCATATTCTTCTGATGCACGTCTTCCTCTACAAAGGCAAGATAGGTTTTACTCAAATTGTGGTAGAGCATCGCGACCAGCAGAACACAGAATTCCTAATATGCCTCCTTTGGACTCTGATGTGCCTGATTCACCTCTCCATGCTGCAAACCAAGCACCTGGCTCTGGCTCTGTGTTGGCACCTTTCCCTCCAGTCAGAGGTGCCTTGTTTCCAGTTGACCCAAGGAATCAGTCCCTGAGAAGAGGACCTTTTTTTGCCTCCACCTCTCCCAGGAAACTTGTCTGGGAACCTGGAGATTATTTTCCTCCTGACCCGCCACCCACTACATTTCCAATGTGATGTGTCTATGCAGGAAGGGGGTTTTCCTCACAATCTTCCCCCAACAGCTGGAATTCAGCCCTCTACACCCCCATTCTGAAAGTACAAGTGAGTTCCCTGAAGGGTTCCTTCCACCTGCAAATGAGCCTGTTACTCAACATCCAGAACCAAACAAGAAACCTCATGCTGTTGCTCTCTCTTCAAATGTAATTTGACTTATCTCTCATTTTTAGTTTTTAAGTAACTGCTTTTACTTCAGTAATTGACTATACTTTGGCTCCAATTGAAGCTCAATGAAACAATAATTCTTAAGATAGTATTTTGTAAATAAAGATGGTTTACGTAGGAATCTTCTGAGTAAATTATTCCTATTTTATTTTATTCCAGAGAACAGCATTTAATCTGATGAAGCCACTCTTACATAAACAAGAATGGGAGTTCTAGGTACTTGTAATCTAGCTGATGGAAATATCTTTTAAACTCCCAACAAAGACGTGTATTTAGTATGACTGTAGCAAATGTAAAGTGACTTTAGGCTTAATGAAGAATTGTCACTGATTTACAGACTGGTTGGGCATTCAGCTAGTTTTTCCATATCAGAATAACTAGAGCATGGGAGGACTAAAGGAGAGAACAAAACTAAACATGTCACGGAAACAGGAGATCTCAACTACAAAGAAAAATAAAGACCTCTTGTTTATATTGGTTGCTTAAAACATTACATAGCTCTTGAGATACCATATTTCCTACATTAGATTCAAGTGAGTTATGAACTCCCATTTTCACCCCATATACAGATTGCACAATCACATTGTTTACACATCCACATTTTTACAAAATTCCATATTAGTACCTGTTGTATTCTGCTACCTTTTCTAGCCTCTACTATCCCCCCTCTCCTGCCCTACCATCTTCTCTCTCTATCCCATCTGCTGAATTTAACGCTTGGGAATTGGAAACCACACTTTAAACTCACTCTCCTCCCCTTTTTCCCTTCTGTCAAATTACTCATCATCTTCTTCTATTTCTCTTCCTCCTCCACCTCCTTATACCTTTTATTCATTCATCATACACTCATGCATTGGTTCATTCATTCCTTTCACATATGGTGTTGGGGATCCAACTCAGGACCTTTGAAAGTGTGAAGCCAGCACTCTAGTGCTGAGCCAAAATCCCAGCACCTGTCTTTTTGATTTTATGACTGTTTATATGAAATTCAGAATCGCATTCTGCTATGGTTCACTGATATGTGGATTGACCTAGTCCTTGTTTTCTGGGACTCTTTTGGAAAATATACATGCATTATTAGGCAATAGAAATGAAGAAACAAAGAGGAAATTCCCCAATTTCTTATTCTTAGTGTCCATACTCTGATTCTGCCTACCTACTGAAAAAACTTTTAAACCCTTACTCCCCATTTCTATATCATTGCCAACAAGTGAACATTCACTGCCCTACAACAAACTAGAGAACTCACATTGAACAATGTTTCCCCAGTAGAGACCAAGACACAATACTTATTAAGAAAATACGATAGTTATGAATTAGTAGGTAAAGCTTTATTTGAGTGTTAAATGTGCTCTAATTATGTGTTTGTGTGTTTGTTGATGTGTGTGGTGTGTGGGTGTGTGTGCTTGTGTGTGAAACAAGCACTGAGGTGTAAAATAAATGCAGGATTGCAACGGCCTTCTTAGAAATAAGAAGCAACTTTATCACATTTGAAGCCCTGTGAAGAATCTGCCTGATACTTAACCTACAATTAATTGAAATGTGAAAAATTCAGGCCTCGAAAAACAAAGCCAACATACATACTGAATCTAATCAGTCTGTCTCACCTGTTTTCTAATCACTCCTTTCAATAAACCTAAATGGCCAGCATAAAACATCAGTTGTTCTAAACGAGTGGACTGATGTCCCCTGTCATGGGCTGTGTAAAATACATGGACGATCCGGCACTGATTGTTATCTAGAATGACTTCTGCCTGAACTACTATTGGAGAATTGTTGCTGATATACTGCGGTTCTTATACCAGTAAACTGGAATGAAGGTAATTTCAGGCTGCAAAGGAATAAATTGATTTTACTAACTGGTTTTTGGAAAACACTGCCATGAAAAATTATCAATATGTTCATAAAGGCATCTACATGTCTCTTCACAAATTGGGGATGTGGTGAGGTCTGGATATAACTGAACTGTCCATTAGTAGGTAGAAGAATATCATGGGAATCAGAGTGCACATTCCGGTTTGACCTCAATCTAGGTAACATGGATTCATCTCTGTGTAATAGGCCTGCTTCTGAAAAACACAATGTAGAGCTCCAACAGCAGAACGATACTTTCAGAATACCATGTTATGTTTGTAAATACATAGACAGATAGATATACAGAAATCAAATATCTGAAAACAGTATGGAAGTGTACATTTCTATAACTTACAATGTCAGTAGTGGGGGATTAATAGCAGATCAAGAAGACTGTATCTGCATGAGAAATGGTTCAATTTTTGAAGGAGTTTTTTAAATGAAAATGGACAAAAAATTTAAAGGGTTACAGTAAGTGTTGAGGAGTGACTTGGCAAAAGGAGCACAGAGGTGAGAAAGAATTAAGTAGAGTTCAATAGAACCAGGTATAATTTCTGTACACATGACTCCATGAACAGGAGCAAAGGGGACACTTCTAGAAATCATAGGACTAAGGAGAGATCAGGATTAGGAGGTTTTGTACTAGTCTAGAAATGCTGACCTGAAAACCAACTAAAGTTTCAACTCCTTCTTTTGAGGAACATTAGCTGTGCCGTGCTTTTCAAAAATGACTTGTCATAACTGATTGATGCCCATGTTAGCAACTCTTCTGAAATTACGTTGAAAGTAGACTAATGTGAGAGTTTCTCTTTAGAGATAATTCAAATTACTTGCATAGGAAGTGGCAGCAGGTCTGGGGATGTTGTAGCTCTGTGGCAGTGACCTTGCCTAGCTTGGGGCTGGCCTGCCATGGACTTTCACCCCAAACACTTGTAAGAAAAGAAAAGGGAGGGAAGGGAGAGAGAAAGTTGGAAGGGAGGAAGGCAAAGTTGGAGGGATGGATGGAGGTATAAAAGAAGGAAAAGAAAAGGAGAAAAACCAGGAAGGGGGGAAGGAAGCAAGGAAGGTAGGAAATAGGGAGAGCACAAGGGCAGAGAAAGGACTGAGTCACTCAAACAAAAGGCAAGGGACACATTGACCAATATAGGCCATAAAAGCTGTTTGAACAGTTTAGTCAGCTTAGAATTTGAGTGACATCAAACTGAATGTTATTTTGACTGGATGGAATCTTCCTACTAACCCCGCCTTGGCCTGGCCTAAACCAAATCAATGGGTGGGTGGCATGGAGAAGAATTCTCTCTGGCTGGAGTGGGAGGGACCTAAACCTGTGGCACTTGAGGATGCACTGGGTAGGGAAGGGGACAAGACTCCCCTGATGGGCAGTTGAGACAACAAGGCTCCTGGGAGCCCATGATCATGTCTCCCACCGCCATATGCACACTACCCACCATACGCTCAGCCCCTGAAGGGGCTCACAGTGGTCTGCTCCGTTGCCTGGTGCAGATTGGAGTTCCGGACCAAACACCTGAGTGTCCACAGCCTGTGTTGGCCTGCCTGGGCAGGCTGTGGTTGTGGTGGCAAGAGCCAAAGCTGTCTTGGCGTGATGGAGGAGCCAAGGGCTGCCTCTCAGCCATACTAGTGGATGGTTCTGGAAGAAGCACCCAGGGTAGTGGCAGCATTGTCCGAAGACATGAATCCAGGCCATCTTCCTTATGGCTTTCCTTGGGAGTTGATGATGTGTACAGCTCTTGGATTTTTTTCTCTTCTCTCACTTTTCTGGAGAGCTTTTCAGTCGGTTAGTAGCAGGCTTTACGTGGGAAGAGAAAAAAGGCTGGCTCTAAATCTTGCTGGACTTATTGAGGCAAAATGTGGACTTCTTGATAAAGTGAGCATTGTTGAAAAACAACATAAAGGCTTAGACTCATCTTTAAAGGATTGCAGGTTTGAGGAGGGTTCAAGCGAAGCACAGCAGCTGGATGCAACCTACGAAAAGCTGCATAGGTCCGAATCCAGCCATGGCATTGAAATGCTCTTTCTAGAAGAAGAGCTCAAAGCACAGAAGGCTAAACATGGTCTACAGGATGAAACGATGGCGTATCTATCAAGAGGGATACAGTCCCTACAAGGTGAATCTGAATCCCTCAGATCACAAATAGCTGAAGCCAAAACAAACTGGAGACTCTTTCAAGTGAATGAGGAAGAACTGAAGCTGGCAATCAAAGAGGTTTTGAATGAAGGATCCCTACTTCTGCAAACGCAGAGACCAACAATACAAGGAGAAGCTGAAGCACAGAGGGAACAAGGAGGTGTCCAATATAAAGCAAAAATCATATTAGAGGACTCTAAAGTAGCTGGAGAACAAGTTCTAAGGGACACCGAAAATCAGATGGAGTCTCTGAGTGAATGCTTGCTGAAGATGAAGGATAGATCTTCTCCAAGCCTGGGAGCCCAAAGGGATGGTGGTCACCTGGAACTGGGAAAGACGAGTGAACCCGAAATGGGTGCTCACTTGGAGGATGAGTCCAAAGGAGCTTTGAAGAACCTGGTTTATGGTGATAAGCTAAAGGCCTCCTTAGAAATCTTGGAAGGAGGAAGAAATCAAAAATGTACTTTCTCATCTGAAGTGGAGAAAACCACGGAAGACCTTACAGAACACCTTAAAAGTCTGCAGACTGAACAGGCATCCTTGCAGTCAGAAAATGCACACCTGCAAAGTGAGAATGAGACCCTACAGAAGAACTTGAAAGTCATGATGGAACGCTATCAATAAATATGATGAAACTGCACAGGAAATTAAGAGTGGAGGAAAACTTCCGTGTGGAGCAAGAGGAGAAACTTTCCAAAGTCGAAGAAAAGATGAGCCATACAATAAAAGAGCTGGAGACCTACAGAAAGAGAGCCCAATATCTTGAAGAACAATTGCAGAGTACCATTCATTTTTGTCTGGGGAAGATATTTTCTCTGAAAAAGAAGCACATGCTAGTGAGTTAGCAGCTCGGATTGCTGAAAGAAACCTCAGCTATTTCAGGAAACAAAATGCACGCAACAGACAAAAATTAACTGAGAAGGAGCTGAGATTTGAACTTGTAGGAAAAGATCCCTATGATGCACTGGATGTTTCCAACTCAGCAATGGGCAGAAACCCTTCTCCAAATGGGCCCTCACCAATAGGTCACCCTTCATCTGAAAGGAGACCTCCTCATTTTGAAAAGAGTGGTCCACTCACACTCTCACCTTTCACTCCAGTGGGAGGAGGAAGAGGGTCAAGGGGCCCTGGAGAATCCTCTGGACCATGCGACTAGCAGTAAAGGAAGAGAATCCAGCTGTCATAAGTTCACTGATTTTCAGAGAGCACCTTCTCAGACTGGGCCCCTCTCTCCTCCAGGGGAACAGGGCAGCAGGCTGATGATCCCTCCGCCAGGCCAACCATATTCTTCTGATGCACGTCTTCCTCTACAAAGGCAAGATAGGTTTTACTCAAATTGTGGTAGAGCATCGCGACCAGCAGAACACAGAATTCCTAATATGCCTCCTTTGGACTCTGATGTGCCTGATTCACCTCTCCATGCTGAAAACCAAGCAACTGGCTCTGGCTCTGTGTTGGCACCTTTCCCTCCAGTCAGAGGTGCCTTGTTTCCAGTTGACCCAAGGAGTCAGTTCCTGAGAAGAGGACCTTTTTTTTCCTCCACTCTCCCAGGAAACTTGTCTGGGAACCTGGAGATTATTTTCCACCTGACCCGCCACCCACTCCATTTCCAATGTGATGTGTCTATGCAGGGAGGGGGTTTTCCTCACAATCTTCCCCCAACAGCTGGAATTCAGCCCTCTACACCCCCATTCTGAAAGTACAAGTGAGTTCCCTGAAGGGTTCCTTCCACCTGCAAATGAGCCTGTTACTCACCATCCAGAACCAAACAAGAAACCTCATGCTGTTGCTCTCTCTTCAAATGTAATTTGACTTATCTCTCATTTTTAGTTTTTAAGTAACTGCTTTTACTTCAGTAATTGACTATACTTTGGCTCCAATTGAAGCTCAATGAAACAATAATTCTTAAGATAGTATTTTGTAAATAAAGATGGTTTACGTAGGAATCTTCTGAGTAAATTATTCCTATTTTATTTTATTCCAGAGAACAGCATTTAATCTGATGAAGCCACTCTTACATAAACAAGAATGGGAGTTCTAGGTACTTGTAATCTAGCTGATGGAAATATCTTTTAAACTCCCAATAAAGAAGTGTATTTAGTATGACTGTAGCAAATGTAAAGTGACTTTAGGCTTAATGAAGAATTGTCACTGATTTACAGACTGGTTGGGCATTTCAGCTAGTTTTTCCATATCAGAATAACTAGAGCATGGGAGGACTAAAGGAGAGAACACAACTAAACATGTCACGGAAACAGGAGATCTCAACTACAAAGAAAAATGAAGACCTCTTGTTTATATTGGTTGCTTAAAACATTACATAGCTCTTGAGATACCATATTTCCTACATGTGATTCAAGTGAGCTATGAACTCCCATTTTCACCCCATATACAGATTGCACAATCACATTGTTTACACATCCACATTTTTACAAAATGCCATATTAGTACCTGTTGTATTCTGCTACCTTTTCTACCCTCTACAATCCCCCCTCTCCTGCCCTCCCATCTTCTCTCTCTATCCCATCTGCTGTAATTTAACGCTTGGGAATTTGAAACCACACTTTAAACTCACTCTCCTCCCCTTTTTCCCTTCTGTCAAATTACTCATCTTCTTCTATTTCTCCTCCTCCTCCTCCTCCTTATACCTTTAATTCATTCATCATACACTCATGCATTGGTTCATTCATTCCTTTCACATATGGTGTTGGGGATCCAACTCAGGACCTTTGAAAGTGTGAAGCTAGCACTCTAGTGCTGAGCCAAAACCCCAGCACCTGTCTTTTTGATTTTATGACTGTTTATATGAAATTCAGAATCGCATTCTGCTATGGTTTACTGATATGTGGATTGACCTAGTCCTTGTTTTCTGGGAGACTTTTGGAAAATATACATGAATTATTAGGAGATTGAAATGAAGAAACAAAGAGGAAATTCCCCAATTTCTTATTCTTAGAGTCCATACTCTGACTCTGCCTACCTACTGTAAAAACTTTTAAACCCTTACTCCCCATTTCTATATCATTGCCAACAAGTGAACATTCACTGCCCTACAACAAACCAGAGAACTCACATTGAACAATGTTTCCCCAGTAGAGACCAAGACAAAATACTTATTAAAAAAATACCCTAGTTATGAGTTAGTAGGTAAAGCTTTATTTGAGTGTTAAATGTGCTCTAATTATGTGTTTGTGTGTTTGTTGATGTGTGTGGTGTCTGGGTGTGTGTGCTTGTGTGTAAAACAAGCACTGAGGTGTAAAATAAATGGACGATTGCAACGGCCTTCTTAAAAAGAAGAAGCAACTTTATCACATTTGAAGCCCAGTGAAGAATCTGCCTAATACTTAACCTACAATGAATTGAAATGTGAAAAATTCAGGCCTAGAAAAACAAAGCCAACATACATACTGAATCTAATCAGTCTGTCTCACCTGTTTTCTAATCACTCCTTTCAATAAACCTAAATTGCCAGCATAAATCATCAGTTGTTCTAAACGAGTGGACGGATGTCCCCTGTCATGGGCTGTGTAAAATACATGGACGATCCGGCACTCATTGTTATTTAGAATGACTTCTGCCTGAACTACTATTGGAGAATTGTTGCTGATATACTGCGGTTCTTATACCAGTAAACTGGAATGAAGGTAATTTCAGGCTGCAAAGGAATAAATTGATTTTACTAACTGGTTTTTGGAAAACACTGCCATAAAAAATTATCAATATGTTCATAAAGGCATCTACATGTCTCTTCACAAGGGTTTTACTTAATGGGGGAGGTGGTGAGGTCTGGATATAACTGAACTGTGCACTAGTAGGTAGAACAATATCATGGGAATCAGAGTGCACATTCCGGTTTGACCTCAATCTAGGTAACATGGATTCATCTCTGTGTAATAGGCCTGCTTCTGAAAAACACAATGTCGAGCTCCAAAAGCAGAACGATACTTTCAGAATACCATGTTATGTTTGTAAATACATAGACACATAGATACACAGAAATCAAAAATCTGAAAACGGTCTGGAAGTGTACATTTCTATAACTTACAATGTCAGTAGTGGGGGATTAATAGCAGATAAAGAAGATTGTATCTGCATGAGAAATGGTACAATTTTTGAAAGAGTTTTTAAAATGAAAATGGACAAAAAATTTAAAGGGTTACAGTAAGTGTTGAGGAGTGACTTGGCAAAAGGAGCACAGAGGTGAGAAAGAATTAAGTAGAGTTCAATAGAACCAGGTATAATTTCTGTACACATGACTCCATGAACAGGAGCAAAGGGGACACTTAAAGAAATCATAGGACTAAGGAGAGATCAGGATTAGGAGGGTTTGTACTAGTCTAGAAATGCTGACCTGAAAACCAACTAAAGTTTCAACTCCTTCTTTTGAGGATCATTAGCTGTGCCATGCTTTTCAAAAAGGACTTGTCATAACTGATTGATGCCCATGTTAGCAACTCTTCTGAAATTACGTTGAAAGTAGACTAATGTGAGAGTTTCTCTTTAGAGATAATTCAAATTACTTGCATAGGAAGTGGCAGCAGGTCTGGGGATGTTGTAGCTCAGTGGCAGTGACCTTGCCTAGCTTGGGGCTGGCCTGCCATGGACTTTCACCCCAAACACTTGCAAGAAAAGAAAAGGGAAGGAAGGGAGAGAGAAAGTTGGAAGGGAGGAAGGCAAAGTTGGAGGGATGGACGGAGGGATAAAAGAAAGAAGAAGAAAAGGAGAAAAACCAGGAAGGGGGGCAGGAAGCAAGGAAGGTAGGAAATAGGGAGAGCACAAGGGTAGAAAAAGGACTGAGTCACTCAAACAAAAGGCAAGGGACACAAAGAACAATATAGGCCATAAAAGCTGTTTCAACAGTTTCGTCAGCTTTAGAATTTGAGTGACATCAAACTGAATGTTATTGTGACTGGATGGAATCTTCCTACTAACCCCGCCTTGGCCTGGCCTAAACCAAATCAAGGGGTGGGTGACATGGAGAGGAATTCTCTCTGGCTGGAGTGGGAGGGACCTAAACATGTGGCACTTGAGGATGCACTGGGTAGGGAAGGGGACAAGACTCCCCTGATGGGCAGTTTAGACAACAAGGCTCCTGGGAGCCCTTGATCATGGCTCAAACCGCCATAGGCACACCACCCACCATACGCTCAGCCCCTAAAGGGGCTCACAGTTGTCTGCTCCGTTGCCTGGTGCAGGTTGGAGTTCCGGACCAAACACCTGAGTGTCCACAGCCTGTGTTGGCCTGCCTGGGCAGGCTGTGGTTTTGGTGGCAAGAGACAAAGCTGTCTTGGCGTGATGGAGGAGCCAAGGGCTGCCTCTCAGCCATACTAGTGGGTGGTTCTGGAAGAAGCACCCAGGGTTGTGGCAGCATTGTCCGAAGACATGAAGCCAGGCCATCTTCCTGATGGCTTTCCTTGGGAGTTGATGATGTGTACAGCTCTTGGATTTTTTGCTGTTCTCTCACTTTTCTGGAGAGCTTTTCAGTCGGTTTGTAGCAGGCTTCACGTGGGAAGAGAAAAAAGGCTGGCTCTAAATCTTGCTGGACTTATTGAGGCAAAATGTGGACTTCTTGATAAAGTGAGCCTTGTTGAAAAAGAACATAAAGGCTTAGATTCATCTTTAAAGGATTGCAGGTTTGAGAAGGGTTCAAGGGAAGCACAACAGCTGGAGGCAACCTACGAAAAGCTGCATAGGTCCGAATCCAGCCATGGCGTTGAAATGCTCTTTCTAGAAGAAGAGCTCAAAGCACAGAAGGCTAAACATGGTCAACAGGATGAAACGATGGCGCATCTATCAAGAGGGATACAGTCCCTCCAAGGTGAATCTGAATCCCTCAGATCACAAATAGCTGAAGCCAAAACAAACTGGAGACTCTTTCAAGTGAATGAGGAAGAACTGAAGCTGGCAATCAAAGAGGTTTTGAATGAAGGATCCCTACTTCCGCAAACGCAGAGACCAACAATACAAGGAGAAGCTGAAGCACAGACGGAACAAGGAGGTGTCCAATATAAAGCAAAAATCACATTAGAGGACTCTAAAGTAGCTGGAGAACAAGTTCTAAGGGACACAGAAAATCACATGGAGTCTCTGAGTGAATGCTTGCTGAAGATGAAGGATAGATCTTCTCCAAGCCTGGGAGTCCAAAGGGATGGTGGTCACCTGGAACTGGGAAAGACGAGTGAAACCGAAATTGGTGCTCACTTGGAGGATGAGTCCAAAGGAGCTTTGAGGAACCTGGTTTATGGTGATAAGCTAAAGGGCTCCTTAGAAATCTTGGAAGGAGGAAGAAATCAAAAATGTACTTTCTCATCTGAAGTGGAGAAAACCACGGAAGACCTTACAGAACACCTTAAAAGTCTGCAGACTGAACAGGAATCCTTGCAGTCAGAAAATGCACAGCTGCAAAGTGAGAATGAGACCCTACAGAAGAACTTGAAAGTCATGATGGAACGCTATCAAGAAAATACGATGAAACTGCACAGGAAATTAAGAGTGGAGGAAAACTACCGTGTGGAGCAAGAGGAGAAACTTTCCAAAGTCGAAGAAAAGATGAGCCATACAATTAAAGAGCTGGAGACCTACAGAAAGAGAGCCCAATATCTTGAAGAACAATTGCAGAGTACCATTCATTCCTGTCTGGGGAAGATTATTTCCTCTGAGAAAGAAGCACATGCTAGTGAGTTGGCAGCTCGGATTCCTAAAAGAAACCTCAGCTATTTCAGGAAACAAAATGCACGCAACAGACAAAAATTAACTGAGAAGGAGCTGAGATTTGAACTTGTAGGAAAAGATCCCTATGATGCACTGGATGTTTCCAACTCAGCAATGGGCAGAATCCCTTCTCCAAATGCGCCCTCACCAATAGGTCACCCTTCAACTGAAAGGAGACCTCCTCATTTTGAAAAGAGTGGTCCACTCACACTCTCAACTTTCACTCCAGTGGGAGGAGGAAGAGGGTCATGGGGCACTGGAGAATCCTCTGGACCATGCGACTAGCAGTAAATGAAGAGAATCCAGCTGTCATAAGTTCACCGATTTTCAGAGAGCACCTTCTCAGACTGGGCCCCTCTCTCCTCTAGGGGAACAGGCCAGCAGGCTGATGATCCCTCTGCCAGGCCAACCGTATTCTTCTGATGCACGTCTTCCTCTACAGAGGCAAGATAGATTTTACTCAAATTGTGGTAGAGCATCGGGACCAGCAGAAAACAGAATTCCTAATATGCCTCCTTTGGACTCTGATGTGCCTGATTCACCTCTCCATGCTGAAAAACAAGCAACCGGCTCTGGATCTGTGTAGGCACCTTTCCCTCCAGTCAGAGGTGCCTTGTTTCCAGTTGACCCAAGGAGTCAGTTCCTGAGAAGAGGACCTTTTTTTTCCTCCACCTCTCCCAGGAAACTTGTCTGGGAACCTGGAGATTATTTTCCACCTGACCCGCTACCCACTCCATTTCCAATGTGATGTGTCTATGCAGGGAGGGGGTTTTCCTCACAATCTTCCCCCAACAGCTGGAATTCAGCCCTCTACACCCCCATTCTGAAAGTATAAGTGAGTTCCCTGAAGGATTCCTTCCACCTGCAAATGAGCCTGTTACTCAACATCCAGAACCAAACAAGAAACCTCATGCTGTTGCTCTCTCTTCAAATGTAATTTGACTTATCTCTCATTTTTAGTTTTTAAGTAACTGCTTTTACTTTAGTAATTGACTATACTTTGGCTCCAATTGAAGCTCAAGGAAACAATAATTCTTAAGATAGTATTTTGTAAATAAAGATGGTTTACGTAGGAATCTTCTGAGTAAATTATTCCTATTTTATTTTATTCCAGAGAACAGCATTTAATCTGATGAAGCCACTCTTACATAAACAAGAATGGGAGTTCTAGGTACTTGTAATCTAGCTGATGGAAATATATTTTAAACTGCCAACAAAGAAGTGTATTTAGTATGACTGTAGCAAATGTAAAGTGACTTTAGGCTTAATGAAGAATTGTCACTGATTTACAGACTGGTTGGGCATTTCAGCTAGTTTTCCATATCAGAATAACTAGAGCATGGGAGGACTAAAGGAGAGAACACAACTAAACATGTCACGGAAACAGGAGATCGCAACTACAAAGAAAAATGAAGACCTGTTGTTTATATTGGTTGCTTAAAACATTACATAGCTCTTGACATACCATATTTCCTACATGTGATTCAAGTGAGTTATGAACTCCCATTTTCAACCCCTATACAGATTGCACAATCACATTGTTTACACATCCATATTTTTACAAAATTCCATATTAGTACCTGTTGTATTGTGCTACCTTTTCTAGCCTCTACTATCCCCCCTCCTCTGCCCTCCCATCTTCTCTCTCTATCCCATCTGCTGTAATTTAACGCTTGGGAATTGGAAACCACACTTTAAACTCACTCTCCTCCACTTTTTCCCTTCTGTCAAATTACTCATCATCTTCTTCTATTTCTCCTCCTCCTCCTCCTCCTTATACCTTTAATTCATTCATCATACACTCATGCATTGGTTCATTCATTCCTTTCACATATGGTGTTGGGCATCCAACTCAGGACCTTTGAAAGTGTGAAGCCAGCACTCTAGTGCTGAGCCAAAACCCCAGCACCTGTCTTTTTGATTTTATGACTGTTTATATGAAATTCAGAATCTCATTCTGCTATGGTTTACTGATATGTGGATTGACCTAGTCCTTGTTTTCTGGGAGACTTTTGGAAAATATACATGAATTATTAGGAGATTGAAATGAAGAAACAAAGAGGAAATTCCCCAATTTCTTATTTTTAGAGTCCATACTCTGACTCTGCCTACCTACTGTAAAATCTTTTAAACCCTTACTCCCCATTTCTATATCATTGCCAACAAGTGAACATTCACTGCCCTACAACAAACCAGAGAACTCACATTGAACAATGTTTCCCCAGTAGAGACCGAGACACAATACTTATTAAAAAAATACCCTTGTTATGAGTTAGTAGGTAAAGCTTTATTTGAGTGTTAAATGTGCTCTAATTATGTGTTTGTGTGTTTGTTGATGTGTGTGGTGTGTGGGTGTGTGTGCTTGTGTGTGAAACAAGCACTGAGGTGTAAAATAAATGCAGGATTGCAACGGCCTTCTTAAAAATAAGAAGCAACTTTATCACATTTGAAGCCCAGTGAAGAATCTGCATGATACTTAACCTACAATTAATTGAAATGTGAAAAATTCAGGCCTCAAAAAACAAAGCCAACATACATACTGAATCTAATCAGTCTGTCTCACCTGTTTTCTAATCACTCCTTTCAATAAACCTAAATTGCCAGCATAAAACATCAGTTGTTCTAAAAGAGTGGACGGATGTCCCCTGTCATGGGCTGTGTAAAATACATGGACGATCCGGCACTGATTGTTATCTAGAATGACTTCTGCCTAAACTATTATTGGAGAATTGTTGCTGATATACTGCGATTCTTATACCAGTAAACTGGAATGAAGGTAATTTCAGGCTGCAAAGGAATAAATTGATTTTACTCACTGGTTTTTGGAAAACACTGCCATGAAAAATTATCAATATATTCATAAAGGCATCTACATGTCTCTTCACAAGGGGTTTACTTATTTTGGAAGGTGGTGAGGTCTGGATATAACTGAACTGTCCATTAGTAGGTAGAACAATATCATGGGAATCAGAGTGCACATTCCGGTTTGACCTCAATCTAGGTAACATGGATTCATCTCTGTGTAATAGGCCAGGCTTCTGAAAAACACAATGTAGAGATCCAAAAGCAGAATGATACTTTCAGAATACCATGTTATGTTTGTAAATACATAGACAGATAGATATACAGAAATCAAAAATCTGAAAACGGTCTGGAAGTGTACATTTCTATAACTTACAATGTCAGTAGAGGGGGATTAATAGCAGATCAAGAAGACTGTATCTGCATGAGAAATGGTTCAAATTTGAAAGAGTTTTTAAAATGAAAATGGACAAAAAATTTAAAGGGTTACAGTAAGTGTTGAGGAGTGAGTTGGCTAAAGGAGCACAGAGGTGAGAAAGAATTAAGTAGAGTTCAATAGAACCAGGTATAATTTCTGTACACATGACTCCATGAACAGGAGCAAAGGGGACACTTCAAGAAATCATAGGACTAAGGAGAGATCAGGATTCGGAGGGTTTGTACTAGTGTAGAAATGCTGACCTGAAAACCAACTAAAGTTTCAACTCCTTCTATTGAGGAACATTAGCTGTGCCGTGCTTTTCAAAAATGACTTGTCATAACTGATTGATGCCCATGTTAGCAACTCTTCTGAAATTACGTTGAAAGTAGACTAATGTGAGAGTTTCTCTTTAGAGATAATTCTAATTACTTGCATAGGAAGTGGCAGCAGGTCTGGGGATGTTGTAGCTCAGTGGCAGTGATCTTGCCTAGCTTGGGGCTGGCCTGCCATGGACTTTCACCCCAAACACTTGCAAGAAAGAAAAGGGAGGGAAGGGAGAGAGAACGTTAGAAGGGAGGAAGCCAAAGTTGGAGGGATGCAGGGACGTAGAAAAGAAGGAAGAAGAAAAGGAGAAAAACCAGGAAGGGGGGAAGGAAGCAAGGAAGTTAGGAAATAGGGAGAGCACAAGGGCAGGGAAAGGAGTGAGTCACTCAAACAAAAGGCAAGGGACACAAAGACGAATATAGGCCATAAAAGCTGTTTGAACAGTTTAGTCAGCTTTAGAATTTGAGTGACATCAAACTGAATGTTATTGTGACTGGTTGGAATCTTCCTATGAACCAAGCCTTAGCCTGGCCTAAACCAAATCAAGGGGTGGGTGGCATGGAGAGGAATTCTCTCTGGCTGGAGTGGGAGGGACCTAAACATGTGGCACTTGAGGGTGCACTCGCTAGGGAAGGGGACAAGACTCCCCTGATGGGCAGTTGAGACAACAAGGCTCCTGGGAGCCCTTGAAAATGGCTCCCACCGCCATACGCACATCACCCACCATACGCTCAGCCCCTGAAGGGGCTCACAGTGGTCTGCTCCGTTGCCTGGTGCAGGTTGGAGTTCCTGACCAAACACCTGAGTGTCCACAGCCTGTGTTGGCATGCCTGGGCAGGCTGTGGTTGTGGTGGCAAGAGCCAAAGCTGTCTTGGCGTGATGGAGGAACCAAGGGCTGCCTCTCAGCCATACTAGTGGGTGGTTCTGGAAGAAGCACCCAGGGTTGTGGCAGCATTGTCCGAAGACATGAAGCCAGGCCATCTTCCTTATGGCTTTCCTTGGGAGTTGATGATGTGTACAGCTGTTGGATTTTTTGCTGTTCTCTCTCTTTTCTGGAGAGCTTTTCAGTCGGTTAGTAGCAAGCTTTACGTAGGAAGAGAAAAAAGGCTGGCTCTAAATCTTGCTGGACTTATTGAGGCAAAATGTGGACTTCTTGATAAAGTGAGCCTTGTTGAAAAAGAACATAAAGGCTTAGACTCATCTTTAAAGGATTGCAGGTTTGAGAAGGGTTCAAGGGAAGCACAACAGCTGGAGGCAACCTACGAAAAGCTGCATAGGTCCGAATCCAGCCATGGCGTTGAAATGCTCTTTCTAGAAGAAGAGCTCAAAGCACAGAAGGCTAAACATGGTAAACAGGTTGAAACGATGGCGCATCTATCAAGAGGGATACAGTCCCTCCAAGGTGAATCTGAATCCCTCAGATCACAAATAGCTGAACCCAAAACAAACGGGAGACTCTTTCAAGTGAATGAGGAAGAACTGAAGCTGGCAATCAAAGAGGTTTTGAATGAAGGATCCCTACTTCCGCAAACGCAGAGACCAACAATACAAGGAGAAGCTGAAGCACAGAGGGAACAAGGCGGTGTCCAATATAAAGCAAAAGTCATATTAGAGGACTCTAAAGTAGCTGGGGAACAAGTTCTAAGGGACACCGAAAATCACATGGAGTCTCTGAGTGAATGCTTGCTGAAGATGAAGGATAGATCTTCTCCAAGCCTGGGAGCCCAAAGGGATGGTGGTCACCTGGAACTGGGAAAGACGAGTGAACCCGATTTTGGTGCTCACTTGGAGGATGAGTCCAAAGGAGCTTTGAGGAACCTGGTTTATGGTGATAAGCTAAAGGCCTCCTTAGAAATCTTGGAAGAAGGAAGAAATCAAAAATGTACTTTCTCATCTGAAGTGGAAAAAACCACGGAAGACCTTACAGAACACCTTAAAAGTCTGCAGACTGAACAGGCATCCTTGCAGTCAGAAAATGCACAGCTGCAAAGTGAGAATGAGACCCTACAGAAGAACTTGAAAGTCATGATGGAACGCTATCAAGAAAATATGAAGAAACTGCACAGGAAATTAAGAGTGGAGGAAAACTACCGTGTGGAGCAAGAGGAGAAACTTTCCAAAGTCGAAGAAAAGATGAGCAATACAAAAAAAAGCTGGAGACCTACAGAAAGAGAGCCCAATATCTTGAAGAACAATTGCAGAGTACCATTCATTCCTGTCTGGGGAAGATTATTTCCTCTGAGAAAGAAGCACATGCCAGTGAGTTGGCAGCTCGGATTGCTGAAAGAAACCTCAGCTATTTCAGGAAACAAAATGCACGCAACAGACAAAAATTAACTGAGAAGGAGCTGAGATTTGAACTTGTAGGAAAAGATCCCTATGATGCACTGGATGTTTCCAACTCAGCAAAGGGCAGAAAGCCTTCTCCAAATTGGCCCTCACCAATAGGTCACTCTTCATCTGAAAGGAGACCTCCTCATTTTGAAAAGAGTGTTCCACTCACACTCTCACCTTTCACTCCAGTGGGAGGAGGAAGAGGGTCAAGGGGCCCTGGAGAATCATCTGGACCATGTGACTAGCAGTAAAAAAAGAGAATCCAGCTGTCATAAGTTCACTGATTTTCAGAAAGCACCTTCTCAGACTGGGCCCCTCTCTCCTCCAGGGGAACAGGCAAGCAGGCTGATGATCCCTACGCCAGGCCAACCATATTCTTCTGATGCATGTCTTCCTCTACAAAGGTAAGATAGGTTTTACTCAAATTGTGGTAGAGCAACACGACCAGCAGAACACAGAATTCCTAATATGCCTCCTTTGGACTCTGATGTGCCTGATTCACCTCTCCATGCTGAAAACCAAGCAACTGGCTCTGGCTCTGTGTTGGAACCTTTCCCTCCAGTCAGTGGTGCCTTGTTTCCAGTTGACCCAAGGAGTCAGTTCCTGAGGAGAGGACCTTTTTTTTCCTCCACCTCTCCCAGGAAACTTGTCTGGGAACCTGGAGATTATTTTCCACCTGACCCGCCACCCACTCCATTTCCAATGTGATGTGTCTATGCAGGGAGGGGGTTTTCCTCACAATCTTCCCCCAACAGCTGGAATTCAGCCCTCTACACCCCCATTCTGAAAGTACAAGTGAGTTCCCTGAAGGGTTCCTTCCACCTGCAAATGAGCCTGTTACTCAACATCCAGAACCAAACAAGAAACCTCACGCTGTTGCTCTCTCTTCAAATGTAATTTGACTTATCTCTCATTTTTAGTTTTTAAGTAACTGCTTTTACTTCAGTAATTGACTATACTTTGGCTCCAATTGAAGCTCAATGAAACAATAATTCTTAAGATAGTATTTTCTAAATAAAGATGGTTTACGTAGGAATCTTCTGAGTAAATTATTCCTATTTTATTTTATTCCAGAGAACAGCATTTAATCTGATGAAGCCACTCTTACATAAACAAGAATGGGAGTTCTAGGTACTTGTAATCTAGCTGATGGAAATATCTTTTAAACTCCCAAAAAAGAAGTGCATTTAGTATGACTGTAGCAAATGTAAAGTGACTTTAGGCTTAATGAAGAATTGTCACTGATTTACAGACTGGTTGGGCATTTCAGCCAGTTTTTCCATATCAGAATAACTAGAGCATGGGAGGACTAAAGGAGAGAACACAACTAAACATGTCAGGGAAACAGGAGATCTCAACTACAAAGAAAAATGAAGACCTCTTGTTTATATTGGTTGCTTAAAACACTACATAGCTCTTGAGATACCATATTTCCTACATTAGATTCAAGTGAGTTATGAACTCCCATTTTCACCCCATATACAGATGCACAATCACATTGTTTACACATCCACATTTTCACAAAATGCCATATTAGTAACTGTTGTATTCTGCTACCTTTTCTAGCCTCTACTATCCCCCCTCTCCTGCCCTCCCATCTTCTCTCTCTATCCCATCTGCTGTAATTTAACGCTTGGGAATTGGAAACCACACTTTAAACTCACTCTCCTCCCCTTTTTCCCTTCTGTCAAATTACTCATCATCTTCTTCTAGTTCTCCTCCTCCTTATACCTTTAATTCATTCATCATACACTCATGCATTGGTTCATTCATTCCTTTCACATATGGTGTTGGGGGTCCAACTCAGGACCTTTGAAAGTGTGAAGCCAGCACTCTAGTGCTGAGCCAAAACTCCAGCACCTGTCTTTTGGATTTTATGACTGTTTGTATGAAATTCAGAATCGCATTCTGCTATGGTTTACTGATATGTGGATTGACCTAGTCCTTGTTTTCTGGGAGACTTTTGGAAAATATACATGAATTATTAGGAGATTGAAATGAAGAAACAAAGAGGAAATTCCCCAATTTCTTATTCTTAGAGTCCATACTCTGACTCTGCCTACCTACTGTAAAAACTTTTAAACCCTTACTCCCCATTTCTATATCATTGCCAACAAGTGAACATTCACTGCCCTACAACAAACCAGAGAACTCACATTGAACAATGTTTCCCCAGTAGAGACCAAGACACAATACTTATTAAAAAAAATACCCTAGTTATGAGTTAGTAGGTAAAGCTTTATTTGAGTGTTAAATGTGGTCTATTTATGTGTTTGTGTGTTTGTTGATGTGTGTGGTGTCTGGGTGTGTTTCCTTGTGTGTGAAACAAGCACTGAGATGTAAAATAAATGCAGGATTGCAACGGCCTTCTTAAAAATAAGAAGCAACTTTATCACATTTGAAGCCCAGTGAAGAATCTGCCTGATACTTAACCTACAATTAATTGAAATGTGAAAAATTCAGGCCTCGAAAAACAAAGCCAACATACACACTGAATCTATCAGTCTGTCTCACCTGTTTTCTAATCACTCCTTTCAATAAACCTAAATTGCCAGCATAAAACATCAGTTGTTCTAAACGAGTGGAGGGATGTCCCCTGTCATGGGCTGTGTAAAATACATGGACGATCCGACACTGATTGTTATCTAGAATGACTTCTGCGTGAACTACTATTGGAGAATTGTTGCTGATATACTGCGGTTTTTATAACAGTAAACTGGAATGAAGGTAATTTCAGGCTGCAAAGGAATAAATTGATTTTACTAACTGGTTTTTGGAAAACACTGCCATGAAAAATTATCAATATGTTCATAAAGGCATCTACATGTCTCTTCACAAGGGTTTTACTTAATGGGGGAGGTGGTGAGGTCTGGATATAACTGAACTGTCCATTAGTAGGTAGAACAATATCATGGGAATCAGAGTGCACATTCCGGTTTGACCTCAATCTAGGTAACATGGATTCATCTCTGTGTAATAGGCCTGCTTCTGAAAAACACAATGTAGAGCTCCAACAGCAGAACGATACTTTCAGAATACCATGTTATGTTTGTAAATAGACAGATAGATATACAGAAATCAAAAATCTGAAAACGGTCTGGAAGTGTACATTTCCATAACTTACAATGTCAGTAGTGGGGGATTAATAGCAGATCAAGAAGACTGTATCTGCATGAGAAATGGTTCAATTTTTGAAAGAGTTTTTTAAATGAAAATGGACAAAAGATTTAAAGGGTTACAGTAAGTGTTGAGGAGTGACTTGGCAAAAGGAGCACAGAGGTGAGAACGAATTAAGTAGAGTTCAATATTACCAGGTATAATTTCTGTACACATGACTCCATGAACAGGAGCAAAGGGGACACTTAAAGAAATCATAGGACTAAGGAGAGATCAGGATTAGGAGGGTTTGTACTAGTCTAGAAATGCTGACCTGAAAACAAACTAAAGTTTCAACTCCTTCTTTTGAGGAACATTAGCTGTGCCGTGCTTTTCAAAAAAGACTTGTCATAACTGATTGATGCCCATGTTAGCAACTCTTCTGAAATTACGTTGAAAGTAGACTAATGTGAGAGTTTCTCTTTAGAGAGAATTCAAATTACTTGCATAGGAAGTGGCAGCAGGTCTGGGGATGTGTTAGCTCAGTGGCAGTGACCTTGCCTAGCTTGGAGCTGGCCTGCCATGGACTTTCACCCCAAACACTTGCAAGAAAAGAAAAGGGAGGGAAGGGAGAGAGAAAGTTGGAAGGGAGGAAGGCAAAGTTGGAGGGATGGATGGAGGTACAAAGAAGGAAGAAGAAAAGGAGAAAAACCAGGAAGGGGGGAAGGAAGCAAGGAAGGTAGGAAATAGGGCAGAAAAAGGACTGAGTCACTCAAACAAAAGGCAAGGGACACAAAGACCAATATAGGCCATAAAAGCTGTTTGAAAAGTTTAGTCAGCTTTAGAATTTGAGTGACATCACACTGAATGTTATTATGACTGGATGGAATCTTCCTACTAACCCCGCCTTGGCCTGGCCTAAACCAAATCAAGGGGTGGGTGGCATGGAGAGGAATTCTCTCTGGCTGGAGTGGGAGGGACCTAAACATGTGGCACTTGAGGATGCACTGGGTAGGGAAGGGGACAAGACTCCCCTGATGGGCAGTTGAGACAACGAGGCTCCTGGGAGCCCCTGATCATGGCTCCCAACGACATACGCACACCACCCACCATACGCTCAGCCCGTGAAGGGGCTCACAGTGGTCTGCTCCGTTGCCTGGTGCAGGTTGGAGTTCCGGACCAAACACCTGAGTGTCCACAGCCTGTGTTGGCCTGCCTGGGCAGGCTGTGGTTGTGGTGGCAAGAGCCAAAACTCTCTTGGCGTGATGGAGGAGCCAAGGGCTGTATCTCAGCCATACTAGTGGGTGGTTCTGGAAGAAGCACCCAGGGTTGTGGCAGCATTGTCCGAAGACATGAAGCCAGGCCATCTTCCTTCTGGCTTTCCTTGGGAGTTGATGATGTGTACAGCTCTTGGATTTTTTGCTGTTCTCTCACTTTTCTGGAGAGCTTTTCAGTCGGTTAGTAGCAGGCTTTACGTGGGAAGAGAAAAAAGGCTGGCTCTAAATCTTGCTGGACTTATTGAGGCAAAATGTGGACTTCTTGATAAAGTGAGACTTGTTGAAAAAGAACATAAAGGCTTAGACTCATCTTTAAAGGATTGCAGGTTTGAGAAGGGTTCAAGGGAAGCACAACAGCTGGAGGCAACCTACGAAAAGCTGCATAATTCCGAATCCAGCCATGGCGTTGAAATGCTCTTTGTAGAAGAAGAGCTCAAAGCACAGAAGGGTAAACATGGTCAACAGGATGAAACGATGGCGCATCTATCAAGAGGGATACAGTCCCTCCAAGGTGAATCTGAATCCCTCAGATCACAAATAGCTGAAGCCAAAACAAACTGGAGACTCTTTCAAGTGAATGAGGAAGAACTGAAGCTGGCAATCAAAGAGGTTTTGAATGAAGGATCCCTACTTCCGCAAACGCAGAGACCAACAATACAAGGAGAAGCTGAAGCACAGAGGGAACAAGGAGGTGTCCAATATAAAGCAAAAATCATATTAGAGGACTCTAAAGTAGCTGGAGAACAAGTTCTAAGGGACACCAAAAATCACATGGAGTCTCTGAGTGAATGCTTGCTGAAGACGAAGGATAGATCTTCTCCAAGCCTGGGAGCCCAAAGGGATGGTGGTCACCTGGAACTGGGAAAGACGAGTGAACCCGAAATTGGTGCTCACTTGGAGGATGAGT
Source organism: Callospermophilus lateralis (assembly GCF_048772815.1). Taxonomy (NCBI): domain Eukaryota; kingdom Metazoa; phylum Chordata; class Mammalia; order Rodentia; family Sciuridae; genus Callospermophilus; species Callospermophilus lateralis. Next base: position 340,323 of record NW_027512598.1, on the reverse strand, counting down.
CCAAAGGAGCTTTGAGGAACCTGGTTTATGGTGATAAGCTAAAGGCCTCCTTAGAAATCTTGGAAGGAGGAAGAAATCAAAAATGTACTTTCTCATCTGAAGTGGAGAAAACCACGGAAGACCTTACAGAACACCTTAAAAGTCTGCAGACTGAACAGGCATCCTTGCAGTCAGAAAATGCACAGCTGCAAAGTGAGAATGAGACGCTACAGAAGAACTTGAAAGTCATGATGGAACGCTATCAAGAAAATACGATGAAACTGCACAGGAAATTAAGAGTGGAGAAAAACTACCGTGTGGAGCAAGAGGAGAAACTTTCCAAAGTCGAAGAAAAGATGAGCCATACAATAAAAGAGCTGGAGACCTACAGAAAGAGAGCCCAATATCTTGAAGAACAATTGCAGAGTACCATTCATTCCTGTCTGGGGAAGATTATTTCCTCTGAGAAAAAGCACATGCCAGTGAGTTGGCAGCTCGGATTGCTGAAAGAAACCTCAGCTATTTCAGGAAACAAAATGCACGCAACAGACAAAAATTAACTGAGAAGGAGCTGAGATTTGAACTTGTAGGAAAAGATCCCTATGATGCACTGGATGTTTCCAACTCAGCAATGGGCAGAAAGCCTTCTCCAAATGGGCCCTCACCAATAGGTCACCCTTCATCTGAAAGGAGACCTCCTCATTTTGAAAAGAGTGGTCCACTCACACTCTCAACTTTCACTCCAGTGGGAGGAGGAAGAGGGTCAAGGGGCCCTGGAGAATCCTCTGGACCATGCGACTAGCAGTAAAGGAAGAGAATCCAGCTGTCATAAGTTCACCGATTTTCAGAGAGCACCTTCTCAGACTGGGCCCCTCTCTCCTCCAGGGGAACAGGCCAGCAGGCTGATGATCCCTCCGCCAGGCCAACCATATTCTTTGATGCACGTCTTCCTCTACAAAGGCAAGATAGGTTTTACTCAAATTGTGGTAGAGCATCGGGACCAGCAGAACACAGAATTCCTAATATGCCTCCTTTGGACTCTGATGTGGGTGATTCACCTCTCCATGCTGAAAACCAAGCAACTGGCTCTGGCTCTGTGTTGGCACCTTTCCCTCCAGTCAGAGGTGCCTTGTTTCCAGTTGACCCAAGGAGTCAGTTCCTGAGAAGAGGACCTTTTTTTTCCTCCACCTTTCCCAGGAAACTTGTCTGGGAACCTGGAGATTATTTTCCACCTGACCCGCCGCCCACTCCATTTCCAATGTGATGTGTCTATGCAGCTAGGGGGTTTTCCTCACAATCTTCCCCCAACAGCTGGAATTCAGCCCTCTACACCCCCATTCTGAAAGTACAAGTGAGTTCCCTGAAGGGTTCCTTCCACCTGCAAATGAGCCTGTTACTCAACATCCAGAACCAAACAAGAAACCTCATGCTGTTGCTCTCTCTTCAAATGTAATTTGACTTATCTCTCATTTTTAGTTTTTAAGTAACTGCTTTTACTTCAGTAATTGACTATACTTTGGCTCCAATTGAAGCTCAATGAAACAATAATTCTTAAGATAGTATTTTCTAAATAAAGATGGTTTACGTAGGAATCTTCTGAGTAAATTATTCCTATTTTATTTTATTCCAGAGAACAGCATTTAATCTGATGAAGCCACTCTTACATAAACAAGAATGGGAGTTCTAGGTACTTGTAATCTAGCTGATGGAAATATCTTTTAAACTCCCAAAAAAGAAGTGCATTTAGTATGACTGTAGCAAATGTAAAGTGACTTTAGGCTTAATGAAGAATTGTCACTGATTTACAGACTGGTTGGGCATTTCAGCCAGTTTTTCCATATCAGAATAACTAGAGCATGGGAGGAATAAAGGAGAGAACACAACTAAACATGTAAGGGAAACAGGAGATCTCAACTACAAAGAAAAATGAAGACCTCTTGTTTGTATTGGTTGCTTAAAACATTACATAGCTCTTGAGATACCATATTTCCTACATTAGATTCAAGTGAGTTATGAACTCCCATTTTCACCCCATATACAGATTGCACAATCACATTGTTTACACATCCACATTTTTACAAAATGCCATATTAGTACCTGTTGTATTCTGCTACCTTTTCTAGCCTCTACTATCCCCCCTCTCCTGCCCTCCCATCTTCTCTTTCTATCCCATCTGCTGTAATTTAACGCTTGGGAATTGGAAACCACACTTTAAACTCACTCTCCTCCCCTTTTTCCCTTCTGTCAAATTACTCATCATCTTCTTCTATTTCTCCTCCTCCTTATACATTTAATTCATTCATCATACACTCATGCATTGGTTCATTCATTCCTTTCACATATGGTGTTGGGGATCCAACTCAGGACCTTTGAAAGTGTGAAGCCAGCACTCTAGTGCTGAGCCAAAACCCCAGCACCTGTCATTTGGATTTTATGACTGTTTGTATGAAATTCAGAATCGCATTCTGCTATGGTTTACTGATATGTGGATTGACCTAGTCCTTGTTTTCTGGGAGACTTTTGGAAAATATACATGAATTCTTAGGAGATTGAAATGAAGAAACAAAGAGGAAATTCCCCAATTTCTTATTCTTAGAGTCCATACTCTGACTCTGCCTACCTACTGTAAAAACTTTTAAACCCTTACTCCCCATTTCTATATCATTGCCAACAAGTGAACATTCACTGCCCTACAACAAACCAGAGAACTCACATTGAACAATGTTTCCCCAGTAGAGACCAAGACACAATACTTATTAAAAAAAATACCCTAGTTATGAGTTAGTAGGTAAAGCTTTATTTGAGTGTTAAATGTGCTCTAATTATGTGTTTGTGTGTTTGTTGATGTGTGTGGTGTGTGGGTGTGTGTGCTTGTGTGTGAAACAAGCACTGAGGTGTAAAATAAATGCAGGATTGCAACGGCCTTCTTAAAAATAAGAAGCAACTTTATCACATTTGAAGCCCAGTGAAGAATCTGCCTGATACTTAACCTACAATTAATTGAAATGTGAAAAATTCAGGCCTCGAAAAACAAAGCCAACATACATACTGAATCTAATCAGTCTGTCTCACCTGTTTTCTTATCACTCCTTTCAATAAACCTAAATTGCCAGCATAAAACATCAGTTGTTCTAAACGAGTGGACGGATGTCCCCTGTCATGGGCTGTGTAAAACACATGGACGATCCGGCACTGATTGTTATCTAGAATGACTTCTGCCTGAACTATTATTGGAGAATTGTTGCTGATATACTGTGGTTCTTATATCAGTAAACTGGAATGAAGGTAATTTCAGGCTGCAAACGATTAAATTGATTTTACTAACTGGTTTTTGGAAAACACTGCCATGAAAAATTATCAATATGTTCATAAAGGCATCTACATGTCTCTTCACAAGGGTTTTACTTAATGGGGGAGGTGGTGAGGTCTGGATATAACTGAACTGTCCATTAGTAGGTAGAACAATATCATGGGAATCAGAGTGCACATTCCGGTTTGACCTCAATCTAGGTAACATGGATTCATCTCTGTGCAATAGGCCTGCTTCTGAAAAACACAATGTAAAGCTCCAAAAGCAGAACGATACTTTCAGAATACCATGTTATGTTTGTAAATAGACAGACAGTTAGATATACAGAAATCAAAAATCTGAAAACGGTCTGGAAGTGTACATTTCTATAACTTACAATGTCAGTAGTGGGGGATTAATAGCAGATCAAGAAGACTGTATCTGCATGAGAAATGGTTCACTTTTTGAAAGAGTTTTTTAAATGAAAATGGACAAAAAATTTAAAGGGTTACAGTAAGTGTTGAGGAGTGACTTGGCAAAAGGAGCACAGATGTGAGAAAGAATTAAGTAGAGTTCAATAGAACCAGGTATAATTTCTGTACACATGACTCCATGAACAGGAGCAAAGGGGACACTTAAAGAAATCATAGGACTAAGGAGAGATCAGGATTAGGAGGGTTTGTACTAGTCTAGAAATGCTGACCTGAAAACCAACTAAAGTTTCAACTCCTTCTTTTGAGGAACATTAGCTGTGCCGTGCTTTTCAAAAATGACTTGTCATAACTGATTGATGCCCATGTTAGCAACTCTTCTGAAATTACATTGAAAGTAGACTAATGTGAGAGTTTCTCTTTAGAGAGAATTCAAATTACTTGCATAGGAAGTGGCAGCAGGTCTGGGGATGTTGTAGCTCAGTGGCAGTGACCTTGCCTAGCTTGGGGCTGGCCTGCCATGGACTTTAACCCCAAACACTTGCAAGAAAAGAAAAGGGAGGGAAGGGAGAGAGAAAGTTGGAAGGGAGGAAGGCACAGTTGGAGGGACGGATGGAGGTACAAAAGAAGGAAGAAGAAAAGGAGAAAAACCAGGAAGGGGGGAAGGAAGCAAGGAAGGTAGGAAATAGGGAGAGCACAAGGGCAGAAAAAGGACTGAGTCACTCAAACAAAAGGCAAGGGACACAAAGACCAATATAGGCCATAAAAGCTGTTTGAACGGTTTAGTCAGCTTTAGAATTTGAGTGACATCACACTGAATGTTATTATGACTGGATGGAATCTTCCTACTAACCCCGACTTGGCCTGGCCTAAACCAAATCAAGGGGTGGGTGGCATGGAGAGGAATTCTCTCTGGCTGGAGTGGGAGGGACCTAAACATGTGGCACTTGAGGATGCACTGGGTAGGAAAGGGGACAAGACTCCCGTGATGGGCAGTTGAGACAACAAGGCTCCTGGGAGCCCCTGATCATGGCTCCCACCGCCATACGCACACCACCCACCATACGCTCAGCCCCTGAAGCGGCTCACAGTGGTCTGCTCCGTTGCCTGGTGCAGGTAGGAGTTCCTGACCAAACACCTGAGTGTCCACAGCCTGTGTTGGCCTGCCTGGGCAGGCTGTGGTTGTGGTGGCAAGAGCCAAAGCTGTCTTGGCGTGATGGAGGAGCCAAGGGCTGCCTCTCAGCCATACTAGTGGGTGGTTCTGGAAGAAGCACCGAGGGTTGTGGCAGCATTGTCCGAAGACATGAAGCCAGGCCATCTTCCTTATGGCTTTCCTTGGGAGTTGATGATGTGTACAGCTCTTGGATTTTTTGCTGTTCTCTCACTTTTCTGGAGAGCTTTTCAGTCGGTTAGTAGCAGGCTTTACGTGGGAAGAGAAAAAAGGCTGGCTCTAAATCTTGCTGGACTTATTGAGGCAAAATGTGGACTTCTTGATAAAGTGAGCCTTGTTGAAAAAGAACATAAAGGCTTAGACTCATCTTTAAAGGATTGCAGGTTTGAGAAGGGTTCAAGGGAAGCACAACAGCTGGAGGCAACCTACGAAAAGCTGCATAGGTCCGAATCCAGCCATGGCGTTGAAATGCTCTTTCTAGAAGAAGAGCTCAAAGCACAGAAGGCTAAACATGGTCAACAGGATGAAACGATGGCGCATCTATCAAGAGGGATACAGTCCCTCCAAGGTGAATCTGAATCCCTCAGATCACAAATACCTGAAGCCAAAACAAACTGGAGACTCTTTCAAGTGAATGAGGAAGAACTGAAGCTGGCAATCAAAGAGGTTTTGAATGAAGGATCCCTACTTCCGCAAACGCAGAGACCAACAATACAAGGAGAAGCTGAAGCACAGAGGGAACAAGGAGGTGTCCAATATAAAGCAAAAAAATCATATTAGAGGACTCTAAAGTAGCTGGAGAACAAGTTCTAAGGGACACCGAAAATCACATGGAGTCTCTGAGTGAATGCTTGCTGAAGACGAAGGATAGATCTTCTCCAAGCCTGGGAGCCCAAAGAGATGGTGGTCACCTGGAACTGGGAAAGACGAGTGAACCCGAAATTGGTGCTCACTTGGAGGATGAGTCCAAAGGAGCTTTGAGGAACCTGGTTTATGGTGATAAGCTAAAGGCCTCCTTAGAAATCTTGGAAGGAGGAAGAAATCAAAAATGTACTTTCTCATCTGAAGTGGAGAAAACCACGGAAGACCTTACAGAACACCTTAAAAGTCTGCAGACTGAACAGGCATCCTTGCAGTCAGAAAATGCACAGCTGCAAAGTGAGAATGAGACCCTACAGAAGAACTTGAAAGTCATGATGGAACGCTATCAAGAAAATACGATGAAACTGCACAGGAAATTAAGAGTGCAGGAAAACTACCGTGTGGAGCAAGAGGAGAAACTTTCCAAAGTCGAAGAAAAGATGAGCCATACAATAAAAGAGCTGGAGACCTACAGAAAGAGAGCCCAATATCTTGAAGAACAATTGCAGAGTACCATTCATTCCTGTCTGGGGAAGATTATTTCCTCTGAGAAAGAAGCACATGCCAGTGAGTTGGCAGCTCGGATTGCTGAAAGAAACCTCAGCTATTTCAGGAAACAAAATGCACGCAACAGACAAAAATTAACTGAGAAGGAGCTGAGATTTGAACTTGTAGGAAAAGATCCCTATGATGCACTGGATGCTTCCAACTCAGCAATGGGCAGAAAGCCTTCTCCAAATGGGCCCTCACCAATAGGTCACCCTTCATCTGAAAGGAGACCTCCTCATTTTGAAAAGAGTGGTCCACTCACACTCTCAACTTTCACTCCAGTGGGAGGAGGAAGAGGGTCAAGGGGCCCTGGAGAATCCTCTGGACCATGCGACTAGCAGTAAAGGAAGAGAATCCAGCTGTCATAAGTTCACCGATTTTCAGAGAGCACCTTCTCAGACTGGGCCCCTCTCTCCTCCAGGGGAACAGGCCAGCAGGCTGATGATCCCTCCGCCAGGCCAACCATATTCTTCTGATGCACGTCTTCCTCTACAAAGGCAAGATAGGTTTTACTCAAATTGTGGTAGAGCATTGGGACCAGCAGAACACAGAATTCCTAATATGCCTCCTTTGGACTCTGATGTGCCTGATTCATCTCTCCATGCTGAAAACCAAGCAACTGGCTCTGGCTCTGTGTTGGCACCTTTCCCTCCAGTCAGAGGTGCCTTGTTTCCAGTTACCCAAGGAGTCAGTTCCTGAGGAGAGGACCTTTTTTTTCCTCCACCTCTCCCAGGAAACTTGTCTGGGAACCTGGAGATTATTTTCCACCTGACCCGCCACCCACTCCATTTCCAATGTGATGTGTCTATGCATGGAGGGGGTTTTCCTCACAATCTTCCCCCAACAGCTGGAATTCAGCCCTCTACACCCCCATTCTGAAAGTACAAGTGAGTTCCCTGAAGGGTTCCTTCCACCTGCAAATGAGCCTGTTACTCAACATCCAGAACCAAACAAGAAACCTCACGCTGTTGCTCTCTCTTCAAATGTAATTTGACTTATCTCTCATTTTTAGTTTTTAAGTAACTGCTTTTACTTCAGTAATTCACTATACTTTGGCTCCAATTGAAGCTCAATGAAACAATAATTCTTAAGATAGTATTTTCTAAATAAAGATGGTTTACGTAGAAATCTTCTGAGTAAATTATTCCTATTTTATTTTATTCCAGAGAACAGCATTTAATCTGATGAAGCCACTCTTACATAAACAAGAATGGGAGTTCTAGGTACTTGTAATCTAGCTGATGGAAATATCTTTTAAACTCCCAAAAAAGAAGTGCATTTAGTATGACTGTAGCAAATGTAAAGTGACTTTAGGCTTAATGAAGAATTGTCACTGATTTACAGACTGGTTGGGCATTTCAGCCAGTTTTTCCATATCAGAATAACTAGAGCATGGGAGGACTAAAGGAGAGAACACAACTAAACATGTCAGGGAAACAGGAGATCTCAACTACAAAGAAAAATGAAGACCTCTTGTTTATATTGGTTGCTTAAAACATTACATAGCTCTTGAGATACCATATTTCCTACATTAGATTCAAGTGAGTTATGAACTCCCATTTTCACCCCATATACAGATTGCACAATCACATTGTTTACACATCCACATTTTTACAAAATGCCATATTAGTAACTGTTGTATTCTGCTACCTTTTCTAGCCTCTACTATCCCCCCTCTCCTGCCCTCCCATCTTCTCTCTCTATCCCATCTGCTGTAATTTAATGCTTGGGAATTGGAAACCACACTTTAAAGTCACTCTCCTCCCCTTTTTCCCTTCTGTCAAATTACTCAACATCTTCTTCTATTTCTCCTCCTCCTTATACCTTTAATTCATTCATCATACACTCATGCATTGGTTCATTCATTCCTTTCACATATGGTGTTGGGGATCCAACTCAGGACCTTTGAAAGTGTGAAGCCAGCACTCTAGTGCTGAGCCAAAACCCCAGCACCTGTCTTTTGGATTTTATGACTGTTTGTATGAAATTCAGAATCGCATTCTGCTATGGTTTACTGATATGTGGATTGACCTAGTCCTTGTTTTCTGGGAGACTTTTGGAAAATATACATGAATTATTAGGAGATTGAAATGAAGAAACAAAGAGGAAATTCCCCAATTTCTTATTCTTAGAGTCCATACTCTGAGCTGCCTACCTACTGTAAAAACTTTTAAACCCTTACTCCCCATTTCTATATCATTGCCAACAAGTGAACATTCACTGCCCTACAACAAACCAGAGAACTCACATTGAACAATGTTTCCCCAGTAGAGACCAAGACACAATACTTATTAAAAAAAAATACCCTAGTTATGAGTTAGTAGGTAAAGCTTTATTTGAGTGTTAAATGTGCACTAATTATGTGTTTGTGTGTTTGTTGATGTGTGTGGTGTGTGGGTGTGTGTGCTTGTGTGTAAAACAAGCACTGAGGTGTAAAATAAATGCAGGATTGCAACGGCCTTCTTAAAAATAAGAAGCAACTTTATCACATTTGAAGCCCAGTGAAGAATCTGCCTGATACATAACCTACAATTAATTGAAATGTGAAAAATTCAGGCCTCGAAAAACAAAGCCAACATACACACTGAATCTAATCAGTCTGTCTCACCTGTTTTCTAATCAATCCTTTCAATAAACCTAAATTGCCAGCATAAAACATCAGTTGTTCTAAACGAGTGGACGGATGTCCCCTGTAATGGGCTGTGTAAAACACATGGACGATCCGGCACTGATTGTTATCTAGAATGACTTCTGCCTGAACTACTATTGGAGAATTGTTGCTGATATACTGCGGTTTTTATAACAGTAAACTGGAATGAAGGTAATTTCAGGCTGCAAAGGAATAAATTGATTTTACTAACTGGTTTTTGGAAAACACTGCCATGAAAAATTATCAATATGTTCATAAAGGCATCTACATGTCTCTTCACAAGGGTTTTACTTAATGGGGGAGGTGGTGAGGTCTGGATATAACTGAACTGTCCATTAGTAGGTAGAACAATATCATGGGAATCAGAGTGCACATTCCGGTTTGACCTCAATCTAGGTAACATGGATTCATCTCTGTGTAATAGGCCTGCTTCTGAAAAACACAATGTAGAGCTCCAAAAGCAGAACGATACTTTCAGAATACCATGTTATGTTTGTGAATAGACAGACAGATAGATATACAGAAATCAAAAATCTGAAAACGTTCTGGAAGTGTACATTTCTATAACTTACAATGTCAGTAGTGGGGGATTAATAGCAGATCAAGAAGACTGTATCTGCATGAGAAATGGTTCAATTTTTGAAGGAGTTTTTTAAATGAAAATGGACAAAAGATTTAAAGGGTTACAGTAAGTGTTGAGGAGTGACATGGCAAAAGGAGCACAGAGGTGAGAAAGAATTAAGTAGAGTTCAATAGAACCAGGTATAATTTCTGTACACATGACTCCATGAACAGGAGCAAAGGGGACACTTAAAGAAATCATAGGACTAAGGAGAGATCAGGATTAGGAGGGTTTGTACTAGTCTAGAAATGCTGACCTGAAAACCAAATAAAGTTTCAACTCCTTCTTTTGAGGAACATTAGCTGTGCCGAGCTTTTCAAAAATGACTTGTCATAACTGATTGATGCCCATGTTAGCAACTCTTCTGAAATTACGTTGAAAGTAGACTAATGTGAGAGTTTCTCTTTAGAGAGAATTCAAACTACTTGCATAGGAAGTGGCAGCAGGTCTGGGGATGTTGTAGCTCAGTGGCAGTGACCTTGCCTAGCTTGGGGCTGGCCTGCCATGGACTTTCACCCCAAACACTTGCAAGAAAAGAAAAGGGAGGGAAGGGAGAGAGAAAGTTGGAAGGGAGGAAGGCAAAGTTGGAGGGATGGATGGAGGTACAAAAGAAGGAAGAAGAAAAGGAGAAAAATCAGGAAGGGTTGAAGGAAGCAAGAAAGGTAGGAAATAGGGAGAGCACAAGGGCAGAAAAAGGACTGAGTCACTCAAACAAAAGGCAAGGGACACAAAGACCAATATAGGCCATAAAAGCTGTTTGAACGGTTTAGTCAGCTTTAGAATTTGAGTGACATCACACTGAATGTTATTATGACTGGATGGAATCTTCCTACTAACCCCGCCTTGGCCTGTCCTAAACCAAATCAAGTGGTGGGTGGCATGGAGAGAAATTCTCTCTGGCTGGAGTGGGAGGGACCTAAACATGTGGCACTTGAGGATGCACTGGGTAGGGATGGGGACAAGACTCCCCTGATGGGCAGTTGAGACAACAAGGCTCCTGGGAGCCCCTGATCATGGCTCCCACCGCCATACGCACACCACCCACCATACGCTCAGCCCCTGAAGGGGCTGACAGTGGTCTGCTCCGTTGCCTGGTGCAGGTTGGAGTTCCTGACCAAACACCTGAGTGTCCACAGCCTGTGTTGGCCTGCCTGGGCAGGCTGTGGTTGTGGTGGCAAGAGCCAAAGCTGTCTTGGCGTGATGGAGGAGCCAAGGGCTGCCTCTCAGCCATACTAGTGGGTGGTTCTGGAAGAAGCACCCAGGGTTGTGGCAGAATTGTCCGAAGACATGAAGCCAGGCCATCTTCCTTCTGGCTTTCCTTGGGAGTTGATGATGTGCACAGCTCTTGGATTTTTTGCTGTTCTCTCACTTTTCTGGAGAGCTTTTCAGTCGGTTAGTAGCTGGCTTTACGTGGGAAGAGAAAAAAGGCTGGCTCTAAATCTTGCTGGACTTATTGAGGCAAAATGTGGACTTCTTGATAAAGTGAGCCTTGTTGAAAAAGAACATAAAGGCTTAGACTCATCTTTAAAGGATTGCAGGTTTGAGAAGGGTTCACGGGAAGCACAACAGCTGGAGGCAACCTACGAAAAGCTGCACAGGTCCGAATCCAGCAATGGCGTTGAAATGCTCTTTCTAGAAGAAGAGCTCAAAGCACAGAAGGCTAAACATGGTCAACAGGATGAAACGATGGCGCATCTATCAAGAGGGATACAGTCCCTCCAAGGTGAATCTGAATCCCTCAGATCACAAATAGCTGAAGCCAAAACAAACTGGAGACTCTTTCAAGTGAATGAGGAAGAACTGAAGATGGCAATCAAAGAGGTTTTGAATGAAGGATCCCTACTTCCGCAAACGCAGAGACCAACAATACAAGGAGAAGCTGAAGCACAGAGGGAACAAGGAGGTGTCCAATATAAAGCAAAAATCATATTAGAGGACTCTAAAGTAGCTGGAGAATAAGTTCTAAGGGACACCGAAAATCACATGGAGTCTCTGAGTGAATGCTTGCTGAAGACGAAGGATAGATCTTCTCCAAACCTGGGAGCCCAAAGGGATGGTGGAACTGGAACTGGAAAAGACGAGTGAACCCGAAATTGGTGCTCACTTGGAGGATGAGTCCAAAGGAGCTTTGAGGAACCTGGTTTATGGTGATAAGCTAAAGGCCTCCTTAGAAATCTTGGAAGGAGGAAGAAATCAAAAATGTACTTTCTCATCTGAAGTGGAGAAAACCATGTAAGACCTTACAGAACACCTTAAAAGTCTGCAGACTTAACAGGCATCCTTGCAGACAGAAAATGCACAGCTGCAAAGTGAGAATGAGACCCTACAGAAGAACTTGAAAGTCATGATGGAACGCTATCAAGAAAATACGATGAAACTGCACAGGAAATTAAGAGTGGAGGAAAACTACCGTGTGGAGCAAGAGGAGAAACTTTCCAAAGTCGAAGAAAAGATGAGCCATACAATAAAAGAGCTGGAGACCTACAGAAATAGAGCCCAATATCTTGAAGAACAATTGCAGAGTACCATTCATTCCTGTCTGGGGAAGATTATTTCCTCTGAGAAAGAAGCACATGCCAGTGAGTTGGCAGCTCGGATTGCTGAAAGAAACCTCAGCTATTTCAGGAAACAAAATGCACGCAACAGACAAAAATTAACTGAGAAGGAGCTGAGATTTGAACTTGTAGGAAAAGATCCCTATGATGCACTGGATGTTTCCAACTCAGCAATGGCAGAAAGCCTTCTCCAAATGGGCCCTCACCAATAGGTCACCCTTCATCTGAAAGGAGACCTCCTCATTTTGAAAAGAGTGGTCCACTCACACTCTCAACGTTCACTCCAGTGGGAGGAGGAAGAGGGTCAAGGGGCCCTGGAGAATCCTCTGGACCATGCGACTAGCAGTAAAGGAAGAGAATCCAGCTGTCATAAGTTCACTGATTTTCAGAGAGCACCTTCTCAGACTGGGCCCCTCTCTCCTCCAGGGGAACAGGCCAGCAGGCTGATGATCCCTCCGCCAGGCCAAGCATATTCTTCTGATGCACGTCTTCCTCTACAAAGGCAAGATAGGTTTTACTCAAATTGTAGTAGAGCATCGGGACCAGCAGAACACAGAATTCCTAATATGCCTCCTTTGGACTCTGATGTGCCTGATTCACCTCTCCATGCTGAAAACCAAGCAACTGGCTCTGGCTCTGTGTTGGCACCTTTCCCTCCAGTCAGAGGTGCCTTGTTTCCAGTTGACCCAAGGAGTCAGTTCCTGAGAAGAGGACCTTTTTTTTTCCTCCACCTCTCCCAGGAAACTTGTCTGGGAACCTGGAGATTATTTTCCACCTGACCCGCCACCCACTCCATTTCCAATGTGATGTGTCTATGCAGGGAGGGGGTTTTCCTCACAATCTTCCCCCAACAGCTGGAATTCAGCCCTCTACAACCCCATTCTGAAAGTAGAAGTGAGTTCCCTGAAGGGTTCCTTCCACCTGCAAATGAGCCTGTTACTCAACATCCAGAACCAAACAAGAAACCTCATGCTTTTGCTCTCTCTTCAAATGTAATTTGACTTATCTCTCATTTTTAGTTTTTAAGTAACTGCTTTTACTTCAGTAATTGACTATACTTTGGCTCCAATTGAAGCTCAATGAAACAATAATTCTTAAGATAGTATTTTGTAAATAAAGATGGTTTACGTAGGAATCTTCTGAGTAAATTATTCCTATTTTATTTTATTCCAGAGAACAGCATTTAATCTGATGAAGCCACTCTTACATAAACAAGAATGGGAGTTCTAGGTACTTGTAATCTAGCTGATGGAAATATCTTTTAAACTCCCAAAAAAGAAGTGCATTTAGTATGACTGTAGCAAATGTAAAGTGACTTTAGGCTTAATGAAGAATTGTCACTGATTTACAGACTGGTTGGGCATTTCAGCCAGTTTTTCCATATCAGAATAACTAGAGCATGGGAGGACTAAAGGAGAGAACACAACTAAACATGTCAGGGAAACAGGAGATCTCAACTACAAAGAAAAATGAAGACCTCTTGTTTATATTGGTTGCTTAAAACATTACATAGCTCTTGAGATACCATATTTCCTACATTAGATTCAAGTGAGTTATGAACTCCCATTTTCACCCCATATACAGATTGCACAATCACATTGTTTACACATCCACATTTTTACAAAATGCCATATTAGTAACTGTTGTATTCTGCTACCTTTTCTAGCCTCTACTATCCCCCCTCTCCTGCCCTCCCATCTTCTCTCTCTATCCCATCTGCTGTAATTTAACGCTTGGGAATTGGAAACCACACTTTAAACTCACTCTCCTCCCCTTTTTCCCTTCTGTCAAATTACTCATCATCTTCTTCTATTTCTCCTCCTCCTTATACCTTTAATTCATTCATCATACACTCATGCATTGGTTCATTCATTCCTTTCACATATGGTGCTTTCGATCCAACTCAGGACCTTTGAACGTGTGAAGCCAGCACTCTAGTGCTGAGCCAAAACCCCAGCACCTGTCTTTTTGATTTTATGACTGTTTGTATGAAATTCAGAATCGCATTCTCTATGGTTGACTGATATGTGGATTGACCTAGTCCTTGTTTTCTGGGAGACTTTTGGAAAATATACATGAATTATTAGGAGATTGAAATGAAGAAACAAAGAGGAAATTCCCCAATTTCTTATTCTTAGAGTCCATACTCTGACTCTGCCTACCTACTGTAAAAACTTTTAAACCCTTACTCCCCATTTCTATATCATTGCCAACAAGTGAACATTCACTGCCCTACAACAAACCAGAGAACTCACATTGAACAATGTTTCCCCAGTAGAGACCAAGACACAATACTTATTAAAAAAAAATACCCTAGTTATGAGTTAGTAGGTAAAGCTTTATTTGAGTGTTAAATGTGCTCTAATTATGTGTTTGTGTGTTTGTTGATGTGTGTGGTGTGTGGGTGTGTGTGCTTGTGTGTGAAACAAGCACTGAGGTGTAAAATAAATGCAGGATTGCAACGGCCTTCTTAAAAATAAGAAGCAACTTTATCACATTTGAAGCCCAGTGAAGAATCTGCCTGATACTTAACCTACAATTAATTGAAATGTGAAAAATTCAGGCCTCGAAAAACAAAGCCAACATACATACTGAATCTAATCAGTCTGTCTCACCTGTTTTCTAATCACTCCTTTCAATAAACCTAAATTGCCAGCATAGAACATCAGTTGTTCTAAACGAGTGGACGGATGTCCCCTGTCATGGGCTGTGTAAAACACATGGACGATCCGGCACTGATTGTTATCTAGAATGACTTCTGCCTGAACTACTATTGGAGAATTGTTGCTGATATACTGCGGTTCTTATACCAGTAAACTGGAATGAAGGTAATTTCAGGCTGCAAAGGAATAAATTGATTTTACTAACTGGTTTTTGGAAAACACTGCCATGAAAAATTATCAATATGTTCATAAAGGCATCTACATGTCTCTTCACAAGGGTTTTACTTAATGGGGGAGGTGGTGAGGTCTGGATATAACTGAACTGTCCATTAGTAGGTAGAACAATATCATGGGAATCAGAGTGCACATTCCGGTTTGACCTCAATCTAGGTAACATGGATTCATCTCTGTGTAATAGGCCTGCTTCTGAAAAACACAATGTAGAGCTCCAAAAGCAGAACGATACTTTCAGAATACCATGTTATGTTTGTAAATAGACAGACAGATAGATATACAGAAATCAAAAATCTGAAAACGGTCTGGAAGTGTACATTTCCATAACTTACAATGTCAGTAGTGGGGGATTAATAGCAGATCAAGAAGACTGTATCTGCATGAGAAATGGTTCAATTTTTGAAAGAGTTTTTTAAATGAAAATGGACAAAAAATTTAAAGGGTTACAGTAAGTGTTGAGGAGTGACTTGGCAAAAGGAGTACAGAGGTGAGAAAGAATTAAGTAGAGTTCAATAGAACCAGGTATAATTTCTGTACACATGACTCCATGAACAGGAGCAAAGGGGACACTTAAAGAAATCATAGGACTAAGGAGAGATCAGGATTAGGAGGGTTTGTACTAGTCTAGAAATGCTGACCTGAAAACCAACTAAAGTTTCAACTCCTTCTTTTGAGGAACATTAGCTGTGCCGTGCTTTTCAAAAATGACTTGTCATAACTGATTGATGCCCATGTTAGCAACTCTTCTGAAATTACGTTGAAAGTAGACTAATGTGAGAGTTTCTCTTTAGAGAGAATTCAAATTACTTGCATAGGAAGTGGCAGCAGGTCTGGGGATGTTGTAGCTCAGTGGCAGTGACCTTGCCTAGCTTGGGGCTGGCCTGCCATGGACTTTCACCCCAAACACTTGCAAGAAAAGAAAAGGGAGGGAAGGGAGAGAGAAAGTTGGAAGGGAGGAAGGCAAAGTTGGAGGGATGGATGGAGGTACAAAAGAAACAGGAAGAAAAGGAGAAAAACCAGGAAGGGGGGAAGGAAGCAAGGAAGGTAGGAAATAGGGAGAGCACAAGGGCAGAAAAAGGACTGAGTCACTCAAACAAAAGGCAAGGGACACAAAGACCAATATAGGCCATAAAAGCTGTTTGAATGGTTTAGTCAGCTTTAGAATTTGAGTGACATCACACTGAATGTTATTATGACTGGATGGAATCTTCCTACTAACCCTGCCTTGGCCTTGCCTAAACCAAATCAAGGTGTGGGTGGCATGGAGAGGAATTCTCTCTGGCTGGAGTGGGAGGGACCTAAACACGTGGCACTTGAGGATGCACTGGGTAGGGAAGGGGACAAGACTCCCCTGATGGGCAGTTGAGACAACAAGTCTCCTGGGAGCCCCTGATCATGGCTCCCACCGCCATACGCACACCACCCACCATACGCTCAGCCCCTGAAGGGGCTCACAGTGGTCTGCTCCGTTGCCTGGTGCAGGTTGGAGTTCCTGACCAAACACCTGAGTGTCCACAGCCTGTGTTGGCCTGCCTGGGCAGGCTGTGGTTGTGGTGGCAAGAGCCAAAGCTGTCTTGGTGTGATGGAGGAGCCAAGGGCTGCCTCTCAGCTATACTAGTGGGTGGGTCTGGAAGAAGCTCCCAGGGTTGTGGCAGCATTGTCCGAAGACATGAAGCCAGGCCATCTTCCTTCTGGCTCTCCTTGGGAGTTGATGATGTGTACAGCTCTTGGATTTTTTGCTGTTCTCTCACTTTTCTGGAGAGCTTTTCAGTCAGTTAGTAGCAGGCTTTACGTGGGAAGAGAAAAAAGGCTGGCTCTAAATCTTGCTGGACTTATTGAGGCAAAATGTGGACTTCTTGATAAAGTGAGCCTTGTTGAAAAAGAACATAAAGGCTTAGACTCATCTTTAAAGGATTGCAGGTTTGAGAAGGGTTCAAGCGAAGCACAACAGCTGGAGGCAACCTACGAAAAGCTGCATAGGTCCGAATCCAGCCATGGCATTGAAATGCTCTTTCTAGAAGAAGAGCTCAAAGCACAGAAGGCTAAACATGGTCAACAGGTTGAAACGATGGCGCATCTATCAAGAGGGATACAGTCCCTCCAAGGTGAATCTGAATCCCTCAGATCACAAATAGCTGAAGCCAAAACAAACTGGAGACTCTTTCAAGTGAATGAGGAAGAACTGAAGCTGGCAATCAAAGAGGTTTTGAATGAAGGATCCCTACTTCCGCAAACGCAGAGACCAACAATACAAGGAGAAGCTGAAGCACAGAGGGAACAAGGAGGTGTCCAATATAAAGCAAAAATCATATTGGAGGTCTCTAAAGTATCTGGAGAACAAGTTCTAAGGGACACCGAAAATCACATGGAGTCTCTGAGTGAATGCTTGCTGAAGACGAAGGATAGATCTTCTCCAAGCCTGGGAGCCCAAAGGGATGGTGGTCACCTGGAACTGGGAATGACGAGTGAACCCGAAATTGGTGCTCACTTGGAGGATGAGTCCAAAGGAGCTTTGAGGAACCTGGTTTATGGTGATAAGCTAAAGGCCTCCTTAGAAATCTTGGAAGGAGGAAGAAATCAAAAATGTACTTTCTCATCTGAAGTGGAGAAAACCACGGAAGACCTTACAGAACACCTTAAAAGTCTGCAGACTGAACAGGCATCCTTGCAGTCAGAAAATGCACAGCTGCAAAGTGAGAATGAGACCCTACAGAAGAACTTGAAAGTCATGATGGAACGCTATCAAGAAAATACGATGAAACTGCACAGGAAATTAAGTGTGGAGGAAAACTACCGTGTGGAGCAAGAGGAGAAACTTTCCAAAGTCGAAGAAAAGATGAGCCATACAATAAAAGAGCTGGAGACCTACAGAAAGAGAGCCCAATATCTTGAAGAACAATTGCAGAGTACCATTCATTCCTGTCTGGGGAAGATTATTTCCTCTGAGAAAGAAGCACATGCCAGTGAGTTGGCAGCTCGGATTGCTGAAAGATACCTCAGCTATTTCAGGAAACAAAATGCTTGCAACAGACAAAAATTAACTGAGAAGGAGCTGAGATTTGAACTTGTAGGAAAAGATCCCTATGATGCACTGGATGTTTCCAACTCAGCAATGTGCAGAAAGCCTTCTCCAAATGGGCCCTCACCAATAGGTCACCCTTCATCTGAAATGAGACCTCCTCATTTTGAAAAGAGTGGTCCACTCACACTCTCAACTTTCACTCCAGTGGGAGGAGGAAGATGGTCAAGGGGCCCTGGAGAATCGTCTGGACCATGCGACTAGCAGTAAAGGAAGAGAATCCAGCTGTCATGAGTTCACAGATTTTTAGAGAGCACCTTCTCAGACTGGGCCCCTCTCTCCTCCAGGGGAACAGGCCAGCAGGCTGATGATCCCTCCGCCAGGCCAACCATATTCTTCTGATGCACGTCTTCCTCTACAAAGGCAAGATAGGTTTTACTCAAATTGTGGTATAGCATCGGGACCAGCAGAACACAGAATTCCTAATATGCCTCCTTTGGACTCTGATGTGCCTGATTCACCTCTCCATGCTGAAAACCAAGCAACTGGCTCTGGCTCTGTGTTGGCACCTTTCCCTCCAGTCAGAGGTGCCTTGTTTCCAGTTGACCCAAGGAGTCAGTTCCTGAGAAGAGGACCTTTTTTTTCCTCCACCTCTCCCAGGAAACTTGTCTGGGAACCTGGAGATTATTTTCCACCTGACCCGCCACCCACTCCATTTCCAATGTGATGTGTCTATGCAGGGAGGGGGTTTTCCTCACAATCTTCCCCCAACAGCTGGAATTCAGCCCTCTACACCCCCATTCTGAAAGTACAAGTGAGTTCCCTGAAGGGTTCCTTCCACCTGCAAATGAGCCTGTTACTCAACATCCAGAACCAAACAAGAAACCTCATGCTGTTGCTCTCTCTTCAAATGTAATTTGACTTATCTCTCATTTTTAGTTTTTAAGTAACTGCTTTTACTTCAGTAATTCACTATACTTTGGCTCCAATTGAAGCTCAATGAAACAATAATTCTTAAGATAGTATTTTCTAAATAAAGATGGTTTACGTAGGAATCTTCTGAGTAAATTATTCCTATTTTATTTTATTCCAGAGAACAGCATTTAATCTGATGAAGCCACTCTTACATAAACAAGAATGGGAGTACTAGGTACTTGTAATCTAGCTGATGGAAATATCTTTTAAACTCCCAAAAAAGAAGTGCATTTAGTATGACTGTAGCAAATGTAAAGTGACTTTAGGCTTAATGAAGAATTGTCACTGATTTACAGACTGGTTGGGCATTTCAGCCAGTTTTTCCATATCAGAATAACTAGAGCATGGGAGGACTAAAGGAGAGAACACAACTAAACATGTCAGGGAAACAGGAGATCTCAACTACAAAGAAAAATGAAGACCTCTTGTTTATATTGGTTGCTTAAAACATTACATAGCTCTTGAGATACCATATTTCCTACATTAGATTCAAGTGAGTTATGAACTCCCATTTTCACCCCATATACAGATTGCACAATCACATTGTTTACACATCCACATTTTTACCAAATGCCATATTAGTAACTGTTGTATTCTGCTACCTTTTCTAGCCTCTACTATCCCCATTCTCCTGCCCTCCCATCTTCTCTCTCTATCCCATCTGCTGTAATTTAACGCTTGGGAATTGGAAACCACACTTTAAACTCACTCTCCTCCCCGTTTTCCCTTCTGTCATATTACTCATCATCTTCTTCTATTTCTCCTCCTCCTTATACCTTTAATTCATTCATCATACACTCATGCATTGGTTCATTCATTTATTTCACATATGGTGTTGGGGATCCAACTCAGGACCTTTGAAAGTGTGAAGCCAGCACTCTAGTGCTGAGCCAAAACCCCAGCACCTGTCTTTTGGATTTTATGACTGTTTGTATGAAATTCAGAATCGCATTCTGCTATGGTTTACTGATATGCGGATTGACCTAGTCCTTGTTTTCTGGGAGACTTTTGGAAAATATACATGAATTATTAGGAGATTGAAATGAAGAAACAAAGAGGAAATTCCCCAATTTCTTTTTCTTAGAGTCCATACTCTGACTCTGCCTACCTACTGTAAAAACTTTTAAACCCTTACTCCCCATTTCTATATCATTGCCAACAAGTGAACATTCACTGCCCTACAACAAACCAGAGAACTCACATTGAACAATGTTTCCCCAGTAGAGACCAAGACACAATACTTATTAAAAAAAAATACCCTAGTTATGAGTTAGTAGGTAAAGCTTTATTTGAGTGTTAAATGTGCTCTAATTATGTGTTTGTGTGTTTGTTGATGTGTGTGGTGTGTGGGTGTGTGTGCTTGTGTGTGAAACAAGCACTGAGGTGTAAAATAAATGCAGGATTGCAACGGCCTTCTTAAAAATAAGAAGCAACTTTATCACATTTGAAGCCCAGTGAAGAATCTGCCTGATACTTAACCTACAATTAATTGAAATGTGAAAAATTCAGGCCTCGAAAAACAAAGCCAACATACATACTGAATCTAATCAGTCTGTCTCACCTGTTTTCTAATCACTCCTTTCAATAAACCTAAATTGCCAGCATAAAACATCAGTTGTTCTAAACGAGTGGACGGATGTCCCCTGTCATGGGCTGTGTAAAACACATGGACGATCCGGCACTGATTGTTATCTAGAATGACTTCTGCCTGAACTACTATTGGAGAATTGTTGCTGATATACTGCGGTTTTTATAACAGTAAACTGGAATGAAGGTAATTTCAGGCTGCAAAGGAATAAATTGATTTTACTAACTGGTTTTTGGAAAACACTGCCATGAAAAATTATCAATATGTTCATAAAGGCATCTACATGTCTCTTCACAAGGGTTTTACTTAATGGGGGAGGTGGTGAGGTCTGGATATAACTGAACTGTCCATTAGTAGGCAGAACAATATCATGGGAATCAGAGTGCACATTCCGGTTTGACCTCAATCTAGGTAACATGGATTCATCTCTGTGTAATAGGCCTGCTTCTGAAAAACACAATGTAGAGCTCCAAAAGCAGAACGATACTTTCAGAATACCATGTTATGTTTGTAAATAGACAGACAGATAGATATACAGAAATCAAAAATCTGAAAACGGTCTGGAAGTGTACATTTCCATAACTTACAATGTCAGTAGTGGGGGATTAATAGCAGATCAAGAAGACTGTATCTGCATGAGAAATGGTTCAATTTTTGAAAGAGTTTTTTAAATGAAAATGGACAAAAAATTTAAAGGGTTACAGTAAGTGTTGAGGAGTGACTTGGCAAAAGGAGCACAGAGGTGAGAAAGAATTAAGTAGAGTTCAAAAGAACCAGGTATAATTTCTGTACACATGACTCCATGAACAGGAGCAAAGGGGACACTTAAAGAAATCATAGGACTAAGGAGAGATCAGGATTAGGAGGGTTTGTACTAGTCTAGAAATGCTGACCTGAAAACCAACTAAAGTTTCAACTCTTTCTTTTGAGGAACATTAGATGTGCCGTGCTTTTCAAAAATGACTTGTCATAACTGATTGATGCCCATGTTAGCAACTCTTCTGAAATTACATTGAAAGTAGACTAATGTGAGAGTTTTTCTTTAGAGAGAATTCAAATTACTTGCATAGGAAGTGGCAGCAGGTCTGGGGATGTTGTAGCTCAGTGGCAGTGACCTTGCCTAGCTTGGGGCTGGCCTGCCATGGACTTTCACCGCAAACCCTTGCAAGAAAAGAAAAGGGAGGGAAGGGAGAGAGAAAGTTGGAAGGGAGGAAGGCAAAGTTGGAGGGATGGATGGAGGTACAAAAGAAGGAAGAAGAAAAGGAGAAAAACCAGGAAGGGTCGAAGGAAGCAAGAAAGGTAGGAAATAGGGAGAGCACAAGGGCAGAAAAAGGACTGAGTCACTCAAACAAAAGGCAAGGGACACAAAGACCAATATAGGCCATAAAAGCTGTTTGAACGGTTTAGTCAGCTTTAGAATTTGAGTGACATCACACTGAATGTTATTATGACTGGATGGAATCTTCCTACTAACCCCACCTTGGCCTGGAATAAACCAAATCAAGGGGTGGGTGGCATGGAGAGGAATTCTCTCTGGCTGGAGTGGGAGGGACCTAAACATGTGGCACTTGAGGATGCACTGGGTAGGGAAGGGGACAAGACTCCCCTGATGGGCAGTTGAGACAACAAGGCTCCTCGGAGCCCCTGATCATGGCTCCAACCGCCATACGCACACCACCCACCATACGCTCAGCCCCTGAAGGGGCTCACAGTGGTCTGCTCCGTTGCCTGGTGCAGGTTGGAGTTCCTGACCAAACACCTGAGTGTCCACAGCCTGTTTTGGCCAGCCTGGGCAGGCTGTGGTTGTGGTGGCAAGAGCCAAAGCTGTCTTGGCGTGATGGAGGAGCCAAGGGCTGCCTCTCAGCCATACTAGTGGGTGGTTCTGGAAGAATCACCCAGGGTTGTGGCAGCATTGTCCGAAGACATGAAGCCAGGCCATCTTCCTTCTGGCTTTCCTTGGGAGTTGATGATGTGTACAGCTCTTGGATTTTTTGCTGTTCTCTCACTTTTCTGGAGAGGTTTTCAGTCGGTTAGTAGCAGGCTTTACGTGGGAAGAGAAAAAAGGCTGGCTCAAAATCTTGCTGGACTTATTGAGGCAAAATGTGGACTTCTTGATAAAGTGAGCCTTGTTGAAAAAGAACATAAAGGCTTAGACTCATCTTTAAAGGATTGCAGGTTTGAGAAGGGTTCAAGGGAAGCACAACACCTGGAGGCAACCTACGAAAAGCTGCATAGGTCCGAATCCAGCCATGGCGTTGAAATGCTCTTTCTAGAAGAAGAGCTCAAAGCACAGAAGGCTAAACATGGTCAACAGGATGAAACGATGGCGCATCTATCAAGAGGGATACAGTCCCTCCAAGGTGAATCTGAATCCCTCAGATCACAAATACATGAAGCCAAAACAAACTGGAGACTCTTTCAAGTGAATGAGGAAGAACTGAAGCTGGCAATCAAAGAGGTTTTGAATGAAGGATCCCTACTTCCGCAAACGCAGAGACCAACAATACAAGGAGAAGCTGAAGCACAGAGGGAACAAGGAGGTGTCCAATATAAAGCAAAAAAATCATATTAGAGGACTCTAAAGTAGCTGGAGAACAAGTTCTAAGGGACACCGAAAATCACATGGAGTCTCTGAGTGAATGCTTGCTGAAGACGAAGGATAGATCTTCTCCAAGCCTGGGAGCCCAAAGGGATGGTGGTCACCTGGAACTGGGAAAGACGAGTGAACCCGAAATTGGTGCTCACTTGGAGGATGAGTCCAAAGGAGCTTTGAGGAACCTGGTTTATGGTGATAATCTAAAGGCCTCCTTAGAAATCTTGGAAGGAGAAAGAAATCAAAAATGTACTTTCTCATCTGAAGTGGAGAAAACCACGGAAGACCTTACAGAACACCTTAAAAGTCTGCAGACTGAACAGGCATCCTTGCAGTCAGAAAATGCACAGCTGCAAAGTGAGAATGCGACCCTACAGAAGAACTTGAAAGTCATGATGGAACGCTATCAAGAAAATACGGTGAAACTGCACAGGAAATTAAGAGTGGAGGAAAACTTCCGTGTGGAGCAAGAGGAGAAACTTTCCAAAGTCGAAGAAAAGATGAGCCATACCATAAAAGAGCTAGAGACCTACAGAAAGAGAGCCCAATATCTTGAAGAACAATTGCAGAGTACCATTTATTCCTGTCTGGGGAAGATTATTTCCTCTGAGAAAGAAGCACATGCCAGTGAGTTGGCAGCCTGGATTGCTGAAAGAAACCTCAGCTATTTAAGGAAACAAAATGCACGCAACAGACAAAAATTAACTGAGAAGGAGCTGAGATTTGAACTTGTAGGAAAAGATCCCTATGATGCACTGGATGTTTCCAACTCAGCAATGGGCAGAAAGCCTTCTCCAAATGGGCCCTCACCAATAGGTCACCCTTCATCTGAAAGGAGACCTCCTCATTTTGAAAAGAGTGGTCCACTCACACTCTCAACTTTCACTCCAGTGGGAGGAGGAAGAGGGTCAAGGGGCCCTGGAGAATCCTCTGGACCATGCGACTAGCAGTAAAGGAAGAGAATCCAACTGTCATAAGTTCACCGATTTTCAGAGAGCACCTTCTCAGACTGGGCCCCTCTCTCCTCCAGGGGAACAGGCCAGCAGGCTGATGATCCCTCCGCCAGGCCAACCATATTCTTCTGATGCACGTCTTCCTCTACAAAGGCAAGATAGGTTTTACTCAAATTGTGGTAGAGCATTGGGACCAGCAGAACACAGAATTCCTAATATGCCTCCTTTGGACTCTGATGTGCCTGATTCACCTCTCCATGCTGAAAACCAAGCAACTGGCTCTGGCTCTGTGTTGGCACCTTTCCTTCCAGTCAGAGGTGCCTTGTTTCCAGTTGACCCAAAGAGTCAGTTCCTGAGAAGAGGACCTTTTTTTTTCCTCCACCTCTCCCAGGAAACTTGTCTGGGAACCTGGAGATTATTTTCCACCTGACCCGCCGCCCACTCCATTTCCAATGTGATGTGTCTATGCAGGGAGGGGGTTTTCCTCACAATCTTCCCCCAACAGCTGGAATTCAGCCCTCTACACCCCCATTCTGAAAGTACAAGTGAGTTCCCTGAAGGGTTCCTTCCACCTGCAAATGAGCCTGTTACTCAACATCCACAACCAAACAAGAAACCTCATGCTGTTGCTCTCTCTTCAAATGTAATTTGACTTATCTCTCATTTTTAGTTTTTAAGTAACTGCTTTTACTTCAGTAATTGACTATACTTTGGCTCCAATTGAAGCTCAATGAAACAATAATTCTTAAGATAGTATTTTGTAAATAAAGATGGTTTACGTAGGAATCTTCTGAGTAAATTATTCCTATTTTATTTTATTCCAGAGAACAGCATTTAATCTGATGAAGCCACTCTTACATAAACAAGAATGGGAGTTCTAGGTACTTGTAATCTAGCTGATGGAAATATCTTTTAAACTCCCAAAAAAGAAGTGCATTTAGTATGACTGTAGCAAATGTAAAGTGACTTTAGGCTTAATGAAGAATTGTCACTGATTTACACACTGGTTGGGCATTTCAGCCAGTTTTTCCATATCAGAATAACTAGAGCATGGGAGGACTAAAGGAGAGAACACAACTAAACATGTCAGGGAAACAATAGATCTCAACTACAAAGAAAAATGAAGACCTCTTGTTTATATTGGTTGCTTAAAACATTACATAGCTCTTGAGATACCATATTTCCTACATTAGATTCAAGTGAGTTATGAACTCCCATTTTCACCCCATATACAGATTGCACAATCACATTGTTTACACATCCACATTTTTACAAAATGCCATATTAGTAACTGTTGTATTCTGCTACCTTTTCTAGCCTCTACTATCCCCACTCTCCTGCCCTCCCATCTTCTCTCTCTATCCCATCTGCTGTAATTTAACGCTTGGGAATTGGAAACCACACTTTAAACTCACTCTCCTCCCCTTTTTCCCTTCTGTCATATTACTCATCATCTTCTTCTATTTCTCCTCCTCCTTATACCTTTAATTCATTCATCATACACTCATGCATTGGTTCATTCATTCCTTTCACATATGGTGTTGGGGATCCAACTCAGGACCTTTGAAAGTGTGAAGCCAGCACTCTAGTGCTGAGCCAAAACCCCAGCACCTGTCTTTTTGATTTTATGACTGTTTGTATGAAATTCAGAATCGCATTCTGCTATGGTTTACTGATATGTGGATTGACCTAGTCCTTGTTTTCTGGGAGACTTTTGGAAAATATACATGAATTATTAGGAGATTGAAATGAAGAAACAAAGAGGAAATTCCCCAATTTCTTATTCTTAGAGTCCATACTCTGACTCTGCCTACCTACTGTAAAAACTTTTAAACCCTTACTCCCCATTTCTATATCATTGCCAACAAGTGAACATTCACTGCCCTACAACAAACCAGAGAACTCACATTGAACAATGTTTCCCCAGTAGAGACCAAGACACAATACTTATTAAAAAAAATACCCTAGTTATGAGTTAGTAGGTAAAGCTTTATTTGAGTGTTAAATGTGCTCTAATTATGTGTTTGTGTGTTTGTTGATGTGTGTGGTGTGTGGGTGTGTGTGCTTGTGTGTGAAACAAGCACTGAGGTGTAAAATAAATGCAGGATTGCAACGGCCTTCTTAAAAATAAGAAGCAACTTTATCACATTTGAAGCCCAGTGAAGAATCTGCCTGATACTTAACCTACAATTAATTGAAATGTGAAAAATTCAGGCCTCGAAAAACAAAGCCAACATACATACTGAATCTAATCAGTCTGTCTCACCTGTTTTCTAATCACTCCTTTCAATAAACCTAAATTGCCAGCATAAAACATCAGTTGTTCTAAACGAGTGGACGGATGTCCCCTGTCATGGGCTGTGTAAAACACATGGACGATCTGGCACTGATTGTTATCTAGAATGACTTCTGCCTGAACTACTATTGGAGAATTGTTGCTGATATACTGCGGTTTTTATAACAGTAAACTGGAATGAAGGTAATTTCAGGCTGCAAAGGAATAAATTGATTTTACTAACTGGTTTTTGGAAAACACTGCCATGAAAAATTATCAATATGTTCATAAAGGCATCTACATGTCTCTTCACAAGGGTTTTACTTAATGGGGGAGGTGGTGAGGTCTGGATATAACTGAACTGTCCATTAGTAGGTAGAACAATATCATGGGAATCAGAGTGCACATTCCGGTTTGACCTCAATCTAGGTAACATGGATTCATCTCTGTGTAATAGGCCTGCTTCTGAAAAACACAATGTAGAGCTCCAAAAGCAGAACGATACTTTCAGAATACCATGTTATGTTTGTAAATAGACAGACAGATAGATATACAGAAATCAAAAATCTGAAAACGGTCTGGAAGTGTACATTTCCATAACTTACAATGTCAGTAGTGGGGGATTAATAGCAGATCAAGAAGACTGTATCTGCATGAGAAATGGTTCAATTTTTGAAAGAGTTTTTTAAATGAAAATGGACAAAAAATTTAAAGGGTTACATTAAGTGTTGAGGAGTGACTTGGCAAAAGGAGCACAGAGGTGAGAAAGAATTAAGTAGAGTTCAATAGAACCAGGTATAATTTCTGTACACATGACTCCATGAACAGGAGCAAAGGGGACACTTAAAGAAATCATAGGAGTAAGGAGAGATCAGGATTAGGAGGGTTTGTACTAGTCTAGAAATGCTGACCTGAAAACCAACTAAAGTTTCAACTCCTTCTTTTGAGGAACATTAGCTGTGCCGTGCTTTTCAAAAATGACTTGTCATAACTGATTGATGCCCATGTTAGCAACTCTTCTGAAATTACATTGAAAGTAGACTAATGTGAGAGTTTTTCTTTAGAGAGAATTCAAATTACTTGCATAGGAAGTGGCAGCAGGTCTGGGGATGTTGTAGCTCAGTGGCAGTGACCTTGCCTAGCTTGGGGCTGGCCTGCCATGGACTTTCACCCCAAACACTTGCAAGAAAAGAAAAGGGAGGGAAGGGAGAGAGAAAGTTGGAAGGGAGGAAGGCAAAGTTGGAGGGATGGATGGAGGTACAAAAGAAGGAAGAAGAAAAGGAGAAAAACCAGGAAGGGTTGAAGGAAGCAAGAAAGGTAGGAAATAGGGAGAGCACAAGGGCAGAAAAAGTACTGAGTCACTCAAACAAAAGGCAAGGGACACAAAGACCAATATAGGCCATAAAAGCTGTTTGAACGGTTTAGTCAGCTTTAGAATTTGTGTGACATCAAACTGAATGTTATTATGACTGGATGGAATCTTCCTACTAACCCCACCTTGGCCTGGAATAAACCAAATCAAGGGGTGGGTGGCATGGAGTGAATTCTCTCTGGCTGGAGTGGGAGGGACCTAAACACGTGGCACTTGAGGATGCACTAGGTCGGGAAGGGGACAAGACTCCCCTGATGGGCAGTTGAGGCAACAAGGCTCCTGGGAGCCCCTGATCATGGCTCCCACCGCCATACGCACACCACCCACCATACGCTCAGCCCCTGAAGGGGCTCACAGTGGTCTGCTCCGTTGCCTGGTGCAGGTTGGAGTTCCTGACCAAACACCTGAGTGTCCACAGCCTGTGTTGGCCAGCCTGGGCAGGCTGTGGTTGTGGTGGCAAGAGCCAAAGCTGTCTTGGCGTGATGGAGGAGCCAAGGGCTGCCTCTCAGCCATACTAGTGGGTGGTTCTGGAAGAATCACCCAGGGTTGTGGCAGCATTGTCCGAAGACATGAAGCCAGGCCATCTTCCTTCTGGCTTTCCTTGGGAGTTGATGATGTGTACAGCTCTTGGATTTTTTGCTGTTCTCTCACTTTTCTGGAGAGCTTTTCAGTCGGTTAGTAGCAGGCTTTACGTGGGAAGAGAAAAAAGGCTGGCTCAAAATCTTGCTGGACTTATTGAGGCAAAATGTGGACTTCTTGATAAAGTGAGCCTTGTTGAAAAAGAACATAAAGGCTTAGACTCATCTTTAAAGGATTGCAGGTTTGAGAAGGGTTCAAGGGAAGCACAACACCTGGAGGCAACCTACGAAAAGCTGCATAGGTCCGAATCCAGCCATGGCGTTGAAATGCTCTTTCTAGAAGAAGAGCTCAAAGCACAGAAGGCTAAACATGGTCAACAGGATGAAACGATGGCGCATCTATCAAGAGGGATACAGTCCCTCCAAGGTGAATCTGAATCCCTCAGATCACAAATACATGAAGCCAAAACAAACTGGAGACTCTTTCAAGTGAATGAGGAAGAACTGAAGCTGGCAATCAAAGAGGTTTTGAATGAAGGATCCCTACTTCCGCAAACGCAGAGACCAACAATACAAGGAGAAGCTGAAGCACAGAGGGAACAAGGAGGTGTCCAATATAAAGCAAAAAAATCATATTAGAGGACTCTAAAGTAGCTGGAGAACAAGTTCTAAGGGACACCGAAAATCACATGGAGTCTCTGAGTGAATGCTTGCTGAAGACGAAGGATAGATCTTCTCCAAGCCTGGGAGCCCAAAGGGATGGTGGTCACCTGGAACTGGGAAAGACGAGTGAACCCGAAATTGGTGCTCACTTGGAGGATGAGTCCAAAGGAGCTTTGAGGAACCTGGTTTATGGTGATAAGCTAAAGGCCTCCTTAGAAATCTTGGAAGGAGGAAGAAATCAAAAATGTACTTTCTCATCTGAAGTGGAGAAAACCACGGAAGACCTTACAGAACACCTTAAAAGTCTGCAGACTGAACAGGCATCCTTGCAGTCAGAAAATGCACAGCTGCAAAGTGAGAATGAGACCCTACAGAAGAACTTGAAAGTCATGATGGAACGCTATCAAGAAAATACGATGAAACTGCACAGGAAATTAAGAGTGCAGGAAAACTACCGTGTGGAGCAAGAGGAGAAACTTTCCAAAGTCGAAGAAAAGATGAGCCATACAATAAAAGAGCTGGAGACCTACAGAAAGAGAGCCCAATATCTTGAAGAACAATTGCAGAGTACCATTCATTCCTGTCTGGGGAAGATTATTTCCTCTGAGAAAGAAGCACATGCCAGTGAGTTGGCAGCTCGGATTGCTGAAAGAAACCTCAGCTATTTCAGGAAACAAAATGCACGCAACAGACAAAAATTAACTGAGAAGGAGCTGAGATTTGAACTTGTAGGAAAAGATCCCTATGATGCACTGGATGTTTCCAACTCAGCAATGGGCAGAAAGCCTTCTCCAAATGGGCCCTCACCAATAGGTCAACCTTCATCTGAAAGGAGACCTCCTCATTTTGAAAAGAGTGGTCCACTCACACTCTCAACTTTCACTCCAGTGGGAGGAGGAAGAGGGTCAAGGGGCCCTGGAGAATCCTCTGGACCATGCGACTAGCAGTAAAGGAAGAGAATCCAGAAGTCATAAGTTCACCGATTTTCAGAGAGCACCTTCTCAGACTGGGCCCCTCTCTCCTCCAGGGGAACAGGGCAGCAGGCTGATGATCCCTCCGCCAGGCCAACCATATTCTTCTGATGCACGTCTTCCTCTACAAAGGCAAGATAGGTTTTACTCAAATTGTGGTAGAGCATCGGGACCAGCAGAACACAGAATTCCTAATATGCCTCCTTTGGACTCTGATGTGCCTGATTCACCTCTCCACGCTGAAAACCAAGCAACTGGCTCTGGCTCTGTGTTGGCACCTTTCCTTCCAGTCAGAGGTGCCTTGTTTCCAGTTGACCCAAGGAGTCAGTTCCTGAGAAGAGGACCTTTTTTTTTCCTCCAACTCTCCCAGGAAACTTGTCTGGGAACCTGGAGATTATTTTCACCTGACCCGCCGCCCACTCCATTTCCAATGTGATGTGTCTATGCAGGGAGGGGGTTTTCCTCACAATCTTCCCCCAACAGCTGGAATTCAGCCCTCTACACCCCCATTCTGAAAGTACAAGTGAGTTCCCTGAAGGGTTCCTTCCACCTGCAAATGAGCCTGTTACTCAACATCCACAACCAAACAAGAAACCTCATGCTGTTGCTCTCTCTTCAAATGTAATTTGACTTATCTCTCATTTTTAGTTTTTAAGTAACTGCTTTTACTTCAGTAATTGACTATACTTTGGCTCCAATTGAAGCTCAATGAAACAATAATTCTTAAGATAGTATTTTGTAAATAAAGATGGTTTACGTAGGAATCTTCTGAGTAAATTATTCCTATTTTATTTTATTCCAGAGAACAGCATTTAATCTGATGAAGCCACTCTTACATAAACAAGAATGGGAGTTCTAGGTACTTGTAATCTAGCTGATGGAAATATCTTTTAAACTCCCAAAAAAGAAGTGCATTTAGTATGACTGTAGCAAATGTAAAGTGACTTTAGGCTTAATGAAGAATTGTCACTGATTTACAGACTGGTTGGGCATTTCAGCCAGTTTTTCCATATCAGAATTACTAGAGCATGGGAGGACTAAAGGAGAGAACACAACTAAACATGTCAGGGAAACAGGAGATCTCAACTACTAAGAAAAATGAAGACCTCTTGTTTATATTGGTTGCTTAAAACATTACATAGCTCTTGAGATACCATATTTCCTACATTAGATTCAAGTGAGTTATGAACTCCCATTTTCACCCCATATACAGATTGCACAATCACATTGTTTACACATCCACATTTTTACCAAATGCCATATTAGTACCTGTTGTATTCTGCTACCTTTTCTAGCCTCTACTATCCCCCCTCTCCTGCCCTCCCATCTTCTCTCTCTATCCCATCTGCTGTAATTTAACGCTTGGGAATTGGAAACCACTCTTTAAACTCACTCTCCTCCCCTTTTCCCCTTCTGTCAAATTACTCATCATCTTCTTCTATTTCTCCTCCTCCTCCTCCTCCTTATACCTTTAATTCATTCATCATACACTCATGCATTGGTTCATTCATTCCTTTCACATATGGTGTTGGGGATCCAACTCAGGACCTTTGAAAGTGTGAAGCCAGCACTCTAGTGCTGAGCCAAAACCCCAGCACCTGTCTTTTTGATTTTATGACTGTTTGTATGAAATTCAGAATCGCATTCTGCTATGGTTTACTGATATGTGGATTGACCTAGTCCTTGTTTTCTGGGAGACTTTTGGAAAATATACATGAATTATTAGGAGATTGAAATGAAGAAACAAAGAGGAAATTCCCCAATTTCTTATTCTTAGAGTCCATACTCTGACTCTGCCTACCTACTGTAAAAACTTTTAAACCCTTACTCCCCATTTCTATATCATTGCCAACAAGTGAACATTCACTGCCCTACAACAAACCAGAGAACTCACATTGAACAATGTTTCCCCAGTAGAGACCAAGACACAATACTTATTAAAAAAAATACCCTAGTTATGAGTTAGTAGGTAAAGCTTTATTTGAGTGTTAAATGTGCTCTAATTATGGGTTTGTGTGTTTGTTGATGTGTGTGGTGTGTGGGTGTGTGTGCTTGTGTGTGAAACAAGCACTGAGGTGTAAAATAAATGCAGGATTGCAACGGCCTTCTTAAAAATAAGAAGCAACTTTATCACATTTGAAGCCCAGTGAAGAATCTGCCTGATACTTAACCTACAATTAATTGAAATGTGAAAAATTCAGGCCTCGAAAAACAAAGCCAACATACATACTGAATCTAATCAGTCTGTCTCACCTGTTTTCTAATCACTCCTTTCAATAAACCTAAATTGCCAGCATAAAACATCAGTTGTTCTAAACGAGTGGACGGATGTCCCCTGTCATGGGCTGTGTAAAACACATGGACGATCTGGCACTGATTGTTATCTAGAATGACTTCTGCCTGAACTACTATTGGAGAATTGTTGCTGATATACTGCGGTTTTTATAACAGTAAACTGGAATGAAGGTAATTTCAGGCTGCAAAGGAATAAATTGATTTTACTAACTGGTTTTTGGAAAACACTGCCATGAAAAATTATCAATATGTTCATAAAGGCATCTACATGTCTCTTCACAAGGGTTTTACTTAATGGGGGAGGTGGTGAGGTCTGGATATAACTGAACTGTCCATTAGTAGGTAGAACAATATCATGGGAATCAGAGTGCACATTCCGGTTTGACCTCAATCTAGGTAACATGGATTCATCTCTGTGTAATAGGCCTGCTTCTGAAAAACACAATGTAGAGCTCCAAAAGCAGAACGATACTTTCAGAATACCATGTTATGTTTGTAAATAGACAGACAGATAGATATACAGAAATCAAAAATCTGAAAACGGTCTGGAAGTGTACATTTCCATAACTTACAATGTCAGTAGTGGGGGATTAATAGCAGATCAAGAAGACTGTATCTGCATGAGAAATGGTTCAATTTTTGAAAGAGTTTTTTAAATGAAAATGGACAAAAAATTTAAAGGGTTACAGTAAGTGTTGAGGAGTGACTTGGCAAAAGGAGCACAGAGGTGAGAAAGAATTAAGTAGAGTTCAATAGAACCAGGTATAATTTCTGTACACATGACTCCATGGACAGGAGCAAAGGGGACACTTAAAGAAATCATAGGACTAAGGAGAGATCAGGATTAGGAGGGTTTGTACTAGTCTAGAAATGCTGACCTGAAAACCAACTAAAGTTTCAACTCCTTCTTTTGAGGAACATTAGATGTGCCGTGCTTTTCAAAAATGACTTGTCATAACTGATTGATGGCCATGTTAGCAACTCTTCTGAAATTACATTGAAAGTAGACTAATGTGAGAGTTTTTCTTTAGAGAGAATTCAAATTACTTGCATAGGAAGTGGCAGCAGGTCTGGGGATGTTGTAGCTTAGTGGCAGTGACCTTGCCTAGCTTGGGGCTGGCCTGCCATGGACTTTCACCCCAAACACTTGCAAGAAAAGAAAAGGGAGGGAAGGGAGAGAGAAAGTTGGAAGGGAGGAAGGCAAAGTTGGAGGGATGGATGGAGGTACAAAAGAACAAGAAGAAAAGGAGAAAAACCAGTAAGGGTTGAAGGAAGCAAGAAAGGTAGGAAATAGGGAGAGCACAAGGGCAGAAAAAGGACTGAGTCACTCAAACAAAAGGCAAGGGACACAAAGACCAATATAGGCCATAAAAGCTGTTTGAACGGTTTAGTCAGCTTTAGAATTTGAGTGACATCAAACTGAATGTTATTATGACTGGATGGAATCTTCCTACTAACCCCACCTTGGCCTGGAATAAACCAAATCAAGGGGTGGGTGGCATGGAGTGAATTCTCTCTGGCTGGAGTAGGAGGGACCTAAACACGTGGCACTTGAGGATGCACTGGGTAGGGAAGGGGACAAGACTCCCCTGATGGGCAGTTGAGACAACAAGGCTCCTGGGAGCCCCTGATCATGGCTCCCACCGCCATACGCACACCACCCACCATACGCTCAGCCCCTGAAGGGGCTCACAGTGGTCTGCTCCGTTGCCTGGTGCAGGTTGGAGTTCCTGACCAAACACCTGAGTGTCCACAGCCTGTGTTGGCCAGCCTGGGCAGGCTGTGGTTGTGGTGGCAAGAGCCAAAGCTGTCTTGGCGTGATGGAGGAGCCAAGGGCTGCCTCTCAGCCATACTAGTGGGTGGTTCTGGAAGAAGCACCCAGGGTTGTGGCAGCATTGTCCGAAGACATGAAGCCAGGCCATCTTCCTTCTGGCTTTCCTTGGGAGTTGATGATGTGTACAGCTCTTGGATTTTTTGCTGTTCTCTCACTTTTCTGGAGAGCTTTTCAGTCGGTTAGTAGCAGGCTTTACGTGGGAAGAGAAAAAAGGCTGGCTCAAAATCTTGCTGGACTTATTGAGGCAAAATGTGGACTTCTTGATAAAGTGAGCCTTGTTGAAAAAGAACATAAAGGCTTAGACTCATCTTTAAAGGATTGCAGGTTTGAGAAGGGTTCAAGGGAAGCACAACACCTGGAGGCAACCTACGAAAAGCTGCATAGGTCCGAATCCAGCCATGGCTTTGAAATGCTCTTTCTAGAAGAAGAGCTCAAAGCACAGAAGGCTAAACATGGTCAACAGGATGAAACGATGGCGCATCTATCAAGAGGGATACAGTCCCTCCAAGGTGAATCTGAATCCCTCAGATCACAAATACCTGAAGCCAAAACAAACTGGAGACTCTTTCAAGTGAATGAGGAAGAACTGAAGCTGGCAATCAAAGAGGTTTTGAATGAAGGATCCCTACTTCCGCAAACGCAGAGACCAACAATACAAGGAGAAGCTGAAGCACAGAGGGAACAAGGAGGTGTCCAATATAAAGCAAAAAAATCATATTAGAGGACTCTAAAGTAGCTGGAGAACAAGTTCTAAGGGACACCGAAAATCACATGGAGTCTCTGAGTGAATGCTTGCTGAAGACGAAGGATAGATCTTCTCCAAGCCTGGGAGCCCAAAGGGATGGTGGTCACCTGGAACTGGGAAAGACGAGTGAACCCGAAATTGGTGCTCACTTGGAGGATGAGTCCAAAGGAGCTTTGAGGAACCTGGTTTATGGTGATAAGCTAAAGGCCTCCTTAGAAATCTTGGAAGGAGGAAGAAATCAAAAATGTACTTTCTCATCTGAAGTGGAGAAAACCACGGAAGACCTTACAGAACACCTTAAAAGTCTGCAGACTGAACAGGCATCCTTGCAGTCAGAAAATGCACAGCTGCAAAGTGAGAATGAGACCCTACAGAAGAACTTGAAAGTCATGATGGAACTCTATCAAGAAAATACGATGAAACTGCACAGGAAATTAAGAGTGGAGGAAAACTACCGTGTGGAGCAAGAGGAGAAACTTTCCAAAGTCGAAGAAAGATGAGCCATACCATAAAAGAGCTGGAGACCTACAGAAAGAGAGCCCAATATCTTGAAGAACAATTGCAGAGTACCATTTATTCCTGTCTGGGGAAGATTATTTCCTCTGAGAAAGAAGCACATGCAAGTGAGTTGGCAGCCTGGATTGCTGAAAGAAACCTCAGCTATTTCAGGAAACAAAATGCACGCAACAGACAAAAATTAACTGAGAAGGAGCTGAGATTTGAACTTGTAGGAAAAGATCCCTATGATGCACTGGATGTTTCCAACTCAGCAATGGGCAGAAAGCCTTCTCCAAATGGGCCCTCACCAATACGTCACCCTTCATCTGAAAGGAGACCTCCTCATTTTGAAAAGAGTGGTCCACTCACACTCTCAACTTTCACTCCAGTGGGAGGAGGAAGAGGGTCAAGGGGCCCTGGAGAATCCTCTGGACCATGCGACTAGCAGTAAAGGAAGAGAATCCAGCTGTCATAAGTTCACCGTTTTTCAGAGAGCACCTTCTCAGACTGGGCCACTCTCTCCTCCAGGGGAACAGGCCAGCAGGCTGATGATCCCTCCGCCAGGCCAACCATATTCTTCTGATGCACGTCTTTTTCTACAAAGGCAACATGGGTTTTACTCAAATTGTGGTAGAGCATTGGGACCAGCAGAACACAGAATTCCTAATATGCCTCCTTTGGACTCTGATGTGCCTGATTCACCTCTCCATGCTGAAAACCAAGCAACTGGCTCTGGCTCTGTGTTGGCACCTTTCCTTCCAGTCAGAGGTGCCTTGTTTCCAGTTGACCCAAGGAGTCAGTTCCTGAGAAGAGGACCTTTTTTTTTCCTCCACCTCTCCCAGGAAACTTGTCTGGGAACCTGGAGATTATTTTCCACCTGACCCGCTGCCCACTCCATTTCCAATGTGATGTGTCTATGCAGGGAGGGGGTTTTCCTCACAATCTTCCCCCAACAGCTGGAATTCAGCCCTCTACATCCCCATTCTGAAAGTACAAGTGAGTTCCCTGAAGGGTTCCTTCCACCTGCAAATGAGCCTGTTACTCAACATCCAGAACCAAACAAGAAACCTCATGCTGTTGCTCTCTCTTCAAATGTAATTTGACTTATCTCTCATTTTTAGTTTTTAAGTAACTGCTTTTACTTCAGTAATTGACCATACTTTGGCTCCAATTGAAGCTCAATGAAACAATAATTCTTAAGATAGTATTTTGTAAATAAAGATGGTTTATGTAGGAATCTTCTGAGTAAATTATTCCTATTTTATTTTATTCCAGAGAACAGCATTTAATCTGATGAAGCCACTCTTACATAAACAAGAATGGGAGTTCTAGGTACTTGTAATCTAGCTGATGGAAATATCTTTTAAACTCCCAAAAAAGAAGTGCATTTAGTATGACTGTAGCAAATGTAAAGTGACTTTAGGCTTAATGAAGAATTGTCACTGATTTACAGACTGGTTGGGCATTTCAGCCAGTTTTTCCATATCAGAATAAGTAGAGCATGGGAGGACTAAAGGAGAGAACACAACTAAACATGTCAGGGAAACAATAGATCTCAACTACAAAGAAAAATGAAGACCTCTTGTTTATATTGGTTGCTTAAAACATTACATAGCTCTTGAGATACCATATTTCCCAAATTAGATTCAAGTGAGTTATGAACTCCCATTTTCACCCCATATACAGATTGCACAATCACATTGTTTACACATCCACATTTTTACAAAATGCCATATTAGTAACTGTTGTATTCTGCTACCTTTTCTAGCCTCTACTATCCCCACTCTCCTGCCCTCCCATCTTCTCTCTCTATCCCATCTGCTGTAATTTAACGCTTGGGAATTGGAAACCACACTTTAAAGTCACTCTCCTCCCCTTTTTCCCTTCTGTCAAATTACTCATCATCTTCTTCTATTTCTCCTCCTCCTTATACCTTTAATTCATTCATCATACACTCATGCATTGGTTCATTCATTCCTTTCACATATGGTGTTGGGGATCCAACTCAGGACCTTTGAAAGTGTGAAGCCAGCACTCTAGTGCTGAGCCAAAACCCCAGCACCTGTCTTTTTGATTTTATGACTGTTTGTATGAAATTCAGAATCGCATTCTGCTATGGTTTACTGATATGTGGATTGACCTAGTCCTTGTTTTCTGGGAGACTTTTGGAAAATATACATGAATTATTAGGAGATTGAAATGAAGAAACAAAGAGGAAATTCCCCAATTTCTTATTCTTAGAGTCCATACTCTGACTCTGCCTACCTACTGTAAAAACTTTTAAACCCTTACTCCCCATTTCTATATCATTGCCAACAAGTGAACATTCACTGCCCTACAACAAACCAGAGAACTCACATTGAACAATGTTTCCCCAGTAGAGACCAAGACACAATACTTATTAAAAAAAATACCCTAGTTATGAGTTAGTAGGTAAAGCTTTATTTGAGTGTTAAATGTGCTCTAATTATGTGTTTGTGTGTTTGTTGATGTGTGTGGTGTGTGGGTGTGTGTGCTTGTGTGTGAAACAAGCACTGAGGTGTAAAATAAATGCAGGATTGCAACGGCCTTCTTAAAAATAAGAAGCAACTTTATCACATTTGAAGCCCAGTGAAGAATCTGCCTGATACTTAACCTACAATTAATTGAAATGTGAAAAATTCAGGCCTCGAAAAACAAAGCCAACATACATACTGAATCTAATCAGTCTGTCTCACCTGTTTTCTAATCACTCCTTTCAATAAACCTAAATTGCCAGCATAAAACATCAGTTGTTCTAAACGAGTGGACGGATGTCCCCTGTCATGGGCTGTGTAAAACACATGGACGATCCGGCACTGATTGTTATCTAGAATGACTTCTGCCTGAACTACTATTGGAGAATTGTTGCTGATATACTGCGGTTTTTATAACAGTAAACTGGAATGAAGGTAATTTCAGGCTGCAAAGGAATAAATTGATTTTACTAACTGGTTTTTGGAAAACACTGCCATGAAAAATTATCAATATGTTCATAAAGGCATCTACATGTCTCTTCACAAGGGTTTTACTTAATGGGGGAGGTGGTGAGGTCTGGATATAACTGAACTGTCCATTAGTAGGTAGAACAATATCATGGGAATCAGAGTGCACATTCCGGTTTGACCTCAATCTAAGTAACATGGATTCATCTCTGTGTAATAGGCCTGCTTCTGAAAAACACAATGTAGAGCTCCAAAAGCAGAACGATACTTTCAGAATACCATGTTATGTTTGTAAATAGACAGACAGATAGATATACAGAAATCAAAAATCTGAAAACGGTCTGGAAGTGTACATTTCCATAACTTACAATGTCAGTAGTGGGGGATTAATAGCAGATCAAGAAGACTGTATCTGCATGAGAAATGGTTCAATTTTTGAAAGAGTTTTTTAAATGAAAATGGACAAAAAATTTAAAGGGTTACAGTAAGTGTTGAGGAGTGACTTGGCAAAAGGAGCACAGAGGTGAGAAAGAATTAAGTAGAGTTCAATAGAACCAGGTATAATTTCTGTACACATGACTCCATGAACAGGAGCAAAGGGGACACTTAAAGAAATCATAGGACTAAGGAGAGATCAGGATTAGGAGGGTTTGTACTAGTCTAGAAATGCTGACCTGAAAACCAACTAAAGTTTCAACTCCTTCTTTTGAGGAACATTAGATGTGCCGTGCTTTTCAAAAATGACTTGTCATAACTGATTGATGCCCATGTTAGCAACTCTTCTGAAATTACATTGAAAGTAGACTAATGTGAGAGTTTTTCTTTAGAGAGAATTCAAATTACTTGCATAGGAAGTGGCAGCAGGTCTGGGGATGTTGTAGCTCAGTGGCAGTGACCTTGCCTAGCTTGGGGCTGGCCTGCCATGGACTTTCACCCCAAACACTTGCAAGAAAAGAAAAGGGAGGGAAGGGAGAGAGAAAGTTGGAAGGGAGGAAGGCAAAGTTGGAGGGATGGATGGAGGTACAAAAGAAGGAAGAAGAAAAGGAGAAAAACCAGGAAGGGTTGAAGGAAGCAAGAAAGGTAGGAAATAGGGAGAGCACAAGGGCAGAAAAAGGACTGAGTCACTCAAACAAAAGGCAAGGGACACAAAGACCAATATAGGCCATAAAATCTGTTTGAACGGTTTAGTCAGCTTTAGAATTTGAGTGACATCAAACTGAATGTTATTATGACTGGATGGAATCTTCCTACTAACCCCACCTTGGCCTGGCCTAAACCAAATCAAGGGGTGGGTGGCATGGAGAGGAATTCTCTCTGGCTGGAGTGGGAGGGACCTAAACACGTGGCACTTGAGGATGCACTGGGTAGGGAAGGGGACAAGACTCCCCTGATGGGCAGTTGAGACAACAAGGCTCCTGGGAGCCCCTGATCATGGCTCCCACCGCCATACGCACACCACCCACCATACGCTCAGCCCCTGAAGGGGCTCACAGTGGTCTGCTCCGTTGCCTGGTGCAGGTTGGAGTTCCTGACCAAACACCTGAGTGTCAACAGCCTGTGTTGGCCAGCCTGGGCAGGCTGTGGTTGTGGTGGCAAGAGCCAAAGCTGTCTTGGTGTGATGGAGGAGCCAAGGGCTGCCTCTCAGCCATACTAGTGGGTGGTTCTGGAAGAAGCACCCAGGGTTGTGGCTGCATTGTCCGAAGACATGAAGCCAGGCCATCTTCCTTCTGGCTTTCCTTGGGAGTTGATGATGTGTACAGCTCTTGGATTTTTTGCTGTTCTCTCACTTTTCTGGAGAGCTTTTCAGTCGGTTAGTAGCAGGCTTCACGTGGGAAGAGAAAAAAGGCTGGCTCAAAATCTTGCTGGACTTATTGATGCAAAATGTGGACTTCTTGATAAAGTGAGCCTTGTTGAAAAAGAACATAAAGGCTTAGACTCATCTTTAAAGGATTGCAGGTTTGAG
Source organism: Callospermophilus lateralis (assembly GCF_048772815.1). Classification (NCBI taxonomy): domain Eukaryota; kingdom Metazoa; phylum Chordata; class Mammalia; order Rodentia; family Sciuridae; genus Callospermophilus; species Callospermophilus lateralis. The sequence goes on along the minus strand of NW_027512598.1, from coordinate 300,034 downwards.
AAGGGTTCAAGGGAAGCACAACACCTGGAGGCAACCTACGAAAAGCTGCATAGGTCCGAATCTAGCCATGGCGTTGAAATGCTCTTTCTAGAAGAAGAGCTCAAAGCACAGAAGGCTAAACATGGTCAACAGGATGAAACGATGGCGCATCTATCAAGAGGGATACAGTCCCTCCAAGGTGAATCTGAATCCCTCAGATCACAAATACCTGAAGCCAAAACAAACTGGAGACTCTTTCAAGTGAATGAGGAAGAACTGAAGCTGGTAATCAAAGAGGATTTGAATGAAGGATCCCTACTTCCGCAAACGCAGAGACCAACAATACAAGGAGAAGCTGAAGCACAGAGGGAACAAGGAGGTGTCCAATATAAAGCAAAAAAATCATATTAGAGGACTCTAAAGTAGCTGGAGAACAAGTTCTAAGGGACACCGAAAATCACATGGAGTCTCTGAGTGAATGCTTGCTGAAGACGAAGGATAGATCTTCTCCAAGCCTGGGAGCCCAAAGGGATGGTGGTCACCTGGAACTGGGAAAGACGAGTGAACCCGAAATTGGTGCTCACTTGGAGGATGAGTCCAAAGGAGCTTTGAGGAACCTGGTTTATGGTGATAAGCTAAAGGCCTCCTTAGAAATCTTGGAAGGAGGAAGAAATCAAAAATGTACTTTCTCATCTGAAGTGGAAAAAACCACGGAAGACCTTACAGAACACCTTAAAAGTCTGCAGACTGAACAGGCATCCTTGCAGTCAGAAAATGCACAGCTGCAAAGTGAGAATGAGACCCTACAGAAGAACTTGAAAGTCATGATGGAACGCTATCAAGAAAATACGATGAAACTGCACAGGAAATTAAGAGTGGAGGAAAACTACCGTGTGGAGCAAGAGGAGAAACTTTCCAAAGTCGAAGAAAAGATGAGCCATACCATAACAGAGCTGGAGACCTACAGAAAGAGAGGCCAATATCTTGAAGAACAATTGCAGAGTACCATTTATTCCTGTCTGGGGAAGATTATTTCCTCTGAGAAAGAAGCACATGCCAGTGAGTTGGCAGCCTGGATTGCTGAAAGAAAACTCAGCTATTTCAGGAAACAAAATGCACGCAACAAACAAAAATTAACTGAGAAGGACCTGAGATTTGAACTTGTAGGAAAAGATCCCTATGATGCACTGGATGTTTCCAACTCAGCAATGGGCAGAAAGCCTTCTCCAAATGGGCCCTCACCAATAGGTCACCCTTCATCTGAAAGGAGACCTCCTCATTTTGAAATGAGTGGTCCACTCACACTCTCAACTTTCACTCCAGTGGGAGGAGGAAGAGGGTCAAGGGGCCCTGGAGAATCCTCTGGACCATGCGACTAGCAGTAAAGGAAGAGAATCCAGCTGTCATAAGTTCACCGATTTTCAGAGAGCACCTTCTCAGACTGGGCCCCTCTCTCCTCCAGGGGAACAGGCCAGCAGGCTGATGATCCCTCCGCCAGGCCAACCATATTCTTCTGATGCACGTCTTCCTCTACAAAGGCAAGATTGGTTTTACTCAAATTGTGGTAGAGCATCGGGACCAGCAGAACACAGAATTCCTAAGATGCCTCCTTTGGACTCTGATGTGCCTGATTCACCTCTCCATGCTGAAAACCAAGCAACTGGCTCTGGCTCTGTGTTGGCACCTTTCCTTCCAGTCAGAGGTGCCTTGTTTCCAGTTGACCCAAGGAGTCAGTTCCTGAGAAGAGGACCTTTTTTTTTCCTCCACCTCTCCCAGGAAACTTGTCTGGGAACCTGGAGATTATTTTCCACCTGACCCGCCGCCCACTCTATTTCCAATGTGATGTGTCTATGCAGGGAGGGGGTTTACCTCACAATCTTCCCCCAACAGCTGGAATTCAGCCCTCTACACCCCCATTCTGAAAGTACAAGTGAGTTCCCTGAAGGGTTCCTTCCACCTGCAAATGAGCCTGTTACTCAACATCCAGAACCAACCAAGAAACCTCATGCTGTTGCTCTCTCTTCAAATGTAATTTGACTTATCTCTCATTTTTAGTTTTTAAGTAACTGCTTTTACTTCAGTAATTGACTATACTTTGGCTCCAATTGAAGCTCAATGAAACAATAATTCTTAAGATAGTATTTTCTAAATAAAGATGGTTTACCTAGGAATCTTCTGAGTAAATTATTCCTATTTTATTTTATTCCAGAGAACAGCATTTAATCTGATGAAGACACTCTTACATAATCAAGAATGGGAGTTCTAGGTACTTGTAATCTAGCTGATGGAAATATCTTTTAAACTCCCAAAAAAGAAGTGCATTTAGTATGACTGTAGCAAATGTAAAGTGACTTTAGGCTTAATGAAGAATTGTCACTGATTTACAGACTGGTTGGGCATTTCAGCCAGTTTTTCCATATCAGAATAACTAGAGCATGGGAGGACTAAAGGAGAGAACACAACTAAACATGTCAGGGAAACAATAGATCTCAACTACTAAGAAAAATGAAGACCTCTTGTTTATATTGGTTGCTTAAAACATTACATAGCTCTTGAGATACCATATTTCCTACAATAGATCTGGTGAGTTATGAACTCCCATTTTCACCCCATATACAGATTGCACAATCACATTGTTTACACATCCACATTTTTACAAAATGCCATATTAGTAACTGTTGTATTCTGCTACCTTTTCTAGCCTCTACTATCCCCCCCTCTCCTGCCCTCCCATCTTCTCTCTCTATCCCATCTGCTGTAATTTAACGCTTGGGAATTGGAAACCACACTTTAAACTCACTCTCCTCCACTTTTTCCCTTCTGTCAAATTACTCATCATCTTCTTCTAGTTCTCCTCCTCCTTATACCTTTAATTCATTCATCATACACTCATGCATTGGTTCATTCATTCCTTTCACATATGGTGTTGGGGGTCCAACTCAGGACCTTTGAAAGTGTGAAGCCAGCACTCTAGTGCTGAGCCAAAACCCCAGCACCTGTCTTTTTGATTTTATGACTGTTTGTATGAAATTCAGAATCGCATTCTGCTATGGTTTACTGATATGTGGATTGACCTAGTCCTTGTTTTCTGGGAGACTTTTGGAAAATATACATGAATTATTAGGAGATTGAAATGAAGAAACAAAGAGGAAATTCCCCAATTTCTTATTCTTAGAGTCCATACTCTGACTCTGCCTACCTACTGTAAAAACTTTTAAACCCTTACTCCCCATTTCTATATCATTGCCAACAAGTGAACATTCACTGCCCTACAACAAACCAGAGAACTCACATTGAACAATGTTTCCCCAGTAGAGACCAAGACACAATACTTATTAAAAAAATACCCTAGTTATGAGTTAGTAGGTAAAGCTTTATTTGAGTGTTAAATGTGCTCTAATTATGTGTTTGTGTGTTTGTTGATGTGTGTGGTGTGTGGGTGTGTGTGCTTGTGTGTGAAACAAGCACTGAGGTGTAAAATAAATGCAGGATTGCAACGGCCTTCTTAAAAATAAGAAGCAACTTTATCACATTTGAAGCCCAGTGAAGAATCTGCCTGATACTTAACCTACAATTAATTGAAATGTGAAAAATTCAGGCCTCGAAAAACAAAGCCAACATACATACTGAATCTAATCAGTCTGTCTCACCTGTTTTCTTATCACTCCTTTCAATAAACCTAAATTGCCAGCATAAAACATCAGTTGTTCTAAACGAGTGGACGGATGTCCCCTGTCATGGGCTGTGTAAAACACATGGACGATCCGGCACTGATTGTTATCTAGAATGACTTCTGCCTGAACTACTATTGGAGAATTGTTGCTGATATACTGCGGTTCTTATACCAGTAAACTGGAATGAAGGTAATTTCAGGCTGCAAAGGAATAAATTGATTTTACTAACTGTTTTTTGGAAAACACTGCCATGAAAAATTATCAATATGTTCATAAAGGCATCTACATGTCTCTTCACAAGGGTTTTACTTAATGGGGGAGGTGGTGAGGTCTGGATATAACTGAACTGTCCATTAGTAGGTAGAACAATATCATGGGAATCAGAGTGCACATTCCGGTTTGACCTCAATCTAGGTAACATGGATTCATCTCTGTGTAATAGGCCTGCTTCTGAAAAACACAATGTAGAGCTCCAAAAGCAGAATGATACTTTCAGAATACCATGTTATGTTTGTAAATAGACAGACAGTTAGATATACAGAAATAAAAAATCTGAAAACGGTCTGGAAGTGTACATTTCTATAACTTACAATGTCAGTAGTGGGGGATTAATAGCAGATCAAGAAGACTGTATCTGCATGAGAAATGGTTCAATTTTTGAAAGAGTTTTTTAAATGAAAATGGACAAAAAATTTAAAGGGTTACAGTAAGTGTTGAGGAGTGACTTGGCAAAAGGAGCACAGAGGTGAGAAAGAATTAAGTAGAGTTCAATAGAACCAGGTATAATTTCTGTACACATGACTCCATGAACAGGAGCAAAGGGGACACTTAAAGAAATCATAGGACTAAGAAGAGATCAGGATTAGGAGGGTTTGTACTAGTCTAGAAATGCTGACCTGAAAACCAACTAAAGTTTCAACTCCTTCTTTTGAGGAACATTAGCTGTGCCGTGCTTTTCAAAAATGACTTGTCATAACTGATTGATGCCCATGTTAGCAACTCTTCTGAAATTACGTTGAAAGTAGACTAATGTGAGAGTTTCTCTTTAGAGATAATTCAAATTACTTGCATAGGAAGTGGCAGCAGGTCTGGGGATGTTGTAGCTCAGTGGCAGTGACCTTGCCTAGCTTGGGGCTGGCCTGCCATGGACTTTCACCCCAAACACTTGCAAGAAAAGAAAAGGGAGGGAAGGGAGAGAGAAAGTTGGAAGGGTGGAAGGCAAAGTTGGAGGGATGGATGGAGGTACAAAAGAAGGAAGAAGAAAAGGAGAAAAACCAGGAACGCGGGAAGGAAGCAAGGAAGGTAGGAAATAGGGAGAGCACAAGGGCAGAAAAAGGACTGAGTCACTCAAACAAAAGGCAAGGGACACAAAGACCAATATAGGCCATAAAAGCTGTTTGAACGGTTTAGTCAGCTTTAGAATTTGAGTGACATCACACTGAATGTTATTATGACTGGATGGAATCTTCCTACTAACCCCGCCTTGGCCTGGCCTAAACCAAATCAAGGGGTGGGTGGCATGGAGAGGAATTCTATCTGGCTGGAGTGGGAGGGACCTAAACACGTGGCACTTGAGGATGCACTGGGTAGGGAAGGGGACAAGACTCCCCTGATGGGCAGTTGAGACAACAAGGCTCCTGGGAGGCCCTGATCATGGCTCCCACCGCCATACGCACACCACCCACCATACGCTCAGCCCCTGAAGGGGCTCAGAGTGGTCTGCTCCGTTGCCTGGTGCAGGTTGGAGTTCCTGACCAAACACCTGAGTGTCCACAGCCTGTGTTGGCCTGCCTGGGCAGGCTGTGGTTGTGGTGGCAAGAGCCAAAGCTGTCTTGGCGTGATGGAGGAGCCAAGGGCTGCCTCTCAGCCATACTAGTGGGTGGTTCTGGAAGAAGCACCCAGGGTTGTGGCAGCATTGTCCGAAGACATGAAGCCAGGCCACCTTCCTTCTGGCTTTCCTTGGGAGTTGATGATGTGTACAGCTCTTGGATTTTTTGCTGTTCTCTCACTTTTCTGGAGAGCTTTTCAGTCGGTTAGTAGCAGGCTTCACGTGGGAAGAGAAAAAAGGCTGGCTCTAAATCTTGCTGGACTTATTGAGGCAAAATGTGGACTTCTTGATAAAGTGAGCCTTGTTGAAAAAGAACATAAAGGCTTAGACTCATTTATAAAGGATTGCAGGTTTGAGAAGGGTTCAAGGGAACACAACAGCTGGAGGCAACCTACGAAAAGCTGCATAGTTCCGAATCCAGCCATGGCGTTGAAATGCTCTTTCTAGAAGAAGAGCTCAAAGCACAGAAGGCTAAACATGGTCAACAGGATGAAACGATGGCGCATCTATCAAGAGGGATACAGTCCCTCCAAGGTGAATCTGAATCCCTCAGATCACAAATAGCTGAAGCCAAAACAAACTGGAGACTCTTTCAAGTGAATGAGGAAGAACTGAAGCTGGCAATCAAAGAGGTTTTGAATGAAGGATCCCTACTTCCGCAAACGCAGAGACCAACAATACAAGGAGAAGCTGAAGCACAGAGGGAACAAGGAGGTGTCCAATATAAAGCAAAAATCATATTAGAGGACTCTAAAGTAGCTGGAGAACAAGTTCTAAGGGTCACCGAAAATCACATGGAGTCTCTGAGTGAATGCTTGCTGAAGACGAAGGATAGATCTTCTCCAAGCCTGGGAGCCCAAAGGGATGGTGGTCACCTGGAACTGGGAAAGACGGGTGAACGCGAAATTGGTGCTCACTTGGAGGATGAGTCCAAAGGAGCTTTGAGGAACCTGGTTTATGGTGATAAGCTAAAGGCCTCCTTAGAAATCTTGGAAGGAGGAAGAAATGAAAAATGTACTTTCTCATCTGAAGTGGAGAAAACCACGGAAGACCTTACAGAACACCTTAAAAGTCTGCAGACTGAACAGGCATCCTTGCAGTCAGAAAATGCACAGCTGCAAAGTGAGAATGAGACCCTACAGAAGAACTTGAAAGTCATGATGGAACTCTATCAAGAAAATACGATGAAACTGCACAGGAAATTAAGAGTGGAGGAAAACTACCGTGTGGAGCAAGAGGAGAAACTTTCCAAAGTCGAAGAAAGATGAGCCATACCATAAAAGAGCTGGAGACCTACAGAAAGAGAGCCCAATATCTTGAAGAACAATTGCAGAGTACCATTTATTCCTGTCTGGGGAAGATTATTTCCTCTGAGAAAGAAGCACATGCCAGTTAGTTGGCAGCCTGGATTGCTGAAAGAAACCTCAGCTATTTCAGGAAACAAAATGCACGCAACAGACAAAAATTAACTGAGAAGGAGCTGAGATTTGAACTTGTAGGAAAAGATCCCTATGATGCACTGGATGTTTCCAACTCAGCAATGGGCAGAAAGCCTTCTCCAAATGGGCCCTCACCAATAGGTCACCCTTCATCTGAAAGGAGACCTCCTCATTTTGAAAAGAGTGGTCCACTCACACTCTCAACTTTCACTCCAGTGGGAGGAGGAAGAGGGTCAAGGGGCCCTGGAGAATCCTCTGGACCATGCGACTAGCAGTAAAGGAAGAGAATCCAGCTGTCATAAGTTCACCGATTTTCAGAGAGCACCTTCTCAGACTGGGCCCCTCTCTCCTCCAGGGGAACAGGCCAGCAGGCTGATGATCCCTCCGCCAGGCCAACCATATTCTTCTGATGCACGTCTTCCTCTACAAAGGCAAGATAGGTTTTACTCAAATTGTGGTAGAGCATTGGGACCAGCAGAACACAGAATTCCTAATATGCCTACTTTGGACTCTGATGTGCCTGATTCACCTCTCCATGCTGAAAACCAAGCAACTGGCTCTGGCTCTGTGTTGGCACCTTTCCTTCCAGTCAGAGGTGCCTTGTTTCCAGTTGACCCAAAGAGTCAGTTCCTGAGAAGAGGACCTTTTTTTTTCCTCCACCTCTCCCAGGAAACTTGTCTGGGAACCTGGAGATTATTTTCCACCTGACCCGCCGCCCACTCCATTTCCAATGTGATGTGTCTATGCAGGGAGGGGGTTTTCCTCACAATCTTCCCCCAACAGCTGGAATTCAGCCCTCTACACCCCCATTCTGAAAGTACAAGTGAGTTCCCTGAAGGGTTCCTTCCACCTGCAAATGAGCCTGTTACTCAACATCCACAACCAAACAAGAAACCTCATGCTGTTGCTCTCTCTTCAAATGTAATTTGACTTATCTCTCATTTTTAGTTTTTAAGTAACTGCTTTTACTTCAGTAATTGACTATACTTTGGCTCCAATTGAAGCTCAATGAAACAATAATTCTTAAGATAGTATTTTGTAAATAAAGATGGTTTACGTAGGAATCTTCTGAGTAAATTATTCCTATTTTATTTTATTCCAGAGAACAGCATTTAATCTGATGAAGCCACTCTTACATAAACAAGAATGGGAGTTCTAGGTACTTGTAATCTAGCTGATGGAAATATCTTTTAAACTCCCAAAAAAGAAGTGCATTTAGTATGACTGTAGCAAATGTAAAGTGACTTTAGGCTTAATGAAGAATTGTCACTGATTTACAGACTGGTTGGGCATTTCAGCCAGTTTTTCCATATCAGAATAACTAGAGCATGGGAGGACTAAAGGAGAGAACACAACTAAACATGTCAGGGAAACAATAGATCTCAACTACAAAGAAAAATGAAGACCTCTTGTTTATATTGGTTGCTTAAAACATTACATAGCTCTTGAGATACCATATTTCCTACATTAGATTCAAGTGAGTTATGAACTCCCATTTTCACCCCATATACAGATTGCACAATCACATTGTTTACACATCCACATTTTTACAAAATGCCATATTAGTAACTGTTGTATTCTGCTACCTTTTCTAGCCTCTACTATCCCCACTCTCCTGCCCTCCCATCTTCTCTCTCTATCCCATCTGCTGTAATTTAACGCTTGGGAATTGGAAACCACACTTTAAACTCACTCTCCTCCCCTTTTTCCCTTCTGTCATATTACTCATCATCTTCTTGTATTTCTCCTCCTCCTTATACCTTTAATTCATTCATCATACACTCATGCATTGGTTCATTCATTTATTTCACATATGGTGTTGGGGATCCAACTCAGGACCTTTGAAAGTGTGAAGCCAGCACTCTAGTGCTGAGCCAAAACCCCAGCACCTGTCTTTTTGATTTTATGACTGTTTGCATGAAATTCAGAATCGCATTCTGCTATGGTTTACTGATATGTGGATTGACCTAGTCCTTGTTTTCTGGGAGACTTTTGGAAAATATACATGAATTATTAGGAGATTGAAATGAAGAAACAAAGAGGAAATTCCCCAATTTCTTATTCTTAGAGTCCATACTCTGACTCTGCCTACCTACTGTAAAAACTTTTAAACCCTTACTCCCCATTTCTATATCATTGCCAACAAGTGAACATTCACTGCCCTACAACAAACCAGAGAACTCACATTGAACAATGTTTCCCCAGTAGAGACCAAGACACAATACTTATTAAAAAAAATACCCTAGTTATGAGTTAGTAGGTAAAGCTTTATTTGAGTGTTAAATGTGCTCTAATTATGTGTTTGTGTGTTTGTTGATGTGTGTGGTGTGTGGGTGTGTGTGCTTGTGTGTGAAACAAGCACTGAGGTGTAAAATAAATGCAGGATTGCAACGGCCTTCTTAAAAATAAGAAGCAACTTTATCACATTTGAAGCCCAGTGAAGAATCTGCCTGATACTTAACCTACAATTAATTGAAATGTGAAAAATTCAGGCCTCGAAAAACAAAGCCAACATACATACTGAATCTAATCAGTCTGTCTCACCTGTTTTCTAATCACTCCTTTCAATAAACCTAAATTGCCAGCATAAAACATCAGTTGTTCTAAACGAGTGGACGGATGTCCCCTGTCATGGGCTGTGTAAAACACATGGACGATCCGGCACTGATTGTTATCTAGAATGACTTCTGCCTGAACTACTATTGGAGAATTGTTGCTGATATACTGCGGTTTTTATAACAGTAAACTGGAATGAAGGTAATTTCAGGCTGCAAAGGAATAAATTGATTTTACTAACTGGTTTTTGGAAAACACTGCCATGAAAAATTATCAATATGTTCATAAAGGCATCTACATGTCTCTTCACAAGGGTTTTACTTAATGGGGGAGGTGGTGAGGTCTGGATATAACTGAACTCTCCATTAGTAGGTAGAACAATATCATGGGAATCAGAGTGCACATTCCGGTTTGACCTCAATCTAGGTAACATGGATTCATCTCTGTGTAATAGGCCTGCTTCTGAAAAACACAATGTAGAGCTCCAAAAGCAGAACGATACTTTCAGAATACCATGTTATGTTTGTAAATAGACAGACAGATAGATATACAGAAATCAAAAATCTGAAAACGGTCTGGAAGTGTACATTTCCATAACTTACAATGTCAGTAGTGGGGGATTAATAGCAGATCAAGAAGACTGTATCTGCATGAGAAATGGTTCAATTTTTGAAAGAGTTTTTTAAATGAAAATGGACAAAAAATTTAAAGGGTTACATTAAGTGTTGAGGAGTGACTTGGCAAAAGGAGCACAGAGGTGAGAAAGAATTAAGTAGAGTTCAATAGAACCAGGTATAATTTCTGTACACATGACTCCATGAACAGGAGCAAAGGGGACACTTAAAGAAATCATAGGAGTAAGGAGAGATCAGGATTAGGAGGGTTTGTACTAGTCTAGAAATGCTGACCTGAAAACCAACTAAAGTTTCAACTCCTTCTTTTGAGGAACATTAGCTGTGCCGTGCTTTTCAAAAATGACTTGTCATAACTGATTGATGCCCATGTTAGCAACTCTTCTGAAATTACATTGAAAGTAGACTAATGTGAGAGTTTTTCTTTAGAGAGAATTCAAATTACTTGCATAGGAAGTGGCAGCAGGTCTGGGGATGTTGTAGCTCAGTGGCAGTGACCTTGCCTAGCTTGGGGCTGGCCTGCCATGGACTTTCACCCCAAACACTTGCAAGAAAAGAAAAGGGAGGGAAGGGAGAGAGAAAGTTGGAAGGGAGGAAGGCAAAGTTGGAGGGATGGATGGAGGTACAAAAGAAGGAAGAAGAAAAGGAGAAAAACCAGGAAGGGTTGAAGGAAGCAAGAAAGGTAGGAAATAGGGAGAGCACAAGGGCAGAAAAAGGACTGAGTCACTCAAACAAAAGGCAAGGGACACAAAGACCAATATAGGCCATAAAAGCTGTTTGAACGGTTTAGTCAGCTTTAGAATTTGAGTGACATCAAACTGAATGTTATTATGACTGGATGGAATCTTCCTACTAACCCCACCTTGGCCTGGAATAAACCAAATCAAGGGGTGGGTGGCATGGAGTGAATTCTCTCTGGCTGGAGTGGGAGGGACCTAAACACGTGGCACTTGAGGATGCACTGGGTAGGGAAGGGGACAAGACTCCCCTGATGGGCAGTTGAGACAACAAGGCTCCTGGGAGCCCCTGATCATGGCTCCCACCGCCATACGCACACCACCCACCATACGCTCAGCCCCTGAAGGGGCTCACAGTGGTCTGCTCCGTTGCCTGGTGCAGGTTGGAGTTCCTGACCAAACACCTGAGTGTCCACAGCCTGTGTTGGCCAGCCTGGGCAGGCTGTGGTTGTGGTGGCAAGAGCCAAAGCTGTCTTGGCGTGATGGAGGAGCCAAGGGCTGCCTCTCAGCCATACTAGTGGGTGGTTCTGGAAGAAGCACCCAGGGTTGTGGCAGCATTGTCCGAAGACATGAAGCCAGGCCATCTTCCTTCTGGCTTTCCTTGGGAGTTGATGATGTGTACAGCTCTTGGATTTTTTGCTGTTCTCTCACTTTTCTGGAGAGCTTTTCAGTCGGTTAGTAGCAGGCTTTACGTGGGAAGAGAAAAAAGGCTGGCTCAAAATCTTGCTGGACTTATTGAGGCAAAATGTGGACTTCTTGATAAAGTGAGCCTTGTTGAAAAAGAACATAAAGGCTTAGACTCATCTTTAAAGGATTGCAGGTTTGAGAAGGGTTCAAGGGAAGCACAACACCTGGAGGCAACCTACGAAAAGCTGCATAGGTCCGAATCCAGCCATGGCGTTGAAATGCTCTTTCTAGAAGAAGAGCTCAAAGCACAGAAGGCTAAACATGGTCAACAGGATGAAACGATGGCGCATCTATCAAGAGGGATACAGTCCCTCCAAGGTGAATCTGAATCCCTCAGATCACAAATACATGAAGCCAAAACAAACTGGAGACTCTTTCAAGTGAATGAGGAAGAACTGAAGCTGGCAATCAAAGAGGTTTTGAATGAAGGATCCCTACTTCCGCAAACGCAGAGACCAACAATACAAGGAGAAGCTGAAGCACAGAGGGAACAAGGAGGTGTCCAATATAAAGCAAAAAAATCATATTAGAGGACTCTAAAGTAGCTGGAGAACAAGTTCTAAGGGACACCGAAAATCACATGGAGTCTCTGAGTGAATGCTTGCTGAAGACGAAGGATAGATCTTCTCCAAGCCTGGGAGCCCAAAGGGATGGTGGTCACCTGGAACTGGGAAAGACGAGTGAACCCGAAATTGGTGCTCACTTGGAGGATGAGTCCAAAGGAGCTTTGAGGAACCTGGTTTATGGTGATAAGCTAAAGGCCTCCTTAGAAATCTTGGAAGGAGGAAGAAATCAAAAATGTACTTTCTCATCTGAAGTGGAGAAAACCACGGAAGACCTTACAGAACACCTTAAAAGTCTGCAGACTGAACAGGCATCCTTGCAGTCAGAAAATGCACAGCTGCAAAGTGAGAATGAGACCCTACAGAAGAACTTGAAAGTCATGATGGAACGCTATCAAGAAAATACGATGAAACTGCACAGGAAATTAAGAGTGCAGGAAAACTACCGTGTGGAGCAAGAGGAGAAACTTTCCAAAGTCGAAGAAAAGATGAGCCATACAATAAAAGAGCTGGAGACCTACAGAAAGAGAGCCCAATATCTTGAAGAACAATTGCAGAGTACCATTCATTCCTGTCTGGGGAAGATTATTTCCTCTGAGAAAGAAGCACATGCCAGTGAGTTGGCAGCTCGGATTGCTGAAAGAAACCTCAGCTATTTCAGGAAACAAAATGCACGCAACAGACAAAAATTAACTGAGAAGGAGCTGAGATTTGAACTTGTAGGAAAAGATCCCTATGATGCACTGGATGTTTCCAACTCAGCAATGGGCCATCACCAATAGGTCACCCTTCATCTGAAAGGAGACCTCCTCATTTTGAAAAGAGTGGTCCACTCACACTCTCACCTTTCACTCCAGTGGGAGGAGGAAGAGGGTCAAGGGGCCCTGGAGAATCCTCTGGACCATGCGACTAGCAGTAAAGGAAGAGAATCCAGCTGTCATAAGTTCACTGATTTTCAGAGAGCACCTTCTCAGACTGGGCCCCTCTCTCCTCCAGGGGAACAGGCCAGCAGGCTGATGATCCCTCCGCCAGGCCAACCATATTCTTCTGATGCACGTCTACCTCTACAAAGGCAAGATAGGTTTTACTCAAATTGTGGTAGAGCATCGCGACCAGCAGAACACAGAATTCCTAATATGCCTCCTTTGGACTCTGATGTGCCTGATTCACCTCTCCATGCTGAAAACCAAGCAACTGGCTCTGGCTCTGTGTTGGCACCTTTCCCTCCAGTCAGAGGTGCCTTGTTTCCAGTTGACCCAAGGAGTCAGTTCCTGAGAAGAGGACCTTTTTTTTCCTCCACCTCTCCCAGGAAACTTGTCTGGGAACCTGGAGATTATTTTCCACCTGACCCGCCACCCACTCCATTTCCAATGTGATGTGTCTATGCAGGGAGGGGGTTTTCCTCACAATCTTCCCCCAACAGCTGGAATTCAGCCCTCTACACCCCCATTCTGAAAGTACAAGTGAGTTCCCTGAAGGGTTCCTTCCACCTGCAAATGAGCCTGTTACTCAACATCCAGAACCAAACAAGAAACCTCACGCTGTTGCTCTCTCTTCAAATGTAATTTGACTTATCTCTCATTTTTAGTTTTTAAGTAACTGCTTTTACTTCAGTGATTGACTATACTTTGGCTCCAATTGAAGCTCAATGAAACAATAATTCTTAAGATAGTATTTTGTGAATAAAGATGGTTTACGTAGGAATCTTCTGAGTAAATTATTCCTATTTTATTTTATTCCAGAGAACAGCATTTAATCTGATGAAGCCACTCTTACATAAACAAGAATGGGAGTTCTAGGTACTTGTAATCTAGCTGATGGAAATATCTTTTAAACTCCCAACAAAGAAGTGTATTTAGTATGACTGTAGCAAATGTAAAGTGACTTTAGGCTTAATGAAGAATTGTCACTGATTTACAGACTGGTTGGGCATTTCAGCTAGTTTTTCCATATCGGAATAACTAGAGCATGGGAGGACTAAAGGAGAGAACACAACTAAACATGTCACGGAAACAGGAGATCTCAACTACAAAGAAAAATGAAGACCTCTTGTTTATATTGGTTGCTTAAAACATTACATAGCTCTTGAGATACCATATTTCCTACATTAGATTCAAGTGAGTTATGAACTCCCATTTTCACCCCATATACAGATTGCACAATCACATTGTTTACACATCCACATTTTTACAAAATGCCATATTAGTACCTGTTGTATTCTGCTACCTTTTCTAGCCTCTACTATCCCCCCTCTCCTGCCCTCCCATCTTCTCTCTCTATCCCATCTGCTGTAATTTAACCCTTGGGAATTGGAAACCACACTTTAAACTCACTCTCCTCCCCTTGTTCCCTTCTGTCAAATTACTCATCATCTTCTTCTATTTCTCCTCCTCCTCCTCCTCCTTATACCTTTAATTCATTCATCGTACACTCATGCTTTGGTTCATTCATTCCTTTCACATATGGTGTTGGGGACCAACTCAGGACCTTTGAAAGTGTGAAGCCAGCACTCTAGTGCTGAGCCAAAACCCCAGCACCTGTATTTTGATTTTATGACTGTTTATATGAAATTGAGAATCGCATTCTGCTATGGTTTACTGATATGTGGATTGACCTAGTCCTTGTTTTCTGGGAGACTTTTGGAAAATATACATGAATTATTGGGAGATTGAAATGAAGAAACAAAGAGGAAATTCCCCAATTTCTTATTCTTAGAGTCCATACTCTGACTCTGCCTACCTACTGTAAAAACTTTTAAACCCTTACTCCCCATTTCTATATCATTGCCAACAAGTGAACATTCACTGCCCTACAACAAACCAGAGAACTCACATTGAACAATGTTTCCCCAGTAGAGACCAAGACACAATACTTATTAAAAAAATACCCTAGTTATGAGTTAGCAGGTAAAGCTTTATTTGAGTGTTAAATGTGCTCTAATTATGTGTTTGTGTGTTTGTTGATGTGTGTGGTGTGTGGGTGTGTGTGCTTGTGTGTGAAACAAGCACTGAGGTGTAAAAAAAATGCAGGATTGCAACGGCCTTCTTAAAAATAAGAAGCAACTTTATCACATTTGAAGCCCAGTGAAGAATCTGCCTGATACTTAACCTACAATTAATTGAAATGTGAAAAATTCAGGCCTCGAAAAACAAAGCCAACATACATACTGAATCTAATCAGTCTGTCTCACCTGTTTTCTAATCACTCCTTTCAATAAACCTAAATTGCCAGCATAAAACATCAGTTGTTCTAAACGAGTGGACGGATGTCCCCTGTCATGGGCTGTGTAAAATACATGGACGATCCGGCACTGATTGTTATCTAGAATGACTTCTGCCTGAACTACTATTGGAGAATTGTTGCTGATATACTGCGGTTCTTATACCAGTAAACTGGAATGAAGGTAATTTCAGGCTGCAAAGGAATAAACTGATTTTACTAACTGGTTTTTGGAAAACACTGCCATGAAAAATTATCAATATGTCCATAAAGGCATCTACATGTCTCTTCACAAGGGTTTTACTTAATGGGGGAGGTGGTGAGGTCTGGATATAACTGAACTGTCCATTAGTAGGTAGAACAATATCATGGGAATCAGAGTGCACATTCCGGTTTGACCTCAATCTAGGTAACATGGATTCATCTCTGTGTAATAGGCCTGCTTCTGAAAAACACAATGTCGAGCTCCAAAAGCAGAACGATACTTTCAGAATACCATGTTATGTTTGTAAATACATAGACAGATAGATATACAGAAATCAAAAATCTGAAAACGGTCTGGAAGTGTACATTTCTATAACTTACAATGTCAGTAGTGGGGGATTAATAGCAGATCAAGAAGACTGTATCTGCATGAGAAGTGGTTCAATTTTTGAAGGAGTTTTTTAAATGAAAATGGACAAAAAATTTAAAGGGTTACAGTAAGTGTTGAGGAGTGACTTGGCAAAAGGAGCACAGAGGTGAGAAAGAATTAAGTAGAGTTCAATAGAACCAGGTATAATTTCTGTACACATGACTCCATGAACAGGAGCAAAGGGGACACTTAAAGAAATCATAGGACTAAGGGGAGATCAGGATTAGGAGGGTTTGTACTAGTCTAGAAATGCTGACCTGAAAACCAACTAAAGTTTCAACTCCTTCTTTTGAGGAACATTAGCTATGCCGTGCTTTTCAAAAAGGACTTGTCATAACTGATTGATGCCCATGTTAGCAACTCTTCTGAAATTACATTGAAAGTAGACTAATGTGAGAGTTTCTCTTTAGAGATAATTCAAATTACTTGCATAGGAAGTGGCAGCAGGTCTGGGGATGTTGTAGCTCAGTGGCAGTGACCTTGCCTAGCTTGGGGCTGGCCTGCCATGGACTTTCACCCCAAACACTTGCAAGAAAAGAAAAGGGAGGGAAGGGAGAGAGAAAGTTGGAAGGGAGAAAGGCAAAGTTGAGGGATGGATGGAGGTATAAAAGAAGGAAGAAGAAAAGGAGAAAAACCAGGAAGGGGGGAAGGAAGCAAGGAAGGTAGGAAATAGGGAGAGCACAAGGGCAGAAAAAGGACTGAGTCACTCAAACAAAAGGCAAGGGACACAAAGACCAATATAGGCCATAAAAGCTGTTTGAACAGTTTAGTCAGCTTTAGAATCTGAGTGACATCAAACTGAATGTTATTGTGACTGGATGGAATCTTCCTACTAACCCCGCCTTGGCCTGGCCTAAACCAAATCAAGGGGTGGGTGGCATGGAGAGGAATTCTCTCTGGCTGGAGTGGGAGGGACCTAAACATGTGGCACTTGAGGATGCACTGGGTAGGGAAGGGGACAAGACTCCCCTGATGGGCAGTTGAGACAACAAGGCTCCTGGGAGCCCTTGATCATGGCTCTCACCGCCATACGCACACCACCCACCATACGCTCAGCCCCTGAAGGGGCTCACAGTGGTCTGCTCCGTTGCCTGGTGCAGGTTGGAGTTCTGGACCAAACACCTGAGTGTCCACAGCCTGTGTTGGCCTGCCTGGGCAGGCTGTGGTTGTGGTGGCAAGAGCCAAAGCTGTCTTGGCGTGATGGAGGAGCCAAGGGCTGCCTCTCAGCCATACTAGTGGGTGGTTCTGGAAGAAGCACCCAGGGTTGTGGCAGCATTGTCCGAAGACATGAAGCCAGGCCATCTTCCTTATGGCTTTCCTTGGGAGTTGATGATGTGTACAGCTCTTGGATTTTTTGCTGTTCTCTCACTTGTCTGGAGAGCTTTTCAGTCGGTTAGTAGCAGGCTTTACGTGGGAAGAGAAAAAAGGCTGGCTCTAAATCTTGCTGGACTTATTGAGGCAAAATGTGGACTTCTTGATAAAGTGAGCCTTGTTGAAAAAGAACATAAAGGCTTAGACTCATCTTTAAAGGATTCCAGGTTTGAGAAGGGTTCAAGGGAAGCACAACAGCTGGAGGCAACCTACGAAAAGCTGCATAGGTCCGAATCCAGCCATGGTGTTGAAATGCTCTTTCTAGAAGAAGAGCTCAAAGCACAGAAGGCTAAACATGGTCAACAGGATGAAACGATGGCGCATCTATCAAGAGGGATACAGTCCCTCCAAGGTGAATCTGAATCCCTCAGATCACAAATAGCTGAAGCCAAAACAAACTGGAGACTCTTTCAAGTGAATGAGGAAGAACTGAAGCTGGCAATCAAAGAGGTTTTGAATGAAGGATCCCTACTTCCGCAAACGCAGAGACCAACAATACAAGGAGAAGCTGAAGCACAGAGGGAACAAGGAGGTGTCCAATATAAAGCAAAAAAATCATATTAGAGGACTCTAAAGTAGCTGGAGAACAAGTTCTAAGGGACACCGAAAATCACATGGAGTCTCTGAGTGAATGCTTGCTGAAGACGAAGGATAGATCTTCTCCAAGCCTGGGAGCCCAAAGGGATGGTGGTCACCTGGAACTGGGAAAGACGAGTGAACCCGAAATTGGTGCTCACTTGGAGGATGAGTCCAAAGGAGCTTTGAGGAACCTGGTTTATGGTGATAAGCTAAAGGCCTCCTTAGAAATCTTGGAAGGAGGAAGAAATCAAAAATGTACTTTCTCATCTGAAGTGGAGAAAACCACGGAAGACCTTACAGAACACCTTAAAAGTCTGCAGACTGAACAGGCATCCTTGCAGTCAGAAAATGCACAGCTACAAAGTGAGAATGAGACCCTACAGAAGAACTTGAAAGTCATGATGGAACGCTATCAAGAAAATACGATGAAACTGAACAGGAAATTAAGAGTGGAGGAAAACTACCGTGTGGAGCAAGAGGAGAAACTTTCCAAAGTCGAAGAAAAGATGAGCCATACAATAAAAGAGCTGGAGACCTACAGAAAGAGAGCCCAATATCTTGAAGAACAATTGCAGAGTACCATTCATTCCTGTCTGGGGAAGATTATTTCCTCTGAGAAAGAAGCACATGCCAGTGAGTTGGCAGCTCGGATTGCTGAAAGAAACCTCAGCTATTTCAGGAAACAAAATGCACGCAACAGACAAAAATTAACTGAGAAGGAGCTGAGATTTGAACTTGTAGGAAAAGATCCCTATGATGCACTGGATGTTTCCAACTCAGCAATGGGCAGAAAGCCTTCTCCAAATGGGCCCTCACCAATAGGTCACCCTTCATCTGAAAGGAGACCTCCTCATTTTGAAAAGAGTGGTCCACTCACACTCTCAACTTTCACTCCAGTGGGAGGAGGAAGAGGGTCAAGGGGCCCTGGAGAATCCTCTGGACCATGCGACTAGCAGTAAAGGAAGAGAATCCAGCTGTCATAAGTTCACCGATTTTCAGAGAGCACCTTCTCAGACTGGGCCCCTCTCTCCTCCAGGGGAACAGGCCAGCAGGCTGATGATCCCTCCGCCAGGCCAACCATATTCTTCTGATGCACGTCTTCCTCTACAAAGGCAAGATAGGTTTTACTCAAATTGTGGTAGAGCATCGGGACCAGCAGAACACAGAATTCCTAATATGCCTCCTTTGGACTCTGATGTGCCTGATTCACCTCTCCATGCTGAAAACCAAGCAACTGGCTCTGGCTCTGTATTGGCACCTTTCCCTCCAGTCCGAGGTGCCTTGTTTCCAGTTGACCCAAGGAGTCAGTTCCTGAGAAGAGGACCTTTTTTTTTCCTCCACCTCTCCCAGGAAACTTGTCTGGGAACCTGGAGATTATTTTCCACCTGACCCGCCGCCCACTCCATTTCCAATGTGATGTGTCTATGCAGGGAGGGGGTTTTCCTCACAATCTTCCCCCAACAGCTGGAATTCAGCCCTCTACACCCCCATTCTGAAAGTACAAGTGAGTTCCCTGAAGGGTTCCTTCCACCTGCAAATGAGCCTGTTACTCAACATCCACAACCAAACAAGAAACCTCATGCTGTTGCTCTCTCTTCAAATGTAATTTGATTTATCTCTCATTTTTAGTTTTTAAGTAACTGCTTTTACTTCAGTAATTGACTATACTTTGGCTCCAATTGAAGCTCAATGAAACAATAATTCTTAAGATAGTATTTTGTAAATAAAGATGGTTTACGTAGGAATCTTCTGAGTAAATTATTCCTATTTTATTTTATTCCAGAGAACAGCATTTAATCTGATGAAGCCACTCTTACATAAACAAGAATGGGAGTTCTAGGTACTTGTAATCTAGCTGATGGAAATATCTTTTAAACTCCCAAAAAAGAAGTGCATTTAGTATGACTGTAGCAAATGTAAAGTGACTTTAGGCTTAATGAAGAATTGTCACTGATTTACAGACTGGTTGGGCATTTCAGCCAGTTTTTCCATATCAGAATAACTAGAGCATGGGAGGACTAAAGGAGAGAACACAACTAAACATGTCAGGGAAACAGGAGATCTCAACTACAAAGAAAAATGAAGACCTCTTGTTTATATTGGTTGCTTAAAACATTACATAGCTCTTGAGATACCATATTTCCTACATTAGATTCAAGTGAGTTATGAACTCCCATTTTCACCCCATATAGAGATTGCACAATCACATTGTTTACACATCCACATTTTTACAAAATGCCATATTAGTAACTGTTGTATTCTGCTACCTTTTCTAGCCTCTACTATCCCCCCTCTCCTGCCCTCCCATCTTCTCTCTCTATCCCATCTGCTGTAATTTAACGCTTGGGAATTGGAAACCACACTTTAAACTCACTCTCCTCCCCTTTTTCCCTTCTGTCAAATTACTCATCATCTTCTTCTATTTCTCCTCCTCCTTATACCTTTAATTCATTCATCATACACTCATGCATTGGTTCATTCATTCCTTTCACATATGGTGCTTTCGATCCAACTCAGGACCTTTGAACGTGTGAAGCCAGCACTCTAGTGCTGAGCCAAAATCCCAGCACCTGTCTTTTTGATTTTATGACTGTTTATATGAAATTCAGAATCGCATTCTGCTATGGTTCACTGATATGTGGATTGACCTAGTCCTTGTTTTCTGGGAGACTTTTGGAAAATATACATGCATTATTAGGCAATAGAAATGAAGAAACAAAGAGGAAATTCCCCAATTTCTTATTCTTAGAGTCCATATTCTGACTCTGCCTACCTACTGAAAAAACTTTTAAACACTTACTCCCCATTTCTATATCATTGCCAACAAGTGAACATTCACTGCCCTACAACAAACCAGAGAACTCACATTGAACAATGTTTCCCCAGTAGAGACCAAGACACAATACTTATTAAAAAAATACCCTAGTTATGAGTTAGTAGGTAAAGCTTTATTTGAGTGTTAAATGTGCTCTAATTATGTGTTTCTGTGTTTGTTGATGTGTGTGGTGTGTGGGTGTGTGTGCTTGTGTGTAAAACAAGCACTGAGGTGTAAAATAAATGCAGGATTGCAACGGCCTTCTTAAAAATAAGAAGCAACTTTATCACATTTGAAGCCCAGTGAAGAATCTGCCAAATACTTAACCTACAATTAATTGAAATGTGAAAAATTCAGGCCTCGAAAAACAAAGCCAACGTACATACTGAATCTAATCAGTCTGTCTCACCTGTTTTCTAATCACTCCTTTCAATAAACCTAAATTGCCAGCATAAAACATCAGTTGTTCTAAACGAGTGGACGGATGTCCCCTGTCATGGGCTGTGTAAAATACATGGACGATCCGGCACTCATTGTTATTTAGAATGACTTCTGCCTGAACTACTATTAGAGAATTGTTGCTGATATACTGCGGTTCTTATACCAGTAAACTGGAATGAAGGTAATTTGAGGCTACAAAGGAATAAATTGATTTTACTAAGTAGTTTTTGGAAAACACTGCCATGAAAAATTATCAATATGTTCATGAAGGCATGTACATGTCTCTTCACAAGGGTTTTACTTAATGGGGGAGGTGGTGAGGTCTGGATATAACTGAACTGTCCATTAGTAGGTAGAACAACATCATGGGAATCAGAGTGCACATTCCGGTTTGAACTCAATCTAGGTACCATGGATTCATCTCTGTGTAATAGGCCTGCTTCTGAAAAACACAATGTCGAGCTCCAAAAGCAGAACGATACTTTCAGAATACCATGTTATGTTTGTAAATACATAGACAGATAGATATACAGAAATCAAAAATCTGAAAACGGTCTGGAAGTGTACATTTCTATAACTTACAATGTCAGTAGTGGGGGATTAATAGCAGATCAAGAAGACTGTATCTGCATGAGAAATGGTACAATTTTTGAAAGAGTTTTTTAAATGAAAATGGACAAAAAATTTAAAGGGTTACAGTAAGTTTTGAGGAGTTACTTGGCAAAAGAAGCACAGAGGTGAGAAAGAATTAAGTAGAGTTCAATAGAACCAGGTATAATTTCTGTACACATGACTCCATGAACAGGAGCAACGGGAACACTTAAAGAAATCATAGGACTAAAGAGAGATCAGGAGGGTTTGTACTAGTCTAGAAATGCTGACCTGAAAACCAACTAAAGTTTTCAACTCCTTCTTTTGAGGAACATTAGCTGTGCCGTGCTTTTCAAAAATGACTTGTCATAACTGATTGATGCCCATGTTAGCAACTCTTCTGAAATTACGTTGAAAGTAGACTAATGTGAGAGTTTCTCTTTAGAGATAATTCAAATTACTTGCATAGGAAGTGGCAGCAAGTCTGGGGATGTTGTAGCTCAGTGGCAGTGACCTTGCCTAGCTTGGGGCTGGCCTGCCATGGACTTTCACCCCAAACACTTGCAAGAAAAGAAAAGGGAGGGAAGGGAGAGAGAAAGTTGGAAGGAAGGAAGCCAAAGTTGGATGGATGCAGGAACGTAGAAAAGAAGGAAGAAGAAAAGGAGAAAAACCAGGAAGAGAGGAAGGATGCAAGGAAGTTAGGAAATACGGAGAGCACATGGGCAGGGAAAGGACTGAGTCACTCAAACAAAAGGCAAGGGACACAAAGACCAATATAGGCCATAAAAGCTGTTTGAACAGTTTAGTCTGCTTTAGAATTTGAGTGACATCAAACTGAATGTTATTATGACTGGATGGAATCTTCCTACTAACCCCGCCTTGGACTGGCCTAAACCAAATGAAGGGGTGGGTGGCATGGAGAGGAATTCTCTCTGGCTGGAGTGGGAGGGACCTAAACCTGTGGCACTTGAGGATGCACTGGGTAGGGAAAGGGACAAGACTCCCCTGATGGCAATTGAGCACAACAAGGCTCCTGGGAGCCCTTGATAATGGCTCCCACCGCCATACGCACACCACCCACCATACGCTCAGCCCCTGAAAGGGCTCAGAGTGGTCTGCTCCGTTGCCTGGTGCAGGTTGGAGTTCCTGACCAAACACCTGAGTGTCCACAGCCTGTGTTGGCCTGCCTGGGCAGGCTGTGGTTGTTGTGGCAAGAGCCAAAGCTGTCTTGGCGTGATGGAGGAGCCAAGGGCTGCCTCTCAGCCATACTAGTGGGTGGTTCTGGAAGAAGCACCCAGGGTTGTGGCAGCATTGTCTGAAGACATGAAGCCAGGCCATCTTCCTTATAGCTTTCCTTGGGAGTTAGTGATGTGTACAGCTCTCGAATTTTTTGGTGTTCTCTCACTTTTCTGGAGAGCTTTTCAGTCGGTTAGTAGCAGGCTTTACGTGGGAAGAGAAAAAAGGCTGGCTCTAAATCTTGCTGGACTTATTGAGGCAAAATGTGGACTTCTTGAAAAAGTGAGCCTTGTTGAAAAAGGACATGAAGGCTTAGCCTCATCTTTAAAGGATTACAGGTTTGAGAAGGGTTCAAGGGAAGCACAACAGCTGGAAGCAACCTACGAAAAGCTGCATAGGTCCGAATCCAGCCATGGCATTGAAATGCTCTTTCTAGAAGAAGAGCTCAAAGCACAGAAGGCTAAACATGGTCAACAGGATGAAACGATGGCACATCTATCAAGAAGGATACAGTCCCTCCAAGGTGAATCTGAATGCCTCAGATCACAAATAGCTGAAGCTAAAACAAACTGGAGACTCTTTCAAGTGAATGAGGAAGAACTGAAGCTGGCAATCAAAGAGGTTTTGAATGAAGGATCCCTACTTCCGCAAACGCAGAGACCAACAATACAAGGAGAAGCTGAAGCACAGAGGGAGCCAGGAGGTGTCCAATATAAAGCAAAAATCATATTAGAGGACTCTAAAGTAGCTGGAGAACAAGTTCTAAGGGACACCGAAAATCACATGAAGTCTCTGAGTGAATGCTTGCTGAAGATGAAGGATAGATCTTCTCCAAGCCTGGGAGCCCAAAGGGTTGGTGGTCACCTGGAACTGGGAAAGACGAGTGAACCCGAAATTGATGCTCACTTGGAGGATGAGTAAAAGGAGCTTTGAGGAACCTGGTTTATGGTGATAAGCTAAAGGCCTTTTTAGAAATATTGGAAGGAAAAAGAAATCAAAAATGTACTTTCTCATCTGAAGTGGAGAAAACCAAGGATGACCTTACAGAACACCGTAACAGTCTGCAGACTGAACAGGCATCCTTGCAGTCAGAAAATGCACAGCTGCAAAGTGAGAATGAGACCCTACAGAAGAACATGAAAGTCATGATGGAACGCTATCAAGAAAATATGATGAAACTGCACAGGAAATTAAGAGTGGAGGAAAACTACCGTGTGGAGCAAGAGGAGAAACTTTCCAAAGTCGAAGAAAAGATGAGCCATACAAAAAAGAGCTGGAGACCTACAGAAAGAGAGCCCAATATCTTGAAGAACAATTGCAGAGTACCATTCATTCCTGTCTGGGGAAGATTATTTCCTCTGAGAAAGAAGCACATGCTAGTGAGTTGGCAGCTCGGATTGCTGAAAGAAACCTCAGATATTTCAGGAAACAAAATGCACGCAACAGACAAAAATTAACTGAGAACGAGCTGAGATTTGAACTTCTAGGAAAAGATCCCTATGATGCACTGGATGTTTCCAACTCAGCAATGGGCAGAAACCCTTCTCCAAATGGGCCCTCACCAATAGGTCACCCTTCATCTGAAAGGAGACCTCCTCATTTTGAAAAGAGTGGTCCACTCACACTCTCACCTTTCACTCCAATGGGAGGAGGAAGAGGGTCAAGGGGCCCTGGAGAATCCTCTGGACCATGCGACTAGCAGTAAAGGAAGAGAATCCAACTGTTTTAAGTTCACCGATTTTCAGAGAGCACCTTCTCAGACTGGGCCCCTCTCTCCTCCAGGGGAACACGCCAGCAGGCTGATGATCCCTCCGCCAGGCCAAACATATTCTCCTGATGCACGTCTTTTTCTACAAAGGCAAGATGGTTTTTACTCAAATTGTGGTAGAGCATCGGGACCAGCAGAACACAGAATTCCTAATATGCCTCCTTTGGACTCTGATGTGCCTGATTCACCTCTCCATGCTGAAAACCAAGCAACTGGCTCTGGCTCTTTGTTGGCACCTTTCCCTCCAGTCAGAGGTGCCTTGTTTCCAGTTGACCCAAGGAGTCAGTTCCTGAGAAGAGGACCTTTTTTTTCCTCCACCTCTCCCAGGAAACTTGTCTGGGAACCTGGAGATTATTTTCCACCTGACCCGCCACCCCCTCCATTTCCAATGTGATGTGTCTATGCAGGGAGGGGGTTTTCCTCAAAATCTTCCCCCAACAGCTGGAATTCAGCCCTCTACACCCCCATTCTGAAAGTACAAGTGAGTTCCCTGAAGGGTTCCTTCCACCTGCAAATGAGCCTGTTACTCAACATCCAGAAACAAACAAGAAACCTCATGCTGTTGCTCTCTCTTCAAATGTAATTTGACTTATCTCTCATTTTTAGTTTTTAAGTAACTGCTTTTACTTTAGTAATTGACTATACTTTGGCTCCAATTGAAGGTCAATGAAACAATAATTCTTAAGATAGTATTTTGTAAATAAAGATGGTTTACGTAGGAATCTTCTGAGTAAATTATTCCTATTTTATTTTATTCCAGAGAACAGCATTTAATCTGATGAAGCCACTCTTACATAAACAAGAATGGGAGTTCTAGGTACTTGTAATCTAGCTGATGGAAATATCTTTTAAACTCCCAACAAAGAAGTGTATTTAGTATGACTGTAGCAAATGTAAAGTGACTTTAGGCTTAATGAAGGATTGTCACTGATTTACAGACTGGTTGGGCATTTCAGCTAGTTTTTCCATATCAGAATAACTAGAGCATGGGAGGACTAAAGGAGAGAACACAACTAAACATGTCACGGAAACAGGAGATCTCAACTACAAAGAAAAATGAAGACCTCTTGTTTATATTGGTTGCTTAACACATTACATAGCTCTTGAGATACCATATTTCCTACATTAGATTCAAGTGAGTTATGAACTGCCATTTTCACCCCATATAGAGATTGCACAATCACATTGTTTACACATCCACATTTTTACAAAATGCCATATTAGTAACTGTTGTATTCTGCTACCTTTTCTAGCCTCTACTATCCCCCCTCTCCTGCCCTCCCATGTTCTCTCTCTATCCCATCTGCTGTAATTTAACGCTTGGGAATTGGAATCCACACTTAAACTCACTCTCCTCCCCTTTTTCCCTTCTGTCAAATTACTCATCATCTTCTTCTATTTCTCCTCCTCCTCCTCCTCCTTATACCTTTAATTCATTCTTCATACACTCATGCATTGGTTCATTCATTCCTTTCACATATGGTGTTGGGGATCCAACTCAGGACCTTTGAAAGTGTGAAGCCAGCACTCTAGTGCTGAGCCAAAACCCCAGCACCTGTCTTTTTGATTTTATGACTGTTTATATGAAATTCAGAATCGCATTCTGCTATGCTTTACTGATATGTGGATTGACCTAGTCCTTATTTTCTGGGAGACTTTTGGAAAATATACATGCATTATTAGGCAATAGAAATGAAGAAACAAAGAGGAAATTCCCCAATTTCTTATTCTTAGAGTCCATACTCTGACTCTGCCTACCTACTGCAAAAACTTTTAAACCCTTACTCCCCATTTCTATATCATTGCCAACAAGTGAACATTCACTGCCCTACAACAAACCAGAGAACTCACATTGAACAATGTTTCCCCAGTAGAAACCAAGACACAATACTTATTAAAATTACCCTAGTTATGAGTTAGCAGGTAAAGCTTTATTTGAGTGTTAAATGTGCTCTAATTATGTGTTTGTGTGTTTGTTGATGTGTGTGGTGTGTGGGTGTGTGTGCTTGTGTGTGAAACAAGCACTGAGGTGTAAAATAAATGCAGGATTGCAACGGCCTTCTTAAAAATAAGAAGCAACTTTATCACATTTGAAGCCCAGTGAAGAATCTGCCTGATACTTAACCTACAATTAATTGAAATGTGAAAAACTCAGGTCTCGAAAAACAAAGCCAACATACATACTGAATTTAATCAGTCTGTCTCACCTGTTTTCTAATCACTCCTTTCAATAAACCTAAATTGCCAGCATAAAACATCAGTTGTTCTAAACGAGTGGACGGATGTCCCCTGTCATGGGCTGTGTAAAATACATGGACGATCCGTCACTGATTGTTATCTAGAATGACTTCTGCCTGAACTACTATTGGAGAATTGTTGCTGATACACTGCGGTTCTTATACCAGTAAACTGGAATGAAGGTAATTTCAGGCTGCAAAGGAATAAATTGATTTTACTAACGGGTTTTTGGAAAACACTGCCATGAAAAATTATCAATATGTTCATAAAGGCATCTACATGTCTCTTCACAAGGGTGTTACTTAATGGCAGAGGTGGTGAGGTCTGGATATAACTGAACTGTCCATTAGTAGGTAGAACAATATCATGGGAATCAGAGTGCACATTCCGGTTTGACCTCAATCTAGGTAACATGGATTCATCTCTGTGAAATAGGCCTGCTTCTGAAAAACACCATGTAGAGCTCCAAAAGCAGAACGATACTTTCAGAATACCATGTTATGTTTGTAAAAACATAGACAGATAGATATACAGAAATCAAAGATATGAAAACGGTCTGGAAGTGTACATTTCTATAACTTACAATGTCAGTATTGGGGGATTAATAGCAGATCAAGAAGACTGTATCTGCATGAGAAATGGTTCAATTTTTGAAGGAGTTTTTTAAATGAAAATGGACAAAAAATTTAAAGGGTTACAGTAAGTGTTGAGGAGTGACTTGGCAAAAGGTGCACAGAGGTGAGAAAGAATTAAGTAGAGTTCAATAGAACAAGGTACAATTTCTGTACACATGACTCCATGAACAGGAGCAAAGGGGACACTTAAAGAAATCATAGGACTAAGGAGAGATCAGGATTAGGAGGGTTTGTACTAGTCTAGAAATGCTGACCTGAAAACCAACTAAAGTTTCAACTCCTTCTTTTGAGGAACATTAGCTGTGCCGTGCTTTTCAAAAATGACTTGTCATAACTGATTGATGCCCACGTTAGCAACTCTTCTGAAATTACGTGAAAGTAGACTAATGTGAGAGTTTCTCTTTAGAGATAATTCAAATTACTTGCATAGGAAGTGGCAGCAGGTCTGGGGATGTTGTAGCTCAGTGGCAGTGACCTTGCCTAGCTTGGGGCTGGCCTGCCATGGACTTTCACCCCAAACACTTGCAAGAAAAAAAAAGGGAGGGAAGGGAGAGAGAAAGTTGGAAGGGAGGAAGGCAAAGTGGGAGGGATGGATGGAGGTATAAAAGAAGGAAGAAGAAAAGGAGA
This sequence comes from Callospermophilus lateralis, assembly GCF_048772815.1. Taxonomy (NCBI): domain Eukaryota; kingdom Metazoa; phylum Chordata; class Mammalia; order Rodentia; family Sciuridae; genus Callospermophilus; species Callospermophilus lateralis. Next base: position 271,785 of record NW_027512598.1, on the reverse strand, counting down.
AAAACCAGGAAGGGGGGAAATAAGCAAGGAAGGTAGGAAATAGGGAGAGCACAAGGGCAGAAAAAGGACTGAGTCACTCAAACAAAAGGCAAGGGACACAAAGACCAATATAGGCCATAAAAGCTGTTTGAACAGTTTAGTCATCGTTAGAACCTGAGTGACATCAAACTGAGTGTTATTGTGACTGGATGGAATCTTCCTACTAACCCCGCCTTGGCCTGGCCTAAACCAAATCAAGGGGTGGGTGGCATGGAGAGGAATTCTCTCTGGCTGGAGTGGGAGGGACCTAATCATGTGGCACTTGAGGATGCACTGGGTAGGGAAGGGGACAAGACTCCCCTGATGGGCAGTTGAAACAACAAGGCTCCTGGGAGCCCTTGATCATGGCTCTCACCGCCATACGCACACCACCCACCATACGCTCAGCCCCTGAAGGGGCTCACAGTGGTCTGCTCCGTTGCCTGGTGCAGGTTGGAGTTCCGGACCAAACACCTGAGTGTCCACAGCCTGTGTTGGCCTGCCTGGGCAGGCTGTGGTTGTGGTGGCAAGAGCCAAAGCTGTCTTGGCGTGATGGAGGAGCCAAGGGCTGCCTCTCAGCCATACTAGTGGGTGGTTCTGGAAGAAGCACCCAGGGTTGTGGCAGCATTGTCCGAAGACATGAAGCCAGGCCATCTTCCTTATGGCTTTCCTTGGGAGTTGATGATGTGTACAGCTCTTGGATTTTTTGCTGTTCTCTCACTTGTCTGGAGAGCTTTTCAGTCGGTTAGTAGCAGGCTTTACGTGGGAAGAGAAAAAAGGCTGGCTCTAAATCTTGCTGGACTTATTGAGGCAAAATGTGGACTTCTTGATAAAGTGAGCCTTGTTGAAAAAGAACATAAAGGCTTAGACTCATCTTTAAAGGATTCCAGGTTTGAGAAGGGTTCAAGGGAAGCACAACAGCTGGAGGCTACCTACGAAAAGCTGCATAGGTCCGAATCCAGCCATGGTGTTGAAATGCTCTTTCTAGAAGAAGAGCTCAAAGCACAGAAGGCTAAACATGGTCAACAGGATGAAACGATGGCGCATCTATCAAGAGGGATACAGTCCCTCCAAGGTGAATCTGAATCCCTCAGATCACAAATAGCTGAAGCCAAAACAAACTGGAGACTCTTTCAAGTGAATGAGGAAGAACTGAAGCTGGCAATCAAAGAGGTTTTGAATGAAGGATCCCTACTTCCGCAAACGCAGAGACCAACAATACAAGGAGAAGCTGAAGCACAGAGGGAACAAGGAGGTGTCCAATATAAAGCAAAAATCATATTAGAGGACTCTAAAGTAGCTGGAGAACAAGTTCTAAGGCACACCGAAAATCACATGGAGTCTCTGAGTGAATGCTTGCTGAAGATCAAGGATAGATCTACTCCAAGCCTGGGATCCCAAAGGGATGGTGGTCACCTGGAACTGGGAAAGACGAGTGAACCCGATATTGGTGCTCACTTGGAGGATGAGTCCAAAAAAGCTTTGAGGAACCTGGTTTATGGTGATAAGCTAAAGGCCTCCTTAGAAATCTTGGAAGGAGGAAGAAATCAAAAATGTACTTTCTCATCTGAAGTGGAGAAAACCACGGAAGACCTTACAGAACACCTTAAAAGTCTGCAGACTGAACAGGCATCCTTGCAGTCAGAAAATGCACAGCTACAAAGTGAGAATGAGACCCTACAGAAGAACTTGAAAGTCATGATGGAACGCTATCAAGAAAATACGATGAAACTGAACAGGAAATTAAGAGTGGAGGAAAACTACCGTGTGGAGCAAGAGGAGAAACTTTCCAAAGTCGAAGAAAAGATGAGCCATACAATAAAAGAGCTGGAGACCTACAGAAAGAGAGCCCAATATCTTGAAGAACAATTGCAGAGTACCATTCATTCCTGTCTGGGGAAGATTATTTCCTCTGAGAAAGAAGCACATGCCAGTGAGTTGGCAGCTCGGATTGCTGAAAGAAACCTCAGCTATTTCAGGAAACAAAATGCACGCAACAGACAAAAATTAACTGAGAAGGAGCTGAGATTTGAACTTGTAGGAAAAGATCCCTATGATGCACTGGATGTTTCCAACTCAGCAATGGGCAGAAAGCCTTCTCCAAATGGGCCCTCACCAATAGGTCACCCTTCATCTGAAAGGAGACCTCCTCATTTTGAAAAGAGTGGTCCACTCACACTCTCAACTTTCACTCCAGTGGGAGGAGGAAGAGGGTCAAGGGGCCCTGGAGAATCCTCTGGACCATGCGACTAGCAGTAAAGGAAGAGAATCCTGCTGTCATAAGTTCACCGATTTTCAGAGAGCACCTTCTCAGACTGGGCCCCTCTCTCCTCCAGGGGAACAGGCCAGCAGGCTGATGATCCCTCCGCCAGGCCAACCATATTCTTCTGATGCACGTCTTCCTCTACAAAGGCAAGATAGGTTTTACTCAAATTGTGGTAGAGCATCGGGACCAGCAGAACACAGAATTCCTAATATGCCTCCTTTGGACTCTGATGTGCCTGATTCACCTCTCCATGCTGAAAACCAAGCAACTGGCTCTGGCTCTGTGTTGGCACCTTTCCCTCCAGTCAGAGGTGCCTTGTTTCCAGTTGACCCAAGGAGTCAGTTCCTGAGAAGAGGACCTTTTTTTTTCCTCCACCTCTCCCAGGAAACTTGTCTGGGAACCTGGAGATTATTTTCCACCTGACCCGCCGCCCACTCCATTTCCAATGTGATGTGTCTATGCAGGGAGGGGGTTTTCCTCACAATCTTCCCCCAACAGCTGGAATTCAGCCCTCTACACCCCGATTCTGAAAGTACAAGTGAGTTCCCTGAAGGGTTCCTTCCACCTGCAAATGAGCCTGTTACTCAACATCCACAACCAAACAAGAAACCTCATGCTGTTGCTCTCTCTTCAAATGTAATTTGACTTATCTCTCATTTTTAGTTTTTAAGTAACTGCTTTTACTTCAGTAATTGACTATACTTTGGCTCCAATTGAAGCTCAATGAAACAATAATTCTTAAGATAGTATTTTGTAAATAAAGATGGTTTACGTAGGAATCTTCTGAGTAAATTATTCCTATTTTATTTTATTCCAGAGAACAGCATTTAATCTGATGAAGCCACTCTTACATAAACAAGAATGGGAGTTCTAGGTACTTGTAATCTAGCTGATGGAAATATCTTTTAAACTCCCAAAAAAGAAGTGCATTTAGTATGACTGTAGCAAATGTAAAGTGACTTTAGGCTTAATGAAGAATTGTCACTGATTTACACACTGGTTGGGCATTTCAGCCAGTTTTTCCATATCAGAATAACTAGAGCATGGGAGGACTAAAGGAGAGAACACAACTAAACATGTCAGGGAAACAGGAGATCTCAACTACAAAGAAAAATGAAGACCTCTTGTTTATATTGGTTGCTTAAAACATTACATAGCTCTTGAGATACCATATTTCCTACATTAGATTCAAGTGAGTTATGAACTCCCATTTTCACCCCATATACAGATTGCACAATCACATTGTTTACACATCCACATTTTTACAAAATGCCATATTAGTAACTGTTGTATTCTGCTACCTTTTCTAGCCTCTACTATCCCCCCTCTCCTGCCCTCCCATCTTCTCTCTCTATCCCATCTGCTGTAATTTAACGCTTGGGAATTGGAAACCACACTTTAAACTCACTCTCCTCCCCTTTTTCCCTTCTGTCAAATTACTCATCATCTTCTTCTATTTCTCCTCCTCCTTATACCTTTAATTCATTCATCATACACTCATGCATTGGTTCATTCATTCCTTTCACATATGGTGCTTTCGATCCAACTCAGGACCTTTGAAAGTGTGAAGCCAGCACTCTAGTGCTGAGCCAAAACCCCAGCACCTGTCTTTTTGATTTTATGACTGTTTGTATGAAATTCAGAATCGCATTCTGCTATGGTTTACTGATATGTGGATTGACCTAGTCCTTGTTTTCTGGGAGACTTTTGGAAAATATACATGAATTATTAGGAGATTGAAATGAAGAAACAAAGAGGAAATTCCCCAATTTCTTATTCTTAGAGTCCATACTCTGACTCTGCCTACCTACTGTAAAAACTTTTAAACCCTTACTCCCCATTTCTATATCATTGCCAACAAGTGAACATTCACTGCCCTACAACAAACCAGAGAACTCACATTGAACAATGTTTCCCCAGTAGAGACCAAGACACAATACTTATCAAAAAAAATACCCTAGTTATGAGTTAGTATGTAAAGCTTTATTTGAGTGTTAAATGTGCTCTAATTATGTGTTTGTGTGTTTGTTGATGTGTGTGGTGTGTGGGTGTGTGTGCTTGTGTGTGAAACAAGCACTGAGGTGTAAAATAAATGCAGGATTGCAACGGCCTTCTTAAAAATAAGAAGCAACTTTATCACATTTGAAGCCCAGTGAAGAATCTGCCTGATACTTAACCTACAATTAATTGAAATGTGAAAAATTCAGGCCTCGACAAACAAAGCCAACATACATACTGAATCTAATCAGTCTGTCTCACCTGTTTTCTAATCACTCCTTTCAATAAACCTAAATTGCCAGCATAGAACATCAGTTGTTCTAAACGAGTGGACGGATGTCCCCTGTCATGGGCTGTGTAAAACACATGGACGATCCGGCACTGATTGTTATCTAGAATGACTTCTGCCTGAACTACTATTGGAGAATTGTTGCTGATATACTGCGGTTCTTATACCAGTAAACTGGAATGAAGGTATTTCAGGCTGCAAAGGAATAAATTGATTTTACTAACTGGTTTTTGGAAAACACTGCCATGAAAAATTATCAATATGTTCATAAAGGCATCTACATGTCTCTTCACAAGGGTTTTACTTAATGGGGGAGGTGGTGAGGTCTGGATATAACTGAACTGTCCATTAGTAGGTAGAACAATATCATGGGAATCAGAGTGCACATTCCGGTTTGACCTCAATCTAGGTAACATGGATTCATCTCTGTGTAATAGGCCTGCTTCTGAAAAACACAATGTAGAGCTCCAAAAGCAGAACGATACTATCAGAATACCATGTTATGTTTGTAAATAGACAGACAGATAGATATACAGAAATCAAAAATCTGAAAACGGTCTGGAAGTGTACATTTCTATAACTTACAATGTCAGTAGTGGGGGATTAATAGCAGATCAAGAAGACTGTGTCTGCATGAGAAATGGTTCAATTTTTGAAGGAGTTTTTTAAATGAAAATGGACAAAAAATTTAAAGGGTTACAGTAAGTGTTGAGGAGTGACTTGGCAAAAGGAGCACAGAGGTGAGAAAGAATTAAGTAGAGTTCAATAGAACCAGGTATAATTTCTGTACACATGACTCCATGAACAGGAGCAAAGGGGACACTTAAAGAAATCATAGGACTAAGGAGAGATCAGGATTAGGAGGGTTTGTACTAGTCTAGAAATGCTGACCTGAAAACCAACTAAAGTTTCAACTCCTTCTTTTGAGGAACATTAGCTGTGCCGTGCTTTTCAAAAAGGACTTGTCATAACTGATTGATGCCCATGTTAGCAACTCTTCTGAAATTACGTTGAAAGTAGACTAATGTGAGAGTTTCTCTTTAGAGAGAATTCAAATTACTTGCATAGGAAGTGGCAGCAGGTCTGGGGATGTTGTAGCTCAGTGGCAGTGACCTGGCCTAGCTTGGGGCTGGCCTGCCATGGACTTTCACCCCAAACACTTGCAAGAAAAGAAAAGGGAGGGAAGGGAGAGAGAAAGTTGGAAGGGAGGAAGGCAAAGTTGGAGGGATGGATGGAGGTACAAAAGGAGGAAGAAGAAAAGGAGAAAAACCAGGAAGGGGGGAAGGAAGCAAGGAAGGTAGGAAATAGGGAGAGCACAAGGGCAGAAAAAGGACTGAGTCACTCAAACAAAAGGCAAGGGACACAAAGACCAATATAGGCCATAAAAGCTGTTTGAACGGTTTAGTCAGCTTTAGAATTTGAGTGACATCACACTGAATGTTATTATGACTGGATGGAATCTTCCTACTAACCCCGCCTTGGCCTGGCCTAAACCAAATCAAGGGGTGGGTGGCATGGAGAGGAATTCTCTCTGGCTGGAGTGGGAGGGACCTAAACACGTGGCACTTGAGGATGCACTGGGTAGGGAAGGGGACAAGACTCCCCTGATGGGCAGTTGAGACAACAAGGCTCCTGGGAGCCCCTGATCATGGCTCCCACCGCCATACGCACACCACCCACCATACGCTCAGCCCCTGAAGGGGCTCACAGTGGTCTGCTCCGTTGCCTGGTGCAGGTTGGAGTTCCTGACCAAACACCTGAGTGTCCACAGCCTGTGTTGGCCTGCCTGGGCAGGCTGTGGTTGTGGTGGCAAGAGCCAAAGCTGTCTTGGCGTGATGGAGGAGCCAAGGGCTGCCTCTCAGCCATACTAGTGGTTGGTTCTGGAAGAAGCACCCAGGGTTGTGGCAGCATTGTCCGAAGACATGAAGCCAGGCCACCTTCCTTCTGGCTTTCCTTGGGAGTTGATGATGTGTACAGCTCTTGGATTTTTTGCTGTTCTCTCACTTTTCTGGAGAGCTTTTCAGTCGGTTAGTAGCAGGCTTCACGTGGGAAGAGAAAAAAGGCTGGCTCTAAATCTTGCTGGACTTATTGAGGCAAAATGTGGACTTCTTGATAAAGTGAGCCTTGTTGAAAAAGAACATAAAGGCTTAGACTCATCTTTAAAGGATTGCAGGTTTGAGAAGGGTTCAAGGGAAGCACAACAGCTGGAGGCAACCTACGAAAAGCTGCATAGGTCCGAATCCAGCCATGGCGTTGAAATGCTCTTTCTAGAAGAAGAGCTCAAAGCACAGAAGACTAAACATGGTCAACAGGATGAAACGATGGCGCATCTATCAAGAGGGATACAGTCCCTCCAAGGTGAATCTGAATCCCTCAGATCACAAATAGCTGAAGCCAAAACAAACTGGAGACTCTTTCAAGTGAATGAGGAAGAACTGAAGCTGGCAATCAAAGAGGTTTTGAATGAAGGATCCCTACTTCCGCAAACGCAGAGACCAACAATACAAGGAGAAGCTGAAGCACAGAGGGAACAAGGAGGTGTCCAATATAAAGCAAAAATCATATTAGAGGACTCTAAAGTAGCTGGAGAACAAGTTCTAAGGGACACCGAAAATCACATGGAGTCTCTGAGTGAATGCTTGCTGAAGACGAAGGATAGATCTTCTCCAAGCCTGGGAGCCCAAAGGGATGGTGGTCACCTGGAACTGGGAAAGACGAGTGAACCCGAAATTGGTGCTCACTTGGAGGATGAGTCCAAAGGAGCTTTGAGGAACCTGGTTTATGGTGATAAGCTAAAGGCCTCCTTAGAAATCTTGGAAGGAGGAAGAAATCAAAAATGTACTTTCTCATCTGAAGTGGAGAAAACCACGGAAGACCTTACAGAACACCTTAAAAGTCTGCAGACTGAACAGGCATCCTTGCAGTCAGAAAATGCACAGCTGCAAAGTGAGAATGAGACCCTACAGAAGAACTTGAAAGTCATGATGGAACGCTATCAAGAAAATACGATGAAACTGCACAGGAAATTAAGAGTGGAGGAAAACTACCGTGTGGAGCAAGAGGAGAAACTTTCCAAAGTCGAAGAAAAGATGAGCCATACAATAAAAGAGCTGGAGACCTACAGAAAGAGAGCCCAATATCTTGAAGAACAATTGCAGAGTACCATTCATTCCTGTCTGGGGAAGATTATTTCCTCTGAGAAAGAAGCACATGCTAGTGAGTTGGCAGCTCGGATTCCTGAAAGAAACCTCAGCTATTTCAGGAAACAAAATGCACGCAACAGACAAAAATTAACTGAGAAGGAGCTGAGATTTGAACTTGTAGGAAAAGATCCCTATGATGCACTGGATGTTTCCAACTCAGTAATGGGCCCTCACCAATAGGTCACCCTTCATCTGAAAGGAGACCTCCTCATTTTGAAAAGAGTGGTCCACTCACACTCTCACCTTTCACTCCAGTGGGAGGAGGAAGAGGGTCAAGGGGCCCTGGAGAATCCTCTGGACCATGCGACTAGCAGTAAAGGAAGAGAATCCAGCTGTCATAAGTTCACTGATTTTCAGAGAGCACCTTCTCAGACTGGGCACCTCTCTCCTCCAGGGGAACAGGCCAGCAGGCTGATGATCCCTCCGCCAGGCCAACCATATTCTTCTGATGCACGTCTACCTCTACAAAGGCAAGATAGGTTTTACTCAAATTGTGGTAGAGCATCGCGACCAGCAGAACACAGAATTCCTAATATGCCTCCTTTGGACTCTGATGTGCCTGATTCACCTCTCCATGCTGAAAACCAAGCAACTGGCTCTGGCTCTGTGTTGGCACCTTTCCCTCCAGTCAGAGGTGCCTTGTTTCCAGTTGACCCAAGGAGTCAGTTCCTGAGAAGAGGACCTTTTTTTTCCTCCACCTCTCCCAGGAAACTTGTCTGGGAACCTGGAGATTATTTTCCACCTGACCCGCCACCCACTCCATTTCCAATGTGATGTGTCTATGCAGGGAGGGGGTTTTCCTCACAATCTTCCCACAACAGCTGGAATTCAGCCCTCTACACCCCCATCCTGAAAGTACAAGTGAGTTCCCTGAAGGGTTCCTTCCACCTGCAAATGAGCCTGTTACTCAACATCCAGAACCAAACAAGAAACCTCAGGCTGTTGCTCTCTCTTCAAATGTAATTTGACTTATCTCTCATTTTTAGTTTTTAAGTAACTGCTTTTACTTCAGTGATTGACTATACTTTGGCTCCAATTGAAGCTCAATGAAACAATAATTCTTAAGATAGTATTTTGTGAATAAAGATGGTTTACGTAGGAATCTTCTGAGTAAATTATTCCTATTTTATTTTATTCCAGAGAACAGCATTTAATCTGATGAAGCCACTCTTACATAAACAAGAATGGGAGTTCTAGGTACTTGTAATCTAGCTGATGGAAATATCTTTTAAACTCCCAACAAAGAAGTGTATTTAGTATGACTGTAGCAAATGTAAAGTGACTTTAGGCTTAATGAAGAATTGTCACTGATTTACAGACTGGTTGGGCATTTCAGCTAGTTTTTCCATATCGGAATAACTAGAGCATGGGAGGACTAAAGGAGAGAACACAACTAAACATGTCACGGAAACAGGAGATCTCAACTACAAAGAAAAATGAAGACCTCTTGTTTATATTGGTTGCTTAAAACATTACATAGCTCTTGAGATACCATATTTCCTACATTAGATTCAAGTGAGTTATGAACTCCCATTTTCACCCCATATACAGATTGCACAATCACATTGTTTACACATCCACATTTTTACAAAATGCCATATTAGTACCTGTTGTATTCTGCTACCTTTTCTAGCCTCTACTATCCCCCCTCTCCTGCCCTCCCATCTTCTCTCTCTATCCCATCTGCTGTAATTTAACCCTTGGGAATTGGAAACCACACTTTAAACTCACTCTCCTCCCCTTGTTCCCTTCTGTCAAATTACTCATCATCTTCTTCTATTTCTCCTCCTCCTCCTCCTCCTTATACCTTTAATTCATTCATCGTACACTCATGCTTTGGTTCATTCATTCCTTTCACATATGGTGTTGGGGACCAACTAGGACCTTTGAAAGTGTGAAGCCAGCACTCTAGTGCTGAGCCAAAACCCCAGCACCTGTATTTTGATTTTATGACTGTTTATATGAAATTGAGAATCGCATTCTGCTATGGTTTACTGATATGTGGATTGACCTAGTCCTTGTTTTCTGGGAGACTTTTGGAAAATATACATGAATTACTGGGAGATTGAAACGAAGAAACAAAGAGGAAATTCCCCAATTTCTTATTCTTAGAGTCCATACTCTGACTCTGCCTACCTACTGTAAAAACTTTTAAACCCTTACTCCCCATTTCTATATCATTGCCAACAAGTGAACATTCACTGCCCTACAACAAACCAGAGAACTCACATTGAACAATGTTTCCCCAGTAGAGACCAAGACACAATACTTATTAAAAAAATACCCTAGTTATGAGTTAGCAGGTAAAGCTTTATTTGAGTGTTAAATGTGCTCTAATTATGTGTTTGTGTGTTTGTTGATGTGTGTGGTGTGTGGGTGTGTGTGCTTGTGTGTGAAACAAGCACTGAGGTGTAAAAAAAATGCAGGATTGCAACGGCCTTCTTAAAAATAAGAAGCAACTTTATCACATTTGAAGCCCAGTGAAGAATCTGCCTGATACTTAACCTACAATTAATTGAAATGTGAAAAATTCAGGCCTCGAAAAACAAAGCCAACATACATACTGAATCTAATCAGTCTGTCTCACCTGTTTTCTAATCACTCCTTTCAATAAACCTAAATTGCCAGCATAAAACATCAGTTGTTCTAAACGAGTGGACGGATGTCCCCTGTCATGGGCTGTGTAAAATACATGGACGATCCGGCACTGATTGTTATCTAGAATGACTTCTGCCTGAACTACTATTGGAGAATTGTTGCTGATATACTGCGGTTCTTATACCAGTAAACTGGAATGAAGGTAATTTCAGGCTGCAAAGGAATAAACTGATTTTACTAACGGGTTTTTGGAAAACACTGCCATGAAAAATTATCAATATGTTCATAAAGGCATCTACATGTCTCTTCACAAGGGTTTTACTTAATGGGGGAGGTGGTGAGGTCTGGATATAACTGAACTGTCCATTAGTAGGTAGAACAATATCATGGGAATCAGAGTGCACATTCCGGTTTGACCTCAATCTAGGTAACATGGATTCATCTCTGTGTAATAGGCCTGCTTCTGAAAAACACAATGTCGAGCTCCAAAAGCAGAACGATACTTTCAGAATACCATGTTATGTTTGTAAATACATAGACAGATAGATATACAGAAATCAAAAATCTGAAAACGGTCTGGAAGTGTACATTTCTATAACTTACAATGTCAGTAGTGGGGGATTAATAGCAGATCAAGAAGACTGTATCTGCATGAGAAATGGTTCAATTTTTGAAGGAGTTTTTTAAATGAAAATGGAAAAAAAATTTAAAGGGTTACAGTAAGTGTTGAGGAGTGACTTGGCAAAAGGAGCACAGAGGTGAGAAAGAATTAAGTAGAGTTCAATAGAACCAGGTATAATTTCTGTACACATGACTCCATGAACAGGAGCAAAGGGGACACTTAAAGAAATCATAGGACTAAGGGGAGATCAGGATTAGGAGGGTTTGTACTAGTCTAGAAATGCTGACCTGAAAACCAACTAAAGTTTCAACTCCTTCTTTTGAGGAACATTAGCTATGCCGTGCTTTTCAAAAAGGACTTGTCATAACTGATTGATGCCCATGTTAGCAACTCTTCTGAAATTACGTTGAAAGTAGACTAATGTGAGAGTTTCTCTTTAGAGATAATTCAAATTACTTGCATAGGAAGTGGCAGCAGGTCTGGGGATGTTGTAGCTCAGTGGCAGTGACCTTGCCTAGCTTGGGGCTGGCCTGCCATGGACTTTCACCCCAAACACTTGCAAGAAAAGAAAAGGGAGGGAAGGGAGAGAGAAAGTTGGAAGGGAGGAAGGCAAAGTTGAGGGATGGATGGAGGTATAAAAGAAGGAAGAAGAAAAGGAGAAAAACCAGGAAGGGGGGAAGGAAGCAAGGAAGGTAGGAAATAGGGAGAGCACAAGGGCAGAAAAAGGACTGAGTCACTCAAACAAAAGGCAAGGGACACAAAGACCAATATAGGCCATAAAAGCTGTTTGAACAGTTTAGTCAGCTTTAGAATCTGAGTGACATCAAACTGAATGTTATTGTGACTGGATGGAATCTTCCTACTAACCCCGCCTTGGCCTGGCCTAAACCAAATCAAGGGGTGGGTGGCATGGAGAGGAATTCTCTCTGGCTGGAGTGGGAGGGACCTAAACATGTGGCACTTGAGGATGCACTGGGTAGGGAAGGGGACAAGACTCCCCTGATGGGCAGTTGAGACAACAAGGCTCCTGGGAGCCCTTGATCATGGCTCTCACCGCCATACGCACACCACCCACCATACGCTCAGCCCCTGAAGGGGCTCACAGTGGTCTGCTCCGTTGCCTGGTGCAGGTTGGAGTTCCGGACCAAACACCTGAGTGTCCACAGCCTGTGTTGGCCTGCCTGGGCAGGCTGTGGTTGTGGTGGCAAGAGCCAAAGCTGTCTTGGCGTGATGGAGGAGCCAAGGGCTGCCTCTCAGCCATACTAGTGGGTGGTTCTGGAAGAAGCACCCAGGGTTGTGGCAGCATTGTCCGAAGACATGAAGCCAGGCCATCTTCCTTATGGCTTTCCTTGGGAGTTGATGATGTGTACAGCTCTTGGATTTTTTGCTGTTCTCTCACTTGTCTGGAGAGCTTTTCAGTCGGTTAGTAGCAGGCTTTACGTGGGAAGAGAAAAAAGGCTGGCTCTAAATCTTGCTGGACTTATTGAGGCAAAATGTGGACTTCTTGATAAAGTGAGCCTTGTTGAAAAAGAACATAAAGGCTTAGACTCATCTTTAAAGGATTCCAGGTTTGAGAAGGGTTCAAGGGAAGCACAACAGCTGGAGGCAACCTACGAAAAGCTGCATAGGTCCGAATCCAGCCATGGTGTTGAAATGCTCTTTCTAGAAGAAGAGCTCAAAGCACAGAAGGCTAAACATGGTCAACAGGATGAAACGATGGCGCATCTATCAAGAGGGATACAGTCCCTCCAAGGTGAATCTGAATCCCTCAGATCACAAATAGCTGAAGCCAAAACAAACTGGAGACTCTTTCAAGTGAATGAGGAAGAACTGAAGCTGGCAATCAAAGAGGTTTTGAATGAAGGATCCCTACTTCCGCAAACGCAGAGACCAACAATACAAGGAGAAGCTGAAGCACAGAGGGAACAAGGAGGTGTCCAATATAAAGCAAAAATCATATTAGAGGACTCTAAAGTAGCTGGAGAACAAGTTCTAAGGCACACCGAAAATCACATGGAGTCTCTGAGTGAATGCTTGCTGAAGATCAAGGATAGATCTACTCCAAGCCTGGGATCCCAAAGGGATGGTGGTCACCTGGAACTGGGAAAGACGAGTGAACCCGATATTGGTGCTCACTTGGAGGATGAGTCCAAAGGAGCTTTGAGGAACCTGGTTTATGGTGATAAGCTAAAGGCCTCCTTAGAAATCTTGGAAGGAGGAAGAAATCAAAAATGTACTTTCTCATCTGAAGTGGAGAAAACCACGGAAGACCTTACAGAACACCTTAAAAGTCTGCAGACTGAACAGGCATCCTTGCAGTCAGAAAATGCACAGCTACAAAGTGAGAATGAGACCCTACAGAAGAACTTGAAAGTCATGATGGAACGCTATCAAGAAAATACGATGAAACTGAACAGGAAATTAAGAGTGGAGGAAAACTACCGTGTGGAGCAAGAGGAGAAACTTTCCAAAGTCGAAGAAAAGATGAGCCATACAATAAAAGAGCTGGAGACCTAAAGAAAGAGAGCCCAATATCTTGAAGAACAATTGCAGAGTACCATTCATTCCTGTCTGGGGAAGATTATTTCCTCTGAGAAAGAAGCACATGCCAGTGAGTTGGCAGCTCGGATTGCTGAAAGAAACCTCAGCTATTTCAGGAAACAAAATGCACGCAACAGACAAAAATTAACTGAGAAGGAGCTGAGATTTGAACTTGTAGGAAAAGATCCCTATGATGCACTGGATGTTTCCAACTCAGCAATGGGCAGAAAGCCTTCTCCAAATGGGCCCTCACCAATAGGTCACCCTTCATCTGAAAGGAGACCTCCTCATTTTGAAAAGAGTGGTCCACTCACACTCTCAACTTTCACTCCAGTGGGAGGAGGAAGAGGGTCAAGGGGCCCTGGAGAATCCTCTGGACCATGCGACTAGCAGTAAAGGAAGAGAATCCAGCTGTCATAAGTTCACCGATTTTCAGAGAGCACCTTCTCAGACTGGGCCCCTCTCTCCTCCAGGGGAACAGGCCAGCAGGCTGATGATCCCTCCGCCAGGCCAACCATATTCTTCTGATGCACGTCTTCCTCTACAAAGGCAAGATAGGTTTTACTCAAATTGTGGTAGAGCATCAGGACCAGCAGAACACAGAATTCCTAATATGCCTCCTTTGGACTCTGATGTGCCTGATTCACCTCTCCATGCTGAAAACCAAGCAACTGGCTCTGGCTCTGTGTTGGCACCTTTCCCTCCAGTCAGAGGTGCCTTGTTTCCAGTTGACCCAAGGAGTCAGTTCCTGAGAAGAGGACCTTTTTTTTTCCTCCACCTCTCCCAGGAAACTTGTCTGGGAACCTGGAGATTATTTTCCACCTGACCCGCCGCCCACTCCATTTCCAATGTGATGTGTCTATGCAGGGAGGGGGTTTTCCTCACAATCTTCCCCCAACAGCTGGAATTCAGCCCTCTACACCCCGATTCTGAAAGTACAAGTGAGTTCCCTGAAGGGTTCCTTCCACCTGCAAATGAGCCTGTTACTCAACATCCACAACCAAACAAGAAACCTCATGCTGTTGCTCTCTCTTCAAATGTAATTTGACTTATCTCTCATTTTTAGTTTTTAAGTAACTGCTTTTACTTCAGTAATTGACTATACTTTGGCTCCAATTGAAGCTCAATGAAACAATAATTCTTAAGATAGTATTTTGTAAATAAAGATGGTTTACGTAGGAATCTTCTGAGTAAATTATTCCTATTTTATTTTATTCCAGAGAACAGCATTTAATCTGATGAAGCCACTCTTACATAAACAAGAATGGGAGTTCTAGGTACTTGTAATCTAGCTGATGGAAATATCTTTTAAACTCCCAAAAAAGAAGTGCATTTAGTATGACTGTAGCAAATGTAAAGTGACTTTAGGCTTAATGAAGAATTGTCACTGATTTACAGACTGGTTGGGCATTTCAGCCAGTTTTTCCATATCAGAATAACTAGAGCATGGGAGGACTAAAGGAGAGAACACAACTAAACATGTCAGGGAAACAGGAGATCTCAACTACAAAGAAAAATGAAGACCTCTTGTTTATATTGGTTGCTTAAAACATTACATAGCTCTTGAGATACCATATTTCCTACATTAGATTCAAGTGAGTTATGAACTCCCATTTTCACCCCATATACAGATTGCACAATCACATTGTTTACACATCCACATTTTTACAAAATGCCATATTAGTAACTGTTGTATTCTGCTACCTTTTCTAGCCTCTACTATCCCCCCTCTCCTGCCCTCCCATCTTCTCTCTCTATCCCATCTGCTGTAATTTAACGCTTGGGAATTGGAAACCACACTTTAAACTCACTCTCCTCCCCTTTTTCCCTTCTGTCAAATTACTCATCATCTTCTTCTATTTCTCCTCCTCCTTATACCTTTAATTCATTCATCATACACTCATGCATTGGTTCATTCATTCCTTTCACATATGGTGTTGGGGATCCAACTCAGGACCTTTGAAAGTGTGAAGCCAGCACTCTAGTGCTGAGCCAAAACCCCAGCACCTGTCTTTTTGATTTTATGACTGTTTGTATGAAATTCAGAATCGCATTCTGCTATGGTTTACTGATATGTGGATTGACCTAGTCCTTGTTGTCTGGGAGACTTTTGGAAAATATACATGAATTATTAGGAGATTGAAATGAAGAAACAAAGAGGACATTCCCCAATTTCTTATTCTTAGAGTCCATACTCTGACTCTGCCTACCTACTGTAAAAACTTTTAAACCCTTACTCCCCATTTCTATATCATTGCCAACAAGTGAACATTCACTGCCCTACAACAAACCAGAGAACTCACATTGAACAATGTTTCCCCAGTAGAGACCAAGACACAATACTTATCAAAAAAAATACCCTAGTTATGAGTTAGTATGTAAAGCTTTATTTGAGTGTTAAATGTGCTCTAATTATGTGTTTGTGTGTTTGTTGATGTGTGTGGTGTGTGGGTGTGTGTGCTTGTGTGTGAAACAAGCACTGAGGTGTAAAATAAATGCAGGATTGCAACGGCCTTCTTAAAAATAAGAAGCAACTTTATCACATTTGAAGCCCAGTGAAGAATCTGCCTGATACTTAACCTACAATTAATTGAAATGTGAAAAATTCAGGCCTCGACAAACAAAGCCAACATACATACTGAATCTAATCAGTCTGTCTCACCTGTTTTCTAATCACTCCTTTCAATAAACCTAAATTGCCAGCATAGAACATCAGTTGTTCTAAACGAGTGGACGGATGTCCCCTGTCATGGGCTGTGTAAAACACATGGACGATCCGGCACTGATTGTTATCTAGAATGACTTCTGCCTGAACTACTATTGGAGAATTGTTGCTGATATACTGCGGTTCTTATACCAGTAAACTGGAATGAAGGTATTTCAGGCTGCAAAGGAATAAATTGATTTTACTAACTGGTTTTTGGAAAACACTGCCATGAAAAATTATCAATATGTTCATAAAGGCATCTACATGTCTCTTCACAAGGGTTTTACTTAATGGGGGAGGTGGTGAGGTCTGGATATAACTGAACTGTCCATTAGTAGGTAGAACAATATCATGGGAATCAGAGTGCACATTCCGGTTTGACCTCAATCTAGGTAACATGGATTCATCTCTGTGTAATAGGCCTGCTTCTGAAAAACACAATGTAGAGCTCCAAAAGCAGAACGATACTATCAGAATACCATGTTATGTTTGTAAATAGACAGACAGATAGATATACAGAAATCAAAAATCTGAAAACGGTCTGGAAGTGTACATTTCTATAACTTACAATGTCAGTAGTGGGGGATTAATAGCAGATCAAGAAGACTGTGTCTGCATGAGAAATGGTTCAATTTTTGAAGGAGTTTTTTAAATGAAAATGGACAAAAAATTTAAAGGGTTACAGTAAGTGTTGAGGAGTGACTTGGCAAAAGGAGCACAGAGGTGAGAAAGAATTAAGTAGAGTTCAATAGAACCAGGTATAATTTCTGTACACATGACTCCATGAACAGGAGCAAAGGGAACACTTAAAGAAATCATAGGACTAAGGAGAGATCAGGATTAGGAGGGTTTGTACTAGTCTAGAAATGCTGACCTGAAAACCAACTAAAGTTTCAACTCCTTCTTTTGAGGAACATTAGCTGTGCCGTGCTTTTCAAAAAGGACTTGTCATAACTGATTGATGCCCATGTTAGCAACTCTTCTGAAATTACGTTGAAAGTAGACTAATGTGAGAGTTTCTCTTTAGAGAGAATTCAAATTACTTGCATAGGAAGTGGCAGCAGGTCTGGGGATGTTGTAGCTCAGTGGCAGTGACCTGGCCTAGCTTGGGGCTGGCCTGCCATGGACTTTCACCCCAAACACTTGCAAGAAAAGAAAAGGGAGGGAAGGGAGAGAGAAAGTTGGAAGGGAGGAAGGCAAAGTTGGAGGGATGGATGGAGGTACAAAAGGAGGAAGAAGAAAAGGAGAAAAACCAGGAAGGGGGGAAGGAAGCAAGGAAGGTAGGAAATAGGGAGAGCACAAGGGCAGAAAAAGGACTGAGTCACTCAAACAAAAGGCAAGGGACACAAAGACCAATATAGGCCATAAAAGCTGTTTGAACGGTTTAGTCAGCTTTAGAATTTGAGTGACATCACACTGAATGTTATTATGACTGGATGGAATCTTCCTACTAACCCCGCCTTGGCCTGGCCTAAACCAAATCAAGGGGTGGGTGGCATGGAGAGGAATTCTCTCTGGCTGGAGTGGGAGGGACCTAAACACGTGGCACTTGAGGATGCACTGGGTAGGGAAGGGGACAAGACTCCCCTGATGGGCAGTTGAGACAACAAGGCTCCTGGGAGCCCCTGATCATGGCTCCCACCGCCATACGCACACCACCCACCATACGCTCAGCCCCTGAAGGGGCTCACAGTGGTCTGCTCCGTTGCCTGGTGCAGGTTGGAGTTCCTGACCAAACACCTGAGTGTCCACAGCCTGTGTTGGCCTGCCTGGGCAGGCTGTGGTTGTGGTGGCAAGAGCCAAAGCTGTCTTGGCGTGATGGAGGAGCCAAGGGCTGCCTCTCAGCCATACTAGTGGTTGGTTCTGGAAGAAGCACCCAGGGTTGTGGCAGCATTGTCCGAAGACATGAAGCCAGGCCACCTTCCTTCTGGCTTTCCTTGGGAGTTGATGATGTGTACAGCTCTTGGATTTTTTGCTGTTCTCTCACTTTTCTGGAGAGCTTTTCAGTCGGTTAGTAGCAGGCTTCACGTGGGAAGAGAAAAAAGGCTGGCTCTAAATCTTGCTGGACTTATTGAGGCAAAATGTGGACTTCTTGATAAAGTGAGCCTTGTTGAAAAAGAACATAAAGGCTTAGACTCATCTTTAAAGGATTGCAGGTTTGAGAAGGGTTCAAGGGAAGCACAACAGCTGGAGGCAACCTACGAAAAGCTGCATAGGTCCGAATCCAGCCATGGCGTTGAAATGCTCTTTCTAGAAGAAGAGCTCAAAGCACAGAAGGCTAAACATGGTCAACAGGATGAAACGATGGCGCATCTATCAAGAGGGATACAGTCCCTCCAAGGTGAATCTGAATCCCTCAGATCACAAATAGCTGAAGCCAAAAAAAAACTGGAGACTCTTTCAAGTGAATGAGGAAGAACTGAAGCTGGCATTCAAAGAGGTTTTGAATGAAGGATCCCTACTTCCGCAAACGCAGAGACCAACAATACAAGGAGAAGCTGAAGCACAGAGGGAACAAGGAGGTGTCCAATATAAAGCAAAAATCATATTAGAGGACTCTAAAGTAGCTGGAGAACAAGTTCTAAGGGACACCGAAAATCACATGGAGTCTCTGAGTGAATGCTTGCTGAAGACGAAGGATAGATCTTCTCAAAGCCTGGGAGCCCAAAGGGATGGTGGTCACCTGGAACTGGGAAAGACGAGTGAACCCGAAATTGGTGCTCACTTGGAGGATGAGTCCAAAGGAGCTTTGAGGAACCTGGTTTATGGTGATAAGCTAAAGGCCTCCTTAGAAATCTTGGAAGGAGGAAGAAATCAAAAATGTACTTTCTCATCTGAAGTGGAGAAAACCACTGAAGACCTTACAGAACACCTTAAAAGTCTGCAGACTGAACAGGCATCCTTGCAGTCAGAAAATGCACAGCTGCAAAGTGAGAATGAGACCCTACAGAAGAACTTGAAAGTCATGATGGAACGCTATCAAGAAAATACGATGAAACTGCACAGGAAATTAAGAGTGGAGGAAAACTACCGTGTGGAGCAAGAGGAGAAACTTTCCAAAGTCGAAGAAAAGATGAGCCATACAATAAAAGAGCTGGAGACCTACAGAAAGAGAGCCCAATATCTTGAAGAACAATTGCAGAGTACCATTCATTCCTGTCTGGGGAAGATTATTTCCTCTGAGAAAGAAGCACATGCTAGTGAGTTGGCAGCTCGGATTCCTGAAAGAAACCTCAGCTATTTCAGGAAACAAAATGCACGCAACAGACAAAAATTAACTGAGAAGGAGCTGAGATTTGAACTTGTAGGAAAAGATCCCTATGATGCACTGGATGTTTCCAACTCAGTAATGGGCCATCACCAATAGGTCACCCTTCATCTGAAAGGAGACCTCCTCATTTTGAAAAGAGTGGTCCACTCACACTCTCACCTTTCACTCCAGTGGGAGGAGGAAGAGGGTCAAGGGGCCCTGGAGAATCCTCTGGACCATGCGACTAGCAGTAAAGGAAGAGAATCCAGCTGTCATAAGTTCACTGATTTTCAGAGAGCACCTTCTCAGACTGGGCACCTCTCTCCTCCAGGGGAACAGGCCAGCAGGCTGATGATCCCTCCGCCAGGCCAACCATATTCTTCTGATGCACGTCTACCTCTACAAAGGCAAGATAGGTTTTACTCAAATTGTGGTAGAGCATCGCGACCAGCAGAACACAGAATTCCTAATATGCCTCCTTTGGACTCTGATGTGCCTGATTCACCTCTCCATGCTGAAAACCAAGCAACTGGCTCTGGCTCTGTGTTGGCACCTTTCCCTCCAGTCAGAGGTGCCTTGTTTCCAGTTGACCCAAGGAGTCAGTTCCTGAGAAGAGGACCTTTTTTTTCCTCCACCTCTCCCAGGAAACTTGTCTGGGAACCTGGAGATTATTTTCCACCTGACCCGCCACCCACTCCATTTCCAATGTGATGTGTCTATGCAGGGAGGGGGTTTTCCTCACAATCTTCCCCCAACAGCTGGAATTCAGCCCTCTACACCCCCATTCTGAAAGTACAAGTGAGTTCCCTGAAGGGTTCCTTCCACCTGCAAATGAGCCTGTTACTCAACATCCAGAACCAAACAAGAAACCTCACGCTGTTGCTCTCTCTTCAAATGTAATTTGACTTATCTCTCATTTTTAGTTTTTAAGTAACTGCTTTTACTTCAGTGATTGACTATACTTTGGCTCCAATTGAAGCTCAATGAAACAATAATTCTTAAGATAGTATTTTGTGAATAAAGATGGTTTACGTAGGAATCTTCTGAGTAAATTATTCCTATTTTATTTTATTCCAGAGAACAGCATTTAATCTGATGAAGCCACTCTTACATAAACAAGAATGGGAGTTCTAGGTACTTGTAATCTAGCTGATGGAAATATCTTTTAAACTCCCAACAAAGAAGTGTATTTAGTATGACTGTAGCAAATGTAAAGTGACTTTAGGCTTAATGAAGAATTGTCACTGATTTACAGACTGGTTGGGCATTTCAGCTAGTTTTTCCATATCGGAATAACTAGAGCATGGGAGGACTAAAGGAGAGAACACAACTAAACATGTCACGGAAACAGGAGATCTCAACTACAAAGAAAAATGAAGACCTCTTGTTTATATTGGTTGCTTAAAACATTACATAGCTCTTGAGATACCATATTTCCTACATTAGATTCAAGTGAGTTATGAACTCCCATTTTCACCCCATATACAGATTGCACAATCACATTGTTTACACATCCACATTTTTACAAAATGCCATATTAGTACCTGTTGTATTCTGCTACCTTTTCTAGCCTCTACTATCCCCCCTCTCCTGCCCTCCCATCTTCTCTCTCTATCCCATCTGCTGTAATTTAACCCTTGGGAATTGGAAACCACACTTTAAACTCACTCTCCTCCCCTTGTTCCCTTCTGTCAAATTACTCATCATCTTCTTCTATTTCTCCTCCTCCTCCTCCTCCTTATACCTTTAATTCATTCATCGTACACTCATGCTTTGGTTCATTCATTCCTTTCACATATGGTGTTGGGGACCAACTCAGGACCTTTGAAAGTGTGAAGCCAGCACTCTAGTGCTGAGCCAAAACCCCAGCACCTGTCTTTTTGATTTTATGACTGTTTATATGAAATTGAGAATCGCATTCTGCTATGGTTTACTGATATGTGGATTGACCTAGTCCTTGTTTTCTGGGAGACTTTTGGAAAATATACATGAATTATTGGGAGATTGAAATGAAGAAACAAAGAGGAAATTCCCCAATTTCTTATTCTTAGAGTCCATACTCTGACTCTGCCTACCTACTGTAAAAACTTTTAAACCCTTACTCCCCATTTCTATATCATTGCCAACAAGTGAACATTCACTGCCCTACAACAAACCAGAGAACTCACATTGAACAATGTTTCCCAAGTAGAGACCAAGACACAATACTTATTAAAAAATATTCTAGT
Organism: Callospermophilus lateralis; assembly: GCF_048772815.1. Lineage (NCBI taxonomy): Eukaryota > Metazoa > Chordata > Mammalia > Rodentia > Sciuridae > Callospermophilus > Callospermophilus lateralis. The sequence continues at coordinate 250,065 of NW_027512598.1, read as the reverse complement.
TATGAGTTAGTAGGTAAAGCTTTATTTGAGTGTTAAATGTGCTCTAATTATGTGTTTGTGTGTTTGTTGATGTGTGTGGTGTGTGGGTGTGTGTGCTTGTGTGTGAAACAAGCACTGAGGTGTAAAATAAATGCAGGATTGCAACGGCCTTCTTAAAAATAAGAAGCAACTTTATCACATTTGAAGCCCAGTGAAGAATCTGCCTGATACTTAACCTACAATTAATTGAAATGTGAAAAATTCAGGCCTCGAAAAACAAAGCCAACATACATACTGAATCTAATCAGTCTGTCTCACCTGTTTTCTAATACTCCTTTCAATAAACCTAAATTGCCAGCATAAAACATCAGTTGTTCTAAACGAGTGGACGGATGTCCCCTGTCATGGGCTGTGTAAAATACATGGACGATCCGGCACTGATTGTTATCTAGAATGACTTCTGCCTGAACTACTATTGGAGAATTGTTGCTGATATACTGCGGTTCTTATACCAGTAAACTGGAATGAAGGTAATTTCAGGCTGCAAAGGAATAAACTGATTTTACTAACTGGTTTTTGGAAAACACTGCCATGAAAAATTATCAATATGTTCATAAAGGCATCTACATGTCTCTTCACAAGGGTTTTACTTAATGGGGGAGGTGGTGAGGTCTGGATATAACTGAACTGTCCATTAGTAGGTAGAACAATATCATGGGAATCAGAGTGCACATTCCGGTTTGACCTCAATCTAGGTAACATGGATTCATCTCTGTGTAATAGGCCTGCTTCTGAAAAACACAATGTCGAGCTCCAAAAGCAGAACGATACTTTCAGAATACCATGTTATGTTTGTAAATACATAGACAGATAGATATACAGAAATCAAAAGTCTGAAAACGGTCTGGAAGTGTACATTTCTATAACTTACAATGTCAGTAGTGGGGGATTAATAGCAGATCAAGAAGACTGTATCTGCATGAGAAATGGTTCAATTTTTGAAGGAGTTTTTTAAATGAAAATGGACAAAAAATTTAAAGGGTTACAGTAAGTGTTGAGGAGTGACTTGGCAAAAGGAGCACAGAGGTGAGAAAGAATTAAGTAGAGTTCAATAGAACCAGGTATAATTTCTGTACACATGACTCCATGAACAGGAGCAAAGGGGACACTTAAAGAAATCATAGGACTAAGGGGAGATCAGGATTAGGAGGGTTTGTACTAGTCTAGAAATGCTGACCTAAAAACCAACTAAAGTTTCAACTCCTTCTTTTGAGGAACATTAGCTATGCCGTGCTTTTCAAAAAGGACTTGTCATAACTGATTGATGCCCATGTTAGCAACTCTTCTGAAATTACGTTGAAAGTAGACTAATGTGAGAGTTTCTCTTTAGAGATAATTCAAATTACTTGCATAGGAAGTGGCAGCAGGTCTGGGGATGTTGTAGCTCAGTGGCAGTGACCTTGCCTAGCTTGGGGCTGGCCTGCCATGGACTTTCACCCCAAACACTTGCAAGAAAAGAAAAGGGAGGGAAGGGAGAGAGAAAGTTGGAAGGGAGGAAGGCAAAGTTGAGGGATGGATGGAGGTATAAAAGAAGGAAGAAGAAAAGGAGAAAAACCAGGAAGGGGGGAAGGAAGCAAGGAAGGTAGGAAATAGGGAGAGCACAAGGGCAGAAAAAGGACTGAGTCACTCAAACAAAAGGCAAGGGACACAAAGACCAATATAGGCCATAAAAGCTGTTTGAACAGTTTAGTCAGCTTTAGAATCTGAGTGACATCAAACTGAATGTTATTGTGACTGGATGGAATCTTCCTACTAACCCCGCCTTGGCCTGGCCTAAACCAAATCAAGGGGTGGGTGGCATGGAGAGGAATTCTCTCTGGCTGGAGTGGGAGGGACCTAAACATGTGGCACTTGAGGATGCACTGGGTAGGGAAGGGGACAAGACTCCCCTGATGGGCAGTTGAGACAACAAGGCTCCTGGGAGCCCTTGATCATGGCTCTCACCGCCATACGCACACCACCCACCATATGCTCAGCCCCTGAAGGGGCTCACAGTGGTCTGCTCCGTTGCCTGGTGCAGGTTGGAGTTCCGGACCAAACACCTGAGTGTCCACAGCCTGTGTTGGCCTGCCTGGGCAGGCTGTGGTTGTGGTGGCAAGAGCCAAAGCTGTCTTGGCGTGATGGAGGAGCCAAGGGCTGCCTCTCAGCCATACTAGTGGGTGGTTCTGGAAGAAGCACCCAGGGTTGTGGCAGCATTGTCCGAAGACATGAAGCCAGGCCATCTTCCTTATGGCTTTCCTTGGGAGTTGATGATGTGTACAGCTCTTGGATTTTTTGCTGTTCTCTCACTTGTCTGGAGAGCTTTTCAGTCGGTTAGTAGCAGGCTTTACGTGGGAAGAGAAAAAAGGCTGGCTCTAAATCTTGCTGGACTTATTGAGGTAAAATGTGGACTTCTTGATAAAGTGAGCCTTGTTGAAAAAGAACATAAAGGCTTAGACTCATCTTTAAAGGATTCCAGGTTTGAGAAGGGTTCAAGGGAAGCACAACAGCTGGAGGCAACCTACGAAAAGCTGCATAGGTCCGAATCCAGCCATGGTGTTGAAATGCTCTTTCTAGAAGAAGAGCTCAAAGCACAGAAGGCTACACATGGTCAACAGGATGAAACGATGGTGCATCTATCAAGAGGGATACAGTCCCTCCAAGGTGAATCTGAATCCCTCAGATCACAAATAGCTGAAGCCAAAACAAACTGGAGACTCTTTCAAGTGAATGAGGAAGAACTGAAGCTGCCAATCAAAGAGGTTTTGAATGAAGGATCCCTACTTCCGCAAACGCAGAGACCAACAATACAAGGAGAAGCTGAAGCACAGAGGGAACAAGGAGGTGTCCAATATAAAGCAAAAATCATATTAGAGGACTCTAAAGTAGCTGGAGAACAAGTTCTAAGGCACACCGAAAATCACATGGAGTCTCTGAGTGAATGCTTGCTGAAGATCAAGGATAGATCTTCTCCAAGCCTGGGATCCCAAAGGGATGGTGGTCACCTGGAACTGGGAAAGACGAGTGAACCCGAAATTGGTGCTCACTTGGAGGATGAGTCCAAAGGAGCTTTGAGGAACCTGGTTTATGGTGATAAGCTAAAGGCCTCCTTAGAAATCTTGGAAGGAGGAAGAAATCAAAAATGTACTTTCTCATCTGAAGTGGAGAAAACCACGGAAGACCTTACAGAACACCTTAAAAGTCTGCAGACTGAACAGGCATCCTTGCAGTCAGAAAATGCACAGCTACAAAGTGAGAATGAGACCCTACAGAAGAACTTGAAAGTCATGATGGAACGCTATCAAGAAAATACGATGAAACTGAACAGGAAATTAAGAGTGGAGGAAAACTACCGTGTGGAGCAAGAGGAGAAACTTTCCAAAGTCGAAGAAAAGATGAGCCATACAATAAAAGAGCTGGAGACCTACAGAAAGAGAGCCCAATATCTTGAAGAACAATTGCAGAGTACCATTCATTCCTGTCTGGGGAAGATTATTTCCTCTGAGAAAGAAGCACATGCCAGTGAGTTGGCAGCTCGGATTGCTGAAAGAAACCTCAGCTATTTCAGGAAACAAAATGCACACAACAGACAAAAATTAACTGAGAAGGAGCTGAGATTTGAACTTGTAGGAAAAGATCCCTATGATGCACTGGATGTTTCCAACTCAGCAATGGGCAGAAAGCCTTCTCCAAATGGGCCCTCACCAATAGGTCACCCTTCATCTGAAAGGAGACCTCCTCATTTTGAAAAGAGTGGTCCACTCACACTCTCAACTTTCACTCCAGTGGGAGGAGGAAGAGGGTCAAGGGGCCCTGGAGAATCCTCTGGACCATGCGACTAGCAGTAAAGGAAGAGAATCCAGCTGTCATAAGTTCACCGATTTTCAGAGAGCACCTTCTCAGACTGGGCCCCTCTCTCCTCCAGGGGAACAGGCCAGCAGGCTGATGATCCCTCCGCCAGGCCAACCATATTCTTCTGATGCACGTCTTCCTCTACAAAGGCAAGATAGGTTTTACTCAAATTGTGGTAGAGCATCGGGACCAGCAGAACACAGAATTCCTAATATGCCTCCTTTGGACTCTGATGTGCCTGATTCACCTCTCCATGCTGAAAACCAAGCAACTGGCTCTGGCTCTGTGTTGGCACCTTTCCCTCCAGTCAGAGGTGCCTTGTTTCCAGTTGACCCAAGGAGTCAGTTCCTGAGAAGAGGACCTTTTTTTTTCCTCCACCTCTCCCAGGAAACTTGTCTGGGAACCTGGAGATTATTTTCCACCTGACCCGCCGCCCACTCCATTTTTAATGTGATGTGTCTATGCAGGGAGGGGGTTTTCCTCACAATCTTCCCCCAACAGCTGGAATTCAGCCCTCTACACCCCCATTCTGAAAGTACAAGTGAGTTCCCTGAAGGGTTCCTTCCACCTGCAAATGAGCCTGTTACTCAACATCCACAACCAAACAAGAAACCTCATGCTGTTGCTCTCTCTTCAAATTTAATTTGACTTATCTCTCGTTTTTAGTTTTTAAGTAACTGCTTTTACTTCAGTAATTGACTATACTTTGGCTCCAATTGAAGCTCAATGAAACAATAATTCTTAAGATAGTATTTTGTAAATAAAGATGGTTTACGTAGGAATCTTCTGAGTAAATTATTCCTATTTTATTTTATTCCAGAGAACAGCATTTAATCTGATGAAGCCACTCTTACATAAACAAGAATGGGAGTTCTAGGTACTTGTAATCTAGCTGATGGAAATATCTTTTAAACTCCCAAAAAAGAAGTGCATTTAGTATGACTGTAGCAAATGTAAAGTGACTTTAGGCTTAATGAAGAATTGTCACTGATTTACAGACTGGTTGGGCATTTCAGCCAGTTTTTCCATATCAGAATAACTAGAGCATGAGAGGACTAAAGGAGAGAACACAACTAAACATGTCAGGGAAACAGGAGATCTCAACTACAAAGAAAAATGAAGACCTCTTGTTTATATTGGTTGCTTAAAACATTACATAGCTCTTGAGATACCATATTTCCTACATTAGATTCAAGTGAGTTATGAACTCCCATTTTCACCCCATATACAGATTGCACAATCACGTTGTTTACACATCCACATTTTTACAAAATGCCATATTAGTAACTGTTGTATTCTGCTACCTTTTCTAGCCTCTACTATCCCCCCTCTCCTGCCCTCCCATCTTCTCTCTCTATCCCATCTGCTGTAAGTTAACGCTTGGGAATTGGAAACCACACTTTAAACTCACTCTCCTCCCCTTGTTCCCTTCTGTCAAATTACTCATCATCTTCTTCTATTTCTCCTCCTCCTTATACCTTTAATTCATTCATCATACACTCATGCATTGGTTCATTCATTCCTTTCACATATGGTGTTGGGGATCCAACTCAGGACCTTTGAAAGTGTGAAGCCAGCACTCTAGTGCTGAGCCAAAACCCCAGCACCTGTCTTTTTGATTTTATGACTGTTTGTATGAAATTCAGAATCGCATTCTGCTATGGTTTACTGATATGTGGATTGACCTAGTCCTTGTTTTCTGGGAGACTTTTGGAAAATATACATGAATTATTAGGAGATTGAAATGAAGAAACAAAGAGGAAATTCCCCAATTTCTTATTCTTAGAGTCCATACTCTGACTCTGCCTACCTACTGTAAAAACTTTTAAACCCTTACTCCCCATTTCTATATCATTGCCAACAAGTGAACATTCACTGCCCTACAACAAACCAGAGAACTCACATTGAACAATGTTTCCCCAGTAGAGACCAAGACACAATACTTATCAAAAAAAATACTCTAGTTATGAGTTAGTATGTAAAGCTTTATTTGAGTGTTAAATGTGCTCTAATTATGTGTTTGTGTGTTTGTTGATGTGTGTGGTGTGTGGGTGTGTGTGCTTGTGTGTGAAACAAGCACTGAGGTGTAAAATAAATGCAGGATTGCAACGGCCTTCTTAAAAATAAGAAGCAACTTTATCACATTTGAAGCCCAGTGAAGAATCTGCCTGATACTTAACCTACAATTAATTGAAATGTGAAAAATTCAGGCCTCGAAAAACAAAGCCAACATACATACTGAATCTAATCAGTCTGTCTCACCTGTTTTCTAATCACTCCTTTCAATAAACCTAAATTGCCAGCATAGAACATCAGTTGTTCTAAACGAGTGGACGGATGTCCCCTGTCATGGGCTGTGTAAAACACATGGAGAATCCGGCACTGATTGTTATCTAGAATGACTTCTGCCTGAACTACTATTGGAGAATTGTTGCTGATATACTGCGGTTCTTATACCAGTAAACTGGAATGAAGGTAATTTCAGGCTGCAAAGGAATAAATTGATTTTACTAACTGGTTTTTGGAAAACACTGCCATGAAAAATTATCAATATGTTCATAAAGGCATCTACATGTCTCTTCACAAGGGTTTTACTTAATGGGGGAGGTGGTGAGGTCTGGATATAACTGAACTGTCCATTAGTAGGTAGAACAATATCATGGGAATCAGAGTGCACATTCCGGTTTGACCTCAATCTAGGTAACATGGATTCATCTCTGTGTAATAGGCCTGCTTCTGAAAAACACAATGTAGAGCTCCAAAAGCAGAACGATACTATCAGAATACCATGTTATGTTTGTAAATAGACAGACAGATAGATATACAGAAATCAAAAATCTGAAAACGGTCTGGAAGTGTACATTTCTATAACTTACAATGTCAGTAGTGGGGGATTAATAGCAGATCAAGAAGACTGTGTCTGCATGAGAAATGGTTCAATTTTTGAAGGAGTTTTTTAAATGAAAATGGACAAAAAATTTAAAGGGTTACAGTAAGTGTTGAGGAGTGACTTGGCAAAAGGAGCACAGAGGTGAGAAAGAATTAAGTAGAGTTCAATAGAACCAGGTATAATTTCTGTACACATGACTCCATGAACAGGAGCAAAGGGGACACTTAAAGAAATCATAGGACTAAGGAGAGATCAGGATTAGGAGGGTTTGTACTAGTCTAGAAATGCTGACCTGAAAACCAACTAAAGTTTCAACTCCTTCTTTTGAGGAACATTAGCTGTGCCGTGCTTTTCAAAAAGGACTTGTCATAACTGATTGATGCCCATGTTAGCAACTCTTCTGAAATTACGTTGAAAGTAGACTAATGTGAGAGTTTCTCTTTAGAGAGAATTCAAATTACTTGCATAGGAAGTGGCAGCAGGTCTGGGGATGTTGTAGCTCAGTGGCAGTGACCTGGCCTAGCTTGGGGCTGGCCTGCCATGGACTTTCACCCCAAACACTTGCAAGAAAAGAAAAGGGAGGGAAGGGAGAGAGAAAGTTGGAAGGGAGGAAGGCAAAGTTGGAGGGATGGATGGAGGTACAAAAGGAGGAAGAAGAAAAGGAGAAAAACCAGGAAGGGGGGAAGGAAGCAAGGAAGGTAGGAAATAGGGAGAGCACAAGGGCAGAAAAAGGACTGAGTCACTCAAACAAAAGGCAAAAGACACAAAGACCAATATAGGCCATTAAAGCTGTTTGAACGGTTTAGTCAGCTTTAGAATTTGAGTGACATCACACTGAATGTTATTATGACTGGATGGAATCTTCCTACTAACCCCGCCTTGGCCTGGCCTAAACCAAATCAAGTGGTGGGTGGCATGGAGAGGAATTCTCTCTGGCTGGAGTGGGAGGGACCTAAACACGTGGCACTTGAGGATGCACTGGGTAGGGAAGGGGACAAGACTCCCCTGATGGGCAGTTGAGACAACAAGGCTCCTGGGAGCCCCTGATCATGGCTCCCACCGCCATACGCACACCACCCACCATACGCTCAGCCCCTGAAGGGGCTCACAGTGGTCTGCTCCGTTGCCTGGTGCAGGTTGGAGTTCCTGACCAAACACCTGAGTGTCCACAGCCTGTGTTGGCCTGCCTGGGCAGGCTGTGGTTGTGGTGGCAAGAGCCAAAGCTGTCTTGGCGTGATGGAGGAGCCAAGGGCTGCCTCTCAGCCATACTAGTGGTTGGTTCTGGAAGAAGCACCCAGGGTTGTGGCAGCATTGTCCGAAGACATGAAGCCAGGCCACCTTCCTTCTGGCTTTCCTTGGGAGTTGATGATGTGTACAGCTCTTGGATTTTTTGCTGTTCTCTCACTTTTCTGGAGAGCTTTTCAGTCGGTTAGTAGCAGGCTTCACGTGGGAAGAGAAAAAAGGCTGGCTCTAAATCATGCTGGACTTATTGAGGCAAAATGTGGACTTCTTGATAAAGTGAGCCTTGTTGAAAAAGAACATAAAGGCTTAGACTCATCTTTAAAGGATTGCAGGTTTGATAAGGGTTCAAGGGAAGCACAACAGCTGGAGGCAACCTACGAAAAGCTGCATAGGTCCGAATCCAGCCATGGCGTTGAAATGCTCTTTCTAGAAGAAGAGCTCAAAGCACAGAAGGCTAAACATGGTCAACAGGATGAAACGATGGCGCATCTATCAAGAGGGATACAGTCCCTCCAAGGTGAATCTGAATCCCTCAGATCACAAATAGCTGAAGCCAAAACAAACTGGAGACTCTTTCAAGTGAATGAGGAAGAACTGAAGCTGGCAATCAAAGAGGTTTTGAATGAAGGATCCCTACTTCCGCAAACGCAGAGACCAACAATACAAGGAGAAGCTGAAGCACAGAGGGAACAAGGAGGTGTCCAATATAAAGCAAAAATCATATTAGAGGACTCTAAAGTAGCTGGAGAACAAGTTCTAAGGGACACAGAAAATCACATGGAGTCTCTGAGTGAATGCTTGCTGAAGACGAAGGATAGATCTTCTCCAAGCCTGGGAGCCCAAAGGGATGGTGGTCACCTGGAACTGGGAAAGACGAGTGAACCCGAAATTGGTGCTCACTTGGAGGATGAGTCCAAAAAAGCTTTGAGGAACCTGGTTTATGGTGATAAGCTAAAGGCCTCCTTAGAAATCTTGGAAGGAGGAAGAAATCAAAAATGTACTTTCTCATCTGAAGTGGAGAAAACCACGGAAGACCTTACAGAACACCTTAAAAGTCTGCAGACTGAACAGGCATCCTTGCAGTCAGAAAATGCACAGCTGCAAAGTGAGAATGAGACCCTACAGAAGAACTTGAAAGTCATGATGGAACGCTATCAAGAAAATACGATGAAACTGCACAGGAAATTAAGAGTGGAGGAAAACTACCGTGTGGAGCAAGAGGAGAAACTTTCCAAAGTCGAAGAAAAGATGAGCCATACAAAAAAGAGCTGGAGACCTACAGAAAGAGATCCCAATATCTTGAAGAACAATTGCAGAGTACCATTCATTCCTGTCTGGGGAAGATTATTTCCTCTGAGAAAGAAGCACATGCTAGTGAGTTGGCAGCTCGGATTCCTGAAAGAAACCTCAGCTATTTCAGGAAACAAAATGCACGCAACAGACAAAAATTAACTGAGAAGGAGCTGAGATTTGAACTTGTAGGAAAAGATCCCTATGATGCACTGGATGTTTCCAACTCAGTAATGGGCCATCACCAATAGGTCACCCTTCATCTGAAAGGAGACCTCCTCATTTTGAAAAGAGTGGTCCACTCACACTCTCACCTTTCACTCCAGTGGGAGGAGGAAGAGGGTCAAGGGGCCCTGGAGAATCCTCTGGACCATGCGACTAGCAGTAAAGGAAGAGAATCCAGCTGTCATAAGTTCACCGATTTTCAGAGAGCACCTTCTCAGACTGGGCCCCTCTCTCCTCCAGGGGAACAGGCCAGCAGGCTGATGATCCCTCCGCCAGGCCAACCATATTCTTCTGATGCACGTCTTCCTCTACAAAGGCAAGATAGGTTTTACTCAAATTGTGGTAGAGCATCGGGACCAGCAGAACACAGAATTCCTAATATGCCTCCTTTGGACTCTGATGTGCCTGATTCACCTCTCCATGCTGAAAACCAAGCAACTGGCTCTGGCTCTGTGTTGGCACCTTTCCCTCCAGTCAGAGGTGCCTTGTTTCCAGTTGACCCAAGGAGTCAGTTCCTGAGAAGAGGACCTTTTTTTTTCCTCCACCTCTCCCAGGAAACTTGTCTGGGAACCTGGAGATTATTTTCCACCTGACCCGCCGCCCACTCCATTTCCAATGTGATGTGTCTATGCAGGGAGGGGGTTTTCCTCACAATCTTCCCCCAACAGCTGGAATTCAGCCCTCTACACCCCCATTCTGAAAGTACAAGTGAGTTCCCTGAAGGGTTCCTTCCACCTGCAAATGAGCCTGTTACTCAACATCCACAACCAAACAAGAAACCTCATGCTGTTGCTCTCTCTTCAAATGTAATTTGACTTATCTCTCATTTTTAGTTTTTAAGTAACTGCTTTTACTTCAGTAATTGACTATACTTTGGCTCCAATTGAAGCTCAATGAAACAATAATTCTTAAGATAGTATTTTGTAAATAAAGATGGTTTACGTAGGAATCTTCTGAGTAAATTATTCCTATTTTATTTTATTCCAGAGAACAGCATTTAATCTGATGAAGCCACTCTTACATAAACAAGAATGGGAGTTCTAGGTACTTGTAATCTAGCTGATGGAAATATCTTTTAAACTCCCAAAAAAGAAGTGCATTTAGTATGACTGTAGCAAATGTAAAGTGACTTTAGGCTTAATGAAGAATTGTCACTGATTTACAGACTGGTTGGGCATTTCAGCCAGTTTTTCCATATCAGAATAACTAGAGCATGGGAGGACTAAAGGAGAGAACACAACTAAACATGTCAGGGAAACAGGAGATCTCAACTACAAAGAAAAATGAAGACCTCTTGTTTATATTGGTTGCTTAAAACATTACATAGCTCTTGAGATACCATATTTCCTACATTAGATTCAAGTGAGTTATGAACTCCCATTTTCACCCCATATACAGATTGCACAATCACGTTGTTTACACATCCACATTTTTACAAAATGCCATATTAGTAACTGTTGTATTCTGCTACCTTTTCTAGCCTCTACTATCCCCCCTCTCCTGCCCTCCCATCTTCTCTCTCTATCCCATCTGCTGTAAGTTAACGCTTGGGAATTGGAAACCACACTTTAAACTCACTCTCCTCCCCTTGTTCCCTTCTGTCAAATTACTCATCATCTTCTTCTATTTCTCCTCCTCCTTATACCTTTAATTCATTCATCATACACTCATGCATTGGTTCATTCATTCCTTTCACATATGGTGTTGGGGATCCAACTCAGGACCTTTGAAAGTGTGAAGCCAGCACTCTAGTGCTGAGCCAAAACCCCAGCACCTGTCTTTTTGATTTTATGACTGTTTGTATGAAATTCAGAATCGCATTCTGCTATGGTTTACTGATATGTGGATTGACCTAGTCCTTGTTTTCTGGGAGACTTTTGGAAAATATACATGAATTATTAGGAGATTGAAATGAAGAAACAAAGAGGAAATTCCCCAATTTCTTATTCTTAGAGTCCATACTCTGACTCTGCCTACCTACTGTAAAAACTTTTAAACCCTTACTCCCCATTTCTATATCATTGCCAACAAGTGAACATTCACTGCCCTACAACAAACCAGAGAACTCACATTGAACAATGTTTCCCCAGTAGAGACCAAGACACAATACTTATCAAAAAAAATACTCTAGTTATGAGTTAGTATGTAAAGCTTTATTTGAGTGTTAAATGTGCTCTAATTATGTGTTTGTGTGTTTGTTGATGTGTGTGGTGTGTGGGTGTGTGTGCTTGTGTGTGAAACAAGCACTGAGGTGTAAAATAAATGCAGGATTGCAACGGCCTTCTTAAAAATAAGAAGCAACTTTATCACATTTGAAGCCCAGTGAAGAATCTGCCTGATACTTAACCTACAATTAATTGAAATGTGAAAAATTCAGGCCTCGAAAAACAAAGCCAACATACATACTGAATCTAATCAGTCTGTCTCACCTGTTTTCTAATCACTCCTTTCAATAAACCTAAATTGCCAGCATAGAACATCAGTTGTTCTAAACGAGTGGACGGATGTCCCCTGTCATGGGCTGTGTAAAACACATGGACGATCCGGCACTGATTGTTATCTAGAATGACTTCTGCCTGAACTACTATTGGAGAATTGTTGCTGATATACTGCGGTTCTTATACCAGTAAACTGGAATGAAGGTAATTTCAGGCTGCAAAGGAATAAATTGATTTTACTAACTGGTTTTTGGAAAACACTGCCATGAAAAATTATCAATATGTTCATAAAGGCATCTACATGTCTCTTCACAAGGGTTTTACTTAATGGGGGAGGTGGTGAGGTCTGGATATAACTGAACTGTCCATTAGTAGGTAGAACAATATCATGGGAATCAGAGTGCACATTCCGGTTTGACCTCAATCTAGGTAACATGGATTCATCTCTGTGTAATAGGCCTGCTTCTGAAAAACACAATGTAGAGCTCCAAAAGCAGAACGATACTTTCAGAATACCATGTTATGTTTGTAAATAGACAGACAGATAGATATACAGAAATCAAAAATCTGAAAACGGTCTGGAAGTGTACATTTCGATAACTTACAATGTCAGTAGTGGGGGATTAATAGCAGATCAAGAAGACTGTATCTGCATGAGAAATGGTTCAATTTTTGAAAGAGTTTTTTAAATGAAAATGGACAAAAAATTTAAAGGGTTACAGTAAGTGTTGAGGAGTGACTTGGCAAAAGGAGCACAGAGGTGAGAAAGAATTAAGTAGAGTTCAATAGAACCAGGTATAATTTCTGTACACATGACTCCATGAACAGGAGCAAAGGGGACACTTAAAGAAATCATAGGACTAAGGGGAGATCAGGATTAGGAGGGTTTGTACTAGTCTAGAAATGCTGACCTGAAAACCAACTAAAGTTTCAACTCCTTCTTTTGAGGAACATTAGCTATGCCGTGCTTTTCAAAAAGGACTTGTCATAACTGATTGATGCCCATGTTAGCAACTCTTCTGAAATTACGTTGAAAGTAGACTAATGTGAGAGTTTCTCTTTAGAGATAATTCAAATTACTTGCATAGGAAGTGGCAGCAGGTCTGGGGATGTTGTAGCTCAGTGGCAGTGACCTTGCCTAGCTTGGGGCTGGCCTGCCATGGACTTTCACCCCAAACACTTGCAAGAAAAGAAAAGGGAGGGAAGGGAGAGAGAAAGTTGGAAGGGAGGAAGGCAAAGTTGAGGGATGGATGGAGGTATAAAAGAAGGAAGAAGAAAAGGAGAAAAACCAGGAAGGGGGGAAGGAAGCAATGAAGGTAGGAAATAGGGAGAGCACAAGGGCAGAAAAAGGACTGAGTCACTCAAACAAAAGGCAAGGGACACAAAGACCAATATAGGCCATAAAAGCTGTTTGAACAGTTTAGTCAGCTTTAGAATCTGAGTGGCATCAAACTGAATGTTATTGTGACTGGATGGAATCTTCCTACTAACCCCGCCTTGGCCTGGCCTAAACCAAATCAAGGGGTGGGTGGCATGGAGAGGAATTCTCTCTGGCTGGAGTGGGAGGGACCTAAACACGTGGCACTTGAGGATGCACTGGGTAGGGAAGGGGACAAGACTCCCCTGATGGGCAGTTGAGACAACAAGGCTCCTGGGAGCCCTTGATCATGGCTCTCACCGCCATACGCACACCACCCACCATACGCTCAGCCCCTGAAGGGGCTCACAGTGGTCTGCTCCGTTGCCTGGTGCAGGTTGGAGTTCCGGACCAAACACCTGAGTGTCCACAGCCTGTGTTGGCCTGCCTGGGCAGGCTGTGGTTGTGGTGGCAAGAGCCAAAGCTGTCTTGGCGTGATGGAGGAGCCAAGGGCTGCCTCTCAGCCATACTAGTGGGTGGTTCTGGAAGAAGCACCCAGGGTTGTGGCAGCATTGTCCGAAGACATGAAGCCAGGCCATCTTCCTTATGGCTTTCCTTGGGAGTTGATGATGTGTACAGCTCTTGGATTTTTTGCTGTTCTCTCACTTGTCTGGAGAGCTTTTCAGTCGGTTAGTAGCAGGCTTTACGTGGGAAGAGAAAAAAGGCTGGCTCTAAATCTTGCTGGACTTATTGAGGTAAAATGTGGACTTCTTGATAAAGTGAGCCTTGTTGAAAAAGAACATAAAGGCTTAGACTCATCTTTAAAGGATTCCAGGTTTGAGAAGGGTTCAAGGGAAGCACAACAGCTGGAGGCAACCTACGAAAAGCTGCATAGGTCCGAATCCAGCCATGGTGTTGAAATGCTCTTTCTAGAAGAAGAGCTCAAAGCACAGAAGGCTAAACATGGTCAACAGGATGAAACGATGGCGCATCTATCAAGAGGGATACAGTCCCTCCAAGGTGAATCTGAATCCCTCAGATCACAAATAGCTGAAGCCAAAACAAACTGGAGACTCTTTCAAGTGAATGAGGAAGAACTGAAGCTGGCAATCAAAGAGGTTTTGAATGAAGGATCCCTACTTCCGCAAACGCAGAGACCAACAATACAAGGAGAAGCTGAAGCACAGAGGGAACAAGGAGGTGTCCAATATAAAGCAAAAATCATATTAGAGGACTCTAAAGTAGCTGGAGAACAAGTTCTAAGGCACACCGAAAATCACATGGAGTCTCTGAGTGAATGCTTGCTGAAGATCAAGGATAGATCTTCTCCAAGCCTGGGATCCCAAAGGGATGGTGGTCACCTGGAACTGGGAAAGACGAGTGAACCCGAAATTGGTGCTCACTTGGAGGATGAGTCCAAAGGAGCTTTGAGGAACCTGGTTTATGGTGATAAGCTAAAGGCCTCCTTAGAAATCTTGGAAGGAGGAAGAAATCAAAAATGTACTTTCTCATCTGAAGTGGAGAAAACCACGGAAGACCTTACAGAACACCTTAAAAGTCTGCAGACTGAACAGGCATCCTTGCAGTCAGAAAATGCACAGCTACAAAGTGAGAATGAGACCCTACAGAAGAACTTGAAAGTCATGATGGAACGCTATCAAGAAAATACGATGAAACTGAACAGGAAATTAAGAGTGGAGGAAAACTACCGTGTGGAGCAAGAGGAGAAACTTTCCAAAGTCGAAGAAAAGATGAGCCATACAATAAAAGAGCTGGAGACCTACAGAAAGAGAGCCCAATATCTTGAAGAACAATTGCAGAGTACCATTCATTCCTGTCTGGGGAAGATTATTTCCTCTGAGAAAGAAGCACATGCTAGTGAGTTGGCAGCTCGGATTCCTGAAAGAAACCTCAGCTATTTCAGGAAACAAAATGCACGCAACAGACAAAAATTAACTGAGAAGGAGCTGAGATTTGAACTTGTAGGAAAAGATCCCTATGATGCACTGGATGTTTCCAACTCAGTAATGGGCCATCACCAATAGGTCACCCTTCATCTGAAAGGAGACCTCCTCATTTTGAAAAGAGTGGTCCACTCACACTCTCACCTTTCACTCCAGTGGGAGGAGGAAGAGGGTCAAGGGGCCCTGGAGAATCCTCTGGACCATGCGACTAGCAGTAAAGGAAGAGAATCCAGCTGTCATAAGTTCACTGATTTTCAGAGAGCACCTTCTCAGACTGGGCACCTCTCTCCTCCAGGGGAACAGGCCAGCAGGCTGATGATCCCTCCGCCAGGCCAACCATATTCTTCTGATGCACGTCTACCTCTACAAAGGCAAGATAGGTTTTACTCAAATTGTGGTAGAGCATCGCGACCAGCAGAACACAGAATTCCTAATATGCCTCCTTTGGACTCTGATGTGCCTGATTCACCTCTCCATGCTGAAAACCAAGCAACTGGCTCTGGCTCTGTGTTGGCACCTTTCCCTCCAGTCAGAGGTGCCTTGTTTCCAGTTGACCCAAGGAGTCAGTTCCTGAGAAGAGGACCTTTTTTTTCCTCCACCTCTCCCAGGAAACTTGTCTGGGAACCTGGAGATTATTTTCCACCTGACCCGCCACCCACTCCATTTCCAATGTGATGTGTCTATGCAGGGAGGGGGTTTTCCTCACAATCTTCCCCCAACAGCTGGAATTCAGCCCTCTACACCCCCATTCTGAAAGTACAAGTGAGTTCCCTGAAGGGTTCCTTCCACCTGCAAATGAGCCTGTTACTCAACATCCAGAACCAAACAAGAAACCTCACGCTGTTGCTCTCTCTTCAAATGTAATTTGACTTATCTCTCATTTTTAGTTTTTAAGTAACTGCTTTTACTTCAGTGATTGACTATACTTTGGCTCCAATTGAAGCTCAATGAAACAATAATTCTTAAGATAGTATTTTGTGAATAAAGATGGTTTACGTAGGAATCTTCTGAGTAAATTATTCCTATTTTATTTTATTCCAGAGAACAGCATTTAATCTGATGAAGCCACTCTTACATAAACAAGAATGGGAGTTCTAGGTACTTGTAATCTAGCTGATGGAAATATCTTTTAAACTCCCAACAAAGAAGTGTATTTAGTATGACTGTAGCAAATGTAAAGTGACTTTAGGCTTAATGAAGAATTGTCACTGATTTACAGACTGGTTGGGCATTTCAGCTAGTTTTTCCATATCGGAATAACTAGAGCATGGGAGGACTAAAGGAGAGAACACAACTAAACATGTCACGGAAACAGGAGATCTCAACTACAAAGAAAAATGAAGACCTCTTGTTTATATTGGTTGCTTAAAACATTACATAGCTCTTGAGATACCATATTTCCTACATTAGATTCAAGTGAGTTATGAACTCCCATTTTCACCCCATATACAGATTGCACAATCACATTGTTTACACATCCACATTTTTACAAAATGCCATATTAGTACCTGTTGTATTCTGCTACCTTTTCTAGCCTCTACTATCCCCCCTCTCCTGCCCTCCCATCTTCTCTCTCTATCCCATCTGCTGTAATTTAACCCTTGGGAATTGGAAACCACACTTTAAACTCACTCTCCTCCCCTTGTTCCCTTCTGTCAAATTACTCATCATCTTCTTCTATTTCTCCTCCTCCTCCTCCTCCTTATACCTTTAATTCATTCATCGTACACTCATGCTTTGGTTCATTCATTCCTTTCACATATGGTGTTGGGGACCAACTCAGGACCTTTGAAAGTGTGAAGCCAGCACTCTAGTGCTGAGCCAAAACCCCAGCACCTGTCTTTTTGATTTTATGACTGTTTATATGAAATTGAGAATCGCATTCTGCTATGGTTTACTGATATGTGGATTGACCTAGTCCTTGTTTTCTGGGAGACTTTTGGAAAATATACATGAATTATTGGGAGATTGAAATGAAGAAACAAAGAGGAAATTCCCCAATTTCTTATTCTTAGAGTCCATACTCTGACTCTGCCTACCTACTGTAAAAACTTTTAAACCCTTACTCCCCATTTCTATATCATTGCCAACAAGTGAACATTCACTGCCCTACAACAAACCAGAGAACTCACATTGAACAATGTTTCCCAAGTAGAGACCAAGACACAATACTTATTAAAAAAATACCCTAGTTATGAGTTAGTAGGTAAAGCTTTATTTGAGTGTTAAATGTGCTCTAATTATGTGTTTGTGTGTTTGTTGATGTGTGTGGTGTGTGGGTGTGTGTGCTTGTGTGTGAAACAAGCAATGAGGTGTAAAATAAATGCAGGATTGCAACGGCCTTCTTAAAACTAAGAAGCAACTTTATCACATTTGAAGCCCAGTGAAGAATCTGCCTGATACTTAACCTACAATTAATTGAAATGTGAAAAATTCAGGCCTCGAAAAACAAAGCCAACATACATACTGAATCTAATCAGTCTGTCTCACCTGTTTTCTAATCACTCCTTTCAATAAACCTAAATTGCCAGCATAAAACATCAGTTGTTCTAAACGAGTGGACGGATGTCCCCTGTCATGGGCTGTGTAAAATACATGGACGATCCGGCACTGATTGTTATCTAGAATGACTTCTGCCTGAACTACTATTGGAGAATTGTTGCTGATATACTGCGGTTCTTATACCAGTAAACTGGAATGAAGGTAATTTCAGGCTGCAAAGGAATAAACTGATTTTACTAACTGGTTTTTGGAAAACACTGCCATGAAAAATTATCAATATGTTCATAAAGGCATCTACATGTCTCTTCACAAGGGTTTTACTTAATGGGGGAGGTGGTGAGGTCTGGATATAACTGAACTGTCCATTAGTAGGTAGAACAATATCATGGGAATCAGAGTGCACATTCCGGTTTGACCTCAATCTAGGTAACATGGATTCATCTCTGTGTAATAGGCCTGCTTCTGAAAAACACAATGTCGAGCTCCAAAAGCAGAACGATACTTTCAGAATACCATGTTATGTTTGTAAATACATAGACAGATAGATATACAGAAATCAAAAATCTGAAAACGGTCTGGAAGTGTACATTTCTACAACTTACAATGTCAGTAGTGGGGAATTAATAGCAGATCAAGAAGACTGTATCTGCATGAGAAATGGTTCAATTTTTGAAGGAGTTTTTTAAATGAAAATGGACAAAAAATTTAAAGGGTTACAGTAAGTGTTGAGGAGTGACTTGGCAAAAGGAGCACAGAGGTGAGAAAGAATTAAGTAGAGTTCAATAGAACCAGGTATAATTTCTGTACACATGACTCCATGAACAGGAGCAAAGGGGACACTTAAAGAAATCATAGGACTAAGGGGAGATCAGGATTAGGAGGGTTTGTACTAGTCTAGAAATGCTGACCTGAAAACCAACTAAAGTTTCAACTCCTTCTTTTGAGGAACATTAGCTGTGCCGTGCTTTTCAAAAAGGACTTGTCATAACTGATTGATGCCCATGTTAGCAACTCTTCTGAAATTACGTTGAAAGTAGACTAATGTGAGAGTTTCTCTTTAGAGATAATTCAAATTACTTGCATAGGAAGTGGCAGCAGGTCTGGGGATGTTGTAGCTCAGTGGCAGTGACCTTGCCTAGCTTGGGGCTGGCCTGCCATGGACGTTCACCCCAAACACTTGCAAGAAAAGAAAAGGGAGGGAAGGGAGAGAGAAAGTTGGAAGGGAGGAAGGCAAAGTTGAGGGATGGATGGAGGTATAAAAGAAGGAAGAAGAAAAGGAGAAAAACCAGGAAGGGGGGAAGGAAGCAAGGAAGGTAGGAAATAGGGAGAGCACAAGGGCAGAAAAAGGACTGAGTCACTCAAACAAAAGGCAAGGGACACAAAGACCAATATAGGCCATAAAAGCTGTTTGAACAGTTTAGTCAGCTTTAGAATCTGAGTGACATCAAACTGAATGTTATTGTGACTGGATGGAATCTTCCTACTAACCCCGCCTTGGCCTGGCCTAAACCAAATCAAGGGGTGGGTGGCATGGAGAGGAATTCTCTCTGGCTGGAGTGGGAGGGACCTAAACATGTGGCACTTGAGGATGCACTGGGTAGGGAAGGGGACAAGACTCCCCTGATGGGCAGTTGAGACAACAAGGCTCCTGGGAGCCCTTGATCATGGCTCTCACCGCCATACGCACACCACCCACCATACGCTCAGCCCCTGAAGGGGCTCACAGTGGTCTGCTCCGTTGCCTGGTGCAGGTTGGAGTTCCGGACCAAACACCTGAGTGTCCACAGCCTGTGTTGGCCTGCCTGGGCAGGCTGTGGTTGTGGTGGCAAGAGCCAAAGCTGTCTTGGCGTGATGGAGGAGCCAAGGGCTGCCTCTCAGCCATACTAGTGGGTGGTTCTGGAAGAAGCACCCAGGGTTGTGGCAGCATTGTCCGAAGACATGAAGCCAGGCCATCTTCCTTATGGCTTTCCTTGGGAGTTGATGATGTGTACAGCTCTTGGATTTTTTGCTGTTCTCTCACTTGTCTGGAGAGCTTTTCAGTTGGTTAGTAGCAGGCTTTACGTGGGAAGAGAAAAAAGGCTGGCTCTAAATCTTGCTGGACTTATTGAGGCAAAATGTGGACTTCTTGATAAAGTGAGCCTTGTTGAAAAAGAACATAAAGGCTTAGACTCATCTTTAAAGGATTCCAGGTTTGAGAAGGGTTCAAGGGAAGCACAACAGCTGGAGGCAACCTACGAAAAGCTGCATAGGTCCGAATCCAGCCATGGTGTTGAAATGCTCTTTTTAGAAGAAGAGCTCAAAGCACAGAAGGCTGAACATGGTCAACACGATGAAACGATGGCGCATCTATCAAGAGGGATACAGTCCCTCCAAGGTGAATCTGAATCCCTCAGATCACAAATAGCTGAAGCCAAAACAAACTGGAGACTCTTTCAAGTGAATGAGGAAGAACTGAAGCTGGCAATCAAAGAGGTTTTGAATGAAGGATCCCTACTTCCGCAAACGCAGAGACCAACAATACAAGGAGAAGCTGAAGCACAGAGGGAACAAGGAGGTGTCCAATATAAAGCAAAAATCATATTAGAGGACTCTAAAGTAGCTGGAGAACAAGTTCTAAGGGACACCGAAAATCACATGGAGTCTCTGAGTGAATGCTTGCTGAAGATCAAGGATAGATCTTCTCCAAGCCTGGGATCCCAAAGGGATGGTGGTCACCTGGAACTGGGAAAGACGAGTGAACCCGAAATTGGTGCTCACTTGGAGGATGAGTCCAAAGGAGCTTTGAGGAACCTGGTTTATGGTGATAAGCTAAAGGCCTCCTTAGAAATCTTGGAAGGAGGAAGAAATCAAAAATGTACTTTCTCATCTGAAGTGGAGAAAACCACGGAAGACCTTACAGAACACCTTAAAAGTCTGCAGACTGAACAGGCATCCTTGCAGTCAGAAAATGCACAGCTACAAAGTGAGAATGAGACCCTACAGAAGAACTTGAAAGTCATGATGGAACGCTATCAAGAAAATACGATGAAACTGCACAGGAAATTAAGAGTGGAGGAAAACTACCGTGTGGAGCAAGAGGAGAAACTTTCCAAAGTCGAAGAAAAGATGAGCCATACAATAAAAGAGCTGGAGACCTACAGAAAGAGAGCCCAATATCTTGAAGAACAATTGCAGAGTACCATTCATTCCTGTCTGGGGAAGATTATTTCCTCTGAGAAAGAAGCACATGCTAGTGAGTTGGCAGCTCGGATTCCTGAAAGAAACCTCAGCTATTTCAGGAAACAAAATGCACGCAACAGACAAAAATTAACTGAGAAGGAGCTGAGATTTGAACTTGTAGGAAAAGATCCCTATGATGCACTGGATGTTTCCAACTCAACAATGGGCCATCACCAATAGGTCACCCTTCATCTGAAAGGAGACCTCCTCATTTTGAAAAGAGTGGTCCACTCACACTCTCACCTTTCACTCCAGTGGGAGGAGGAAGAGGGTCAAGGGGCCCTGGAGAATCCTCTGGACCATGCGACTAGCAGTAAAGGAAGAGAATCCAGCTGTCATAAGTTCACTGATTTTCAGAGAGCACCTTCTCAGACTGGGCCCCTCTCTCCTCCAGGGGAACAGGCCAGCAGGCTGATGATCCCTCCGCCAGGCCAACCATATTCTTCTGATGCACGTCTACCTCTACAAAGGCAAGATAGGTTTTACTCAAATTGTGGTAGAGCATCGCGACCAGCAGAACACAGAATTCCTAATATGCCTCCTTTGGACTCTGATGTGCCTGATTCACCTCTCCATGCTGAAAACCAAGCAACTGGCTCTGGCTCTGTGTTGGCACCTTTCCCTCCAGTCAGAGGTGCCTTGTTTCCAGTTGACCCAAGGAGTCAGTTCCTGAGAAGAGGACCTTTTTTTTCCTCCACCTCTCCCAGGAAACTTGTCTGGGAACCTGGAGATTATTTTCCACCTGACCCGCCACCCACTCCATTTCCAATGTGATGTGTCTATGCAGGGAGGGGGTTTTCCTCACAATCTTCCCCCAACAGCTGGAATTCAGCCCTCTACACCCCCATTCTGAAAGTACAAGTGAGTTCCCTGAAGGGTTCCTTCCACCTGCAAATGAGCCTGTTACTCAACATCCAGAACCAAACAAGAAACCTCACGCTGTTGCTCTCTCTTCAAATGTAATTTGACTTATCTCTCATTTTTAGTTTTTAAGTAACTGCTTTTACTTCAGTGATTGACTATACTTTGGCTCCAATTGAAGCTCAATGAAACAATAATTCTTAAGATAGTATTTTGTGAATAAAGATGGTTTACGTAGGAATCTTCTGAGTAAATTATTCCTATTTTATTTTATTCCAGAGAACAGCATTTAATCTGATGAAGCCACTCTTACATAAACAAGAATGGGAGTTCTAGGTACTTGTAATCTAGCTGATGGAAATATCTTTTAAACTCCCAACAAAGAAGTGTATTTAGTATGACTGTAGCAAATGTAAAGTGACTTTAGGCTTAATGAAGAATTGTCACTGATTTACAGACTGGTTGGGCATTTCAGCTAGTTTTTCCATATCGGAATAACTAGAGCATGGGAGGACTAAAGGAGAGAACACAACTAAACATGTCACGGAAACAGGAGATCTCAACTACAAAGAAAAATGAAGACCTCTTGTTTATATTGGTTGCTTAAAACATTACATAGCTCTTGAGATACCATATTTCCTACATTAGATTCAAGTGAGTTATGAACTCCCATTTTCACCCCATATACAGATTGCACAATCACATTGTTTACACATCCACATTTTTACAAAATGCCATATTAGTACCTGTTGTATTCTGCTACCTTTTCTAGCCTCTACTATCCCCCCTCTCCTGCCCTCCCATCTTCTCTCTCTATCCCATCTGCTGTAATTTAACCCTTGGGAATTGGAAACCACACTTTAAACTCACTCTCCTCCCCTTGTTCCCTTCTGTCAAATTACTCATCATCTTCTTCTATTTCTCCTCCTCCTCCTCCTCCTTATACCTTTAATTCATTCATCGTACACTCATGCTTTGGTTCATTCATTCCTTTCACATATGGTGTTGGGGACCAACTCAGGACCTTTGAAAGTGTGAAGCCAGCACTCTAGTGCTGAGCCAAAACCCCAGCACCTGTCTTTTTGATTTTATGACTGTTTATATGAAATTGAGAATCGCATTCTGCTATGGTTTACTGATATGTGGATTGACCTAGTCCTTGTTTTCTGGGAGACTTTTGGAAAATATACATGAATTATTAGGAGATTGAAATGAAGAAACAAAGAGGAAATTCCCCAATTTCTTATTCTTAGAGTCCATACTCTGACTCTGCCTACCTACTGTAAAAACTTTTAAACCCTTACTCCCCATTTCTATATCATTGCCAACAAGTGAACATTCACTGCCCTACAACAAACCAGAGAACTCACATTGAACAATGTTTCCCCAGTAGAGACCAAGACACAATACTTATTAAAAAAATACCCTAGTTATGAGTTAGCAGGTAAAGCTTTATTTGAGTGTTAAATGTGCTCTAATGATGTGTTTGTGTGTTTGTTGATGTGTGTGGTGTGTGGGTGTGTGTGCTTGTGTGTGAAACAAGCACTGAGGTGTAAAATAAATGCAGGATTGCAACGGCCTTCTTAAAAATAAGAAGCAACTTTATCACATTTGAAGCCCAGTGAAGAATCTGCCTGATACTTAACCTACAATTAATTGAAATGTGAAAAATTCAGGCCTCGAAAAACAAAGCCAACATACATACTGAATCTAATCAGTCTGTCTCACCTGTTTTCTAATCACTCCTTTCAATAAACCTAAATTGCCAGCATAAAACATCAGTTGTTCTAAACGAGTGGACGGATGTCCCCTGTCATGGGCTGTGTAAAACACATGGACGATCCGGCACTGATTGTTATCTAGAATGACTTCTGCCTGAACTACTATTGGAGAATTGTTGCTGATATACTGCGGTTCTTATACCAGTAAACTGGAATGAAGGTAATTTCAGGCTGCAAAGGAATAAACTGATTTTACTAACTGGTTTTTGGAAAACACTGCCATGAAAAATTATCAATATGTTCATAAAGGCATCTACATGTCTCTTCACAAGGGTTTTACTTAATGGGGGAGGTGGTGAGGTCTGGATATAACTGAACTGTCCATTAGTAGGTAGAACAATATCATGGGAATCAGAGTGCACATTCCGGTTTGACCTCAATCTAGGTAACATGGATTCATCTCTGTGTAATAGGCCTGCTTCTGAAAAACACAATGTCGAGCTCCAAAAGCAGAACGATACTTTCAGAATACCATGTTATGTTTGTAAATACATAGACAGATAGATATACAGAAATCAAAAATCTGAAAACGGTCTGGAAGTGTACATTTCTATAACTTACAATGTCAGTAGTGGGGGATTAATAGCAGATCAAGAAGACTGTATCTGCATGAGAAATGGTTCAATTTTTGAAGGAGTTTTTTAAATGAAAATGGACAAAAAATTTAAAGGGTTACAGTAAGTGTTGAGGAGTGACTTGGCAAAAGGAGCACAGAGGTGAGAAAGAATTAAGTAGAGTTCAATAGAAACAGGTATAATTTCTGTACACATGACTCCATGAACAGGAGCAAAGGGGACACTTAAAGAAATCATAGGACTAAAGAGAGATCAGGAGGGTTTGTACTAGTCTAGAAATGCTGACCTGAAAACCAACTAAAGTTTCAACTCCTTCTTTTGAGGAACATTAGCTGTGCTGTGCTTTTCAAAAAGGACTTGTCATAACTGATTGATGCCCAAGTTAGCAACTCTTCTGAAATTACGTTGAAAGTAGACTAATGTGAGAGTTTCTCTTTAGAGATAATTCAAATTACTTGCATAGGAAGTGGCAGCAGGTCTGGGGATGTTGTAGCTCAGTGGCAGTGACCTTGCCTAGATTGGGGCCGGCCTGCCATGGACTTTCACCCCAAACACTTGCAAGAAAAGAAAAGGGAGGGAAGGGAGAGAGAAAGTTGGAAGGGAGGAAGGCAAAGTTGGAGGGATGGATGGAGGTATAAAAGAAGGAAGCAGAAAAGGAGAAAAACCAGGAAGGGGGGAAGGAAGCAAGGAAGGTAGGAAATAGGAAGAGCACAAGGGCAGAAAAAGGACTGAGTCACTCAAACAAAAGGCAAGGGACACAAAGACCAATATAGGCCATAAAAGCTGTTTGAACAGTTTAGTCAGCTTTAGAATCTGAGTGACATCAAACTGAATGTTATTGTGACTGGATGGAATCTTCCTACTAACCCCGCCTTGGCCTGGCCTAAACCAAATCAAGGGGTGGGTGGCAGGGAGAGGAATTCTCTCTGGCTGGAGTGGGAGGGACCTAAACATGTGGCACTTGAGGATGCACTGGGTAGGGAAGGGGACAAGACTCCCCTGATGGGCAGTTGAGACAACAAGGCTCCTGGGAGCCCTTGATCAGGGCTCCCACCGCCATACGCACACCTCCCACCATACGCTCAGCCCCTGAAGGGGCTCACAGTGGTCTGCTCCGTTGCCTGGTGCAGGTTGGAGTTCCGGACCAAACACCTGAGTGTCCACAGCCTGTGTTGGCCTGCCTGGGCAGGCTGTGGTTGTGGTGGCAAGAGCCAAAGCTGTCTTGGCGTGATGGAGGAGCCAAGGGCTGCCTCTCAGCCATACTAGTGGGTGGTTCTGGAAGAAGCACCCAGGGTTGTGGCAGCATTGTCCGAAGACATGAAGCCAGGCCATCTTCCTTATGGCTTTCCTAGGGAGTTGATGATGTGTACAGCTCTTGGATTTTTTGCTGTTCTCTCACTTGTCTGGAGAGCTTTTCAGTCGGTTAGTAGCAGGCTTTACGTGGGAAGAGAAAAAAGGCTGGCTCTAAATCTTGCTGGACTTATTGAGGCAAAATGTGGACTTCTTGATAAAGTGAGCCTTGTTGAAAAAGAACATAAAGGCTTAGACTCATCTTGAAGGATTCCAGGGTTGAGAAGGGTTCAAGGGAAGCACAACAGCTGGAGGCAACCTACGGAAACCTGCATAGGTCCGAATCCAGCCATGGCGTTGAAATGCTCTTTCTAGAAGAAGAGCTCAAAGCACAGAAGGCTAAACATGGTCAACAGGATGAAACGATGGCGCATCTATCAAGAGGGATACAGTCCCTCCAAGGTGAATCTGAATCCCTCAGATCACAAATAGCTGAAGCCAAAACAAACTGGAGACTCTTTCAAGTGAATGAGGAAGAACTGAAGCTGGCAATCAAAGAGGTTTTGAATGAAGGATCCCTACTTCCGCAAACGCAGAGACCAACAATACAAGGAGAAGGTGAAGCACAGAGGGAACAAGGAGGTGTCCAATATAAAGCAAAAATCATATTAGAGGACTCTAAAGTAGCTGGAGAACAAGTTCTAAGGGACACCGAAAATCACATGGAGTCTCTGAGTGAATGCTTGCTGAAGATCAAGGATAGATCTTCTCCAAGCCTGGGATCCCAAAGGGATGGTGGTCACCTGGAACTGGGAAAGACGAGTGAACCCGAAATTGGTGCTCACTTGGAGGATGAGTCCAAAGGAGCTTTGAGGAACCTGGTTTATGGTGATAAGCTAAAGGCCTCCTTAGAAATCTTGGAAGGAGGAAGAAATCAAAAATGTACTTTCTCATCTGAAGTGGAGAAAACCACGGAAGACCTTACAGAACACCTTAAAAGTCTGCAGACTGAACAGGCATCCTTGCAGTCAGAAAATGCACAGCTACAAAGTGAGAATGAGACCCTACAGAAGAACTTGAAAGTCATGATGGAACGCTATCAAGAAAATACGATGAAACTGCACAGGAAATTAAGAGTGGAGGAAAACTACCGTGTGGAGCAAGAGGAGAAACTTTCCAAAGTCGAAGAAAAGATGAGCCATACAATAAAAGAGCTGGAGACCTACAGAAAGAGAGCCCAATATCTTGAAGAACAATTGCAGAGTACCATTCATTCCTGTCTGGGGAAGATTATTTCCTCTGAGAAAGAAGCACATGCTAGTGAGTTGGCAGCTCGGATTCCTGAAAGAAACCTCAGCTATTTCAGGAAACAAAATGCACGCAACAGACAAAAATTAACTGAGAAGGAGCTGAGATTTGAACTTGTAGGAAAAGATCCCTATGATGCACTGGATGTTTCCAACTCAGCAATGGGCCATCACCAATAGGTCACCCTTCATCTGAAAGAAGACCTCCTCATTTTGAAAAGAGTGGTCCACTCACACTCTCACCTTTCACTCCAGTGAGAGGAGGAAGAGGGTCAAGGGGCCCTGGAGAATCCTCTGGACCATGCGACTAGCAGTAAAGGAAGAGAATCCAGCTGTCATAAGTTCACTGATTTTCAGAGAGCACCTTCTCAGACTGGGCACCTCTCTCCTCCAGGGGAACAGGCCAGCAGGCTGATGATCCCTCCGCCAGGCCAACCATATTCTTCTGATGCACGTCTACCTCTACAAAGGCAAGATAGGTTTTACTCAAATTGTGGTAGAGCATCGCGACCAGCAGAACACAGAATTCCTAATATGCCTCCTTTGGACTCTGATGTGCCTGATTCACCTCTCCATGCTGAAAACCAAGCAACTGGCTCTGGCTCTGTGTTGGCACCTTTCCCTCCAGTCAGAGGTGCCTTGTTTCCAGTTGACCCAAGGAGTCAGTTCCTGAGAAGAGGAACTTTTTTTTCCTCCACCTCTCCCAGGAAACTTGTCTGGAAACCTGGAGATTATTTTCCACCTGACCCGCCACCCACTCCATTTCCAATGTGATGTGTCTATGCAGGGAGGGGGTTTTCCTCACAATCTTCCCCCAACAGCTGGAATTCAGCCCTCTACACCCCCATTCTGAAAGTACAAGTGAGTTCCCTGAAGGGTTCCTTCCACCTGCAAATGAGCCTGTTACTCAACATCCAGAACCAAACAAGAAACCTCACGCTGTTGCTCTCTTCAAATGTAATTTGACTTATCTCCCATTTTTAGTTTTTAAGTAACTGCTTTTACTTCAGTGATTGACTATACTTTGGCTCCAATTGAAGCTCAATGAAACAATAATTCTTAAGATAGTATTTTGTGAATAAAGATGGTTTACGTAGGAATCTTCTGAGTAAATTATTCCTATTTTATTTTATTCCAGAGAACAGCATTTAATCTGATGAAGCCACTCTTACATAAACAAGAATGGGAGTTCTAGGTACTTGTAATCTAGCTGATGGAAATATCTTTTAAACTCCCAACAAAGAAGTGTATTTAGTATGACTGTAGCAAATGTAAAGTGACTTTAGGCTTAATGAAGGATTGTCACTGATTTACAGACTGGTTGGGCATTTCAGCTAGTTTTTCCATATCGGAATAACTAGAGCATGGGAGGACTAAAGGAGAGAACACAACTAAACATGTCACGGAAACAGGAGATCTCAACTACAAAGAAAAATGAAGACCTCTTGTTTATATTGGTTGCTTAAAACATTACATAGCTCTTGAGATACCATATTTCCTACATTAGATTCAAGTGAGTTATGAACTCCCATTTTCACCCCATATACAGATTGCACAATCACATTGTTTACACATCCACATTTTTACAAAATGCCATATTAGTACCTGTTGTATTCTGCTACCTTTTCTAGCCTCTACTATCCCCCCTCTCCTGCCCTCCCATCTTCTCTCTCTATCCCATCTGCTGTAATTTAACCCTTGGGAATTGGAAACCACACTTTAAACTCACTCTCCTCCCCTTGTTCCCTTCTGTCAAATTACTCATCATCTTCTTCTATTTCTCCTCCTCCTCCTCCTCCTTATACCTTTAATTCATTCATCGTACACTCATGCTTTGGTTCATTCATTCCTTTCACATATGGTGTTGGGGACCAACTCAGGACCTTTGAAAGTGTGAAGCCAGCACTCTAGTGCTGAGCCAAAACCCCAGCACCTGTCTTTTTGATTTTATGACTGTTTATATGAAATTGAGAATCGCATTCTGCTATGGTTTACTGATATGTGGATTGACCTATCCTTGTTTTCTGGGAGACTTTTGGAAAATATACATGAATTATTAGGAGATTGAAATGAAGAAACAAAGAGGAAATTCCCCAATTTCTTATTATTAGAGTCCATACTCTGACTCTGCCTACCTACTGTAAAAACTTTTAAACCCTTACTCCCCATTTCTATATCATTGCCAACAAGTGAACATTCACTGCACTACAAAAAACCAGAGAACTCACATTGAACAATGTTTCCCCAGTAGAGACCAAGACACAATACTTATTAAAAAAACACCCTAGTTATTAGTTAGTAAATAAAGCTTTATTTGAGTGTTAAATGTGCTCTAATTATGTGTTTGTGTGTTTGTTGATGTGTGTGGTGTGTGGGTGTGTGTGCTTGTGTGTGAAACAAGCACTGAGGTGTAAAATAAATGCAGGATTGCAACGGCCTTCTTAAAACTAAGAAGCAACTTTATCACATTTGAAGCCCAGTGAAGACTCTGCCTGATACTAACCTACAATTAATTGAAATGTGAAAAATTCAGGCCTCGAAAAACAAAGTCAACATACATACTGAATCTAATCAGTCTGTCTCACCTGTTTTCTAATCACTCCTTTATATAAACCTAAATTGCCAGCATAAAACATCAGTTGTTCTAAACGAGTGGACGGATGTCCCCTGTCATGGGCTGTGTAAAATACATGGACGATCCGGCACTGATTGTTATCTAGAATGACTTCTGCCTGAACTACTATTGGAGAATTGTTGCTGATATACTGCGGTTCTTATACCAGTAAACTGGAATGAAGGTAATTTCAGGCTGCAAAGGAATAAATTGATTTTACTAACTGGTTTTTGGAAAACACTGCCATGAAAAATTATCAATATGTTCATAAAGGCATCTACATGTCTCTTCACAAGGGTGTTACTTAATGGCGGAGGTGGTGAGGTCTGGATATAACTGAACTGTCCATTAGTAGGTAGAACAATATCATGGGAATCAGAGTGCAAATTCCGGTTTGACCTCAATCTAGGTAACATGGATTCATCTCTGTGTAATAGGCCTGCTTCTGAAAAACACAATGTCGAGCTCCAAAAGCAGAACGTTACTTTCAGAATACCATGTTATGTTTGTAAATACATAGACAGATAGATATACAGAAATCAAAATGTGAAAACGGTCTGGAAGTGTACATTTCTATAACTTACAATGTCAGTAGTGGGGGATTAATAGCAGATCAAGAAGACTGTATCTGCATGAGAAATGGTTCAATTTTTGAAGGAGTTTTTTAAATGAAAATGGACAAAAAATTTAAAGGGTTACAGTAAGTGTTGAGGAGTGACTTGGCAAAAGGAGCACAGAGGTGAGAAAGAATTAAGAAGAGTTCAATAGAACCAGGTATAATTTCTGTACACATGACTCCATGAACAGGAGCAAAGGGTACACTTAAAGAAATCATAGGACTAAAGAGAGATCAGGAGGGTTTGTACTAGTCTAGAAATGCTGACCTGAAAACCAACTAAAGTTTCAACTCCTTCTTTTGAGGAACATTAGCTGTGCCGTGCTTTTCAAAAATGACTTGTCATAACTGATTGATGCCCATGTTAGCAACTCTTCTGAAATTACGTTGAAAGTAGACTAATGTGAGAGTTTCTCTTTAGAGATAATTCAAATTACTTGCATAGGAAGTGGCAGCAGGTCTGGGGATGTTGTAGCTCAGTGGCAGTGACCTTGCCTAGTTGGGGCTGGCCTGCCATGGACTTTCACCCCAAACACTTGCAAGAAAAGAAAAGGGAGGGAAGGGAGAGAGAAAGTTGGAAGGGAGGAAGGCAAAATTGGAGGGATGGATGGAGGTATAAAAGAAGGAAGCAGAAAAGGAGAAAAACCAGGAAGGGGGGAAGGAAGCAAGGAAGGTAGGAAATAGGGAGAGCACAAGGGCAGAAAAAGGACTGAGTCACTCAAACAAAAGGCAAGGGACACAAAGACCAATATAGGCCATAAAGGCTGTTTGAACAGTTTAGTCAGCTTTAGAATCTCAGTGACATCAAACTGAATGTTATTGTGACTGGATGGAATCTTCCTACTAACCCCGCCTTGGCCTGGCATAAACCAAATCAAGGGGTGGGTGGCATGGAGAGGAATTCTCTCTGGCTGGAGTGGGAGGGACCTAAACATGTGGCACTTGAGGATGCACTGGGTAGGGAAGGGGACAAGACTCCCCTGATGGGCAGTTGAGACAACAAGGCTCCTGGGAGCCCTTGATCATGGCTCCCACCGCCATACGCACACCACCCACCATACGCTCAGCCCCTGAAGGGGCTCACAGTGGTCTGCTCCGTTGCCTGGTTCAGGATGGAGTTCCGGACCAAACACCTGAGTGTCCACAGCCTGTGTTGGCCTGCCTGGGCAGGCTGTGGATGTAGTGGCAAGAGCCAAAGCTGTCTTGGCGTGATGGAGGAGCCAAGGGCTGCCTCTCAGCCATAGTAGTGGGTGGTTCTGGAAGAAGCACCCAGGGTTGTGGCAGCATTGTCCGAAGACATGAAGCCAGGCCATCTCCCTTATGGCTTTCCTTGGGAGTTGATGATGTGTACAGCTCTTGGATTTT
Source organism: Callospermophilus lateralis (assembly GCF_048772815.1). Classification (NCBI taxonomy): domain Eukaryota; kingdom Metazoa; phylum Chordata; class Mammalia; order Rodentia; family Sciuridae; genus Callospermophilus; species Callospermophilus lateralis. The sequence continues at coordinate 218,659 of NW_027512598.1, read as the reverse complement.
TTGCTGTTCTCTCACTTTTCTGGAGAGCTTTTCATTCGGTTAGTAGCAGGCTTTACGTGGGAAGAGAAAAAAGGCTGGCTCTAAATCTTGCTGGACTTATTGAGGCAAAATGTGGACTTCTTGATAAAGTGAGCCTTGTTGAAAAAGAACATAAAGGCTTAGACTCATCTTTAAAGGATTGCAGGTTTGAAAGGGTTCAAGGGAAGCACAACAGCTGGAGGCAACCTGCGAAAAGCTGCATAGGTCCGAATCCAGCCATGGCGTTGAAATGCTCTTTCTAGAAGAAGAGCTCAAAGCACAGAAGGCTAAACATGGTCAACAGGATGAAACGATGGCGCATCTATCAAGAGGGATACAGTCCCTCCAAGGTGAATCTGAATCCCTCAGATCACAAATAGCTGAAGCCAAAACAAACTGGAGACTCTTTCAAGTGAATGAGGAAGAACTGAAGCTGGCAATCAAAGAGGTTTTGAATGAAGGATCCCTACTTCCGCAAACGCAGAGACCAACAATACAAGGAGAAGCTGAAGCACAGAGGGAACAAGGAGGTGTCCAATATAAAGCAAAAATCATATTAGAGGACTCTAAAGTAGCTGGAGAACAAGTTCTAAGGGACACCGAAAATCACATGGAGTCTCTGAGTGAATGCTTGCTGAAGACGAAGGATAGATCTTCTCCAAGCCTGGGATCCCAAAGGGATGGTGGTCACCTGGAACTGGGAAAGACGAGTGAACCCGAAATTGGTGCTCACTTGGAGGATGAGTCCAAAGGAGCTTTGAGGAACCTGGTTTATGGTGATAAGCTAAAGGCCTCCTTAGAAATCTTGGAAGGAGGAAGAAATCAAAAATGTACTTTCTCATCTGAAGTGGAGAAAACCACGGAAGACCTTACAGAACACCTTAAAAGTCTGCAGACTGAACAGGCATCCTTGCAGTCAGAAAATGCACAGCTACAAAGTGAGAATGAGACCCTACAGAAGAACTTGAAAGTCATGATGGAACGCTAACAAGAAAATACGATGAAACTGCACAGGAAATTAAGAGTGGAGGAAAACTACCGTGTGGAGCAAGAGGAGAAACTTTCCAAAGTCGAAGAAAAGATCAGCCATACAATAAAAGAGCTGGAGACCTACAGAAAGAGAGCCCAATATCTTGAAGAACAATTGCAGAGTACCATTCATTCCTGTCTGGGGAAGATTATTTCCTCTGAGAAAGTAGCACATGCTAGTGAGTTGGCAGCTCGGATTCCTGAAAGAAACCTCAGCTATTTCAGGAAACAAAATGCACGCAACAGACAAAAATTAACTGAGAAGGAGCTGAGATTTGAACTTGTAGGAAAAGATTCCTATGATGCACTGGATGTTTCCAACTCAGCAATGGGCAGAAAGCCTTCTCCAAATGGGCCCTCACCAATAGGTCACCCTTCATCTGAAAGGAGACCTCCTCATTTTGAAAAGAGTGGTCCACTCACACTCTCACCTTTCACTCCAGTGAGAGGAGGAAGAGGGTCAAGGGGCCCTGGAGAATCCTCTGGACCATGCGACTAGCAGTAAAGGAAGAGAATCCAGCTGTCATAAGTTCACTGATTTTCAGAGAGCACCTTCTCAGACTGGGCCCCTCTCTCCTACAGGGGAACAGGCCAGCAGGCTGATGATCCCTCCGCCAGGCCAACCATATTCTTCTGATGCACGTCTTCCTCTACAAAGGCAAGATGGGTTTTACTCAAATTGTGGTAGAGCATCGGGACCAGCAGAACACAGAATTCCTAATATGCCTCCTTTGGACTCTGATGTGCCTGATTCACCTCTCCATGCTGAAAACCAAGCAACTGGCTCTGGCTCTGTGTTGGCACCTTTCCCTCCAGTCAGAGGTGCCTTGTTTCCAGTTGACCCAAAGAGTCAGTTCCTGAGAAGAGGAACTTTTTTTTCCTCCACCTCTCCCAGGAAACTTGTCTGGGAACCTGGAGATTATTTTCCACCTGACCCGCCACCCACTCCATTTCCAATGTGATGTGTCTATGCAGGGAGGGGGTTTTCCTCACAATCTTCCCCCAAAAGCTGGAATTCAGCCCTCTACACCCCCATTCTGAAAGTACAAGTGAGTTCCCTGAAGGGTTCCTTCAACCTGCAAATGAGCCTGTTACTCAACATCCAGAACCAAACAAGAAACCTCATGCTGTTGCTCTCTCTTCAAATGTAATTTGACTTATCTCTCATTTTTAGTTTTTAAGTAACTGCTTTTACTTTAGTAATTGACTATACTTTGGCTCCAATTGAAGCTCAATGAAACAATAATTCTTAAGATAGTATTTTGTAAATAAAGATGGTTTACGCAGGAATCTTCTGAGTAAATTATTCCTATTTTATTTTATTCCAGAGAACAGCATTTAATCTGATGAAGCCACTCTTACATAAACAAGAATGGGAGTTCTAGGTACTTGTAATCTAGCTGATGGAAATATCTTTTAAACTCCCAAAAAAGAAGTGTATTTAGTATGACTGTAGCAAATGTAAAGTGACTTTAGGCTTAATGAAGAATTGTCACTGATTTACAGACTGGTTGGGCATTTCAGCTAGTTTTTCCATATCAGAATAACTAGAGCATGGGAGGACTAAAGGAGAGAACACAACTAAACATGTCACGGAAACAGGAGATCTCAAGTACAAAGAAAAATGAAGACCTCTTGTTTATATTGGTTGCTTAAAACATTACATAGCTCTTGAGATACCATATTTCCTACATTAGATTCAAGTGAGTAATGAACTCCCATTTTCAACCCATATACAGATTGCACAATCACATTGTTTACACATCCACATTTTTACAAAATGCCATATTAGTAACTGTTGTATTCCGCTACCTTTTCTAGCCTCTACTATCCCCCCTCTCCTGCCCTCCCATCTTCTCTCTCTATCCCATCTGCTGTAATTTCACGTTTGGAAATTGGAAACCACACTTTAAACTCACTCTCCTCCCCTTTTTCCCTTCTGTCAAATTACTCATCATCTTCTTCTATTTCTCCTCCTCCTCCTCCTCCTTATACCTTTAATTCATTCATCATACACTCATGCATTGGTTCATTCATTCCTTTCACATATGGTGTTGGGGATCCAACTCAGGACCTTTGAAAGTGTGAAGCCAGCACTCTAGTGCTGAGCCAAAACCCCAGCACCTGTCTTTTTGATTTTATGACTGTTTGTATGAAATTCAGAATCGCATTCTGCTATGGTTTACTGATATGTGGATTGACCTAGTCCTTGTTTTCTGGGAGACTTTTGGAAAATATACATGAATTATTAGGAGATTGAAATGAAGAAACAAAGAGGAAATTCCCCAATTTCTTATTCTTAGAGTCCATACTCTGACTCTGCCTACCTACTGTAAAAACTTTTAAACCCTTACTCCCCATTTCTATATCATTGCCAACAAGTGAACATTCACTGCCCTACAACAAACCAGAGAACTCACATTGAACAATGTTTCCCCAGTAGAGACCAAGACACAATACTTATTAAAAAAATACCCTAGTTATGAGTTAGCAGGTAAAGCTTTATTTGAGTGTTAAATGTGCTCTAATTATGTGTTTGTGTGTTTGTTGATGTGTGTGGTGTGTGGGTGTGTGTGCTTGTGTGTGAAACAAGCACTGAGGTGTAAAATAAATGCAGGATTGCAACGGCCTTCTTAAAAATAAGAAGCAACTTTATCACATTTGAAGCCCAGTGAAGAATCTGCCTGATACTTAACCTACAATTAATTGAAATGTGAAAAATTCAGGCCTCGAAAAACAAAGCCAACATACATACTGAATCTAATCAGTCTGTCTCACCTGTTTTCTAATCACTCCTTTCAATAAACCTAAATTGCCAGCATAAAACATCAGTTGTTCTAAACGAGTGGACGGATGTCCCGTGTCATGTGCTGTGAAAAATAAATGGACGATCCGGCACTGATTGTTATCTAGAATGACTTCTGCCTGAACTACTATTAGAGAATTGTTGCTGATATACTGCGGTTCTTATACCAGTAAACTGGAATGAAGGTAATTTCAGGCTGCAAGGGAATAAATTGATTTTACTAACTGGTTTTTGGAAAACACTGCCATGAAAAATTATCAATATGTTCATAAAGGCATCTATATGTCTCTTCACAAGGGTTTTACTTAATGGGGGAGGTGGTGACGTCTGGATATAACTGAACTGTCCATTAGTAGGTAGAACAATATCTTGGGAATCAGAGTGCACATTCCGGTTTGACCTCAATCTAGGTAACATGGATTCATCTCTGTGTAATAGGCCTGCTTCTGAAAAACACAATGTCGAGCTCCAAAAGCAGAACGATACTTTCAGAATACCATGTTATGTTTGTAAATACATAGACAGATAGATATACAGAAATCAAAAATCTGAAAACGGTCTGGAAGTGTACATTTCTATAACTTACAATGTCAGTAGTGGGGGATTAATAGCAGATCAAGAAGACTGTATCTGCATGAGAAATGGTTCAATTTTTGAAGGAGTTTTTTAAATGAAAATGGACAAAAAATTTAAAGGGTTACAGTAAGTGTTGAGGAGTGACTTGGCAAAAGGAGCACAGAGGTGAGAAAGAATTAAGTAGAGTTCAATAGAACCAGGTATAATTTCTGTACACATGACTCCATGAACAGGAGCAAAGGGTACACTTAAAGAAATCATAGGACTAAAGAGAGATCAGGAGGGTTTGTACTAGTCTAGAAATGCTGACCTGAAAACCAACTAAAGTTTCAACTCCTTCTTTTGAGGAACATTAGCTGTGCCGTGCTTTTCAAAAAGGACTTGTCATAACTGATTGATGCCCATGTTAGCAACTCTTCTGAAATTACGTTGAAAGTAGACTAATGTGAGAGTTTCTCTTTAGAGATAATTCAAATTACTTGCATAGGAAGTGGCAGCAGGTCTGGGGATGTTGTAGCTCAGTGGCAGTGACCTTGCCTAGCTTGGGGCTGGCCTGCCATGGACTTTCACCCCAAACACTTGCAAGAAAAGAAAAGGGAGGGAAGGGAGAGAGAAAGTTGGAAGGGAGGAAGGCAAAGTTGGAGGGATGGATGGAGGTATAAAAGAAGGAAGCAGAAAAGGAGAAAAACCAGGAAGGGGGGAAGGAAGCAAGGAAGGTAAGAAATAGGGAGAGCACAAGGGCAGAAAAAGGACTGAGTCACTAAAACAAAAGGCAAGGGACACAAAGACCAATATAGGCCATAAAAGCTGTTTGAACAGTTTAGTCAGCTTTAGAATCTGAGTGACATCAAACTGAATGTTATTGTGACTGGATGGAATCTTCCTACTAACCCCGCCTTGGCCTGGCCTAAACCAAATCAAGGGGTGGGTGGCATGGAGAGGAATTCTCTCTGGCTGGAGTGGGAGGGACCTAAACATGTGGCACTTGAGGATGCACTGGGTAGGGAAGGGGACAAGACTCCCCTGATGGGCAGTTGAGACAACAAGGCTCCTGGGAGCCCTTGATCAGGGCTCCCACCGCCATACGCACACCACCCACCATACGCTCAGCCCCTGAAGGGGCTCACAGTGGTCTGCTCCATTGCCTGGTGCAGGTTGGAGTTCCAGACCAAACACCTGAGTGTCCACAGCCTGTGTTGGCCTGCCTGGGCAGGCTGTGGTTGTGGTGGCAAGAGCCAAAGCTGTCTTGGCGTGATGGAGGAGCCAAGGGCTGCCTCTCAGCCATACTAGTGGGTGGTTCTGGAAGAAAAACCCAGGGTTGTGGCAGCATTGTCCGAAGACATGAAGCCAGGCCATATTCCTTATGGCTTTCCTTGGGAGTTGATGAGGTGTACAGCACTTGGATTTTTTGGTGTTCTCTCACTTTTCTGGAGAGCTTTTCAGTCGGTTAGTAGCAGGCTTTACGTGGGAAGAGAAAAAAGGCTGGCTCTAAATCTTGCTGGACTTATTGAGGCAAAATGTGGACTTCATGATAAAGTGAGCCTTGTTGAAAAAGAACATAAAGGCTTAGACTCACTTTAAAGGATTGCAGGTTTGAGAAGGGTTCAAGGGAAGCACAACAGCTGGAGGCAACCTACGAAAAGCTGCATAGGTCCGAATCCAGCCATGGCGTTGAAATGCTCTTTCTAGAAGAAGAGCTCAAAGCACAGAAGGCTAAACATGGTCAACAGGATGAAACGATGGCGCATCTATCAAGAGGGATACAGTCCCTCCAAGGTGAATCTGAATCCCTCAGATCACAAATAGCTGAAGCCAAAACAAACTGGAGACTCTTTCAAGTGAATGAGGAAGAACTGAAGCTGGCAATCAAAGAGGTTTTGAATGAAGGATCCCTACTTCCGCAAACGCAGAGACCAACAATACAAGGAGAAGCTGAAGCACAGAGGGAACAAGGAGGTGTCCAATATAAAGCAAAAATCATATTAGAGGACTCTAAAGTAGCTGGAGAACAAGTTCTAAGGGTCACCGAAAATCAAATGGAGTCTCTGAGTGAATGCTTGCGGAAGATGAAGGATAGATCTTCTCCAAGCCTGGGAGCCCAAAGGGTTGGTGGTCACCTGGAACTGGGAAAGACGAGTGAACCCGAAATTGGTGCTCACTTGGAGGATGAGTCCAAAGGAGCTTTGAGGAACCTGGTTTATGGTGATAAGCTAAAGGCCTCCTTAGAAATCTTGGAAGGAGGAAGAAATCAAAACTGTACTTTCTCATCTGAAGTGGAGAAAACCACGGAAGACCTTACAGAACACCTTAAAAGTCTGCAGACTGAACAGGCAACCTTGCAGTCAGAAAATGCACAGCTACAAGGAGAGAATGAGACCCTACAGAAGAACTTGAAAGTCATGATGGAACGCTATCAAGAAAATACGATGAAACTGCACAGGAAATTAAGAGTGGAGGAAAACTACCGTGTGGAGCAAGAGGAGAAACTTTCCAAAGTCGAAGAAAAGATGAGCCATACAATAAAAGAGCTGGAGACCTACAGAAAGAGAGCCCAATATCTTGAAGAACAATTGCAGAGTACCATTCATTCCTGTCTGGGGAAGATTATTTCCTCTGAGAAAGAAGCACATGCAAGTGAGTTCTCAGCTCGGATTGCTGAAAGAAACCTCAGCTATTTCAGGAAACAAAATGCAGGCAACAGACAAAAATTAACTGAGAAGAAGCTGAGATTTGAACTTGTAGGAAAAGATCCCTATGATGCACTGGATGTTTCCAACTCAGCAATGGGCAGAAACCCTTCTCCAAATGGGCCATCACCAATAGATCACCCTTCATCTGAAAGGAGACCTCCTCATTTTGAAAAGAGTGGTCCACTCACACTCTCAACTTTCACTCCAGTGGGAGGAGGAAGAGGGTCAAGGGGCCCTGGAGAATCCTCTGGACCATGCGACTAGCAGTAAAGGAAGAGAAACCAGCTGTCATAAGTTCACCGATTTTCAGAGAGCACCTTCTCAGACTGGGCCCCTCTCTCCTCCAGGGGAACAGGCCAGCAGGCTGATGATCCCTCCGCCAGGCCAACCATATTCTTCTGATGCACGTCTTTTTCTACAAAGGCAACATGGGTTTTACTCAAATTGTGGTAGAGCATCGGGACCAGCAGAACACAGAATTCCAAATATGCCTCCTTTGGACTTTGATGTGCCTGATTCACCTCTCCATGCTGAAAACCAAGCAACTGGCTCTGGCTCTGTGTAGGCACCTTTCCCTCCAGTCAGAGGTGCCTTGTTTACAGTTGACCCAAGGAGTCAGTTCCTGAGAAGAGGACCTTTTTTTTCCTCCACCTCTCCCAGGAAACTTGTCTGGGAACCTGGAGATTATTTTCCACCTGACCCGCCACCCACTCCATTTCCAATGTAATGTGTCTATGCAGGGAGGGGGTTTTCCTCACAATCTTCCCCCAACAGCTGGAATTCAGCCCTCTACACCCCCATTCTGAAAGTACAAGTGAGTTCCCTGAAGGGTTCCTTCCACCTGCAAATGAGCCTGTTACTCAACATCCAGAACCAAACAAGAAACCAAATGCTGTTGCTCTCTCTTCAAATGTAATTTGACTTATCTCTCATTTTTAGTTTTTAAGTAACTGCTTTTACTTCAGTAATTGACTATACTTTGGCTCCAATTGAAGCTCAATGAAACAATAATTCTTAAGATAGTATTTTGTAAATAAAGATGGTTTACGTAGGAATCTTCTGAGTAAATTATTTCTATTTTATTTTATTCCAGAGAACAGCATTTAATCTGATGAAGCCACTCTTACATAAACAAGAATGGGAGTTCTAGGTACTTGTAATCTAGCTGATGGAAATATCTTTTAAACTCCCAAAAAAAGTGTATTTAGTATGACTGTAGCAAATGTAAAGTGACTTTAGGCTTAATGAAGAATTGTCACTGATTTACAGACTGGTTGGGCATTTCAGCTAGTTTTTCCATATCAGAATAACTAGAGCATGGGAGGACTAAAGGAGAGAACACAACTAAACATGTCACGGAAACAGGAGATCTCAAGTACAAAGAAAAATGAAGACCTCTTGTTTATATTGGTTGCTTAAAACATTACATAGCTCTTGAGATACCATATTTCCTACATTAGATTCAAGTGAGGTATGAACTCCATTTTCACCCCATATACAGATTGCACAATCACATTGTTTACACATCCACATTTTTACAAAATGCCATATTAGTAACTGTTGTATTCTGCTACCTTTTCTAGCCTCTACTATCCACCCTCTCCTGCCCTCCCATCTTCTCTCTCTATCCCATGTGCTGTAATTTGACGTTTGGAATTTGGAAACCACACTTTAAACTCACTCTCCTCCCCTTTTTCCCTTCTGTCAAATTACTCATCATCTTCTTCTATTTCTCCTCCTCCTCCTCCTCCTTATACCTTTAATTCATTCATCATACACTCATGCATTGGTTCATTCATTCCTTTCACATATGGTGTTGGGGATCCAACTCAGGACCTTTGAAAGTGTGAAGCCAGCACTCTAGTGCTGAGACAAAATCCCAGCACCTGTCTTTTTGATTTTATGACTGTTTATATGAAATTCAGAATCGCATTCTGCTATGTTTCACTGATATGTGGATTGACCTAGTCCTTGTTTTCTGGGAGACTTTTGGAAAATATGCATGCATTATTAGGCAATAGAAATGAAGAAACAAAGAGGAAATTGCCCAATTTCTTATTCTTAGAGTCCATACTCTGACTCTGCCTACCTACTGAAAAAACTTTTAAACCCTTACTCCCCATTACTATATCATTGCCAACAAGTGAACATTCACTGCCCTACAACAAACTAGAGAACTCACATTGAACAATGTTTCCCCAGTAGAGACCAAGACACAATACTTATTAAAAAAATACCCTAGTTATGAATTAGTAGGTAAAGCTTTATTTGAGTGTTAAATGTGCTCTAATTATGTGTTTCTGTGTTTGTTGATGTGTGTCGTGTGTGGGTGTGTGTGCTTGTGTGTAAAACAAGCACTGAGGTGTAAAATAAATGCAGGATTGCAACGGCCTTCTTAAAAATAAGAAGCAACTTTATCACATTTGAAGCCCAGTGAAGAATCTGCCTAATACTTAACCTACAATTAATTGAAATGTGAAAAATTCAGGCCTGGAAAAACAAAGCCAACATACATACTGAATCTAATCAGTCTGTCTCACCTGTTTTCTAATCACTCCTTTCAATAAACCTAAATTGCCAGCATAAAACATGAGTTGTTCTAAACGAGTGGACGGATGTCCCCTGTCATGGTCTGTGTAAAATACATGGACGATCCGGCACTCATTGTTATTTAGAATGACATCTGCCTGAACTACTATTGGAGAATTGTTGCTGATATTCTGCGGTTCTTATACCAGTAAACTGGAATGAAGGTAATTTCAGGCTGCAAAGGAATAAATTGATTTTACTAAGTGGTTTTTGGAAAACACTGCCATGAAAAATTATCAATATGTTCATAAAGGCATCTACATGTCTCTTCACAAGGGTTTTACTTAATGGGGGAGGTGGTGAGGTCTGGATATAACTGAACTGTCCATTAGTAGGTAGAACAATATCATGGGAATCAGAGTGCACATTCCGGTTTGAACTCAATCTAGGTACCATGGATTCATCTCTGTGTAATAGGCCTGCTTCTGAATAACACAATGTCGAGCTCCAAAAGCAGAACGATACTTTCAGAATACCATGTTATGTTTGTAAATACATAGACAGATAGATATACAGAAATCAAAAATCTGAAAACGGTCTGGAAGTGTACATTTCTATAACTTACAATGTCAGTAGTGGGGGATTAATAGCAGATCAAGAAGACTGTATCTGCATGAGAAATGGTTCAATTTTTGAAGGAGTTTTTTAAATGAAAATGGACAAAAAATTTAAAGGGTTACAGTAAGTGTTGAGGAGTGACTTGGCAAAAGGAGCACAGAGATGAGAAAGAATTAAGTAGAGTTCAATAGAACCAGGTATAATTTCTGTACACATGACTCCATGAACAGGAGCAAAGGGAACACTTAAAGAAATCATAGGACTAAAGAGAGATCAGGAGGGTTTGTACTAGTCTAGAAATGCTGACCTGAAAACCAACTAAAGTTTTCAACTCCTTCTTTTGAGGAACATTAGCTGTGCCGTGCTTTTCAAAAATGACTTGTCATAACTGATTGATGCCCATGTTAGCAACTCTTCTGAAATTACGTTGAAAGTAGACTAATGTGAGAGTTTCTCTTTAGAGATAATTCAAATTACTTGCATAGGAAGTGGCAGCAAGTCTGGGGATGTTGTAGCTCAGTGGCAGTGACCTTGCCTAGCTTGGGGCTGGCCTGCCATGGACTTTCACCCCAAACACTTGCAAGAAAAGAAAAGGGAGGGAAGGGAGAGAGAAAGTTGGAAGGAAGGAAGCCAAAGTTGGATGGATGCAGGAACGTAGAAAAGAAGGAAGAAGAAAAGGAGAAAAACCAGGAAGGGAGGAAGGATGCAAGGAAGTTAGGAAATACGGAGAGCACATGGGCAGGGAAAGGACTGAGTCACTCAAACAAAAGCAAGGGACACAAAGACCAATATAGGCCATAAAAGCTGTTTGAACAGTTTAGTCTGCTTTTGAATTTGAGTGACATCAAACTGAATGTTATTATGACTGGATGGAATCTTCCTACTAACCCCGCCTTGGACTGGCCTAAACCAAATGAAGGGGTGGGTGGCATGGAGAGGAATTCTCTCTGGCTGGAGTGGGAGGGACCTAAACCTGTGGCACTTGAGGATGCACTGGGTAGGGAAGGGGACAAGACTCCCCTGATGGCAATTGAGCACAACAAGGCTCCTGGGAGCCCTTGATCATGGCTCCCACCGCCATACGCACACCACCCACCATACGCTCAGCCCCTGAAAGGGCTCACAGTGGTCTGCTCCGTTGCCTGGTTCAGGTTGGAGTTCCTGACCAAACACCTGAGTGTCCACAGCCTGTGTTGGCCTGCCTGGGCAGGCTGTGGTTGTTGTGGCAAGAGCCAAAGCTGTCTTGGCGTGATGGAGGAGCCAAGGGCTGCCTCTCAGCCATACTAGTGGGTGGTTCTGGAAGAAGCACCCAGGGTTGTGGCAGCATTGTCTGAAGACATGAAGCCAGGCCATCTTCCTTATAGCTTTCCTTGGGAGTTAGTGATGTGTACAGCTCTCGAATTTTTTGGTGTTCTCTCACTTTTCTGGAGAGCTTTTCAGTCGGTTAGTAGCAGGCTTTACGTGGGAAGAGAAAAAAGGCTGGCTCTAAATCTTGCTGGACTTATTGAGGCAAAATGTGGACTTCTTGATAAAGTGAGCCTTGTTGAAAAAGGACATGAAGGCTTAGCCTCATCTTTAAAGGATTACAGGTTTGAGAAGGGTTCAAGGGAAGCACAACAGCTGGAGGCAACCTACGAAAAGCTGCATAGGTCCGAATCCAGCCATGGCATTGAAATGCTCTTTCTAGAAGAAGAGCTCAAAGCACAGAAGGCTAAACATGGTCAACAGGATGAAACGATGGCACATCTATCAAGAAGGATACAGTCCCTCCAAGGTGAATCTGAATCCCTCAGATCACAAATAGCTGAAGCCAAAACAAACTGGAGACTCTTTCAAGTGAATGAGGAAAACTGAAGCTGGCAATCAAAGAGGTTTTGAATGAAGGATCCCTACTTCCGCAAACGCAGAGACCAACAATACAAGGAGAAGCTGAAGCACAGAGGGAACCAGGAGGTGTCCAATATAAAGCAAAAATCATATTAGAGGACTCTAAAGTAGCTGGAGAACAAGTTCTAAGGGACACCGAAAATCACATGGAGTCTCTGAGTGAATGCTTGCTGAAGATGAAGGATAGATCTTCTCCAAGCCTGGGAGCCCAAAGGGTTGGTGGTCACCTGGAACTGGGAAAGACGAGTGAACCCGAAATTGGTGCTCACTTGGAGGATGAGTAAAAGGAGCTTTGAGGAACCTGGTTTATGGTGATAAGCTAAAGGCCTTTTTAGAAATCTTGGAAGGAAGAAGAAATCAAAAATGTACTTTCTCATCTGAAGTGGAGAAAACCAAGGATGACCTTACAGAACACCGTAACAGTCTGCAGACTGAACAGGCATCCTTGCAGTCAGAAAATGCACAGCTGCAAAGTGAGAATGAGACCCTACAGAAGAACATGAAAGTCATGATGGAACGCTATCAAGAAAATACGATGAAACTGCACAGGAAATTAAGAGTGGAGGAAAACTACCGTGTGGAGCAAGAGGAGAAACTTTCCAAAGTCGAAGAAAAGATGAGCCATACAAAAAAGAGCTGGAGACCTACAGAAAGAGAGCCCAATATCTTGAAGAACAATTGCAGAGTACCATTCATTCCTGTCTGGGGAAGATTATTTCCTCTGAGAAAGAAGCACATGCTAGTGAGTTGGCAGCTCGGATTGCTGAAAGAAACCTCAGATATTTCAGGAAACAAAATGCACGCAACAGACAAAAATTAACTGAGAACGAGCTGAGATTTGAACTTGTAGGAAAAGATCCCTATGATGCACTGGATGTTTCCAACTCAGCAATGGGCAGAAACCCTTCTCCAAATGGGCCCTCACCAATAGGTCACCCTTCATCTGAAAGGAGACCTCCTCATTTTGAAAAGAGTGGTCCACTCACACTCTCACCTTTCACTCCAGTGGGAGGAGGAAGAGGGTCAAGGGGCACTGGAGAATCCTCTGGACCATGCGACTAGCAGTAAAGGAAGAGAATCCAACTGTTTTAAGTTCACCGATTTTCAGAGAGCACCTTCTCAGACTGGGCCCCTCTCTCCTCCAGGGGAACACGCCAGCAGGCTGATGATCCCTCCGCCAGGCCAAACATATTCTTCTGATGCACGTCTTTTTCTACAAAGGCAAGATGGTTTTTACTCAAATTGTGGTAGAGCATCGGGACCAGCAGAACACAGAATTCCTAATATGCCTCCTATGGACTCTGATGTGCCTGATTCACCTCTCCATGCTGAAAACCAAGCAACTGGCTCTGGCTCTTTGTTGGCACCTTTCCCTCCAGTCAGAGGTGCCTTGTTTCCAGTTGACCCAAGGAGTCAGTTCCTGAGAAGAGGACCTTTTTTTTCCTCCACCTCTCCCAGGAAACTTGTCTGGGAACCTGGAGATTATTTTCCACCTGACCCGCCACCCCCTCCATTTCCAATGTGATGTGTCTATGCAGGGAGGGGGTTTTCCTCAAAATCTTCCCCCAACAGCTGGAATTCAGCCCTCTACACCCCCATTCTGAAAGTACAAGTGAGTTCCCTGAAGGGTTCCTTCCACCTGCAAATGAGCCTGTTACTCAACATCCAGAAACAAACAAGTAACCTCATGCTGTTGCTCTCTCTTCAAATGTAATTTGACTTATCTCTCATTTTTAGTTTTTAAGTAACTGCTTTTACTTTAGTAATTGACTATACTTTGGCTCCAATTGAAGGTCAATGAAACAATAATTCTTAAGATAGTATTTTGTAAATAAAGATGTTTTACGTAGGAATCTTCTGAGTAAATTATTCCTATTTTATTTTATTCCAGAGAACAGCATTTAATCTGATGAAGCCACTCTTACATAAACAAGAATGGGAGTTCTAGGTACTTGTAATCTAGCTGATGGAAATATCTTTTAAACTCCCAACAAAGAAGTGTATTTAGTATGACTGTAGCAAATGTAAAGTGACTTTAGGCTTAATGAAGGATTGTCACTGGTTTACAGACTGGTTGGGCATTTCAGCTAGTTTTTCCATATCAGAATAACTAGAGCATGGGAGGACTAAAGGAGAGAACACAACTAAACATGTCAGGGAAACAGGAGATCTCAACTACAAAGAAAAATGAAGACCTCTTGTTTATATTGGTTGCTTAACACATTACATAGCTCTTGAGATACCATATTTCCTACATTAGATTCAAGTGAGTTATGAACTGCCATTTTCACCCCATATACAGATTGCACAATCACATTGTTTACACATCCACATTTTTACAAAATGCCATATTAGTACCTGTTGTATTCTGCTACCTTTTCTAGCCTCTACTATCCCCCCTCTCCTGCCCTCCCATCTTCTCTCTCTATCCCATCTGCTGTAATTTAACGCTTGGGAATTGGAATCCACACTTAAACTCACTCTCCTCCCCTTTTTCCCTTCTGTCAAATTACTCATCATCTTCTTCTATTTCTCCTCCTCCTCCTCCTCCTTATACCTTTAATTCATTCATCATACACTCATGCATTGGTTCATTCATTCCTTTCACATATGGTGTTGGGGATCCAACTCAGGACCTTTGAAAGTGTGAAGCCAGCACTCTAGTGCTGAGCCAAAACCCCAGCACCTGTCTTTTTGATTTTATGACTGTTTATATGAAATTCAGAATCGCATTCTGCTATGCTTTACTGATATGTGGATTGACCTAGTCCTTGTTTTCTGGGAGACTTTTGGAAAATATACATGCATTATTAGGCAATAGAAATGAAGAAACAAAGAGGAAATTCCCCAATTTCTTATTCTTAGAGTCCATACTCTGACTCTGCCTACCTACTGCAAAAACTTTTAAACTTTTACTCCCCATTTCTATATCATTGCCAACAAGTGAACATTCACTGCCCTACAACAAACCAGAGAACTCACATTGAACAATGTTTCCCCAGTAGAAACCAAGACACAATACTTATTAAAATTACCCTAGTTATGAGTTAGCAGGTAAAGCTTTATTTGAGTGTTAAATGTGCTCTAATTATGTGTTTGTGTGTTTGTTGATGTGTGTGGTGTGTGGGTGTGTGTGCTTGTGTGTGAAACAAGCACTGAGGTGTAAAATAAATGCAGGATTGCAACGGCCTTCTTAAAAATAAGAAGCAACTTTATCACATTTGAAGCCCAGTGAAGAATCTGCCTGATACTTAACCTACAATTAATTGAAATGTGAAAAATTCAGGTCTCGAAAAACAAAGCCAACATACATACTGAATCTAATCAGTCTGTCTCACCTGTTTTCTAATCACTCCTTTCAATAAACCTAAATTGCCAGCATAAAACATCAGTTGTACTAAACGAGTGGACGGATGTCCCCTGTCATGGGCTGTGTAAAATACATGGACGATCCGTCACTGATTGTTATCTAGAATGACTTCTACCTGAACTACTATTGGAGAATTGTTGCTGATACACTGCGGTTCTTATACCAGTAAACTGGAATGAAGGTAATTTCAGGCTGCAAAGGAATAAATTGATTTTACTAACTGGTTTTTGGAAAACACTGCCATGAAAAATTATCAATATGTTCATAAAGGCATCTACATGTCTCTTCACAAGGGTGTTACTTAATGGCAGAGGTGGTGAGGTCTGGATATAACTGAACTGTCCATTAGTAGGTAGAACAATATCATGGGAATCAGAGTGCACATTCCGGTTTGACCTCAATCTAGGTAACATGGATTCATCTCTGTGTAATAGGCCTGCTTCTGAAAAACACCATGTAGAGCTCCAAAAGCAGAACGATACTTTCAGAATACCATGTTATGTTTGTAAATACATAGACAGATAGATATACAGAAATCAAAAATATGAAAACGGTCTGGAAGTGTACATTTCTATAACTTACAATGTCAGTAGTGGGGGATTAATAGCAGATCAAGAAGACTGTATCTGCATGAGAAATGGTTCAATTTTTGAAGGAGTTTTTTAAATGAAAATGGACAAAAAATTTAAAGGGTTACAGTAAGTGTTGAGGAGTGACTTGGCAAAAGGTGCACAGAGGTGAGAAAGAATTAAGTAGAGTTCAATAGAACAAGGTACAATTTCTGTACACATGACTCCATGAACAGGAGCAAAGGGGACACTTAAAAAAATCATAGGACTAAGGAGAGATCAGGATTAGGAGGGTTTGTACTAGTCTAGAAATGCTGACCTGAAAACCAACTAAAGTTTCAACTCCTTCTTTTGAGGAACATTAGCTGTGCCGTGCTTTTCAAAAATGACTTGTCATAACTGATTGATGCCCACGTTAGCAACTCTTCTGAAATTACGTGAAAGTAGACTAATGTGAGAGTTTCTCTTTAGAGATAATTCAAATTACTTGCATAGGAAGTGGCAGCAGGTCTGGGGATGTTGTAGCTCAGTGGCAGTGACCTTGCCTAGCTTGGGGCTGGCCTGCCATGGACTTTCACCCCAAACACTTGCAAGAAAAAAAAAGGGAGGGAAGGGAGAGAGAAAGTTGGAAGGGAGGAAGGCAAAGTGGGAGGGATGGATGGAGGTATAAAAGAAGGAAGAAGAAAAGGAGAAAAACCAGGAAGGGGGGAAATAAGCAAGGAAGGTAGGAAATAGGGAGAGCACAAGGGCAGAAAAAGGACTGAGTCACTCAAACAAAAGGCAAGGGACACAAAGACCAATATAGGCCATAAAAGCTGTTTGAACAGTTTAGTCATCGTTAGAACCTGAGTGACATCAAACTGAGTGTTATTGTGACTGGATGGAATCTTCCTACTGACCCCGCCTTGGCCTGGCCTAAACCAAATCAAGGGGTGGGTGGCATGGAGAGGAATTCTCTCTGGCTGGAGTGGGAGGGACCTAATCATGTGGCACTAGAGGATGCACTGGGTAGGAAAGGGGACAAGACTCCCCTGATGGGCAGTTGAGACAACAAGGCTCCTGGGAGCCCTTGATCATGGCTCCCACCGCCATACGCACACCACCCACCATACGCTCAGCCCCTGAAGGGGCTCACAGTGGTCTGCTCCGTTGCCTGGTGCAGGTTGGAGTTCCGGACCAAACACCTGAGTGTCCACAGCCTGTTTTGGCCTGCCTGGGCAGGCTGTGGTTGTGGTGGCTAGAGCCAAAGCTGTCTTGGCGTGATGGAGGAGCCAAGTGCTGCCTCTCAGCCATACTAGTGGGTGGTTCTGGAAGAAGCACCCAGGGTTGTGGCAGCATTGTCCGAAGACATGAAGCCAGGGCATCTCCCTTATGGCTTTCCTTGGGAGTTGATGATGTGTACAGCTCTTGGATTTTTTGCTGTTCTCTCACTTTTCTGGAGAGCTTTTCAGTCGGTTAGTAGCAGGCTTTACATGGGAAGAGAAAAAAGGCTGGCTCTAAATCTTGCTGGACTTATTGAGGCAAAATGTGGACTTCTTGATAAAGTGAGCCTTGTTGAAACAGAACATAAAGGCTTAGACTCATCTTTAAAGGATTGCAGGTTTCAGAAGGGTTCAAGGGAAGCACAACAGCTGGAGGCAACCTACGAAAAGCTGCATAGGTCCGAATCCAGCCATGGCGTTGAAATGCTCTTTCTAGAAGAAGAGCTCAAAGCACAGAAGGCTAAACATGGTCAACAGGATGAAACGATGGCGCATCTATCAAGAGGGATACAGTCCCTCCAAGGTGAATCTGAATCCCTCAGATCACAAATAGCTGAAGCCAAAACAAACTGGAGACTCTTTCAAGTGAATGAGGAAGAACTGAAGCTGGCAATCAAAGAGGTTTGAATGAAGGATCCCTACTTCTGCAAACGCAGAGACCAACAATACAAGGAGAAGCTGAGCACAGAGGGAACAAGGAAGTGTCCAATATAAAGCAAAAATCATATTAGAGGACTCTAAAGTAGCTGGAGAACAAGTTCTAAGGGACACCAAAAATTACATGGAGTCTCTGAGTGAATGCATGCTGAGGATAAAGGATAGATCTTCTCCAAGCCTGGGAGCCCAAAGGGATGGTGGTCACCTGGAACTGGGAAAGACGAGTGAACCCGAAATTGGTGCTCACTTGGAGGATGAGTCCAAAGGAGCTTTGAGGAACCTAGTTTATGGTGATAAGCTAAAGGCCTCCTTAGAAATCTTGGAAGGAGGAAGAAATCAAAAATGTACTTTCTCATCTGAAGTGGAGAAAACCACGGAAGACCTTACAGAACACCTTAAAAGTCTGCAGACTGAACAGGCATCCTTGCAGTCAGAAAATGCACAGCTACAAAGTGAGAATGAGACCCTACAGAAGAACTTGAAAGTCATGATGGAACGCTATCAAGAAAATACGATGAAACTGCACAGGAAATTAAGAGTGGAGGAAAACTACCATGTGGAGCAAGAGGAGAAACTTTCCAAAGTCGAAGAAAAGATGAGCCATACAATAAAAGAGCTGGAGACCTACAGAAAGAGAGCCCAAGATCTTGAAGAACAATTGCAGAGTACCATTCATTCCTGTCTGGGGAAGATTATTTCCTCTGAGAAAGAAGCACATGCTAGTGAGTTGGCAGCTCGGATTGCTGAAAGAAACCTCAGCTATTTCAGGAAACAAAATGCACGCAACAGACAAAAATTAACTGAGAAGGAGCTGAGATTTGAACTTGTAGGAAAAGATCCCTATGATGCACTGGATGTTTCCAACTCAGCAATGGGCAGAAACCCTTCTCCAAATGGGCCCTCACCAATAGGTCACCCTTCAACTGAAAGGAGACCTCCTCATTTTGAAAGGAGTGGTCCACTCACACTCTCACCTTTCACTCCAGTGGGAGGAGGAAGAGGGTCAAGGGGCACTGGAGAATCCTCTGGACCATGCGACTAGCAGTAAAGGAAGAGAATCCAGCTGTCATAAGTTCACCGATTTTCAGAGAGCACCTTCTCAGACTAGGCCCCTCTCTCCTCCAGGGGAACAGGCCAGCAGGCTGATGATCCCTCCGCCAGGCCCACCATATTCTTCTGATGCACGTCTTCCTCTACAGAGGCAAGATAGGTTTTACTCAAATTGTGGTAGAGCATCGGGACCAGCAGAACACAGAATTCCTAATATGCCTCCTTTGGACTTTGATGTGCCTGATTCACCTCTCCATGCTGAAAACCAAGCAACTGGCTCTGGCTCTGTGTAGGCACCTTTCCCTCCAGTCAGAGGTGCCTTGTTTCCAGTTGACCCAAGGAGTCAGTTCCTGAGAAGAGGACCTTTTTTTTCCTCCACCTCTCCCAGGAAACTTGTCTGGGAACCTGGAGATTATTTTCCACCTGACCCGCCACCCACTCCATTTCCAATGTGATGTGTCTATGCAGGGAGGGGGTTTTTCTCACAATCTTCCCCCAACAGCTGGAATTCAGCCCTCTACACCCCCATTCTGAAATTACAAGTGAGTTCCCTGAAGGGTTCCTTCCACCTGCAAATGAGCCTGTTACACAACATCCAGAACCAAACAAGAAACCTCACGCTGTAGCTCTCTCTTCAAATGTAATTTGACTTATCTCTCATTTTTAGTTTTTAAGTAACTGCTTTTACTTCAGTAATTGACTATACTTTGGCTCCAATTGAAGCTCAATGAAACAATAATTCTTAAGATAGTATTTTGTAAATAAAGATGGTTTACGTAGGAATCTTCTGAGTAAATTATTCCTATTTTATTTTATTCCAGAGAACAGCATTTAATCTGATGAAGCCACTCTTACATAAACAAGAATGGGAGTTCTAGGTACTTGTAATCTAGCTGATGGAAATATCTTTTAAACTCCCAAAAAAGAAGTGTATTTAGTATGACTGTAGCAAATGTAAAGTGACTTTAGGCTTAATGAAGAATTGTCACTGATTTACAGACTGGTTGGGCATTTCAGCTAGTTTTTCCATATCAGAATAACTAGAGTATGGGAGGACTAAAGGAGAGAACACAACTAAACATGTCACGGAAACAGGAGATCTCAAGTACAAAGAAAAATGAAGACCTCTTGTTTATATTGGTTGCTTAAAACATTACATAGCTCTTGAGATACCATATTTCCTACATTAGATTCAAGTGAGTTATGAACTCCCATATTCACCCCATATACAGATTGCACAATCACATTGTTTACACATCCACATTTTTACAAAATGCCATATTAGTACCTGTTGTATTCTGCTACCTTTTCTAGCCTCTACTATCCCCCCTCTCCTGCCCTCCCATCTTCTCTCTCTATCCCATCTGCTGTAATTTAACGCTTGGGTTTGGAAACCACACTTTAAACTCACTCTCCTCCCCTTTTGCCCTTCTGTCAAATTACTCATCATCTTCTTCTATTTCTCCTCCTCCTCCTTCTCCTTATACCTTTAATTCATTCATCATACACTCATGCATTGGTTCATTCATTCCTTTCACATATGGTGTTGGGGATCCAACTCAGGACCTTTGAAAGTGTGAAGCCAGCACTCTAGCGCTGAGCCAAAACCCCAGCACCTGTCTTTTTGATTTTATGACTGTTTATATGAAATTCAGAATCACATTCTGCTATGGTTTACTGATATGTGGATTGACCTAGTCCTTGTTTTCTGGGAGACTTTTGGAAAATATACATGAATTATTAGGAGATTGAAATGAAGAAACAAAGAGGAAATTCCCCAATTTCTTATTCTTAGAGTCCATACTCTGACTCTGCCTACCTACTGTAAAAACTTTTAAACCCTTACTCCCAATTTCTATATCATTGCCAACAAGTGAACATTCACTGCCCTACAACAAACCAGAGAACTCACATTGAACAATGTTTCCCCAGTAGAGACCAAGACACAATACTTATTAAAAAAATACCCTAGTTATGAGTTAGCAGGTAAAGCTTTATTTGAGTGTTAAATGTGCTCTAATTATGTGTTTGTGTGTTTGTTGATGTGTGTGGTGTGTGGGTGTGTGTGCTTGTGTGTGAAACAAGCACTGAGGTGTAAAATAAATGCAGGATTGCAACGGCCTTCTTAAAAATAAGAAGCAAGTTTATCACATTTCAAGCCCAGTGAAGAATCTGCCTGATACTTAACCTACAATTAATTGAAATGTGAAAAATTCAGGCCTCGAAAAACAAAGCCAACATATATACTGAATCTAATCAGTCTGTCTCACCTGTTTTCTAATCACTCCTTTCAATAAACCTAAATTGCCAGCATAAAACATCAGTTGTTCTAAACGAGTAGACGGATGTCCCCTGTCATGGGCTGTGTAAAATACATGGACGATCCGGCTCTGATTGTTATCTAGAATGACTTCTGCCTGAACTACTATTGGAGAATTGTTGCTGATATACTGTGGTTCTTATACCAGTAAACTGGAATGAAGGTAATTTCAGGCTGCAAAGTAATAAATTGATTTTACTAACTGGTTTTTGGAAAACACTGCCATGAAAAATTATCAATATGTTCATAAAGGCATCTACATGTCTCTTCACAAGGGTTTTACTTAATGGGGGAGGTGGTGAGGTCTGGATATAACTGAACTGTCCATTAGTAGGTGGAACAATATCATGGGAATCAGAGTGCACATTCCGGTTTGACCTCAATCTAGGTAACATGGATTCATCTCTGTGTAATAGGCCTGCTTCTGAAAAACACAATGTCGAGCTCCAAAAGCAGAACGATACTTTCAGAATACCATGTTATGTTTGTAAATACATAGACAGATAGATATACAGAAATCAAAAATCTGAAAATGGTCTGGAAGTGTACATTTCTATAACTTACAATGTCAGTAGTGGGGGATTAATAGCAGATCAAGAAGACTGTATCTGCATGAGAAATGGTTCAATTTTTGAAGGAGTTTTTTAAATGAAAATGGACAAAAAATTTAAAGGGTTACAGTAAGTGTTGAGGAGTCACTTGGCAAAAGGAGCACAGAGATGAGAAAGAATTAAGTAGAGTTCAATAGAACCAGGTATAATTTCTGTACACATGACTCCATGAACAGGAGCAAAGGGGACACTTCAAGAAATCATAGGACTAAGGAGAGATCAGGATTAGGAGGGTTTGTACTAGTCTAGAAATGCTGACCTGAAAACCAACTAAAGTTTCAACTCCTTCTTTTGAGGAACATTAGCTGTGCCGTGCTTTTCAAAAAGGACTTGTCATAACTGATTGATGCCCATGTTAGCAACTCTTCTGAAATTACGTTGAAAGTAGACTAATGTGAGAGTTTCTCTTTAGAGATAATTCAAATTACTTGCATAGGAAGTGGCAGCAGGTCTGGGGATGTTGTAGCTCAGTGGCAGTGACCTTGCCTAGCTTGAGGCTGGCCTGCCATGGACTTTCACCCCAAACACTTGCAAGAAAAGAAAAGGGAGGGAAGGGAGAGAGAAAGTTGGAAGGGAGGAAGGCAAAGTTGGAGGGATGGATGGAGGTATAAAAGAAGGAAGCAGAAAAGGAGCAAAACCAGGAAGAAGGGAAGGAAGCAAGGAAGGTAGGAAATAGGGAGAGCACAAGGGCAGAAAAAGGACTGAGTCACTCAAACAAAAGGCAAGGGACACAAAGACCAATATAGGCCATAAAAGCTGTTTGAACAGTTTAGTCAGCTTTAGAATCTGAGTGACATCAAACTGAATGTTATTGTGACTGGATGGAATCTTCCTACTAACCCCGCCTTGGCCTGGCCTAAACCAAATCAAGGGGTGGGTGGCATGGAGAGGAATTCTCTCTGGCTGGAGTGGGAGGGACCTAAACATGTGGCACTTGAGGATGCACTGGGTAGGGAAGGGGACAAGACTCCCCTGATGGGCAGTTGAGACAACAAGGCTCCTGGGAGCCCTTGATCATGGCTCCCACCGCCATATCACACCACCCACCATACGCTCAGCCCCTGAAGGGGCTCACAGTGGTCTGCTCCGTTGCCTGGTGCAGGTTGGAGTTCCGGACCAAACACCTGAGTGTCCACAGCCTGTGTTGGCCTGCCTGGGCAGGCTGTGGTTGTGGTGGCAAGAGCCAAAGCTGTCTTGGCGTGATGGAGGAGCCAAGGGCTGCCTCTCAGCCATACTAGTGGGTGGTTCTGGAAGAAGCACCCAGGGTTGTGGCAGCATTGTCCGAAGACATGAAGCCAGGCCATCTTCCTTATGGCTTTCCTTGGGAGTTGATGATGTGTACAGCTCTTGGATTTTTTTGCTGTTCTCTCACTTTTCTGGAGAGCTTTTCAGTCGGTTAGTAGCAGGCTTTACGTGGGAAGAGACAAAAGGCTGGCTCTAAATTTGCTGGACTTATTGAGGCAAAATGTGGACTTCTTGATAAAGTGAGCCTTGTTGAAAAAGAACATAAAGGCTTAGACTCATCTTTGAAGGATTGCAGGTTTGAGAAGGGTTCAAGGGAAGCACAACAGCTGGAGGCAACCTACGAAAAGCTGCATAGGTCCGAATCCAGCCATGGCGTTGAAATGCTCTTTCTAGAAGAAGAGCTCAAAGCACAGAAGGCTGAACATGGTCAACAGGATGAAACGATGGCGCATCTATCAAGAGGGATACAGTCCCTCCAAGGTGAATCTGAATCCCTCAGATCACAAATAGCTGAAGCCAAAACAAACTGGAGACTCTTTCAAGTGAATGAGGAAGAACTGAAGCTGGCAATCAAAGAGGTTTTGAATGAAGGATCCCTACTTCTGCAAACGCAGAGACCAACAATACAAGGAGAAGCTGAAGCACAGAGGGAACAAGGAGGTGTCCAATATAAAGCAAAAATCATATTAGAGGACTCTAAAGTAGCTGGAGAACAAGTTCTAAGGGACACCGAAAATCACATGGAGTCTCTGAGTGAATGCTTGCTGAAGATCAAGGATAGATCTTCTCCAAGCCTGGGAGCCCAAAGGGATGGTGATCACCTGGAACTGGGAAAGACGAGTGAACCCGAAATTGGTGCTCACTTGGAGGATGAGTCCAAAGGAGCTTTGAGGAACCTGGTTTATGGTGATAAGCTAAAGGCCTCCTTAGAAATCTTGGAAGGAGGAAGAAATCAAAACTGTACTTTCTCATCTGAAGTGGAGAAAACCACGGAAGACCTTACAGAACACCTTAAAAGTCTGCAGACTGAACAGGCATCCTTGCAGTCAGAAAATGCACAGCTACAAGGTGAGAATGAGACCCTACAGAAGAACTTGAAAGTCATGATGGAACGCTATCAAGAAAATACGATGAAACTGCACAGGAAATTAAGAGTGGAGGAAAACTACCGTGTGGAGCAAGAGGAGAAACTTTCCAAAGTCGAAGAAAAGATGAGCCATACAATAAAAGAGCTGGAGACCTACAGAAAGAGAGCCCAATATCTTGAAGAACAATTGCAGAGTACCATTCATTCCTGTCTGGGGAAGATTATTTCCACTGAGAAAGAAGCACATGCTAGTGAGTTGGCAGCTCGGATTGCTGAAAGATACCTCAGCTATTTCAGGAAACAAAATGCAGGCAACAGACAAAAATTAACTGAGAAGAAGCTGAGATTTGAACTTGTAGGAAAAGATCCCTATGATGCACTGGATGTTTCCAACTCAGCAATGGGCAGAAACCCTTCTCCAAATGGGCCATCACCAATAGATCACCCTTCATCTGAAAGGAGACCTCCTCATTTTGAAAAGAGTGGTCCACTCACACTCTCAACTTTCACTCCAGTGGGAGGAGGAAGAGGGTCAAGGGGCCCTGGAGAATCCTCTGGACCATGCGACTAGCAGTAAAGGAAGAGAAACCAGCTGTCATAAGTTCACCGATTTTCAGAGAGCACCTTCTCAGACTGGGCCCCTCTCTCCTCCAGGGGAACAGGCCAGCAGGCTGATGATCCCTCCGCCAGGCCAACCATATTCTTCTGATGCACGTCTTTTTCTACAAAGGCAACATGGGTTTTACTCAAATTGTGGTAGAGCATCGGGACCAGCAGAACACAGAATTCCAAATATGCCTCCTTTGGACTTTGATGTGCCTGATTCACCTCACCATGCTGAAAACCAAGCAACTGGCTCTGGCTCTGTGTAGGCACCTTTCCCTCCAGTCAGAGGTGCCTTGTTTACAGTTGACCCAAGGAGTCAGTTCCTGAGAAGAGGACCTTTTTTTTCCTCCACCTCTCCCAGGAAACTTGTCTGGGAACCTGGAGATTATTTTCCACCTGACCCGCCACCCACTCCATTTCCAATGTAATGTGTCTATGCAGGGAGGGGGTTTTCCTCACAATCTTCCCCCAACAGGTGGAATTCAGCCCTCTACACCCCCATTCTGAAAGTACAAGTGAGTTCCCTGAAGGGTTCCTTCCACCTGCAAATGAGCCTGATACTCAACATTCAGAACCAAACAAGAAACCTCATGCTGTTGCTCTCTCTTCAAATGTAATTTGACTTATCTCTCATTTTTAGTTTTTAAGTAACTGCTTTTACTTCAGTAATTGACTATACTTTGGCTCCAATTGAAGGTCAATGAAACAATAATTCTTAAGATAGTATTTTGTAAATAAAGATGGTTTACGTAGGAATCTTCTGAGTAAATTATTCCTATTTTATTTTATTCCAGAGAACAGCATTTAATCTGATGAAGCCACTCTTACATAAACAAGAATGGGAGTTCTAGGTACTTGTAATCTAGCTGATGGAAATATCTTTTAAACTCCCAAAAAAGAAGTGTATTTAGTATGACTGTAGCAAATGTAAAGTGACTTTAGGCTTAATGAAGAATTGTCACTGATTTACAGACTGGTTGGGCATTTCAGCTAGTTTTTCCATATCAGAATAACTAGAGCATGGGAGGACTAAAGGAGAGAACACAACTAAACATGTCACGGAAACAGGAGATCTCAAGTACAAAGAAAAATGAAGACCTCTTGTTTATATTGGTTGCTTAAAACATTACATAGCTCTTGAGATACCATATTTCCTACATTAGATTCAAGTGAGTTATGAACTCCATTTTCACCCCATATACAGATTGCACAATCACATTGTTTACACATCCACATTTTTACAAAATGCCATATTAGTAACTGTTGTATTCTGCTACCTTTTCTAGCCTCTACTATCCACCCTCTCCTGCCCTCCCATCTTCTCTCTCTATCCCATGTGCTGTAATTTGACGTTTGGAATTTGGAAACCACACTTTAAACTCACTCTCCTCCCCTTTTTCCCTTCCGTCAAATTACTCATCATCTTCTTCTATTTCTCCTCCTCCTCCTCCTCCTTATACCTTTAATTCATTCATCATACACTCATGCATTGGTTCATTCATTCCTTTCACATATGGTGTTGGGGATCCAACTCAGGACCTTTGAAAGTGTGAAGCCAGCACTCTAGTGCTGAGACAAAATCCCAGCACCTGTCTTTTTGATTTTATGACTGTTTATATGAAATTCAGAATCGCATTCTGCTATGTTTCACTGATATGTGGATTGACCTAGTCCTTGTTTTCTGGGAGACTTTTGGAAAATATACATGCATTATTAGGCAATAGAAATGAAGAAACAAAGAGGAAATTCCCCAATTTCTTATTCTTAGAGACCATACTCTGACTCTGCCTACCTACTGAAAAAACTTTTAAACCCTTACTCCCCATTACTATATCATTGCCAACAAGTGAACATTCACTGCCCTACAACAAACTAGAGAACTCACATTGAACAATGTTTCCCCAGTAGAGACCAAGACACAATACTTATTAAAAAAATACCCTAGTTATGAATTAGTAGGTAAAGCTTTATTTGAGTGTTAAATGTGCTCTAATTATGTGTTTCTGTGTTTGTTGATGTGTGTCGTGTGTGGGTGTGTGTGCTTGTGTGTAAAACAAGCACTGAGGTGTAAAATAAATGCAGGATTGCAACGGCCTTCTTAAAAATAAGAAGCAACTTTATCACATTTGAAGCCCAGTGAAGAATCTGCCTAATACTTAACCTACAATTAATTGAAATGTGAAAAATTCAGGCCTGGAAAAACAAAGCCAACATACATACTGAATCTAATCAGTCTGTCTCACCTGTTTTCTAATCACTCCTTTCAATAAACCTAAATTGCCAGCATAAAACATGAGTTGTTCTAAACGAGTGGACGGATGTCCCCTGTCATGGTCTGTGTAAAATACATGGACGATCCGGCACTCATTGTTATTTAGAATGACATCTGCCTGAACTACTATTGGAGAATTGTTGCTGATATTCTGCGGTTCTTATACCAGTAAACTGGAATGAAGGTAATTTCAGGCTGCAAAGGAATAAATTGATTTTACTAACTGGTTTTTGGAAAACACTGCCATGAAAAATTATCAATATGTTCATAAAGGCATCTACATGTCTCTTCACAAGGGTTTTACTTAATGGGGGAGGTGGTGAGGTCTGGATATAACTGAACTGTCCATTAGTAGGTAGAACAATATCATGGGAATCAGAGTGCACATTCCGGTTTGAACTCAATCTAGGTACCATGGATTCATCTCTGTGTAATAGGCCTGCTTCTGAATAACACAATGTCGAGCTCCAAAAGCAGAACGATACTTTCAGAATACCATGTTATGTTTGTAAATACATAGACAGATAGATATACAGAAATCAAAAATCTGAAAACGGTCTGGAAGTGTACATTTCTATAACTTACAATGTCAGTAGTGGGGGATTAACAGCAGATCAAGAAGACTGTATCTGCATGAGAAATGGTTCAATTTTTGAAGGAGTTTTTTAAATGAAAATGGACAAAAAATTTAAAGGGTTACAGTAAGTGTTGAGGAGTGACTTGGCAAAAGGAGCACAGAGATGAGAAAGAATTAAGTAGAGTTCAATAGAACCAGGTATAATTTCTGTACACATGACTCCATGAACAGGAGCAAAGGGAACACTTAAAGAAATCATAGGACTAAAGAGAGATCAGGAGAGTTTGTACTAGTCTAGAAATGCTGACCTGAAAACCAACTAAAGTTTTCAACTCCTTCTTTTGAGGAACATTAGCTGTGCCGTGCTTTTCAAAAATGACTTGTCATAACTGATTGATGCCCATGTTAGCAACTCTTCTGAAATTACGTTGAAAGTAGACTAATGTGAGAGTTTCTCTTTAGAGATATTTCAAATTACTCATAGGAAGTGGCAGCAGGTCTGGGGATGTAGTAGCTCAGTGGCAGTTACCTTGCCTAGCTTGGTGCTGGCCTGCCATGAACTTTCTCCCCAAACACTTGAAAGAAAAGAAAAGGGAGGGAAGGGAGAGAGAAAGTTGGAAGGGAGGAAGCCAAAGTTGGAGGGATGCAGGGACGTAGAAAAGAAGGAAGAAGAAAAGGAGAAAAACCAGGAAGGGAGGAAGGAAGCAAGGAAGGTAGGAAATAGGGAGAGCACAAGGGCAGGGAAAGGAGTGAGTCACTCAAACAAAAGGCAAGGGACACAAAGACCAATATAGGCCATAAAAGCTGTTTGAACAGTTTAGTCTGCTTTAGAATTTGAGTGACATCAAACTGAATGTTATTATGACTGGATGGAATCTTCCTACTAACCCCGTCTTGGACTGGCCTAAACCAAATGAAGGGGTGGGTGTCATGGAGAGGAATTCTCTCTGGCTGGAGTGGGAGGGACCTAAACCTGTGGCACTTGAGGATGCACTGGGTAGGGAAGGGGACAAGACTCCCCTGATGGCAGTTGAGCACAACAAGGCTCCTGGGAGCCCTTGATCATGGCTCCCACCGCCATACGCACACCACCCATCATACGCTCAGCCCCTGAAGGGGCTCACAGTGGTCTGCTCCGTGGCCTGGTGCAGGTTGGAGTTCCGGACCAAACACCTGAGTGTACACAGCCTGTGTTGGCCTGCCTGGGCAGGCTGTGGTTGTGGTGGCAAGAGCCAAAGCTGTCTTGGCGTGATGGAGGAGCCAAGGGCTGCCTCTCAGCCATACTAGTGAGTGGTTCTGGAAGAAGCACCCAGGGTTGTGGCATCATTGTCCGAAGACATAAAGCCAGGCCATCTTCCTTATAGCTTTCCTTGGGAGTTAGTGATGTGTACAGCTCTCGGATTTTTTGGTGTTCTCTCACTTTTCTGGAGAGCTTTTCAGTCGGTTAGTAGCAGGCTTTACGTGGGAAGAGAAAAATGGCTGGCTCTAAATCTTGCTGGACTTATTGAGGCAAAATGTGGACTTCTTGAAAAAGTGAGCCTTGTTGAAAAAGGACATGAAGGCTTAGCCTCATCTTTAAAGGATTACAGGTTTGAGAAGGGTTCAAGGGAAGCACAACAGCTGGAGGCAACCTACGAAAAGCTGCATAGGTCCGAATCCAGCCATGGCGTTGAAATGCTCTTTCTAGAAGAAGAGCTCAAAGCACAGAAGGCTAAACATGGTCAACAGGATGAAACGATGGCGCATCTATCAAGAAGGATACAGTCCCTCCAAGGTGAATCTGAATGCCTCAGATCACAAATAGCTGAAGCTAAAACAAACTGGAGACTCTTTCAAGTGAATGAGGAAGAACTGAAGCTGGCAATCAAAGAGGTTTTGAATGAAGGATCCCTACTTCCGCAAACGCAAAGACCAACAATACAATTAGAAGCTGAAGCACAGAGGGAACAAGGAGGTGTCCAATATAAAGCAAAAATCATATTAGAGGACTCTAAAGTAGCTGGAGAACACGTTCTAAGGGACACCGAAAATCACATGGAGTCTCTGAGTGAATGCTTGCTGAAGATGAAGGATAGATCTTATCCAAGCCTGGGAGCCCAAAGGGATGGTGGTCACCTGGAACTGGGAAAGACGAGTGGACCCGAAATTGGTGCTCACTTGGAGGATGAGTCCAAAGGAGCTTTGAGGAACCTGGTTTATGGTGATAAGCTAAAGGCCTTTTTAGAAATCTTGGAAGGAGGAAGAAATCAAAAATGTACTTTCTCATCTGAAGTGGAGAAAACCAAGGATGACCTTACAGAACACCGTAAAAGTCTGCAGACTGAACAGGCATCCTTGCAGTCACAAAATGCACAGCTGCAAAGTGAGAATGAGACCCTACAGAAGAACATGAAAGTCATGATGGAACGCTATCAAGAAAATACGATGAAACTGCACAGGAAATTAAGAGTGGAGGAAAACTACCGTGTGGAGCAAAAGGAGAAACTTTCCAAAGTCGAAGAAAAGATGAGCCATACAATAAAAGAGCTGGAGACCTACAGAAAGAGAGCCCAATATCTTGAAGAACAATTGCAGAGTACCATTCATTCCTGTCTGGGGAAGATTATTTCCTCTGAGAAAGAAGCACATGCTAGTGAGTTGGCAGCTCGGATTCCTGAAAGAGACCTCAGCTATTTCAGGAAACAAAATGCACGCAACAGACAAAAATTAACTGAGAAGGAGCTGAGATTTGAACTTGTAGGAAAAGATCCCTATGATGCACTGGATGTTTCCAACTCAGCAATGGGCAGAAACCCTTCTCCAAATGGGTTTTCACCAATAGGTCACCCTTCATCTGAAAGGAGACCTCCTCATTTTGAAAGGAGTGGTCCACTCACACTCTCAACTTTCACTCCAGTGGGAGGAGGAAGAGGGTCAAGGGGCCCTGGAGAATCCTCTGGACCATGCGACTAGCAGTAAAGGAAGAGAATCTAGCTGTCATAAGTTCACCGATTTTCAGAGAGCACCTTCTCAGACTGGGCCCCTCTGTCCTCCAGGGGAACAGGCCAGCAGGCTGATGATCCCTCCGCCAGGCCAACCATATTCTTCTGATGCACGTCTTCCTCTACAAAGGCAAGATGGGTTTTACTCAAATTGTGGTAGAGCATCGGGACCAGCAGAACACAGAATTCCTAATATGCCTCCTTTGGACTCTGATGTGCCTGATTCACCTCTCCATGCTGAAAACCAAGCAACTGGCTCTGGCTCTGTGTTGGCACCTTTCCCTCCAGTCAGAGGTGCCTTGTTTCCAGTTGACCCAAGGAGTCAGTTCCTAAGAAGAGGACCTTTTTTTCCTCCACCTCTCCCAGGAAACTTGTCTGGGAACCTGGAGATTATTTTCCACCTGACCCGCCACCCACTCCATTTCCAATGTGATGTGTCTATGCAGGGAGGGGGTTTTCCTCACAATCTTCCCCCAACAGCTGGAATTCAGCCCTCTACACCCCCATTCTGAAAGTACAAGTGAGTTCCCTGAAGGGTTCCTTCCACCTGCAAATGAGCCTGTTACTCAACATCCAGAACCAAACAAGAAACCTCATGCTGTTGCTCTCTCTTCAAATGTAATTTGACTTATCTCTCATTTTTAGTTTTTAAGTAACTGCGTTTATTTCAGTAATTGACTATACTTTGGCTCCAATTGAAGCTCAATGAAACAATAATTCTTAAGATAGTATTTTGTAAATAAAGATGTTTTACGTAGGAATCTTCTGAGTAAATTATTCCTATTTTATTTTATTCCAGAGAACAGCATTTAATCTGATGAAGCCACTCTTACATAAACAAGAATGGGAGTTCTAGGTACTTGTAAACTCCCAACAAA
This sequence comes from Callospermophilus lateralis, assembly GCF_048772815.1. Lineage (NCBI taxonomy): Eukaryota > Metazoa > Chordata > Mammalia > Rodentia > Sciuridae > Callospermophilus > Callospermophilus lateralis. The sequence goes on along the minus strand of NW_027512598.1, from coordinate 187,021 downwards.
GAAGTGTATTTAGTATGACTGTAGCAAATGTAAAGTGACTTTAGGCTTAATGAAGAATTGTCACTGATTTACAGACTGGTTGGGCATTTCAGCTAGTTTTTCCATATCAGAATAACTAGAGCATGGGAGGACTAAAGGAGAGAACACAACTAAACATGTCACGGAAACAGGAGATCTCAAGTACAAAGAAAAATGAAGACCTCTTGTTTATATTGGTTGCTTAAAACATTACATAGCTCTTGAGATACCATATTTCCTACATTAGATTCAAGTGAGTTATGAACTCCCATTTTCACCCCATATACAGATTGCACAATCACATTGTTTACACATCCACATTTTTACAAAATGCCATATTAGTAACTGTTGTATTCTGCTACCTTTTCTAGCCTCTACTATCCCCCCTCTCCTGCCCTCCCATCTTCTCTCTCTATCCCATGTGCTGTAATTTGACGTTTGGAATTTGGAAACCACACTTTAAACTCACTCTCCTCCCCTTTTTCCCTTCTGTCAAATTACTCATCATCTTCTTCTATTTCTCCTCCTCCTCCTCCTCCTTATACCTTTAATTCATTCATCATACACTCATGCATTGGTTCATTCATTCCTTTCACATATGGTGTTTTCGATCCAACTCAGAACCTTTGAAAGTGTGAAGCCAGCACTCTAGTGCTGAGCCAAAATCCCAGCACCTGTCTTTTTGATTTTATGACTGTTTATATGAAATTCAGAATCGCATTCTGCTATGGTTCACTGATATGTGGATTGACCTAGTCCTTGTTTTCTGGGAGACTTTTGGAAAATATACATGCATTATTAGGCAATAGAAATGAAGAAACAAAGAGGAAATTCCGCAATTTCTTATTCTTAGAGTCCATATTCTAATTCTGCCTACCTACTGAAAAAACTTTTAAACCCTTACTCCCCATTTCTATATCATTGCCAACAAGTGAACATTCACTGCCCTACAACAAACCAGAGAACTCACATTGAACAATGTTTCCCCAGTAGAGACCAAGACACAATACTTATTAAAAAAATACCCTAGTTATGAATTAGTAGGTAAAGCTTTATTTGAGTGTTAAATGTGCTCTAATTATGTGTTTCTGTGTTTGTTGATGTGTGTGGTGTGTGGGTGTGTGTGCTTGTGTGTAAAACAAGCACTGAGGTGTAAAATAAATGCAGGATTGCAACGGCCTTCTTAAAAATAAGAAGCAACTTTATCACATTTGAAGCCCAGTGAAGAATCTGCGAAATACTTAACCTACAATTAATTGAAATGTGAAAAATTCAGGCCTCGAAAAACAAAGCCAACGTACATACTGAATCTAATCAGTCTGTCTCACCTGTTTTCTAATCACTCCTTTCAATAAACCTAAATTGCCAGCATAAAACATCAGTTGTTCTAAACGAGTGGACGGATGTCCCCTGTCATGGGCTGTGTAAAATACAAGGACGATCCGGCTCTGATTGTTATCTAGAATGACTTCTGCCTGAACTACTATTGGAGAATTGTTGCTGATATACTGCGGTTCTTATACCAGTAAACTGGAATGAAGGTAATTTCAGGCTACAAAGAAATAAATTGATTTTACTAAGTAGTTTTTGGAAAACACTGCCATGAAAAATTATCAATATGTTCATAAAGGCATCTACATGTCTCTTCACAAGGGTTTTACTTAATGGGGGAGGTGGTGAGGTCTGGATATAACTGAACTGTCCATTAGTAGGTAGAACAACATCATGGGAATCAGAGTGCACATTCCGGTTTGAACTCAATCTAGGTACCATGGATTCATCTCTGTGTAATAGGCCTGCTTCTGAAAAACACAATGTCGAGCTCCAAAAGCAGAACGATACTTTCAGAATACCATGTTATGTTTGTAAATACATAGACAGATAGATATACAGAAATCAAAAATCTAAAAACGGTCTGGAAGTGTACATTTCTATAACTTACAATGTCAGTAGTGGGGGATTAATAGCAGATCAAGAAGACTGTATCTGCATGAGAAATGGTACAATTTTTGAAAGAGTTTTTTAAATGAAAATGGACAAAAAATTTAAAGGGTTACAGTAAGTTTTGAGGAGTGACTTGGCAAAAGAAGCACAGAGGTGAGAAAGAATTAAGTAGAGTTCAATAGAACCAGGTATAATTTCTGTACACATGACTCCATGAACAGGAGCAACGGGAACACTTAAAGAAATCATAGGACTAAAGAGAGATCAGGAGGGTTTGTACTAGTCTAGAAATGCTGACCTGAAAACCAACTAAAGTTTTCAACTCCTTCTTTTGAGGAACATTAGCTGTGCCGTGCTTTTCAAAAATGACTTGTCATAACTGATTGATGCCCATGTTAGCAACTCTTCTGAAATTACGTTGAAAGTAGACTAATGTGAGAGTTTCTCTTTAGAGATAATTCAAATTACTTGCATAGGAAGTGGCAGCAAGTCTGGGGATGTTGTAGCTCAGTGGCAGTGACCTTGCCTAGCTTGGGGCTGGCCTGCCATGGACTTTCACCCCCAACACTTGCAAGAAAAGAAAAGGGAGGGAAGGGAGAGAGAAAGTTGGAAGGAAGGAAGCCAAAGTTGGATGGATGCAGGAACGTAGAAAAGAAGGAAGAAGAAAAGGAGAAAAACCAGGAAGGGAGGAAGGATGCAAGGAAGTTAGGAAATACGGAGAGCACATGGGCAGGGAAAGGACTGAGTCACTCAAACAAAAGCAAGGGACACAAAGACCAATATAGGCCATAAAAGCTGTTTGAACAGTTTAGTCTGCTTTAGAATTTGAGTGACATCAAACTGAATGTTATTATGACTGGATGGAATCTTCCTACTAACCCCGCCTTGGACTGGCCTAAACCAAATGAAGGGGTGGGTGGCATGGAGAGGAATTCTCTCTGGCTGGAGTGGGACGGACCTAAACCTGTGGCACTTGAGGATGCACTGGGTAGGGAAGGGGACAAGACTCCCCTGATGGCAATTGAGCACAACAAGGCTCCTGGGAGCCCTTGATCATGGCTCCCACCGCCATACGCACACCACCCACCATACGCTCAGCCACTGAAAGGGCTCACAGTGGTCTGCTCCGTTGCCTGGTGCAGGTTGGAGTTCCTGACCAAACACCTGAGTGTCCACAGCCTGTGTTGGCCTGCCTGGGCAGGCTGTGGTTGTTGTGGCAAGAGCCAAAGCTGTCTTGGCGTGATGGAGGAGCCAAGGGCTGCCTCTCAGCCATACTAGTGGGTGGTTCTGGAAGAAGCACCCAGGGTTGTGGCAGCATTGTCTGAAGACATGAAGCCAGGCCATCTTCCTTATAGCTTTCCTTGGGAGTTAGTGATGTGTACAGCTCTCGAATTTTTTGGTGTTCTCTCACTTTTCTGGAGAGCTTTTCAGTCGGTTAGTAGCAGGCTTTACGTGGGAAGAGAAAAAAGGCTGGCTCTAAATCTTGCTGGACTTATTGAGGCAAAATGTGGACTTCTTGATAAAGTGAGCCTTGTTGAAAAAGGACATGAAGGCTTAGCCTCATCTTTAAAGGATTACAGGTTTGAGAAGGGTTCAAGGGAAGCACAACAGCTGGAGGCAACCTACGAAAAGCTGCATAGGTCCGAATCCAGCCATGGCATTGAAATGCTCTTTCTAGAAGAAGAGCTCAAAGCACAGAAGGCTAAACATGGTCAACAGGATGAAACGATGGCACATCTATCAAGAAGGATACAGTCCCTCCAAGGTGAATCTGAATCCCTCAGATCACAAGTAGCTGAAGCCAAAACAAACTGGAGACTCTTTCAAGTGAATGAGGAAGAACTGAAGCTGGCAATCAAAGAGGTTTTGAATGAAGGATCACTACTTCCGCAAACGCAGAGACCAACAATACAAGGAGAAGCTGAAGCACAGAGGGAACCAGGAGGTGTCCAATATAAAGCAAAAATCATATTAGAGGACTCTAAAGTAGCTGGAGAACAAGTTCTAAGGGACACCGAAAATCACATGGAGTCTCTGAGTGAATGCGTGCTGAAGATGAAGTATAGATCTTCTCCAAGCCTGGGAGCCCAAAGGGATGGTGGTCACCTGGAACTGGGAAAGACGAGTGAACCCGAAATTGGTGCTCACTTGGAGGATGAGTAAAAGGAGCTTTGAGGAACCTGGTTTATGGTGATAAGCTAAAGGCCTTTTTAGAAATCTTGGAAGGAAGAAGAAATCAAAAATGTACTTTCTCATCTGAAGTGGAGAAAACCAAGGATGACCTTACAGAACACCGTAACAGTCTGCAGACTGAACAGGCATCCTTGCAGTCAGAAAATGCACAGCTGCAAAGTGAGAATGAGACCCTACAGAAGAACATGAAAGTCATGATGGAACGCTATCAAGAAAATACGATGAAACTGCACAGGAAATTAAGAGTGGAGGAAAACTACTGTGTGGAGCAAGAGGAGAAACTTTCCAAAGTCGAAGAAAAGATGAGCCATACAAAAAAGAGCTGGAGACCTACAGAAAGAGAGCCCAATATCTTGAAGAACAATTGCAGAGTACCATTCATTCCTGTCTGGGGAAGATTATTTCCTCTGAGAAAGAAGCACATGCTAGTGAGTTGGCAGCTCGGATTGCTGAAAGAAACCTCAGATATTTCAGGAAACAAAATGCACGCAACAGACAAAAATTAACTGAGAACGAGCTGAGATTTGAACTTGTAGGAAAAGATCCCTATGATGCACTGGATGTTTCCAACTCAGCAATGGGCAGAAACCCTTCTCCAAATGGGCCGTCACCAATAGGTCACCCTTCATCTGAAAGGAGACCTCCTCATTTTGAAAAGAGTGGTCCACTCACACTCTCACCTTTCACTCCAGTGGGAGGAGGAAGAGGGTCAAGGGGCACTGGAGAATCCTCTGGACCATGCGACTAGCAGTAAAGGAAGAGAATCCAACTGTTTTAAGTTCACCGATTTTCAGAGAGCACCTTCTCAGACTGGGCCCCTCTCTCCTCCAGGGGAACACGCCAGCAGGCTGATGATCCCTCCGCCAGGCCAAACATATTCTTCTGATGCACGTCTTTTTCTACAAAGGCAAGATGGTTTTTACTCAAATTGTGGTAGAGCATCGGGACCAGCAGAACACAGAATTCCTAATATGCCTCCTATGGACTCTGATGTGCCTGATTCACCTCTCCATGCTGAAAACCAAGCAACTGGCTCTGGCTCTTTGTTGGCACCTTTCTCTCCAGTCAGAGGTGCCTTGTTTCCAGTTGACCCAAGGAGTCAGTTCCTGAGAAGAGGACCTTTTTTTTCCTCCACCTCTCCCAGGAAACTTGTCTGGGAACCTGGAGATTATTTTCCACCTGACCCGCCACCCCCTCCATTTCCAATGTGATGTGTCTATGCAGGGAGGGGGTTTTCCTCACAATCTTCCCCCAACAGCTGGAATTCAGCCCTCTACACCCCCATTCTGAAAGTACAAGTGAGTTCCCTGAAGGGTTCCTTCCACCTGCAAATGAGCCTGTTACTCAACATCCAGAACCAAACAAGAAACCTCATGCTGTTGCTCTCTCTTCAAATGTAATTTGACTTATCTCTCATTTTTAGTTTTTAAGTAACTGCGTTTATTTCAGTAATTGACTATACTTTGGCTCCAATTGAAGCTCAATGAAACAATAATTCTTAAGATAGTATTTTGTAAATAAAGATGTTTTACGTAGGAATCTTCTGAGTAAATTATTCCTATTTTATTTTATTCCAGAGAACAGCATTTAATCTGATGAAGCCACTCTTACATAAACAAGAATGGGAGTTCTAGGTACTTGTAATCTAGCTGATGGAAATATCTTTTAAACTCCCAACAAAGAAGTGTATTTAGTATGACTGTAGCAAATGTAAAGTGACTTTAGGCTTAATGAAGGATTGTCACTGATTTACAGACTGGTTGGGCATTTCAGCTAGTTTTTCCATATCAGAATAACTAGAGCATGGGAGGACTAAAGGAGAGAACACAACTAAACATGTCACGGAAACAGGAGATCTCAACTACAAAGAAAAATGAAGACCTCTTGTTTATATTGGTTGCTTAACACATTACATAGCTCTTGAGATACCATATTTCCTACATTAGATTCAAGTGAGTTATGAACTGCCATTTTCACCCCATATACAGATTGCACAATCACATTGTTTACACATCCACATTTTTACAAAATGCCATATTAGTACCTGTTGTATTCTGCTACCTTTTCTAGCCTCTACTATCCCCCCTCTCCTGCCCTCCCATCTTCTCTCTCTATCCCATCTGCTGTAATTTAACGCTTGGTAATTGGAATCCACACTTAAACTCACTCTCCTCCCCTTTTTCCCTTCTGTCAAATTACTCATCATCTTCTTCTATTTCTCCTCCTCCTCCTCCTCCTTATACCTTTAATTCATTCATCATACACTCATGCATTGGTTCATTCATTCCTTTCACATATGGTGTTGGGGATCCAACTCAGGACCTTTGAAAGTGTGAAGCCAGCACTCTAGTGCTGAGCCAAAACCCCAGCACCTGTCTTTTTGATTTTATGACTGTTTATATGAAATTCAGAATCGCATTCTGCTATGGTTTACTGATATGTGGATTGACCTAGTCCTTGTTTTCTGGGAGACTTTTGGAAAATATACATGCATTATTAGGCAATAGAAATGAAGAAACAAAGAGGAAATTCCCCAATTTCTTATTCTTAGAGTCCATACTCTGACTCTGCCTACCTACTGCAAAAACTTTTAAACTTTTACTCCCCATTTCTATATCATTGCCAACAAGTGAACATTCACTGCCCTACAACAAACCAGAGAACTCACATTGAACAATGTTTCCCCAGTAGAAACCAAGACACAATACTTATTAAAATTACCCTAGTTATGAGTTAGCAGGTAAAGCTTTATTTGAGTGTTAAATGTGCTCTAATTATGTGTTTGTGTGTTTGTTGATGTGTGTGGTGTGTGGGTGTGTGTGCTTGTGTGTGAAACAAGCACTGAGGTGTAAAATAAATGCAGGATTGCAACGGCCTTCTTAAAAATAAGAAGCAACTTTATCACATTTGAAGCCCAGTGAAGAATCTGCCTGATACTTAACCTACAATTAATTGAAATGTGAAAAATTCAGGCCTCGAAAAACAAAGCCAACATACATACTGAATCTAATCAGTCTGTCTCACCTGTTTTCTAATCACTCCTTTCAATAAACCTAAATTGCCAGCATAAAACATCAGTTGTTCTAAACGAGTGGACGGATGTCCCCTGTCATGGGCTGTGTAAAATACATGGACGATCCGTCACTGATTGTTATCTAGAATGACTTCTACCTGAACTACTATTGGAGAATTGTTGCTGATACACTGCGGTTCTTATACCAGTAAACTGGAATGAAGGTAATTTCAGGCTGCAAAGGAATAAATTGATTTTACTAACTGGTTTTTGGAAAACACTGCCATGAAAAATTATCAATATGTTCATAAAGGCATCTACATGTCTCTTCACAAGGGTGTTACTTAATGGCAGAGGTGGTGAGGTCTGGATATAACTGAACTGTCCATTAGTAGGTAGAACAATATCATGGGAATCAGAGTGCACATTCCGGTTTGACCTCAATCTAGGTAACATGGATTCATCTCTGTGTAATAGGCCTGCTTCTGAAAAACACCATGTAGAGCTCCAAAAGCAGAACGATACTTTCAGAATACCATGTTATGTTTGTAAATACATAGACAGATAGATATACAGAAATCAAAAATATGAAAACGGTCTGGAAGTGTACATTTCTATAACTTACAATGTCAGTAGTGGGGGATTAATAGCAGATCAAGAAGACTGTATCTGCATGAGAAATGGTTCAATTTTTGAAGGAGTTTTTTAAATGAAAATGGACAAAAAATTTAAAGGGTTACAGTAAGTGTTGAGGAGTGACTTGGCAAAAGGTGCACAGAGGTGAGAAAGAATTAAGTAGAGTTCAATAGAACAAGGTACAATTTCTGTACACATGACTCCATGAACAGGAGCAAAGGGGACACTTAAAAAAATCATAGGACTAAGGAGAGATCAGGATTAGAAGGGTTTGTACTAGTCTAGAAATGCTGACCTGAAAACCAACTAAAGTTTCAACTCCTTCTTTTGAGGAACATTAGCTGTGCCGTGCTTTTCAAAAATGACTTGTCATAACTGATTGATGCCCACGTTAGCAACTCTTCTGAAATTACGTGAAAGTAGACTAATGTGAGAGTTTCTCTTTAGAGATAATTCAAATTACTTGCATAGGAAGTGGCAGCAGGTCTGGGGATGTTGTAGCTCAGTGGCAGTGACCTTGCCTAGCTTGGGGCTGGCCTGCCATGGACTTTCACCCCAAACACTTGCAAGAAAAAAAAAGGGAGGGAAGGGAGAGAGAAAGTTGGAAGGGAGGAAGGCAAAGTGGGAGGGATGGATGGAGGTATAAAAGAAGGAAGAAGAAAAGGAGAAAAACCAGGAAGGGGGGAAATAAGCAAGGAAGGTAGGAAATAGGGAGAGCACAAGGGCAGAAAAAGGACTGAGTCACTCAAACAAAAGGCAAGGGACACAAAGACCAATATAGGCCATAAAAGCTGTTTGAGCAGTTTAGTCATCGTTAGAACCTGAGTGACATCAAACTGAGTGTTATTGTGACTGGATGGAATCTTCCTACTAACCCCGCCTTGGCCTGGCCTAAACCAAATCAAGGGGTGGGTGGCATGGAGAGGAATTCTCTCTGGCTGGAGTGGGAGGGACCTAATCATGTGGCACTAGAGGATGCACTGGGTAGGGAAGGGGACAAGACTCCCCTGATGGGCAGTTGAGACAACAAGGCTCCTGGGAGCCCTTGATCATGGCTCCCACCGCCATACGCACACCACCCACCATACGCTCAGCCCCTGAAGGGGCTCACAGTGGTCTGCTCCGTTGCCTGGTGCAGGTTGGAGTTCCGGACCAAACACCTGAGTGTCCACAGCCTGTTTTGGCCTGCCTGGGCAGGCTGTGGTTGTGGTGGCAAGAGCCAAAGCTGTCTTGGCGTGATGGAGGAGCCAAGTGCTGCCTCTCAGCCATACTAGTGGGTGGTTCTGGAAGAAGCACCCAGGGTTGTGGCAGAATTGTCCGAAGACATGAAGCCAGGGCATCTCCCTTATGGCTTTCCTTGGGAGTTGATGATGTGTACAGCTCTTGGATTTTTTGCTGTTCTCTCACTTTTCTGGAGAGTTTTTCAGTCGGTTAGTAGCAGGCTTTACATGGGAAGAGAAAAAAGGCTGGCTCTAAATCTTGCTGGACTTATTGAGGCAAAATGTGGACTTCTTGATAAAGTGAGCCTTGTTGAAAAAGAACATAAAGGCTTAGACTCATCTTTAAAGGATTGCAGGTTTCAGAAGGGTTCAAGGGAAGCACAACAGCTGGAGGCAACCTACGAAAAGCTGCATAGGTCCGAATCCAGCCATGGCGTTGAAATGCTCTTTCTAGAAGAAGAGCTCAAAGCACAGAAGGCTAAACATGGTCAACAGGATGAAACGATGGCGCATCTATCAAGAGGGATACAGTCCCTCCAAGGTGAATCTGAATCCCTCAGATCACAAATAGCTGAAGCCAAAACAAACTGGAGACTCTTTCAAGTGAATGAGGAAGAACTGAAGCTGGCAATCAAAGAGGTTTGAATGAAGGATCCCTACTTCCGCAAACGCAGAGACCAACAATACAAGGAGAAGCTGAAGCACAGAGGGAACAAGGAAGTGTCCAATATAAAGCAAAAATCATATTAGAGGACTCTAAAGTAGCTGGAGAACAAGTTCTAAGGGACACCAAAAATTACATGGAGTCTCTGAGTGAATGCATGCTGAGGATAAAGGATAGATCTTCTCCAAGCCTGGGAGCCCAAAGGGATGGTGGTCACCTGGAACTGGGAAAGACGAGTGAACCCGAAATTGGTGCTCACTTGGAGGATGAGTCCAAAGGAGCTTTGAGGAACCTAGTTTATGGTGATAAGCTAAAGGCCTCCTTAGAAATCTTGGAAGGAGGAAGAAATCAAAAATGTACTTTCTCATCTGAAGTGGAGAAAACCACGGAAGACCTTACAGAACACCTTAAAAGTCTGCAGACTGAACAGGCATCCTTGCAGTCAGAAAATGCACAGCTACAAAGTGAGAATGAGACCCTACAGAAGAACTTGAAAGTCATGATGGAACGCTATCAAGAAAATACGATGAAACTGCACAGGAAATTAAGAGTGGAGGAAAACTACCGTGTGGAGCAAGAGGAGAAACTTTCCAAGGTCGAAGAAAAGATGAGCCATACAATAAAAGAGCTGGAGACCTACAGAAAGAGAGCCCAAGATCTTGAAGAACAATTGCAGAGTACCATTCATTCCTGTCTGGGGAAGATTATTTCCTCTGAGAAAGAAGCACATGCTAGTGAGTTGGCAGCTCGGATTGCTGAAAGAAACCTCAGCTATTTCAGGAAACAAAATGCACGCAACAGACAAAAATTAACTGAGAAGGAGCTGAGATTTGAACTTGTAGGAAAAGATCCCTATGATGCACTGGATGTTTCCAACTCAGCAATGGGCAGAAACCCTTCTCCAAATGGGCCCTCACCAATAGGTCACCCTTCAACTGAAAGGAGACCTCCTCATTTTGAAAGGAGTGGTCCACTCACACTCTCACCTTTCACTCCAGTGGGAGGAGGAAGAGGGTCAAGGGGCACTGGAGAATCCTCTGGACCATGCGACTAGCAGTAAAGGAAGAGAATCCAGCTGTCATAAGTTCACCGATTTTCAGAGAGCACCTTCTCAGACTGGGCCCCTCTCTCCTCCAGGGGAACAGGCCAGCAGGCTGATGATCCCTCCGCCAGGCCCACCATATTCTTCTGATGCACGTCTTCCTCTACAGAGGCAAGATAGGTTTTACTCAAATTGTGGTAGAGCATCGGGACCAGCAGAACACAGAATTCCTAATATGCCTCCTTTGGACTTTGATGTGCCTGATTCACCTCTCCATGCTGAAAACCAAGCAACTGGCTCTGGCTCTGTGTAGGCACCTTTCCCTCCAGTCAGAGGTGCCTTGTTTCCAGTTGACCCAAGGAGTCAGTTCCTGAGAAGAGGACCTTTTTTTTCCTCCACCTCTCCCAGGAAACTTGTCTGGGAACCTGGAGATTATTTTCCACCTGACCCGCCACCCACTCCATTTCCAATGTGATGTGTCTCTGCAGGGAGGGGGTTTTCCTCACAATCTTCCCCCAACAGATGGAATTCAGCACTCTACACCCCCATTCTGAAAGTACAAGTGAGTTCCCTGAAGGGTTCCTTCCACCTGCAAATGAGCCTGTTACACAACATCCAGAACCAAACAAGAAACCTCACTCTGTTGCTCTCTCTTCAAATGTAATTTGACTTATCTCTCATTTTTAGTTTTTAAGTAACTGCTTTTACTTCAGTAATTGACTATACTTTGGCTCCAATTGAAGCTCAATGAAACAATAATTCTTAAGATAGTATTTTGTAAATAAAGATGGTTTACGTAGGAATCTTCTGAGTAAATTATTCCTATTTTATTTTATTCCAGAGAACAGCATTTAATCTGATGAAGCCACTCTTACATAAACAAGAATGGGAGTTCTAGGTACTTGTAATCTAGCTGATGGAAATATCTTTTAAACTCCCAAAAAAGAAGTGTATTTAGTATGACTGTAGCAAATGTAAAGTGACTTTAGGCTTAATGAAGAATTGTCACTGATTTACAGACTGGTTGGGCATTTCAGCTAGTTTTTCCATATCAAAATAACTAGAGCATGGGAGGACTAAAGGAGAGAACACAACTAAACATGTCACGGAAACAGGAGATCTCAAGTACAAAGAAAAATGAAGACCTCTTGTTTATATTGGTTGCTTAAAACATTACATAGCTCTTGAGATACCATATTTCCTACATTAGATTCAAGTGAGTTATGAACTCCCATATTCACCCCATATACAGATTGCACAATCACATTGTTTACACATCCACATTTTTACAAAATGCCATATTAGTACCTGTTGTATTCTGCTACCTTTTCTAGCCTCTACTATCCCCCCTCTCCTGCCCTCCCATCTTCTCTCTCTATCCCATCTGCTGTAATTTAACGCTTGGGTTTGGAAACCACACTTTAAACTCACTCTCCTCCCCTTTTGCCCTTCTGTCAAATTACTCATCATCTTCTTCTATTTCTCCTCCTCCTCCTTCTCCTTATACCTTTAATTCATTCATCATACACTCATGCATTGGTTCATTCATTCCTTTCACATATGGTGTTGGGGATCCAACTCAGGACCTTTGAAAGTGTGAAGCCAGCACTCTAGCGCTGAGCCAAAACCCCAGCACCTGTCTTTTTGATTTTATGACTGTTTATATGAAATTCAGAATCACATTCTGCTATGGTTTACTGATATGTGGATTGACCTAGTCCTTGTTTTCTGGGAGACTTTTGGAAAATATACATGAATTATTAGGAGATTGAAATGAAGAAACAAAGAGGAAATTCCCCAATTTCTTATTCTTAGAGTCCATACTCTGACTCTGCCTACCTACTGTAAAAACTTTTAAACCCTTACTCCCAATTTCTATATCATTGCCAACAAGTGAACATTCACTGCCCTACAACAAACCAGAGAACTCACATTGAACAATGTTTCCCCAGTAGAGACCAAGACACAATACTTATTAAAAAAATACCCTAGTTATGAGTTAGCAGGTAAAGCTTTATTTGAGTGTTAAATGTGCTCTAATTATGTGTTTGTGTGTTTGTTGATGTGTGTGGTGTGTGGGTGTGTGTGCTTGTGTGTGAAACAAGCACTGAGGTGTAAAATAAATGCAGGATTGCAACGGCCTTCTTAAAAATAAGAAGCAAGTTTATCACATTTGAAGCCCAGTGAAGAATCTGCCTGATACTTAACCTACAATTAATTGAAATGTGAAAAATTCAGGCCTCGAAAAACAAAGCCAACATATATACTGAATCTAATCAGTCTGTCTCACCTGTTTTCTAATCACTCCTTTCAATAAACCTAAATTGCCAGCATAAAACATCAGTTGTTCTAAACGAGTAGACGGATGTCCCCTGCCATGGGCTGTGTAAAATACATGGACGATCCGGCTCTGATTGTTATCTAGAATGACTTCTGCCTGAACTACTATTGGAGAATTGTTGCTGATATACTGTGGTTCTTATACCAGTAAACTGGAATGAAGGTAATTTCAGGCTGCAAAGTAATAAATTGATTTTACTAACTGGTTTTTGGAAAACACTGCCATGAAAAATTATCAATATGTTCATAAAGGCATCTACATGTCTCTTCACAAGGGTTTTACTTAATGGGGGAGGTGGTGAGGTCTGGATATAACTGAACTGTCCATTAGTAGGTGGAACAATATCATGGGAATCAGAGTGCACATTCCGGTTTGACCTCAATCTAGGTAACATGGATTCATCTCTGTGTAATAGGCCTGCTTCTGAAAAACACAATGTCGAGCTCCAAAAGCAGAACGATACTTTCAGAATACCATGTTATGTTTGTAAATACATAGACAGATAGATATACAGAAATCAAAAATCTGAAAATGGTCTGGAAGTGTACATTTCTATAACTTACAATGTCAGTAGTGGGGGATTAATAGCAGATCAAGAAGACTGTATCTGCATGAGAAATGGTTCAATTTTTGAAGGAGTTTTTTAAATGAAAATGGACAAGAAATTTAAAGGGTTACAGTAAGTGTTGAGGAGTCACTTGGCAAAAGGAGCACAGAGGTGAGAAAGAATTAAGTAGAGTTCAATAGAACCAGGTATAATTTCTGTACACATGACTCCATGAACAGGAGCAAAGGGGACACTTCAAGAAATCATAGGACTAAGGAGAGATCAGGATTAGGAGGGTTTGTACTAGTCTAGAAATGCTGACCTGAAAACCAACTAAAGTTTCAACTCCTTCTTTTGAGGAACATTAGCTGTGCCGTGCTTTTCAAAAAGGACTTGTCATAACTGATTGATGCCCATGTTAGCAACTCTTCTGAAATTACGTTGAAAGTAGACTAATGTGAGAGTTTCTCTTTAGAGATAATTCAAATTACTTGCATAGGAAGTGGCAGCAGGTCTGGGGATGTTGTAGCTCAGTGGCAGTGACCTTGCCTAGCTTGGGGCTGGCCTGCCATGGACTTTCACCCCAAACACTTGCAAGAAAAGAAAAGGGAGGGAAGGGAGAGAGAAAGTTGGAAGGGAGGAAGGCAAAGTTGGAGGGATGGATGGAGGTATAAAAGAAGGAAGCAGAAAAGGAGAAAAACCAGGAAGGGGGGAAGGAAGCAAGGAAGGTAGGAAATAGGGAGAGCACAAGGGCAGAAAAAGGACTGAGTCACTCAAACAAAAGGCAAGGGACACAAAGACCAATATAGGCCATAAAAGCTGTTTGAACAGTTTAGTCAGCTTTAGAATCTGAGTGACATCAAACTGAATGTTATTGTGACTGGATGGAATCTTCCTACTAACCCCGCCTTGGCCTGGCCTAAACCAAATCAAGGGGTGGGTGGCATGGAGAGGAATTCTCTCTGGCTGGAGTGGGAGGGACCTAAACATGTGGCACTTGAGGATGCACTGGGTAGGGAAGGGGACAAGACTCCCCTGATGGGCAGTTGAGACAACAAGGCTCCTGGGAGCCCTTGATCATGGCTCCCACCGCCATACTCACACCACCCACCATACGCTCAGCCCCTGAAGGGGCTCACAGTGGTCTGCTCCGTTGCCTGGTGCAGGTTGGAGTTCCGGACCAAACACCTGAGTGTCCACAGCCTGTGTTGGCCTGCCTGGGCAGGCTGTGGTTGTGGTGGCAAGAGCCAAAGCTGTCTTGGCGTGATGGAGGAGCCAAGGGCTGCCTCTCAGCCATACTAGTGGGTGGTTCTGGAAGAAGCACCCAGGGTTGTGGCAGCATTGTCCCAAGACATGAAGCCAGGCCATCTTCCTTATGGCTTTCCTTGGGAGTTGATGATGTGTACAGCTCTTGGATTTTTTGCTGTTCTCTCACTTTTCTGGAGAGCTTTTCAGTCGGTTAGTAGCAGGCTTTACGTGGGAAGAGAAAAAAGGCTGGCTCTAAATCTTGCTGGATTTATTGAGGCAAAATGTGGACTTCTTGATAAAGTGAGCCTTGTTGAAATAGAACATAAAGGCTTAGACTCATCTTGAAGGATTCCAGGGTTGAGAAGGGTTCAAGGGAAGCACAACAGCTGGAGGCAACGTACGAAAAGCTGCATAGGTCCGAATCCAGCCATGGCGTTGAAATGCTCTTTCTAGATGAAGAGCTCAAAGCACAGAAGGCTAAACATGGTCAACAGGATGAAACGATGGCGCATCTATCAAGAGGGATACAGTCCCTCCAAGGTGAATCTGAATCCCTCAGATCACAAATAGCTGAAGCCAAAACAAACTGGAGACTCTTTCAAGTGAATGAGGAAGAACTGAAGCTGGCAATCAAAGAGGTTTTGAATGAAGGATCCCTACTTCCGCAAACGCAGAGACCAACAATACAAGGAGAAGCTGAAGCACAGAGGGAACAAGGAGGTGTCCAATATAAAGCAAAAATCATATTAGAGGACTCTAAAGTAGCTGGAGAACAAGTTCTAAGGGACACAGAAAATCACATGGAGTCTCTGAGTGAATGCTTGCTGAAGATCAAGGATAGATCTTCTCCAAGCCTGGGAGCCCAAAGGGATGGTGGTCACCTAGAACTGGGAAAGACGAGTGAACCCGAAATTGGTGCTCACTTGGAGGGTGAGTCCAAAGGAGCTTTGAGGAACCTGGTTTATGGTGATAAGCTAAAGGCCTCCTTAGAAATCTTGGAAGGAGGAAGAAATCAAAAATGTACTTTCTCATCTGAAGTGGAGAAAACCACGGAAGACCTTACAGAACACCTTAAAAGTCTGCAGACTGAGCAGGCATCCTTGCAGTCAGAAAATGCACAGCTACAAAGTGAGAATGAGACCCTACAGAAGAACTTGAAAGTCATGATGGAACGCTATGAAGAAAATACGATGAAACTGCACAGGAAATTAAGAGTGGAGGAAAACTACCGTGTGGAGCAAGAGGAGAAACTTTCCAAAGTCGAAGAAAAGATGAGCCATACAATAAAAGAGCTGGAGACCTACAGAAAGAGAGCCCAATATCTTGAAGAACAATTGCAGAGTACCATTCATTCCTGTCTGGGGAAGATTATTTCCTCTGAGAAAGAAGCACATGCTAGTGAGTTGGCAGCTCGGATTCCTGAAAGAAACCTCAGCTATTTCAGGAAACAAAATGCACGCAACAGACAAAAAATAACTGAGAAGGAGCTGAGATTTGAACTTGTAGGAAAAGATCCCTATGATGCACTGGATGTTTCCAACTCAGCAATGGGCCATCACCAATAGGTCACCCTTCATCTGAAAGGAGACCTCCTCATTTTGAAAAGAGTGGTCCACTCACACTCTCACCTTTCACTCCAGTGGGAGGAGGAAGAGGGTCAAGGGGCCCTGGAGAATCCTCTGGACCATGCGACTAGCAGTAAAGGAAGAGAATCCAGCTGTCATAAGTTCACTGATTTTCAGAGAGCACCTTCTCAGACTGGGCCCCTCTCTCCTCCAGGGGAACAGGCCAGCAGGCTGATGATCCCTCCGCCAGGCCAACCATATTCTTCTGATGCACGTCTTTTTCTACAAAGGCAAGATGGGTTTTACTCAAATTGTGGTAGAGCATCGGGACCAGCAGAACACAGAATTCCTAATATGCCTCCTTTGGACTCTGATGTGCCTGATTCACCTCTCCATGCTGAAAACCAAGCAACTGGCTCTGGCTCTGTGTTGGCACCTTTCCCTCCAGTCAGAGGTGCCTTGTTTCCAGTTGACCCAGGGAGTCAGTTCCTGAGAAGAGGACCTTTTTTTTCCTCCACCTCTCCCAGGAAACTTGTCTGGGAACCTGGAGATTATTTTCCACCTGACCCGCCACCCACTCCATTTCCAATGTGATGTGTCTATGCAGGGAGGGGGTTTTCCTCACAATCTTCCCCCAACAGCTGGAATTCAGCCCTCTACACCCCCATTCTGAAAGTACAAGTGAGTTCCCTGAAGGGTTCCTTCCACCTGCAAATGAGCCTGTTACTCAACATCCACAACCAAACAAGAAACCTCATGCTGTTGCTCTCTCTTCAAATGTAATTTGACTTATCTCTCATTTTTAGTTTTTAAGTAACTGCTTTTACTTTAGTGATTGAGTATACTTTGGCTCCAATTGAAGCTCAATGAAACAATAATTCTTAAGATAGTATTTTGTGAATAAAGATGGTTTACGTAGGAATCTTCTAAGTAAATTATTCCTATTTTATTTGATTCCAGAGAACAGCATTTAATCTGATGAAGCCACTCTTACATAAACAAGAATGGGAGTTCTAGGTACTTGTAATCTAGCTGATGGAAATATCTTTTAAACTCCCAACAAAGAAGTGTATTTAGTATGACTGTAGCAAATGTAAAGTGACTTTAGGCTTAATGAAGAATTGTCACTGATTTACAGACTGGTTGGGCATTTCAGCTAGTTTTTCCATATCAGAATAATTAGAGCATGGGAGGACTAAAGGAGAGAACACAACTAAACATGTCACGGAAACAGGAGATCTCAACTACAAAGAAAAATGAAGACCTCTTGTTTATATTGGTTGCTTAAAACATTACATAGCTCTTGAGATACCATATTTCCTACATTAGATTCAAGTGAGTTATGAACTCCCATTTTCACCCCATATACACATTGCACAATCACATTGTTTACACATCCGCATTTTTACAAAATGCCATATTAGTAACTGTTGTATTCTGCTACCTTTTCTAGCCTCTACTATCCCCCCTCTCCTGCCCTCCCATCTTCTCTCTCTATCCCATCTGCTGTAATTTAACGCTTGGGAATTGGAAACCACACTTTAAACTCACTCTCCTCCCCTTTTGCCCTTCTGTCAAATTACTCATCATCTTCTTCTGTTTCTCCTCCTCCTCCTCCTCCTTATACCTTTAATTCATTCATCATACACTCATGCATTGGTTCATTTATTCCTTTCACATATGGTGTTGGGGATCCAACTCAGGACCTTTGAAAGTGTGAAGCCAGCACTCTAGTGCTGAGCCAAAACCCCAGCACCTGTCTTTTTGATTGTATGACTGTTTATATGAAATTCAGAATTGCATTCTGCTATGGTTTACTGATATGTGGATTGACCTAGTCCTTGTTTTCTGGGAGACTTTTGGAAAATATACATGAATTATTAGGAGATTGAAATGAAGAAACAAAGAGGAAATTCCCCAATTTCTTATTCTTAGAGTCCATACTCTGACTCTGCCTACCTACTGTAAAAACTTTTAAACCCTTACTCCCCATTTCTATATCATTGCCAACAAGTGAACATTCACTGCCCTACAACAAACCAGAGAACTCACATTGAACAATGTTTCCCCAGTAGAAACCAAGACACAATACTTATTAAAAAAATACCCTAGTTATGAGTTAGTAGGTAAAACTTTATTTGAGTGTTAAATGTGCTCTAATTATGTGTTTGTGTGTTTGTTGATGTGTGTGGTGTGTGGTGTGTGTACTTGTGTGTGAAACAAGCACTGAGGTGTAAAATAAATGCAGGATTGCAACGGCCTTCTTAAAAATAAGAAGCAACTTTATCACATTTGAAGCCCAGTGAAGAATCTGCCTGATACTTAACCTACAATTAATTGAAATGTGAAAAATTCAGGCCTCGAAAAACAAAGCCAACATACATACTGAATCTAATCAGTCTGTCTCACCTGTTTTCTAATCACTCCTTTCAATAAACCTAAATTGCCAGCATAAAACATCAGTTGTTCTAAACGAGTGGACGGATGTCCCCTGTCATGGGCTGTGTAAAATACATGGACGATCCGGCACTGATTGTTATCTAGAATGACTTCTGAATGAACAACTATTGGAGAATTGTTGCTGATATACTGCGGTTCTTATACCAGTAAACTGGAATGAAGGTAATTTCAGGCTGCAAAGGAATAAATTGATTTTACTAACTGGTTTTTGGAAAACACTGCCATGAAAAATTATCAATATGTTCATAAAGGAATCTACATGTCTCTTCACAAGGGTTTTACTTAATGGGGGAGGTGGTGAGGTCTGGATTTAACTGAACTGTCCATTACTAGGTAGAACAATATCATGGGAATCGGAGTGCACATTCCGGTTTGACCTCAATCTAGGTAACATGGATTCATCTCTGTGTAATAGGCCTGCTTCTGAAAAACACAATGTAGAGCTCCAAAAGCAGAACGATACTTTCAGAATACCATGTTATGTTTGTAAATACATAGACAGATAGATAACAGATATCAAAAATCTGAAAACGGTCTGGAAGTGTACATTTCTATAACTTACAATGTCAGTAGTGGGGGATTAATAGCAGATCAAGAAGACTGTATCTGCATGAGAAATGGTTCAATTTTTGAAGGAGTTTTTTTATGAAAATGGACAAAAAATTTAAAGGGTTACAGTAAGTGTTGAGGAGTGACTTGGCAAAAGGAGCACAGAGGTGAGAAAGAATTAAGTAGAGTTCAATAGAACCAGGTATAATTTCTGTACACATGACTCCATGAACAGGAGCAAAGGGGACACTTCAAGAAATTATAGGACTAAGGAGAGATCAGGATTAGGAGGGTTTGTACTTGTCTAGAAATGCTGACCTGAAAACCAACTAAAGTTTCAACTCCTTCTTTTGAGGAACATTAGCTGTGCCGTGCTTTTCAAAAATGACTTGTCATAACTGATTGATGCCCATGTTAGCAACTCTTCTGAAATTACGTTGAAAGTAGACTAATGTGAGAGTTTCTCTTTAGAGATAATTCAAATTACTTGCATAGGAAGTGGCAGCAGGTCTGGGGATGTTGTAGCTCAGTGGCAGTGACCTTGCCTAGCTTGGGGCTGGCCTGCCATGGACTTTCGCCCCAAACACTTGCAAGAAAAGAAAAGGGAGGGAAGGGAGAGAGAAAGTTGGAAGGGAGGAAGGCAAAGTTGGAGGGATGGATGGAGGTATAAAAGAAGGAAGCAGAAAAGGAGAAAAACCAGGAAGGGGGGAAGGAAGCAAGGAAGGTAGGAAATAGGGAGAGCACAAGGGCAGAAAAAGGACTGAGTCACTCAAACAAAAGGCAAGGGACACAAAGACCAATATAGGCCATAAAAGCTGTTTGAACAGTTTAGTCAGCTTTAGAATCTGAGTGACATCAAACTGAATGTTATTGTGACTGGATGGAATCTTCCTACTAACCCCGCCTTGGCCTGGCCTAAACCAAATCAAGGGGTGGGTGGCATGGAGAGGAATTCTCTCTGGCTGGAGTGGGAGGGACCTAAACATGTGGCACTTGAGGATGCACTGGGTAGGGAAGGGGACAAGACTCCCCTGATGGGCAGTTGAGACAACAAGGCTCCTGGGAGCCCTTGATCATGGCTCCCACCGCCATATCACACCACCCACCATACGCTCAGCCCCTGAAGGGGCTCACAGTGGTCTGCTCCGTTGCCTGGTGCAGGTTGGAGTTCCGGACCAAACACCTGAGTGTCCACAGCCTGTGTTGGCCTGCCTGGGCAGGCTGTGGTTGTGGTGGCAAGAGCCAAAGCTGTCTTGGCGTGATGGAGGAGCCAAGGGCTGCCTCTCAGCCATACTAGTGGGTGGTTCTGGAAGAAGCACCCAGGGTTGTGGCAGCATTGTCCGAAGACATGAAGCCAGGCCATCTTCCTTATGGCTTTCCTTGGGAGTTGATGATGTGTACAGCTCTTGGATTTTTTTGCTGTTCTCTCACTTTTCTGGAGAGCTTTTCAGTCGGTTAGTAGCAGGCTTTACGTGGGAAGAGACAAAAGGCTGGCTCTAAATCTTGCTGGACTTATTGAGGCAAAATGTGGACTTCTTGATAAAGTGAGCCTTGTTGAAAAAGAACATAAAGGCTTAGACTCATCTTTAAAGGATTGCAGGTTTGAGAAGGGTTCAAGGGAAGCACAACAGCTGGAGGCAACCTACGAAAAGCTGCATAGGTCCGAATCCAGCCATGGCGTTGAAATGCTCTTTCTAGAAGAAGAGCTCAAAGCACAGAAGGCTGAACATGGTCAACAGGATGAAACGATGGCGCATCTATCAAGAGGGATACAGTCCCTCCAAGGTGAATCTGAATCCCTCAGATCACAAATAGCTGAAGCCAAAACAAACTGGAGACTCTTTCAAGTGAATGAGGAAGAACTGAAGCTGGCAATCAAAGAGGTTTTGAATGAAGGATCCCTACTTCCGCAAACGCAGAGACCAACAATACAAGGAGAAGCTGAAGCACAGAGGGAACAAGGAGGTGTCCAATATAAAGCAAAAATCATATTAGAGGACTCTAAAGTAGCTGGAGAACAAGTTCTAAGGGACACCGAAAATCACATGGAGTCTCTGAGTGAATGCTTGCTGAAGATCAAGGATAGATCTTCTCCAAGCCTGGGAGCCCAAAGGGATGGTGATCACCTGGAACTGGGAAAGACGAGTGAACCCGAAATTGGTGCTCACTTGGAGGATGAGTCCAAAGGAGCTTTGAGGAACCTGGTTTATGGTGATAAGCTAAAGGCCTCCTTAGAAATCTTGGAAGGAGGAAGAAATCAAAACTGTACTTTCTCATCTGAAGTGGAGAAAACCACGGAAGACCTTACAGAACACCTTAAAAGTCTGCAGACTGAACAGGCATCCTTGCAGTCAGAAAATGCACAGCTACAAAGTGAAAAGGAGACCCTACAGAAGAACTTGAAAGTCATGATGGAATGCTATCAAGAAAATACGATGAAACTGCACAGGAAATTAAGAGTGGAGGAAAACTACCGTGTGGAGCAAGAGGAGAAACTTTCCAAAGTCGAAGAAAAGAAGAGCCATACAATAAAAGAGCTGGAGACCTACAGAAAGAGAGCCCAATATCTTGAAGAACAATTGCAGAGTACCATTCATTCCTGTCTGGGGAAGATTATTTCCTCTGAGAAAGAAGCACATGCTAGTGAGTTGGCAGCTCGGATTGCTGAAAGAAACCTCAGCTATTTCAGGAAACAAAATGCACGCAACAGACAAAAATTAACTGAGAAGGAGCTGAGATTTGAACTTGTAGGAAAAGATCCCTATGATGCACTGGATGTTTCCAACTCAGCAATGGGCAGAAAGCCTTCTCCAAATGGGCCATCACCAATAGGTCACCCTTCATCTGAAAGGAGACCTCCTCATTTTGAAAAGAGTGTTCCACTCACATTCTCACCTTTCACCCCAGTGGGAGGAGGAAGAGGGTCAAGGGGCCCTGGAGAATCCTCTGGACCATGCGACTAGCAGTAATGGAAGAGAATCCAGCTGTCATAAGTTCACCGATTTTGAGAGAGCACCTTCTCAGACTGGGCACCTCTCTCCTCCAGGGGAACAGGCCAGCAGGCTGATGATCCCTCCGCCAGGCCAACCATATTCTTCTGATGCACGTCTTCCTCTACAGAGGCAAGATAGGTTTTACTCAAATTGTGGTAGAGCATCGCGACCAGCAGAACACAGAATTCCTAATATGCCTCCTTTGGACTCTGATTTGCCTGATTCACCTCTCTATGCTGAAAACCAAGCATCTGGCTCTGGCTCTGTGTTGGCACCTTTCCCTCCAGTCAGAGGTGCCTTGTTTCCAGTTGACCCAAGGAGTCAGTTCCTGAGAAGAGGACCTTTTTTTTCCTCCACCTCTCCCAGGAAACTTGTCTGGGAACCTGGAGATTATTTTCCACCTGACCCGCCACCCACTCCATTTCCAATGTGATGTGTCTATGCAGGGAGGGGGTTTTCCTCACAATCTTCCCCCAACAGCTGGAATTCAGCCCTCTACACCCCCATTCTGAAAGTACAAGTGAGTTCCCTGAAGGGTTCCTTCCACCTGCAAATGAGCCTGTTACTCAACATCCACAACCAAACAAGAAACCTCATGCTGTTGCTCTCTCTTCAAATGTAATTTGACTTATCTCTCATTTTTAGTTTTTAAGTAACTGCTTTTACTTCAGTAATTGACTATACTTTGGCTCCCATTGAAGCTCAATGAAACAATAATTCTTAAGATAGTATTTTGTAAATAAAGATGGTTTACGTAGGAATCTTCTGAGTAAATTATTCCTATTTA
Organism: Callospermophilus lateralis; assembly: GCF_048772815.1. Lineage (NCBI taxonomy): Eukaryota > Metazoa > Chordata > Mammalia > Rodentia > Sciuridae > Callospermophilus > Callospermophilus lateralis. The sequence goes on along the minus strand of NW_027512598.1, from coordinate 163,801 downwards.
TTTTATTCCAGAGAACAGCATTTAATCTGATGAAGCCACTCTTACATAAACACGAATGGGAGTTCTAGGTACTTGTAATCTAGCTGATGGAAATATCTTTTAAACTCCCAACAAAGAAGTGTATTTAGTATGACTGTAGCAAATGTAAAGTGACTTTAGGCTTAATGAAGAATTGTCACTGATTTACAGACTGGTATGGCATTTCAGCTAGTTTTTCCATATCAGAATAACTAGAGCATGGGAAGACTAAAGGAGAGAACACAACTAAACATGTCACGGAAACAGGAGATCTCAACTACAAAGAAAAATGAAGACCTCTTGTTTATATTGGTTGCTTAAAACATTACATAGCTCTTGAGATACCATATTTCCTACATTAGATTCAAGTGAGTTATGAACTCCCATTTTCACCCAATATACACATTGCACAATCACATTGTTTACACATCCGCATTTTTACAAAATGCCATATTAGTAACTGTTGTATTCTGCTACCTTTTCTAGCCTCTCCTATCCCACCTCTCCTGCCCTCCCATCTTCTCTCTCTATCCCATCTGCTGTAATTTAACGCTTCGGAATTGGAAACCACACTTTAAACTCACTCTCCTCCACTTTTGCCCTTCTGTCAAATTACTCATCATCTTTTTCTATTTCTCCTCCTCCTCCTCCTCCTTATACCTTTAATTCATTCATCGTACACTCATGCATTGGTTCATTCATTCCTTTCACATATGGTGTTGGGGATCCAACTCAGGACCTTTGAAAGTGTGAAGCCAGCACTCTAGTGCTGAGCCCAAACCCCAGCACCTGACTTTTTGATTTTATGACTGTTTATATGAAATTCAGAATCGCATTCTGCTATGGTTTACTGATATGTGGATTGACCTAGTCCTTGTTTTCTGGGAGACTTTTGGAAAATACACATGAATTATTAGGAGATTGAAGTGAAGAAACAAAGAGGAAATTCCCCAATTTCTTATTCTTAGAGTCCATTCTCTGACTCTGCCTACCTACTGTAAAAACTTTTAAACCCTTACTCCCCATTTCTATATCATTGCCAACAAGTGAACATTCACTGCCCTACAACAAACCAGAGAACTCACATTGAACAATGTTTCCCCAGTAGAGACCAAGACACAATACTTATTAAAAAAATACCCTAGTTATGAGTTAGTAGGTAAAGCTTTATTTGAGTGTTAAATGTGCTCTAATTATGTGTTTGTGTGTTTGTTGATGTGTGTGGTGTGTGGGTGTGTGTGCTTGTGTGTGAAACAAGCACTGAGGTGTAAAATAAATGCAGGATTGCAACGGCCTTCTTAAAAATAAGAAGCAACTTTATCACATTTGAAGCCCAGTGAAGAATCTGCCTGATACTTAACCTACAATTAATTGAAATGTGAAAAATTCAGGCCTCGAAAAACAAAGCCAACATACATACTGAATCTAATCAGTCTGTCTCACCTGTTTTCTAATCACTCCTTTCAATAAACCTAAATTGCCAGCATAAAACATCAGTTGTTCTAAACGAGTGGACGGATGTCCCCTGTCATGGGCTGTGTAAAATACATGGACGATCCGGCACTGATTGTTATCTAGAATGACTTCTGCCTGAACTACTATTGGAGAATTGTTGCTGATATATTGCGGTTCTTATACTAGTAAACTGGAATGAAGGTAATTTCAGGCTGCAAAGGAATAAATTGATTTTACTAACTGGTTTTTGGAAAACACTGCCATGAAAAATTATCAATATGTTCATAAAGGCATCTACATGTCTCTTCACAAGGGTTTTACTTAATGGGGGAGGTGGTGAGGTCTGGATATAACTGAACTGTCCATTAGTAGGTAGAACAATATCATGGGAATCAGAGTGCACATTCCGGTTTGACCTCAATCTAGGTAACATGGATTCATCTCTGTGTAATAGGCCTGCTTCTGAAAAACACAATGTCGAGCTCCAAAAGCAGAACGATACTTTCAGAATACCATGTTATGTTTGTAAATACATAGACAGATAGATATACAGAAATCAAAAATCTGAAAACGGTCTGGAAGTGTACATTTCTATAACTTACAATGTCAGTAGTGGGGGATTAATAGCAGATCAAGAAGACTGTATCTGCATGAGAAATGGTTCAATTTTTGAAGGAGTTTTTTAAATGAAAATGGACAAAAAATTTAAAGGGTTACAATAAGTGTTGAGGAGTGACTTGGCAAAAGGAGCACAGAGGTGAGAAAGAATTAAGTAGAGTTCAATAGAACCAGGTATAATTTCTGTACACATGACTCCATGAACAGGAGCAAAGGGGACACTTCAAGAAATCATAGGACTAAGGAGAGATCAGGATTAGGAGGGTTTGTACTAGTCTAGAAATGCTGACCTGAAAACCAACTAAAGTTTCAACTCCTTCTTTTGAGGAACATTAGCTGTGCCGTGCTTTTCAAAAATGACTTGTCATAACTGATTGATGCCCATGTTAGCAACTCTTCTGAAATTACGTTGAAAGTAGACTAATGTGAGAGTTTCTCTTTAGAGATAATTCAAATTACTTGCATAGGAAGTGGCAGCAGGTCTGGGGATGTTGTAGCTCAGTGGCAGTGACCTTGCCTAGCTTGGGGATGGCCTGCCATGGACTTTCACCCCAAACACTTGCAAGAAAAGAAAAGGGAGGGAAGGGAGAGAGAAAGTTGGAAGGGAGGAAGGCAAAGTTGGAGGGATGGATGGAGGTAGAAAAGCAGCAAGAAGAAAAGGAGAAAAACCAGGAAGGGGGGAAGGAAGCAAGGAAGGTAGGAAATAGGGAGAGCACAAGGGCAGAAAAAGGACTGAGTCACTCAAACAAAAGGCAAGGGACACAAAGACCAATATAGGCCATAAAAGCTGTTTGAACAGTTTAGTCAGCTTTAGAATCTGAGTGACATCAAACTGAATGTTATTGTGACTGGATGGAATCTTCCTACTAACCCCGCCTTGGCCTGGCCTAAACCAAATCAAGGGGTGGGTGGCATGGAGAGGAATTCTCTCTGGCTGGAGTGGGAGGAACCTAAACATGTGGCACTTGAGGATGCACTGGGTAGGGAAGGGGACAAGACTCCCCTGATGGGCAGTTGAGACAACAAGGCTCCTGGGAGCCCTTGATCATGGCTCCCACCGCCATATCACACCACCCACCATACGCTCAGCCCCTGAAGGGGCTCACAGTGGTCTGCTCCGTTGCCTGGTGCAGGTTGGAGTTCCGGACCAAACACCTGAGTGTCCACAGCCTGTGTTGGCCTGCCTGGGCAGGCTGTGGTTGTGGTGGCAAGAGCCAAAGCTGTCTTGGCGTGATGGAGGAGCCAAGGGCTGCCTCTCAGCCATACTAGTGGGTGGTTCTGGAAGAAGCACCCAGGGTTGTGGCAGCATTGTCCGAAGACATGAAGCCAGGCCATCTTCCTTATGGCTTTCCTTGGGAGTTGATGATGTGTACAGCTCTTGGATTTTTTGCTGTTCTCTCACTTGTCTGGAGAGCTTTTCAGTCGGTTAGTAGCAGGCTTTACGTGGGAAGAGAAAAAAGGCTGGCTCTAAATCTTGCTGGACTTATTGAGGCAAAATGTGGACTTCTTGATAAAGTGAGCCTTGTTGAAAAAGAACATAAAGGCTTAGACTCATCTTTAAAGGATTCCAGGTTTGAGAAGGGTTCAAGGGAAGCACAACACCTGGAGGCAACCTACGAAAAGCTGCATAGGTCCGAATCCAGCCATGGTGTTGAAATGCTCTTTCTAGAAGAAGAGCTCAAAGCACAGAAGGCTAAACATGGTCAACAGGATGAAACGATGGCGCATCTATCAAGAGGGATACAGTCCCTCCAAGGTGAATCTGAATCCCTCAGATCACAAATAGCTGAAGCCAAAACAAACTGGAGACTCTTTCAAGTGAATGAGGAAGAACTGAAGCTGGCAATCAAAGAGGTTTTGAATGAAGGATCCCTACTTCCGCAAACGCAGAGACCAACAATACAAGGAGAAGCTGAAGCACAGAGGGAACAAGGAGGTGTCCAATATAAAGCAAAAATCATATTAGAGGACTCTAAAGTAGCTGGAGAACAAGTTCTAAGGCACACCGAAAATCACATGGAGTCTCTGAGTGAATGCTTGCTGAAGACGAAGGATAGATCTTCTCCAAGCCTGGGATCCCAAAGGGATGGTGGTCACCTGGAACTGGGAAAGACGAGTGAACCCGAAATTGGTGCTCACTTGGAGGATGAGTCCAAAGGAGCTTTGAGGAACCTGGTTTATGGTGATAAGCTAAAGGCCTCCTTAGAAATCTTGGAAGGAGGAAGAAATCAAAAATGTACTTTCTCATCTGAAGTGGAGAAAACCACGGAAGACCTTACAGAACACCTTAAAAGTCTGCAGACTGAACAGGCATCCTTGCAGTCAGAAAATGCACAGCTACAAAGTGAGAATGAGACCCTACAGAAGAACTTGAAAGTCATGATGGAACGCTATCAAGAAAATACGATGAAACTGCACAGGAAATTAAGAGTGGAGGAAAACTACCGTGTGGAGCAAGAGGAGAAACTTTCCAAAGTCGAAGAAAAGAAGAGCCATACAATAAAAGAGCTGGAGACCTACAGAAAGAGAGCCCAATATCTTGAAGAGCAATTGCAGAGTACCATTCATTCCTGTCTGGGGAAGATTATTTCCTCTGAGAAAGAAGCACATGCTAGTGAGTTGGCAGCTCGGATTGCTGAAAGAAACCTCAGCTATTTCAGGAAACAAAATGCACGCAACAGACAAAAATTAACTGAGAAGGAGCTGAGATTTGAACTTGTAGGAAAAGATCCCTATGATGCACTGGATGTTTCCAACTCAGCAATGGGCAGAAAGCCTTCTCCAAATGGGCCATCACCAATAGGTCACCCTTCATCTGAAAGGAGACCTCCTCATTTTGAAAAGAGTGTGCCACTCACACTCTCACCTTTCACCCCAGTGGGAGGAGGAAGAGGGTCAAGGGGCCCTGGAGAATCCTCTGGACCATGCGACTAGCAGTAATGGAAGAGAATCCAGCTGTCATAAGTTCACCGATTTTGAGAGAGCACCTTCTCAGACTGGGCACCTCTCTCCTCCAGGGGAACAGGCCAGCAGGCTGATGATCCCTCCGCCAGGCCAACCATATTCTTCTGATGCACGTCTTCCTCTACAGAGGCAAGATAGGTTTTACTCAAATTGTGGTAGAGCATCGCGACCAGCAGAACACAGAATTCCTAATATGCCTCCTTTGGACTCTGATTTGCCTGATTCACCTCTCCATGCTGAAAACCAAGCAACTGGCTCTGGCTCTGTGTTGGCACCTTTCCCTCCAGTCACAGGTGCCTTGTTTCCAGTTGACCCAAGGAGTCAGTTCCTGAGAAGAGGACCTTTTTTTTCCTCCACCTCTCCCAGGAAACTTGTCTGGGAACCTGGAGATTATTTTCCACCTGACCCGCCACCCACTCCATTTCCAATGTGATGTGTCTATGCAGGGAGGGGGTTTTCCTCACAATCTTCCCCCAACAGCTGGAATTCAGCCCTCTACACCCCCATTCTGAAAGTACAAGTGAGTTCCCTGAAGGGTTCCTTCCACCTGCAAATGAGCCTGTTACTCAACATCCACAACCAAACAAGAAACCTCACGCTGTTGCTCTCTCTTCAAATGTAATTTGACTTATCTCTCATTTTTAGTTTTTAAGTAACTGCTTTTACTTCAGTAATTCACTATACTTTGGCTCCCATTGAAACTCAATGAAACAATAATTCTTAAGATAGTATTTTGTAAATAAAGATGGTTTACGTAGGAATCTTCTGAGTAAATTATTCCTATTTATTTTATTCCAGAGAACAGCATTTAATCTGATGAAGCCACTCTTACATAAACAAGAATGGGAGTTCTAGGTACTTGTAATCTAGCTGATGGAAATATCTTTTAAACTCCCAACAAAGAAGTGTATTTAGTATGACTGTAGCAAATGTAAAGTGACTTTAGGCTTAACGAAGAATTGTCACTGATTTACAGACTGGTTTGGCATTTCAGCTAGGTTTTCCATATCAGAATAACTAGAGCATGGGAAGACTAAAGGAGAGAACACAACTAAACATGTCACGGAAACAGGAGATCTCAACTACAAAGAAAAATGAAGACCTCTTGTTTATATTGGTTGCTTAAAACATTACATAGCTCTTGAGATACCATATTTCCTACATTAGATTCAAGTGAGTTATGAACTCCCATTTTCACCCCATATACACATTGCACAATCACATTGTTTACACATCCACATTTTTACAAAATGCCATATTAGTAACTGTTGTATTCTGCTACCTTTTCTAGCCTCTACTATCCCCCCTCTCCTGCCCTCCCATCTTCTCTCTCTATCCCATCTGCTGTAATTTAACGCTTCGGAATTGGAAACCACACTTTAAACTCACTCTCCTCCCCTTTTTCCCTTCTGTCAAATTACTCATCATCTTTTTCTATTTCTCCTCCTCCTCCTCCTCCTTATACCTTTAATTCATTCATCGTACACTCATGCATTGGTTCATTCATTCCTTTCACATATGGTGTTGGGGATCCAACTCAGGACCTTTGAAAGTGTGAAGCCAGCACTCTAGTGCTGAGCCCAAACCCCAGCACCTGACTTTTTGATTTTATGACTGTTTATATGAAATTCAGAATCGCATTCTGCTATGGTTTACTGATATGTGGATTGACCTAGTCCTTGTTTTCTGGGAGACTTTTGGAAAATACACATGAATTATTTGGAGATTGAAGTGAAGAAACAAAGAGGAAATTCCCCAATTTCTTATTCTTAGAGTCCATTCTCTGACTCTGCCTACCTACTGTAAAAACTTTTAAACCCTTACTCCCCATTTCTATATCATTGCCAACAAGTGAACATTCACTGCCCTACAACAAACCAGAGAACTCACATTGAACAATGTTTCCCCAGTAGAGACCAAGACACAATACTTATTAAAAAAATACCCTAGTTATGAGTTAGCAGGTAAAGCTTTATTTGAGTGTTAAATGTGCTCTAATTATGTGTTTGTGTGTTTGTTGATGTGTGTGGTGTGTGGGTGTGTGTGCTTGTGTGTGAAACAAGCACTGAGGTGTAAAATAAATGCAGGATTGCAACGGCCTTCTTAAAAATAAGAAGCAACTATCACATTTGAAGCCCAGTGAAGAATCTGCCTGATACTTAACCTACAATTAATTGAAATGTGAAAAATTCAGGCCTCGAAAAACAAAGCCAACATACATACTGAATCTAATCAGTCTGTCTCACCTGTTTTCTAATCACTCCTTTCAATAAACCTAAATTGCCAGCATAAAACATCAGTTGTTCTAAACGAGTGGACGGATGTCCCCTGTCATGGGCTGTGTAAAATACATGGACGATCCGGCACTGATTGTTATCTAGAATGACTTCTGCCTGAACTACTATTGGAGAATTGTTGCTGATATACTGCGGTTCTTATACCAGTAAACTGGAATGAAGGTAATTTCAGGCTGCAAAGGAATAAACTGATTTTACTAACTGGTTTTTGGAAAACACTGCCATGAAAAATTATCAATATGTTCATAAAGGCATCTACATGTCTCTTCACAAGGGTTTTACTTAATGGGGGAGGTGGTGAGGTCTGGATATAACTGAACTGTCCATTAGTAGGTAGAACAATATCATGGGAATCAGAGTGCACATTCCGGTTTGACCTCAATCTAGGTAACATGGATTCATCTCTGTGTAATAGGCCTGCTTCTGAAAAACACAATGTCGAGCTCCAAAAGCAGAACGATACTTTCAGAATACCATGTTATGTTTGTAAATACATAGACAGATAGATATACAGAAATCAAAAATCTGAAAACGGTCTGGAAGTGTACATTTCTATAACTTACAATGTCAGTAGTGGGGGATTAATAGCAGATCAAGAAGACTGTATCTGCATGAGAAATGGTTCAATTTTTGAAGGAGTTTTTTAAATGAAAATGGACAAAAAATTTAAAGGGTTACAGTAAGTGTTGAGGAGTGACTTGGCAAAAGGAGCACAGAGGTGAGAAGGAATTAAGTAGAGTTCAATAGAACCAGGTATAATTTCTGTACACATGACTCCATGAACAGGAGCAAAGGGGACACTTAAAGAAATCATAGGACTAAGGGGAGATCAGGATTAGGAGGGTTTGTACTAGTCTAGAAATGCTGACCTGAAAACCAACTAAAGTTTCAACTCCTTCTTTTGAGGAACATTAGCTGTGCCGTGCTTTTCAAAAAGGACTTGTCATAACTGATTGATGCCCATGTTAGCAACTCTTCTGAAATTACGTTGAAAGTAGACTAATGTGAGAGTTTCTCTTTAGAGATAATTCAAATTACTTGCATAGGAAGTGGCAGCAGGTCTGGGGATGTTGTAGCTCAGTGGCAGTGACCTTGCCTAGCTTGGGGCTGGCCTGCCATGGACTTTCACCCCAAACACTTGCAAGAAAAGAAAAGGGAGGGAAGGGAGAGAGAAAGTTGGAAGGGAGGAAGGCAAAGTTGAGGGATGGATGGAGGTATAAAAGAAGGAAGAAGAAAAGGAGAAAAACCAGGAAGGGGGGAAGGAAGCAAGGAAGGTAGGAAATAGGGAGAGTACAAGGGCAGAAAAAGGACTGAGTCACTCAAACAAAAGGCAAGGGACACAAAGACCAATATAGGCCATAAAAGCTGTTTGAACAGTTTAGTCAGCTTTAGAATCTGAGTGACATCAAACTGAATGTTATTGTGACTGGATGGAATCTTCCTACTAACCCCGCCTTGGCCTGGCCTAAACCAAATCAAGGGGTGGGTGGCATGGAGAGGAATTCTCTCTGGCTGGAGTGGGAGGGACCTAAACATGTGGCACTTGAGGATGCACTGGGTAGGGAAGGGGACAAGACTCCCCTGATGGGCAGTTGAGACAACAAGGCTCCTGGGAGCCCTTGATCATGGCTCTCACCGCCATACGCACACCACCCACCATACGCTCAGCCCCTGAAGGGGCTCACAGTGGTCTGCTCCGTTGCCTGGTGCAGGTTGGAGTTCCGGACCAAACACCTGAGTGTCCACAGCCTGTGTTGGCCTGCCTGGGCAGGCTGTGGTTGTGGTGGCAAGAGCCAAAGCTGTCTTGGCGTGATGGAGAAGCCAAGGGCTGCCTCTCAGCCATACTAGTGGGTGGTTCTGGAAGAAGCACCCAGGGTTGTGGCAGCATTGTCCGAAGACATGAAGCCAGGCCATCTTCCTTATGGCTTTCCTTGGGAGTTGATGATGTGTACAGCTCTTGGATTTTTTGCTGTTCTCTCACTTGTCTGGAGAGCTTTTCAGTCGGTTAGTAGCAGGCTTTACGTGGGAAGAGAAAAAAGGCTGGCTCTAAATCTTGCTGGACTTATTGAGGCAAAATGTGGACTTCTTGATAAAGTGAGCCTTGTTGAAAAAGAACATAAAGGCTTAGACTCATCTTTAAAGGATTCCAGGTTTGAGAAGGGTTCAAGGGAAGCACAACAGCTGGAGGCAACCTACGAAAAGCTGCATAGGTCCGAATCCAGCCATGGTGTTGAAATGCTCTTTCTAGAAGAAGAGCTCAAAGCACAGAAGGCTAAACATGGTCAACAGGATGAAACGATGGCGCATCTATCAAGAGGGATACAGTCCCTCCAAGGTGAATCTGAATCCCTCAGATCACAAATAGCTGAAGCCAAAACAAACTGGAGACTCTTTCAAGTGAATGAGGAAGAACTGAAGCTGGCAATCAAAGAGGTTTTGAATGAAGGATCCCTACTTCCGCAAACGCAGAGACCAACAATACAAGGAGAAGCTGAAGCACAGAGGGAACAAGGAGGTGTCCAATATAAAGCAAAAATCATATTAGAGGACTCTAAAGTAGCTGGAGAACAAGTTCTAAGGCACACCGAAAATCACATGGAGTCTCTGAGTGAATGCTTGCTGAAGATCAAGGATAGATCTTCTCCAAGCCTGGGATCCCAAAGGGATGGTGGTCACCTGGAACTGGGAAAGACGAGTGAACCCGAAATTGGTGCTCACTTGGAGGATGAGTCCAAAGGAGCTTTGAGGAACCTGGTTTATGGTGATAAGCTAAAGGCCTCCTTAGAAATCTTGGAAGGAGGAAGAAATCAAAAATGTACTTTCTCATCTGAAGTGGAGAAAACCACGGAAGACCTTACAGAACACCTTAAAAGTCTGCAGACTGAACAGGCATCCTTGCAGTCAGAAAATGCACAGCTACAAAGTGAGAATGAGACCCTACAGAAGAACTTGAAAGTCATGATGGAACGCTATCAAGAAAATACGATGAAACTGCACAGGAAATTAAGAGTGGAGGAAAACTACCGTGTGGAGCAAGAGGAGAAACTTTCCAAAGTCGAAGAAAAGATGAGCCATACAATAAAAGAGCTGGAGACCTACAGAAAGAGAGCCCAATATCTTGAAGAACAATTGCAGAGTACCATTCATTCCTGTCTGGGGAAGATTATTTCCTCTGAGAAAGAAGCACATGCTAGTGAGTTGGCAGCTCGGATTCCTGAAAGAAACCTCAGCTATTTCAGGAAACAAAATGCACGCAACAGACAAAAAATAACTGAGAAGGAGCTGAGATTTGAACTTGTAGGAAAAGATCCCTATGATGCACTGGATGTTTCCAACTCAGCAATGGGCCATCACCAATAGGTCACCCTTCATCTGAAAGGAGACCTCCTCATTTTGAAAAGAGTGGTCCACTCACACTCTCACCTTTCACTCCAGTGGGAGGAGGAAGAGGGTCAAGGGGCCCTGGAGAATCCTCTGGACCATGCGACTAGCAGTAAAGGAAGAGAATCCAGCTGTCATAAGTTCACTGATTTTCAGAGAGCACCTTCTCAGACTGGGCCCCTCTCTCCTCCAGGGGAACAGGCCAGCAGGCTGATGATCCCTCAGCCAGGCCAACCATATTCTTCTGATGCACGTCTACCTCTACAAAGGCAAGATAGGTTTTACTCAAATTGTGGTAGAGCATCGCGACCAGCAGAACACAGAATTCCTAATATGCCTCCTTTGGACTCTGATGTGCCTGATTCACCTCTCCATGCTGAAAACCAAGCAACTGGCTCTGGCTCTGTGTTGGCACCTTTCCCTCCAGTCACAGGTGCCTTGTTTCCAGTTGACCCAAGGAGTCAGTTCCTGAGAAGAGGACCTTTTTTTTCCTCCACCTCTCCCAGGAAACTTGTCTGGGAACCTGGAGATTATTTTCCACCTGACCCGCCACCCACTCCATTTCCAATGTGATGTGTCTATGCAGGGAGGGGGTTTTCCTCACAATCTTCCCCCAACAGCTGGAATTCAGCCCTCTACACCCCCATTCTGAAAGTACAAGTGAGTTCCCTGAAGGGTTCCTTCCACCTGCAAATGAGCCTGTTACTCAACATCCAGAACCAAACAAGAAACCTCACGCTGTTGCTCTCTCTTCAAATGTAATTTGACTTATCTCTCATTTTTAGTTTTTAAGTAACTGCTTTTACTTCAGTGATTGACTATACTTTGGCTCCAATTGAAGCTCAATGAAACAATAATTCTTAAGATAGTATTTTGTGAATAAAGATGGTTTACGTAGGAATCTTCTGAGTAAATTATTCCTATTTTATTTTATTCCAGAGAACAGCATTTAATCTGATGAAGCCACTCTTACATAAACAAGAATGGGAGTTCTAGGTACTTGTAATCTAGCTGATGGAAATATCTTTTAAACTCCCAACAAAGAAGTGTATTTAGTATGACTGTAGCAAATGTAAAGTGACTTTAGGCTTAATGAAGAATTGTCACTGATTTACAGACTGGTTGGGCATTTCAGCTAGTTTTTCCATATCGGAATAACTAGAGCATGGGAGGACTAAAGGAGAGAACACAACTAAACATGTCACGGAAACAGGAGATCTCAACTACAAAGAAAAATGAAGACCTCTTGTTTATATTGGTTGCTTAAAACATTACATAGCTCTTGAGATACCATATTTCCTACATTAGATTCAAGTGAGTTATGAACTCCCATTTTCACCCCATATACAGATTGCACAATCACATTGTTTACACATCCACATTTTTACAAAATGCCATATTAGTACCTGTTGTATTCTGCTACCTTTTCTAGCCTCTACTATCCCCCCTCTCCTGCCCTCCCATCTTCTCTCTCTATCCCATCTGCTGTAATTTAACCCTTGGGAATTGGAAACCACACTTTAAACTCACTCTCCTCCCCTTGTTCCCTTCTGTCAAATTACTCATCTTCTTCTTCTATTTCTCCTCCTCCTCCTCCTCCTTATACCTTTAATTCATTCATCGTACACTCATGCTTTGGTTCATTCATTCCTTTCACATATGGTGTTGGGGACCAACTCAGGACCTTTGAAAGTGTGAAGCCAGCACTCTAGTGCTGAGCCAAAACCCCAGCACCTGTCTTTTTGATTTTATGACTGTTTATATGAAATTGAGAATCGCATTCTGCTATGGTTTACTGATATGTGGATTGACCTAGTCCTTGTTTTCTGGGAGACTTTTGGAAAATATACATGAATTATTGGGAGATTGAAATGAAGAAACAAAGAGGAAATTCCCCAATTTCTTATTCTTAGAGTCCATACTCTGACTCTGCCTACCTACTGTAAAAACTTTTAAACCCTTACTCCCCATTTCTATATCATTGCCAACAAGTGAACATTCACTGCCCTACAACAAACCAGAGAACTCACATTGAACAATGTTTCCCCAGTAGAGACCAAGACACAATACTTATTAAAAAAATACCCTAGTTATGAGTTAGCAGGTAAAGCTTTATTTGAGTGTTAAATGTGCTCTAATTATGTGTTTGTGTGTTTGTTGATGTGTGTGGTGTGTGGGTGTGTGTGCTTGTGTGTGAAACAAGCACTGAGGTGTAAAATAAATGCAGGATTGCAACGGCCTTCTTAAAAATAAGAAGCAACTTTATCACATTTGAAGCCCAGTGAAGAATCTGCCTGATACTTAACCTACAATTAATTGAAATGTGAAAAATTCAGGCCTCGAAAAACAAAGCCAACATACATACTGAATCTAATCAGTCTGTCTCACCTGTTTTCTAATCACTCCTTTCAATAAACCTAAATTGCCAGCATAAAACATCAGTTGTTCTAAACGAGTGGACGGATGTCCCCTGTCATGGGCTGTGTAAAATACATGGACGATCCGGCACTGATTGTTATCTAGAATGACTTCTGCCTGAACTACTATTGGAGAATTGTTGCTGATATACTGCGGTTCTTATACCAGTAAACTGGAATGAAGGTAATTTCAGGCTGCAAAGGAATAAACTGATTTTACTAACTGGTTTTTGGAAAACACTGCCATGAAAAATTATCAATATGTTCATAAAGGCATCTACATGTCTCTTCACAAGGGTTTTACTTAATGGGGGAGGTGGTGAGGTCTGGATATAACTGAACTGTCCATTAGTAGGTAGAACAATATCATGGGAATCAGAGTGCACATTCCGGTTTGACCTCAATCTAGGTAACATGGATTCATCTCTGTGTAATAGGCCTGCTTCTGAAAAACACAATGTCGAGCTCCAAAAGCAGAACGATACTTTCAGAATACCATGTTATGTTTGTAAATACATAGACAGATAGATATACAGAAATCAAAAATCTGAAAACGGTCTGGAAGTGTACATTTCTATAACTTACAATGTCAGTAGTGGGGGATTAATAGCAGATCAAGAAGACTGTATCTGCATGAGAAATGGTTCAATTTTTGAAGGAGTTTTTTAAATGAAAATGGACAAAAAATTTAAAGGGTTACAGTAAGTGTTGAGGAGTGACTTGGCAAAAGGAGCACAGAGGTGAGAAAGAATTAAGTAGAGTTCAATAGAACCAGGTATAATTTCTGTACACATGACTCCATGAACAGGAGCAAAGGGGACACTTAAAGAAATCATAGGACTAAGGGGAGATCAGGATTAGGAGGGTTTGTACTAGTCTAGAAATGCTGACCTGAAAACCAACTAAAGTTTCAACTCCTTCTTTTGAGGAACATTAGCTGTGCCGTGCTTTTCAAAAAGGACTTGTCATAACTGATTGATGCCCATGTTAGCAACTCTTCTGAAATTACGTTGAAAGTAGACTAATGTGAGAGTTTCTCTTTAGAGATAATTCAAATTACTTGCATAGGAAGTGGCAGCAGGTCTGGGGATGTTGTAGCTCAGTGGCAGTGACCTTGCCTAGCTTGGGGCTGGCCTGCCATGGACTTTCACCCCAAACACTTGCAAGAAAAGAAAAGGGAGGGAAGGGAGAGAGAAAGTTGGAAGGGAGGAAGGCAAAGTTGAGGGATGGATGGAGGTATAAAAGAAGGAAGAAGAAAAGGAGAAAAACCAGGAAGGGGGGAAGGAAGCAAGGAAGGTAGGAAATAGGGAGAGTACAAGGGCAGAAAAAGGACTGAGTCACTCAAACAAAAGGCAAGGGACACAAAGACCAATATAGGCCATAAAAGCTGTTTGAACAGTTTAGTCAGCTTTAGAATCTGAGTGACATCAAACTGAATGTTATTGTGACTGGATGGAATCTTCCTACTAACCCCGCCTTGGCCTGGCCTAAACCAAATCAAGGGGTGGGTGGCATGGAGAGGAATTCTCTCTGGCTGGAGTGGGAGGGACCTAAACATGTGGCACTTGAGGATGCACTGGGTAGGGAAGGGGACAAGACTCCCCTGATGGGCAGTTGAGACAACAAGGCTCCTGGGAGCCCTTGATCATGGCTCTCACCGCCATACGCACACCACCCACCATACGCTCAGCCCCTGAAGGGGCTCACAGTGGTCTGCTCCGTTGCCTGGTGCAGGTTGGAGTTCCGGACCAAACACCTGAGTGTCCACAGCCTGTGTTGGCCTGCCTGGGCAGGCTGTGGTTGTGGTGGCAAGAGCCAAAGCTGTCTTGGCGTGATGGAGGAGCCAAGGGCTGCCTCTCAGCCATACTAGTGGGTGGTTCTGGAAGAAGCACCCAGGGTTGTGGCAGCATTGTCCGAAGACATGAAGCCAGGCCATCTTCCTTATGGCTTTCCTTGGGAGTTGATGATGTGTACAGCTCTTGGATTTTTTGCTGTTCTCTCACTTGTCTGGAGAGCTTTTCAGTCGGTTAGTAGCAGGCTTTACGTGGGAAGAGAAAAAAGGCTGGCTCTAAATCTTGCTGGACTTATTGAGGCAAAATGTGGACTTCTTGATAAAGTGAGCCTTGTTGAAAAAGAACATAAAGGCTTAGACTCATCTTTAAAGGATTCCAGGTTTGAGAAGGGTTCAAGGGAAGCACAACAGCTGGAGGCAACCTACGAAAAGCTGCATAGGTCCGAATCCAGCCATGGTGTTGAAATGCTCTTTCTAGAAGAAGAGCTCAAAGCACAGAAGGCTAAACATGGTCAACAGGATGAAACGATGGCGCATCTATCAAGAGGGATACAGTCCCTCCAAGGTGAATCTGAATCCCTCAGATCACAAATAGCTGAAGCCAAAACAAACTGGAGACTCTTTCAAGTGAATGAGGAAGAACTGAAGCTGGCAATCAAAGAGGTTTTGAATGAAGGATCCCTACTTCCGCAAACGCAGAGACCAACAATACAAGGAGAAGCTGAAGCACAGAGGGAACAAGGAGGTGTCCAATATAAAGCAAAAATCATATTAGAGGACTCTAAAGTAGCTGGAGAACAAGTTCTAAGGCACACCGAAAATCACATGGAGTCTCTGAGTGAATGCTTGCTGAAGATCAAGGATAGATCTTCTCCAAGCCTGGGATCCCAAAGGGATGGTGGTCACCTGGAACTGGGAAAGACGAGTGAACCCGAAATTGGTGCTCACTTGGAGGATGAGTCCAAAGGAGCTTTGAGGAACCTGGTTTATGGTGATAAGCTAAAGGCCTCCTTAGAAATCTTGGAAGGAGGAAGAAATCAAAAATGTACTTTCTCATCTGAAGTGGAGAAAACCACGGAAGACCTTACAGAACACCTTAAAAGTCTGCAGACTGAACAGGCATCCTTGCAGTCAGAAAATGCACAGCTACAAAGTGAGAATGAGACCCTACAGAAGAACTTGAAAGTCATGATGGAACGCTATCAAGAAAATACGATGAAACTGCACAGGAAATTAAGAGTGGAGGAAAACTACCGTGTGGAGCAAGAGGAGAAACTTTCCAAAGTCGAAGAAAAGATGAGCCATACAATAAAAGAGCTGGAGACCTACAGAAAGAGAGCCCAATATCTTGAAGAACAATTGCAGAGTACCATTCATTCCTGTCTGGGGAAGATTATTTCCTCTGAGAAAGAAGCACATGCTAGTGAGTTGGCAGCTCGGATTGCTGAAAGAAACCTCAGCTATTTCAGGAAACAAAATGCACGCAACAGACAAAAATTAACTGAGAAGGAGCTGAGATTTGAACTTGTAGGAAAAGATCCCTATGATGCACTGGATGTTTCCAACTCAGCAATGGGCAGAAACCCTTCTCCAAATGGGCCCTCACCAATAGGTCACCCTTCAACTGAAAGGAGACCTCCTCATTTTGAAAGGAGTGGTCCACTCACACTCTCACCTTTCACTCCAGTGGGAGGAGGAAGAGGGTCAAGGGGCACTGGAGAATCCTCTGGACCATGCGACTAGCAGTAAAGGAAGAGAATCCAGCTGTCATAAGTTCACCGATTTTCAGAGAGCACCTTCTCAGACTGGGCCCCTCTCTCCTCCAGGGGAACAGGCCAGCAGGCTGATGATCCCTCCGCCAGGCCCACCATATTCTTCTGATGCACGTCTTCCTCTACAGAGGCAAGATAGGTTTTACTCAAATTGTGGTAGAGCATCGGGACCAGCAGAACACAGAATTCCTAATATGCCTCCTTTGGACTTTGATGTGCCTGATTCACCTCTCCATGCTGAAAACCAAGCAACTGGCTCTGGCTCTGTGTAGGCACCTTTCCCTCCAGTCAGAGGTGCCTTGTTTCCAGTTGACCCAAGGAGTCAGTTCCTGAGAAGAGGACCTTTTTTTTCCTCCACCTCTCCCAGGAAACTTGTCTGGGAACCTGGAGATTATTTTCCACCTGACCCGCCACCCAC
This sequence comes from Callospermophilus lateralis, assembly GCF_048772815.1. NCBI lineage: Eukaryota > Metazoa > Chordata > Mammalia > Rodentia > Sciuridae > Callospermophilus > Callospermophilus lateralis. The sequence continues at coordinate 146,669 of NW_027512598.1, read as the reverse complement.
TCCATTTCCAATGTGATGTGTCTATGCAGGGAGGGGGTTTTCCTCACAATCTTCCCCCAACAGATGGAATTCAGCACTCTACACCCCCATTCTGAAAGTACAAGTGAGTTCCCTGAAGGGTTCCTTCCACCTGCAAATGAGCCTGTTACACAACATCCAGAACCAAACAAGAAACCTCACTCTGTTGCTCTCTCTTCAAATGTAATTTGACTTATCTCTCATTTTTAGTTTTTAAGTAACTGCTTTTACTTCAGTAATTGACTATACTTTGGCTCCAATTGAAGCTCAATGAAACAATAATTCTTAAGATAGTATTTTGTAAATAAAGATGGTTTACGTAGGAATCTTCTGAGTAAATTATTCCTATTTTATTTTATTCCAGAGAACAGCATTTAATCTGATGAAGCCACTCTTACATAAACAAGAATGGGAGTTCTAGGTACTTGTAATCTAGCTGATGGAAATATCTTTTAAACTCCCAAAAAAGAAGTGTATTTAGTATGACTGTAGCAAATGTAAAGTGACTTTAGGCTTAATGAAGAATTGTCACTGATTTACAGACTGGTTGGGCATTTCAGCTAGTTTTTCCATATCAAAATAACTAGAGCATGGGAGGACTAAAGGAGAGAACACAACTAAACATGTCACGGAAACAGGAGATCTCAAGTACAAAGAAAAATGAAGACCTCTTGTTTATATTGGTTGCTTAAAACATTACATAGCTCTTGAGATACCATATTTCCTATATTAGATTCAAGTGAGTTATGAACTCCCATATTCACCCCATATACAGATTGCACAATCACATTGTTTACACATCCACATTTTTACAAAATGCCATATTAGTACCTGTTGTATTCTGCTACCTTTTCTAGCCTCTACTATCCCCCCTCTCCTGCCCTCCCATCTTCTCTCTCTATCCCATCTGCTGTAATTTAACGCTTGGGTTTGGAAACCACACTTTAAACTCACTCTCCTCCCCTTTTGCCCTTCTGTCAAATTACTCATCATCTTCTTCTATTTCTCCTCCTCCTTATACATTTAATTCATTCATCATACACTCATGCATTGGTTCATTCATTCCTTTCACATATGGTGTTGGGGATCCAACTCAGGACCTTTGAAAGTGTGAAGCCAGCACTCTAGTGCTGAGCCAAAACTCCAGCACCTGTCATTTGGATTTTATGACTGTTTGTATGAAATTCAGAATCGCATTCTGCTATGGTTTACTGATATGTGGATTGACCTAGTCCTTGTTTTCTGGGAGACTTTTGGAAAATATACATGAATTCTTAGGAGATTGAAATGAAGAAACAAAGAGGAAATTCCCCAATTTCTTATTCTTAGAGTCCATACTCTGACTCTGCCTACCTACTGTAAAAACTTTTAAACCCTTACTCCCCATTTCTATATCATTGCCAACAAGTGAACATTCACTGCCCTACAACAAACCAGAGAACTCACATTGAACAATGTTTCCCCAGTAGAGACCAAGACACAATACTTATTAAAAAAAATACCCTAGTTATGAGTTAGTAGGTAAAGCTTTATTTGAGTGTTAAATGTGCTCTAATTATGTGTTTGTGTGTTTGTTGATGTGTGTGGTGTGTGGGTGTGTGTGCTTGTGTGTGAAACAAGCACTGAGGTGTAAAATAAATGCAGGATTGCAACGGCCTTCTTAAAAATAAGAAGCAACTTTATCACATTTGAAGCCCAGTGAAGAATCTGCCTGATACTTAACCTACAATTAATTGAAATGTGAAAAATTCAGGCCTCGAAAAACAAAGCCAACATACATACTGAATCTAATCAGTCTGTCTCACCTGTTTTCTTATCACTCCTTTCAATAAACCTAAATTGCCAGCATAAAACATCAGTTGTTCTAAACGAGTGGACGGATGTCCCCTGTCATGGGCTGTGTAAAACACATGGACGATCCGGCACTGATTGTTATCTAGAATGACTTCTGCCTGAACTATTATTGGAGAATTGTTGCTGATATACTGTGGTTCTTATATCAGTAAACTGGAATGAAGGTAATTTCAGGCTGCAAACGATTAAATTGATTTTACTAACTGGTTTTTGGAAAACACTGCCATGAAAAATTATCAATATGTTCATAAAGGCATCTACATGTCTCTTCACAAGGGTTTTACTTAATGGGGGAGGTGGTGAGGTCTGGATATAACTGAACTGTCCATTAGTAGGTAGAACAATATCATGGGAATCAGAGTGCACATTCCGGTTTGACCTCAATCTAGGTAACATGGATTCATCTCTGTGCAATAGGCCTGCTTCTGAAAAACACAATGTAAAGCTCCAAAAGCAGAACGATACTTTCAGAATACCATGTTATGTTTGTAAATAGACAGACAGTTAGATATACAGAAATCAAAAATCTGAAAACGGTCTGGAAGTGTACATTTCTATAACTTACAATGTCAGTAGTGGGGGATTAATAGCAGATCAAGAAGACTGTATCTGCATGAGAAATGGTTCACTTTTTGAAAGAGTTTTTTAAATGAAAATGGACAAAAAATTTAAAGGGTTACAGTAAGTGTTGAGGAGTGACTTGGCAAAAGGAGCACAGATGTGAGAAAGAATTAAGTAGAGTTCAATAGAACCAGGTATAATTTCTGTACACATGACTCCATGAACAGGAGCAAAGGGGACACTTAAAGAAATCATAGGACTAAGGAGAGATCAGGATTAGGAGGGTTTGTACTAGTCTAGAAATGCTGACCTGAAAACCAACTAAAGTTTCAACTCCTTCTTTTGAGGAACATTAGCTGTGCCGTGCTTTTCAAAAATGACTTGTCATAACTGATTGATGCCCATGTTAGCAACTCTTCTGAAATTACATTGAAAGTAGACTAATGTGAGAGTTTCTCTTTAGAGAGAATTCAAATTACTTGCATAGGAAGTGGCAGCAGGTCTGGGGATGTTGTAGCTCAGTGGCAGTGACCTTGCCTAGCTTGGGGCTGGCCTGCCATGGACTTTAACCCCAAACACTTGCAAGAAAAGAAAAGGGAGGGAAGGGAGAGAGAAAGTTGGAAGGGAGGAAGGCACAGTTGGAGGGACGGATGGAGGTACAAAAGAAGGAAGAAGAAAAGGAGAAAAACCAGGAAGGGGGGAAGGAAGCAAGGAAGGTAGGAAATAGGGAGAGCACAAGGGCAGAAAAAGGACTGAGTCACTCAAACAAAAGGCAAGGGACACAAAGACCAATATAGGCCATAAAAGCTGTTTGAACGGTTTAGTCAGCTTTAGAATTTGAGTGACATCACACTGAATGTTATTATGACTGGATGGAATCTTCCTACTAACCCCGACTTGGCCTGGCCTAAACCAAATCAAGGGGTGGGTGGCATGGAGAGGAATTCTCTCTGGCTGGAGTGGGAGGGACCTAAACATGTGGCACTTGAGGATGCACTGGGTAGGAAAGGGGACAAGACTCCCGTGATGGGCAGTTGAGACAACAAGGCTCCTGGGAGCCCCTGATCATGGCTCCCACCGCCATACGCACACCACCCACCATACGCTCAGCCCCTGAAGCGGCTCACAGTGGTCTGCTCCGTTGCCTGGTGCAGGTAGGAGTTCCTGACCAAACACCTGAGTGTCCACAGCCTGTGTTGGCCTGCCTGGGCAGGCTGTGGTTGTGGTGGCAAGAGCCAAAGCTGTCTTGGCGTGATGGAGGAGCCAAGGGCTGCCTCTCAGCCATACTAGTGGGTGGTTCTGGAAGAAGCACCGAGGGTTGTGGCAGCATTGTCCGAAGACATGAAGCCAGGCCATCTTCCTTATGGCTTTCCTTGGGAGTTGATGATGTGTACAGCTCTTGGATTTTTTGCTGTTCTCTCACTTTTCTGGAGAGCTTTTCAGTCGGTTAGTAGCAGGCTTTACGTGGGAAGAGAAAAAAGGCTGGCTCTAAACCTTGCTGGACTTATTGAGGCAAAATGTGGACTTCTTGATAAAGTGAGCCTTGTTGAAAAAGAACATAAAGGCTTAGACTCATCTTTAAAGGATTGCAGGTTTGAGAAGGGTTCAAGGGAAGCACAACAGCTGGAGGCAACCTACGAAAAGCTGCATAGGTCCGAATCCAGCCATGGCGTTGAAATGCTCTTTCTAGAAGAAGAGCTCAAAGCACAGAAGGCTAAACATGGTCAACAGGATGAAACGATGGCGCATCTATCAAGAGGGATACAGTCCCTCCAAGGTGAATCTGAATCCCTCAGATCACAAATACCTGAAGCCAAAACAAACTGGAGACTCTTTCAAGTGAATGAGGAAGAACTGAAGCTGGCAATCAAAGAGGTTTTGAATGAAGGATCCCTACTTCCGCAAACGCAGAGACCAACAATACAAGGAGAAGCTGAAGCACAGAGGGAACAAGGAGGTGTCCAATATAAAGCAAAAAAATCATATTAGAGGACTCTAAAGTAGCTGGAGAACAAGTTCTAAGGGACACCGAAAATCACATGGAGTCTCTGAGTGAATGCTTGCTGAAGACGAAGGATAGATCTTCTCCAAGCCTGGGAGCCCAAAGAGATGGTGGTCACCTGGAACTGGGAAAGACGAGTGAACCCGAAATTGGTGCTCACTTGGAGGATGAGTCCAAAGGAGCTTTGAGGAACCTGGTTTATGGTGATAAGCTAAAGGCCTCCTTAGAAATCTTGGAAGGAGGAAGAAATCAAAAATGTACTTTCTCATCTGAAGTGGAGAAAACCACGGAAGACCTTACAGAACACCTTAAAAGTCTGCAGACTGAACAGGCATCCTTGCAGTCAGAAAATGCACAGCTGCAAAGTGAGAATGAGACCCTACAGAAGAACTTGAAAGTCATGATGGAACGCTATCAAGAAAATACGATGAAACTGCACAGGAAATTAAGAGTGCAGGAAAACTACCGTGTGGAGCAAGAGGAGAAACTTTCCAAAGTCGAAGAAAAGATGAGCCATACAATAAAAGAGCTGGAGACCTACAGAAAGAGAGCCCAATATCTTGAAGAACAATTGCAGAGTACCATTCATTCCTGTCTGGGGAAGATTATTTCCTCTGAGAAAGAAGCACATGCCAGTGAGTTGGCAGCTCGGATTGCTGAAAGAAACCTCAGCTATTTCAGGAAACAAAATGCACGCAACAGACAAAAATTAACTGAGAAGGAGCTGAGATTTGAACTTGTAGGAAAAGATCCCTATGATGCACTGGATGCTTCCAACTCAGCAATGGGCAGAAAGCCTTCTCCAAATGGGCCCTCACCAATAGGTCACCCTTCATCTGAAAGGAGACCTCCTCATTTTGAAAAGAGTGGTCCACTCACACTCTCAACTTTCACTCCAGTGGGAGGAGGAAGAGGGTCAAGGGGCCCTGGAGAATCCTCTGGACCATGCGACTAGCAGTAAAGGAAGAGAATCCAGCTGTCATAAGTTCACCGATTTTCAGAGAGCACCTTCTCAGACTGGGCCCCTCTCTCCTCCAGGGGAACAGGCCAGCAGGCTGATGATCCCTCCGCCAGGCCAACCATATTCTTCTGATGCACGTCTTCCTCTACAAAGGCAAGATAGGTTTTACTCAAATTGTGGTAGAGCATTGGGACCAGCAGAACACAGAATTCCTAATATGCCTCCTTTGGACTCTGATGTGCCTGATTCATCTCTCCATGCTGAAAACCAAGCAACTGGCTCTGGCTCTGTGTTGGCACCTTTCCCTCCAGTCAGAGGTGCCTTGTTTCCAGTTACCCAAGGAGTCAGTTCCTGAGGAGAGGACCTTTTTTTTCCTCCACCTCTCCCAGGAAACTTGTCTGGGAACCTGGAGATTATTTTCCACCTGACCCGCCACCCACTCCATTTCCAATGTGATGTGTCTATGCATGGAGGGGGTTTTCCTCACAATCTTCCCCCAACAGCTGGAATTCAGCCCTCTACACCCCCATTCTGAAAGTACAAGTGAGTTCCCTGAAGGGTTCCTTCCACCTGCAAATGAGCCTGTTACTCAACATCCAGAACCAAACAAGAAACCTCACGCTGTTGCTCTCTCTTCAAATGTAATTTGACTTATCTCTCATTTTTAGTTTTTAAGTAACTGCTTTTACTTCAGTAATTCACTATACTTTGGCTCCAATTGAAGCTCAATGAAACAATAATTCTTAAGATAGTATTTTCTAAATAAAGATGGTTTACGTAGAAATCTTCTGAGTAAATTATTCCTATTTTATTTTATTCCAGAGAACAGCATTTAATCTGATGAAGCCACTCTTACATAAACAAGAATGGGAGTTCTAGGTACTTGTAATCTAGCTGATGGAAATATCTTTTAAACTCCCAAAAAAGAAGTGCATTTAGTATGACTGTAGCAAATGTAAAGTGACTTTAGGCTTAATGAAGAATTGTCACTGATTTACAGACTGGTTGGGCATTTCAGCCAGTTTTTCCATATCAGAATAACTAGAGCATGGGAGGACTAAAGGAGAGAACACAACTAAACATGTCAGGGAAACAGGAGATCTCAACTACAAAGAAAAATGAAGACCTCTTGTTTATATTGGTTGCTTAAAACATTACATAGCTCTTGAGATACCATATTTCCTACATTAGATTCAAGTGAGTTATGAACTCCCATTTTCACCCCATATACAGATTGCACAATCACATTGTTTACACATCCACATTTTTACAAAATGCCATATTAGTAACTGTTGTATTCTGCTACCTTTTCTAGCCTCTACTATCCCCCCTCTCCTGCCCTCCCATCTTCTCTCTCTATCCCATCTGCTGTAATTTAATGCTTGGGAATTGGAAACCACACTTTAAAGTCACTCTCCTCCCCTTTTTCCCTTCTGTCAAATTACTCAACATCTTCTTCTATTTCTCCTCCTCCTTATACCTTTAATTCATTCATCATACACTCATGCATTGGTTCATTCATTCCTTTCACATATGGTGTTGGGGATCCAACTCAGGACCTTTGAAAGTGTGAAGCCAGCACTCTAGTGCTGAGCCAAAACCCCAGCACCTGTCTTTTGGATTTTATGACTGTTTGTATGAAATTCAGAATCGCATTCTGCTATGGTTTACTGATATGTGGATTGACCTAGTCCTTGTTTTCTGGGAGACTTTTGGAAAATATACATGAATTATTAGGAGATTGAAATGAAGAAACAAAGAGGAAATTCCCCAATTTCTTATTCTTAGAGTCCATACTCTGAGCTGCCTACCTACTGTAAAAACTTTTAAACCCTTACTCCCCATTTCTATATCATTGCCAACAAGTGAACATTCACTGCCCTACAACAAACCAGAGAACTCACATTGAACAATGTTTCCCCAGTAGAGACCAAGACACAATACTTATTAAAAAATACAATAGTTATGAGTTAGTAGGTAAAGCTTTATTTGAGAGTTAAATGTGCACTAATTATGTGTTTGTGTGTTTGTTGATGTGTGTGGTGTGTGGGTGTGTGTGCTTGTGTGTAAAACAAGCACTGAGGTGTAAAATAAATGCAGGATTGCAACGGCCTTCTTAAAAATAAGAAGCAACTTTATCACATTTGAAGCCCAGTGAAGAATCTGCCTGATACTTAACCTACAATTAATTGAAATGTGAAAAATTCAGGCCTCGAAAAACAAAGCCAACATACACACTGAATCTAATCAGTCTGTCTCACCTGTTTTCTAATCAATCCTTTCAATAAACCTAAATTGCCAGCATAAAACATCAGTTGTTCTAAACGAGTGGACGGATGTCCCCTGTAATGGGCTGTGTAAAACACATGGACGATCCGGCACTGATTGTTATCTAGAATGACTTCTGCCTGAACTACTATTGGAGAATTGTTGCTGATATACTGCGGTTTTTATAACAGTAAACTGGAATGAAGGTAATTTCAGGCTGCAAAGGAATAAATTGATTTTACTAACTGGTTTTTGGAAAACACTGCCATGAAAAATTATCAATATGTTCATAAAGGCATCTACATGTCTCTTCACAAGGGTTTTACTTAATGGGGGAGGTGGTGAGGTCTGGATATAACTGAACTGTCCATTAGTAGGTAGAACAATATCATGGGAATCAGAGTGCACATTCCGGTTTGACCTCAATCTAGGTAACATGGATTCATCTCTGTGTAATAGGCCTGCTTCTGAAAAACACAATGTAGAGCTCCAAAAGCAGAACGATACTTTCAGAATACCATGTTATGTTTGTGAATAGACAGACAGATAGATATACAGAAATCAAAAATCTGAAAACGGTCTGGAAGTGTACATTTCTATCACCTACAATGTCAGTAGTGGGGGATTAATAGCAGATCAAGAAGACTGTATCTGCATGAGAAATGGTTCAATTTTTGAAGGAGTTTTTTAAATGAAAATGGACAAAAGATTTAAAGGGTTACAGTAAGTGTTGAGGAGTGACATGGCAAAAGGAGCACAGAGGTGAGAAAGAATTAAGTAGAGTTCAATAGAACCAGGTATAATTTCTGTACACATGACTCCATGAACAGGAGCAAAGGGGACACTTAAAGAAATCATAGGACTAAGGAGAGATCAGGATTAGGAGGGTTTGTACTAGTCTAGAAATGCTGACCTGAAAACCAAATAAAGTTTCAACTCCTTCTTTTGAGGAACATTAGCTGTGCCGAGCTTTTCAAAAATGACTTGTCATAACTGATTGATGCCCATGTTAGCAACTCTTCTGAAATTACGTTGAAAGTAGACTAATGTGAGAGTTTCTCTTTAGAGAGAATTCAAACTACTTGCATAGGAAGTGGCAGCAGGTCTGGGGATGTTGTAGCTCAGTGGCAGTGACCTTGCCTAGCTTGGGGCTGGCCTGCCATGGACTTTCACCCCAAACACTTGCAAGAAAAGAAAAGGGAGGGAAGGGAGAGAGAAAGTTGGAAGGGAGGAAGGCAAAGTTGGAGGGATGGATGGAGGTACAAAAGAAGGAAGAAGAAAAGGAGAAAAATCAGGAAGGGTTGAAGGAAGCAAGAAAGGTAGGAAATAGGGAGAGCACAAGGGCAGAAAAAGGACTGAGTCACTCAAACAAAAGGCAAGGGACACAAAGACCAATATAGGCCATAAAAGCTGTTTGAACGGTTTAGTCAGCTTTAGAATTTGAGTGACATCACACTGAATGTTATTATGACTGGATGGAATCTTCCTACTAACCCCGCCTTGGCCTGTCCTAAACCAAATCAAGTGGTGGGTGGCATGGAGAGAAATTCTCTCTGGCTGGAGTGGGAGGGACCTAAACATGTGGCACTTGAGGATGCACTGGGTAGGGATGGGGACAAGACTCCCCTGATGGGCAGTTGAGACAACAAGGCTCCTGGGAGCCCCTGATCATGGCTCCCACCGCCATACGCACACCACCCACCATACGCTCAGCCCCTGAAGGGGCTGACAGTGGTCTGCTCCGTTGCCTGGTGCAGGTTGGAGTTCCTGACCAAACACCTGAGTGTCCACAGCCTGTGTTGGCCTGCCTGGGCAGGCTGTGGTTGTGGTGGCAAGAGCCAAAGCTGTCTTGGCGTGATGGAGGAGCCAAGGGCTGCCTCTCAGCCATACTAGTGGGTGGTTCTGGAAGAAGCACCCAGGGTTGTGGCAGCATTGTCCGAAGACATGAAGCCAGGCCATCTTCCTTCTGGCTTTCCTTGGGAGTTGATGATGTGCACAGCTCTTGGATTTTTTGCTGTTCTCTCACTTTTCTGGAGAGCTTTTCAGTCGGTTAGTAGCTGGCTTTACGTGGGAAGAGAAAAAAGGCTGGCTCTAAATCTTGCTGGACTTATTGAGGCAAAATGTGGACTTCTTGATAAAGTGAGCCTTGTTGAAAAAGAACATAAAGGCTTAGACTCATCTTTAAAGGATTGCAGGTTTGAGAAGGGTTCACGGGAAGCACAACAGCTGGAGGCAACCTACGAAAAGCTGCACAGGTCCGAATCCAGCAATGGCGTTGAAATGCTCTTTCTAGAAGAAGAGCTCAAAGCACAGAAGGCTAAACATGGTCAACAGGATGAAACGATGGCGCATCTATCAAGAGGGATACAGTCCCTCCAAGGTGAATCTGAATCCCTCAGATCACAAATAGCTGAAGCCAAAACAAACTGGAGACTCTTTCAAGTGAATGAGGAAGAACTGAAGCTGGCAATCAAAGAGGTTTTGAATGAAGGATCCCTACTTCCGCAAACGCAGAGACCAACAATACAAGGAGAAGCTGAAGCACAGAGGGAACAAGGAGGTGTCCAATATAAAGCAAAAATCATATTAGAGGACTCTAAAGTAGCTGGAGAATAAGTTCTAAGGGACACCGAAAATCACATGGAGTCTCTGAGTGAATGCTTGCTGAAGACGAAGGATAGATCTTCTCCAAACCTGGGAGCCCAAAGGGATGGTGGAACTGGAACTGGAAAAGACGAGTGAACCCGAAATTGGTGCTCACTTGGAGGATGAGTCCAAAGGAGCTTTGAGGAACCTGGTTTATGGTGATAAGCTAAAGGCCTCCTTAGAAATCTTGGAAGGAGGAAGAAATCAAAAATGTACTTTCTCATCTGAAGTGGAGAAAACCATGTAAGACCTTACAGAACACCTTAAAAGTCTGCAGACTTAACAGGCATCCTTGCAGACAGAAAATGCACAGCTGCAAAGTGAGAATGAGACCCTACAGAAGAACTTGAAAGTCATGATGGAACGCTATCAAGAAAATACGATGAAACTGCACAGGAAATTAAGAGTGGAGGAAAACTACCGTGTGGAGCAAGAGGAGAAACTTTCCAAAGTCGAAGAAAAGATGAGCCATACAATAAAAGAGCTGGAGACCTACAGAAATAGAGCCCAATATCTTGAAGAACAATTGCAGAGTACCATTCATTCCTGTCTGGGGAAGATTATTTCCTCTGAGAAAGAAGCACATGCCAGTGAGTTGGCAGCTCGGATTGCTGAAAGAAACCTCAGCTATTTCAGGAAACAAAATGCACGCAACAGACAAAAATTAACTGAGAAGGAGCTGAGATTTGAACTTGTAGGAAAAGATCCCTATGATGCACTGGATGTTTCCAACTCAGCAATGGCAGAAAGCCTTCTCCAAATGGGCCCTCACCAATAGGTCACCCTTCATCTGAAAGGAGACCTCCTCATTTTGAAAAGAGTGGTCCACTCACACTCTCAACTTTCACTCCAGTGGGAGGAGGAAGAGGGTCAAGGGGCCCTGGAGAATCCTCTGGACCATGCGACTAGCAGTAAAGGAAGAGAATCCAGCTGTCATAAGTTCACTGATTTTCAGAGAGCACCTTCTCAGACTGGGCCCCTCTCTCCTCCAGGGGAACAGGCCAGCAGGCTGATGATCCCTCCGCCAGGCCAAGCATATTCTTCTGATGCACGTCTTCCTCTACAAAGGCAAGATAGGTTTTACTCAAATTGTAGTAGAGCATCGGGACCAGCAGAACACAGAATTCCTAATATGCCTCCTTTGGACTCTGATGTGCCTGATTCACCTCTCCATGCTGAAAACCAAGCAACTGGCTCTGGCTCTGTGTTGGCACCTTTCCCTCCAGTCAGAGGTGCCTTGTTTCCAGTTGACCCAAGGAGTCAGTTCCTGAGAAGAGGACCTTTTTTTTTCCTCCACCTCTCCCAGGAAACTTGTCTGGGAACCTGGAGATTATTTTCCACCTGACCCGCCACCCACTCCATTTCCAATGTGATGTGTCTATGCAGGGAGGGGGTTTTCCTCACAATCTTCCCCCAACAGCTGGAATTCAGCCCTCTACACCCCCATTCTGAAAGTAGAAGTGAGTTCCCTGAAGGGTTCCTTCCACCTGCAAATGAGCCTGTTACTCAACATCCAGAACCAAACAAGAAACCTCATGCTTTTGCTCTCTCTTCAAATGTAATTTGACTTATCTCTCATTTTTAGTTTTTAAGTAACTGCTTTTACTTCAGTAATTGACTATACTTTGGCTCCAATTGAAGCTCAATGAAACAATAATTCTTAAGATAGTATTTTGTAAATAAAGATGGTTTACGTAGGAATCTTCTGAGTAAATTATTCCTATTTTATTTTATTCCAGAGAACAGCATTTAATCTGATGAAGCCACTCTTACATAAACAAGAATGGGAGTTCTAGGTACTTGTAATCTAGCTGATGGAAATATCTTTTAAACTCCCAAAAAAGAAGTGCATTTAGTATGACTGTAGCAAATGTAAAGTGACTTTAGGCTTAATGAAGAATTGTCACTGATTTACAGACTGGTTGGGCATTTCAGCCAGTTTTTCCATATCAGAATAACTAGAGCATGGGAGGACTAAAGGAGAGAACACAACTAAACATGTCAGGGAAACAGGAGATCTCAACTACAAAGAAAAATGAAGACCTCTTGTTTATATTGGTTGCTTAAAACATTACATAGCTCTTGAGATACCATATTTCCTACATTAGATTCAAGTGAGTTATGAACTCCCATTTTCACCCCATATACAGATTGCACAATCACATTGTTTACACATCCACATTTTTACAAAATGCCATATTAGTAACTGTTGTATTCTGCTACCTTTTCTAGCCTCTACTATCCCCCCTCTCCTGCCCTCCCATCTTCTCTCTCTATCCCATCTGCTGTAATTTAACGCTTGGGAATTGGAAACCACACTTTAAACTCACTCTCCTCCCCTTTTTCCCTTCTGTCAAATTACTCATCATCTTCTTCTATTTCTCCTCCTCCTTATACCTTTAATTCATTCATCATACACTCATGCATTGGTTCATTCATTCCTTTCACATATGGTGCTTTCGATCCAACTCAGGACCTTTGAACGTGTGAAGCCAGCACTCTAGTGCTGAGCCAAAACCCCAGCACCTGTCTTTTTGATTTTATGACTGTTTGTATGAAATTCAGAATCGCATTCTCTATGGTTGACTGATATGTGGATTGACCTAGTCCTTGTTTTCTGGGAGACTTTTGGAAAATATACATGAATTATTAGGAGATTGAAATGAAGAAACAAAGAGGAAATTCCCCAATTTCTTATTCTTAGAGTCCATACTCTGACTCTGCCTACCTACTGTAAAAACTTTTAAACCCTTACTCCCCATTTCTATATCATTGCCAACAAGTGAACATTCACTGCCCTACAACAAACCAGAGAACTCACATTGAACAATGTTTCCCCAGTAGAGACCAAGACACAATACTTATTAAAAAAAAATACCCTAGTTATGAGTTAGTAGGTAAAGCTTTATTTGAGTGTTAAATGTGCTCTAATTATGTGTTTGTGTGTTTGTTGATGTGTGTGGTGTGTGGGTGTGTGTGCTTGTGTGTGAAACAAGCACTGAGGTGTAAAATAAATGCAGGATTGCAACGGCCTTCTTAAAAATAAGAAGCAACTTTATCACATTTGAAGCCCAGTGAAGAATCTGCCTGATACTTAACCTACAATTAATTGAAATGTGAAAAATTCAGGCCTCGAAAAACAAAGCCAACATACATACTGAATCTAATCAGTCTGTCTCACCTGTTTTCTAATCACTCCTTTCAATAAACCTAAATTGCCAGCATAGAACATCAGTTGTTCTAAACGAGTGGACGGATGTCCCCTGTCATGGGCTGTGTAAAACACATGGACGATCCGGCACTGATTGTTATCTAGAATGACTTCTGCCTGAACTACTATTGGAGAATTGTTGCTGATATACTGCGGTTCTTATACCAGTAAACTGGAATGAAGGTAATTTCAGGCTGCAAAGGAATAAATTGATTTTACTAACTGGTTTTTGGAAAACACTGCCATGAAAAATTATCAATATGTTCATAAAGGCATCTACATGTCTCTTCACAAGGGTTTTACTTAATGGGGGAGGTGGTGAGGTCTGGATATAACTGAACTGTCCATTAGTAGGTAGAACAATATCATGGGAATCAGAGTGCACATTCCGGTTTGACCTCAATCTAGGTAACATGGATTCATCTCTGTGTAATAGGCCTGCTTCTGAAAAACACAATGTAGAGCTCCAAAAGCAGAACGATACTTTCAGAATACCATGTTATGTTTGTAAATAGACAGACAGATAGATATACAGAAATCAAAAATCTGAAAACGGTCTGGAAGTGTACATTTCCATAACTTACAATGTCAGTAGTGGGGGATTAATAGCAGATCAAGAAGACTGTATCTGCATGAGAAATGGTTCAATTTTTGAAAGAGTTTTTTAAATGAAAATGGACAAAAAATTTAAAGGGTTACAGTAAGTGTTGAGGAGTGACTTGGCAAAAGGAGTACAGAGGTGAGAAAGAATTAAGTAGAGTTCAATAGAACCAGGTATAATTTCTGTACACATGACTCCATGAACAGGAGCAAAGGGGACACTTAAAGAAATCATAGGACTAAGGAGAGATCAGGATTAGGAGGGTTTGTACTAGTCTAGAAATGCTGACCTGAAAACCAACTAAAGTTTCAACTCCTTCTTTTGAGGAACATTAGCTGTGCCGTGCTTTTCAAAAATGACTTGTCATAACTGATTGATGCCCATGTTAGCAACTCTTCTGAAATTACGTTGAAAGTAGACTAATGTGAGAGTTTCTCTTTAGAGAGAATTCAAATTACTTGCATAGGAAGTGGCAGCAGGTCTGGGGATGTTGTAGCTCAGTGGCAGTGACCTTGCCTAGCTTGGGGCTGGCCTGCCATGGACTTTCACCCCAAACACTTGCAAGAAAAGAAAAGGGAGGGAAGGGAGAGAGAAAGTTGGAAGGGAGGAAGGCAAAGTTGGAGGGATGGATGGAGGTACAAAAGAAACAGGAAGAAAAGGAGAAAAACCAGGAAGGGGGGAAGGAAGCAAGGAAGGTAGGAAATAGGGAGAGCACAAGGGCAGAAAAAGGACTGAGTCACTCAAACAAAAGGCAAGGGACACAAAGACCAATATAGGCCATAAAAGCTGTTTGAATGGTTTAGTCAGCTTTAGAATTTGAGTGACATCACACTGAATGTTATTATGACTGGATGGAATCTTCCTACTAACCCTGCCTTGGCCTTGCCTAAACCAAATCAAGGTGTGGGTGGCATGGAGAGGAATTCTCTCTGGCTGGAGTGGGAGGGACCTAAACACGTGGCACTTGAGGATGCACTGGGTAGGGAAGGGGACAAGACTCCCCTGATGGGCAGTTGAGACTACAAGTCTCCTGGGAGCCCCTGATCATGGCTCCCACCGCCATACGCACACCACCCACCATACGCTCAGCCCCTGAAGGGGCTCACAGTGGTCTGCTCCGTTGCCTGGTGCAGGTTGGAGTTCCTGACCAAACACCTGAGTGTCCACAGCCTGTGTTGGCCTGCCTGGGCAGGCTGTGGTTGTGGTGGCAAGAGCCAAAGCTGTCTTGGTGTGATGGAGGAGCCAAGGGCTGCCTCTCAGCTATACTAGTGGGTGGGTCTGGAAGAAGCTCCCAGGGTTGTGGCAGCATTGTCCGAAGACATGAAGCCAGGCCATCTTCCTTCTGGCTCTCCTTGGGAGTTGATGATGTGTACAGCTCTTGGATTTTTTGCTGTTCTCTCACTTTTCTGGAGAGCTTTTCAGTCAGTTAGTAGCAGGCTTTACGTGGGAAGAGAAAAAAGGCTGGCTCTAAATCTTGCTGGACTTATTGAGGCAAAATGTGGACTTCTTGATAAAGTGAGCCTTGTTGAAAAAGAACATAAAGGCTTAGACTCATCTTTAAAGGATTGCAGGTTTGAGAAGGGTTCAAGCGAAGCACAACAGCTGGAGGCAACCTACGAAAAGCTGCATAGGTCCGAATCCAGCCATGGCATTGAAATGCTCTTTCTAGAAGAAGAGCTCAAAGCACAGAAGGCTAAACATGGTCAACAGGTTGAAACGATGGCGCATCTATCAAGAGGGATACAGTCCCTCCAAGGTGAATCTGAATCCCTCAGATCACAAATAGCTGAAGCCAAAACAAACTGGAGACTCTTTCAAGTGAATGAGGAAGAACTGAAGCTGGCAATCAAAGAGGTTTTGAATGAAGGATCCCTACTTCCGCAAACGCAGAGACCAACAATACAAGGAGAAGCTGAAGCACAGAGGGAACAAGGAGGTGTCCAATATAAAGCAAAAATCATATTGGAGGTCTCTAAAGTATCTGGAGAACAAGTTCTAAGGGACACCGAAAATCACATGGAGTCTCTGAGTGAATGCTTGCTGAAGACGAAGGATAGATCTTCTCCAAGCCTGGGAGCCCAAAGGGATGGTGGTCACCTGGAACTGGGAATGACGAGTGAACCCGAAATTGGTGCTCACTTGGAGGATGAGTCCAAAGGAGCTTTGAGGAACCTGGTTTATGGTGATAAGCTAAAGGCCTCCTTAGAAATCTTGGAAGGAGGAAGAAATCAAAAATGTACTTTCTCATCTGAAGTGGAGAAAACCACGGAAGACCTTACAGAACACCTTAAAAGTCTGCAGACTGAACAGGCATCCTTGCAGTCAGAAAATGCACAGCTGCAAAGTGAGAATGAGACCCTACAGAAGAACTTGAAAGTCATGATGGAACGCTATCAAGAAAATACGATGAAACTGCACAGGAAATTAAGTGTGGAGGAAAACTACCGTGTGGAGCAAGAGGAGAAACTTTCCAAAGTCGAAGAAAAGATGAGCCATACAATAAAAGAGCTGGAGACCTACAGAAAGAGAGCCCAATATCTTGAAGAACAATTGCAGAGTACCATTCATTCCTGTCTGGGGAAGATTATTTCCTCTGAGAAAGAAGCACATGCCAGTGAGTTGGCAGCTCGGATTGCTGAAAGATACCTCAGCTATTTCAGGAAACAAAATGCTTGCAACAGACAAAAATTAACTGAGAAGGAGCTGAGATTTGAACTTGTAGGAAAAGATCCCTATGATGCACTGGATGTTTCCAACTCAGCAATGTGCAGAAAGCCTTCTCCAAATGGGCCCTCACCAATAGGTCACCCTTCATCTGAAAGGAGACCTCCTCATTTTGAAAAGAGTGGTCCACTCACACTCTCAACTTTCACTCCAGTGGGAGGAGGAAGATGGTCAAGGGGCCCTGGAGAATCGTCTGGACCATGCGACTAGCAGTAAAGGAAGAGAATCCAGCTGTCATGAGTTCACAGATTTTTAGAGAGCACCTTCTCAGACTGGGCCCCTCTCTCCTCCAGGGGAACAGGCCAGCAGGCTGATGATCCCTCCGCCAGGCCAACCATATTCTTCTGATGCACGTCTTCCTCTACAAAGGCAAGATAGGTTTTACTCAAATTGTGGTATAGCATCGGGACCAGCAGAACACAGAATTCCTAATATGCCTCCTTTGGACTCTGATGTGCCTGATTCACCTCTCCATGCTGAAAACCAAGCAACTGGCTCTGGCTCTGTGTTGGCACCTTTCCCTCCAGTCAGAGGTGCCTTGTTTCCAGTTGACCCAAGGAGTCAGTTCCTGAGAAGAGGACCTTTTTTTTCCTCCACCTCTCCCAGGAAACTTGTCTGGGAACCTGGAGATTATTTTCCACCTGACCCGCCACCCACTCCATTTCCAATGTGATGTGTCTATGCAGGGAGGGGGTTTTCCTCACAATCTTCCCCCAACAGCTGGAATTCAGCCCTCTACACCCCCATTCTGAAAGTACAAGTGAGTTCCCTGAAGGGTTCCTTCCACCTGCAAATGAGCCTGTTACTCAACATCCAGAACCAAACAAGAAACCTCATGCTGTTGCTCTCTCTTCAAATGTAATTTGACTTATCTCTCATTTTTAGTTTTTAAGTAACTGCTTTTACTTCAGTAATTCACTATACTTTGGCTCCAATTGAAGCTCAATGAAACAATAATTCTTAAGATAGTATTTTCTAAATAAAGATGGTTTACGTAGGAATCTTCTGAGTAAATTATTCCTATTTTATTTTATTCCAGAGAACAGCATTTAATCTGATGAAGCCACTCTTACATAAACAAGAATGGGAGTACTAGGTACTTGTAATCTAGCTGATGGAAATATCTTTTAAACTCCCAAAAAAGAAGTGCATTTAGTATGACTGTAGCAAATGTAAAGTGACTTTAGGCTTAATGAAGAATTGTCACTGATTTACAGACTGGTTGGGCATTTCAGCCAGTTTTTCCATATCAGAATAACTAGAGCATGGGAGGACTAAAGGAGAGAACACAACTAAACATGTCAGGGAAACAGGAGATCTCAACTACAAAGAAAAATGAAGACCTCTTGTTTATATTGGTTGCTTAAAACATTACATAGCTCTTGAGATACCATATTTCCTACATTAGATTCAAGTGAGTTATGAACTCCCATTTTCACCCCATATACAGATTGCACAATCACATTGTTTACACATCCACATTTTTACCAAATGCCATATTAGTAACTGTTGTATTCTGCTACCTTTTCTAGCCTCTACTATCCCCATTCTCCTGCCCTCCCATCTTCTCTCTCTATCCCATCTGCTGTAATTTAACGCTTGGGAATTGGAAACCACACTTTAAACTCACTCTCCTCCCCGTTTTCCCTTCTGTCATATTACTCATCATCTTCTTCTATTTCTCCTCCTCCTTATACCTTTAATTCATTCATCATACACTCATGCATTGGTTCATTCATTTATTTCACATATGGTGTTGGGGATCCAACTCAGGACCTTTGAAAGTGTGAAGCCAGCACTCTAGTGCTGAGCCAAAACCCCAGCACCTGTCTTTTGGATTTTATGACTGTTTGTATGAAATTCAGAATCGCATTCTGCTATGGTTTACTGATATGCGGATTGACCTAGTCCTTGTTTTCTGGGAGACTTTTGGAAAATATACATGAATTATTAGGAGATTGAAATGAAGAAACAAAGAGGAAATTCCCCAATTTCTTTTTCTTAGAGTCCATACTCTGACTCTGCCTACCTACTGTAAAAACTTTTAAACCCTTACTCCCCATTTCTATATCATTGCCAACAAGTGAACATTCACTGCCCTACAACAAACCAGACAACTCACATTGAACAATGTTTCCCCAGTAGAGACCAAGACACAATACTTATTAAAAAAAAATACCCTAGTTATGAGTTAGTAGGTAAAGCTTTATTTGAGTGTTAAATGTGCTCTAATTATGTGTTTGTGTGTTTGTTGATGTGTGTGGTGTGTGGGTGTGTGTGCTTGTGTGTGAAACAAGCACTGAGGTGTAAAATAAATGCAGGATTGCAACGGCCTTCTTAAAAATAAGAAGCAACTTTATCACATTTGAAGCCCAGTGAAGAATCTGCCTGATACTTAACCTACAATTAATTGAAATGTGAAAAATTCAGGCCTCGAAAAACAAAGCCAACATACATACTGAATCTAATCAGTCTGTCTCACCTGTTTTCTAATCACTCCTTTCAATAAACCTAAATTGCCAGCATAAAACATCAGTTGTTCTAAACGAGTGGACGGATGTCCCCTGTCATGGGCTGTGTAAAACACATGGACGATCCGGCACTGATTGTTATCTAGAATGACTTCTGCCTGAACTACTATTGGAGAATTGTTGCTGATATACTGCGGTTTTTATAACAGTAAACTGGAATGAAGGTAATTTCAGGCTGCAAAGGAATAAATTGATTTTACTAACTGGTTTTTGGAAAACACTGCCATGAAAAATTATCAATATGTTCATAAAGGCATCTACATGTCTCTTCACAAGGGTTTTACTTAATGGGGGAGGTGGTGAGGTCTGGATATAACTGAACTGTCCATTAGTAGGCAGAACAATATCATGGGAATCAGAGTGCACATTCCGGTTTGACCTCAATCTAGGTAACATGGATTCATCTCTGTGTAATAGGCCTGCTTCTGAAAAACACAATGTAGAGCTCCAAAAGCAGAACGATACTTTCAGAATACCATGTTATGTTTGTAAATAGACAGACAGATAGATATACAGAAATCAAAAATCTGAAAACGGTCTGGAAGTGTACATTTCCATAACTTACAATGTCAGTAGTGGGGGATTAATAGCAGATCAAGAAGACTGTATCTGCATGAGAAATGGTTCAATTTTTGAAAGAGTTTTTTAAATGAAAATGGACAAAAAATTTAAAGGGTTACAGTAAGTGTTGAGGAGTGACTTGGCAAAAGGAGCACAGAGGTGAGAAAGAATTAAGTAGAGTTCAAAAGAACCAGGTATAATTTCTGTACACATGACTCCATGAACAGGAGCAAAGGGGACACTTAAAGAAATCATAGGACTAAGGAGAGATCAGGATTAGGAGGGTTTGTACTAGTCTAGAAATGCTGACCTGAAAACCAACTAAAGTTTCAACTCTTTCTTTTGAGGAACATTAGATGTGCCGTGCTTTTCAAAAATGACTTGTCATAACTGATTGATGCCCATGTTAGCAACTCTTCTGAAATTACATTGAAAGTAGACTAATGTGAGAGTTTTTCTTTAGAGAGAATTCAAATTACTTGCATAGGAAGTGGCAGCAGGTCTGGGGATGTTGTAGCTCAGTGGCAGTGACCTTGCCTAGCTTGGGGCTGGCCTGCCATGGACTTTCACCGCAAACCCTTGCAAGAAAAGAAAAGGGAGGGAAGGGAGAGAGAAAGTTGGAAGGGAGGAAGGCAAAGTTGGAGGGATTGATGGAGGTACAAAAGAAGGAAGAAGAAAAGGAGAAAAACCAGGAAGGGTCGAAGGAAGCAAGAAAGGTAGGAAATAGGGAGAGCACAAGGGCAGAAAAAGGACTGAGTCACTCAAACAAAAGGCAAGGGACACAAAGACCAATATAGGCCATAAAAGCTGTTTGAACGGTTTAGTCAGCTTTAGAATTTGAGTGACATCACACTGAATGTTATTATGACTGGATGGAATCTTCCTACTAACCCCACCTTGGCCTGGAATAAACCAAATCAAGGGGTCGGTGGCATGGAGAGGAATTCTCTCTGGCTGGAGTGGGAGGGACCTAAACATGTGGCACTTGAGGATGCACTGGGTAGGGAAGGGGACAAGACTCCCCTGATGGGCAGTTGAGACAACAAGGCTCCTCGGAGCCCCTGATCATGGCTCCAACCGCCATACGCACACCACCCACCATACGCTCAGCCCCTGAAGGGGCTCACAGTGGTCTGCTCCGTTGCCTGGTGCAGGTTGGAGTTCCTGACCAAACACCTGAGTGTCCACAGCCTGTTTTGGCCAGCCTGGGCAGGCTGTGGTTGTGGTGGCAAGAGCCAAAGCTGTCTTGGCGTGATGGAGGAGCCAAGGGCTGCCTCTCAGCCATACTAGTGGGTGGTTCTGGAAGAATCACCCAGGGTTGTGGCAGCATTGTCCGAAGACATGAAGCCAGGCCATCTTCCTTCTGGCTTTCCTTGGGAGTTGATGATGTGTACAGCTCTTGGATTTTTTGCTGTTCTCTCACTTTTCTGGAGAGCTTTTCAGTCGGTTAGTAGCAGGCTTTACGTGGGAAGAGAAAAAAGGCTGGCTCAAAATCTTGCTGGACTTATTGAGGCAAAATGTGGACTTCTTGATAAAGTGAGCCTTGTTGAAAAAGAACATAAAGGCTTAGACTCATCTTTAAAGGATTGCAGGTTTGAGAAGGGTTCAAGGGAAGCACAACACCTGGAGGCAACCTACGAAAAGCTGCATAGGTCCGAATCCAGCCATGGCGTTGAAATGCTCTTTCTAGAAGAAGAGCTCAAAGCACAGAAGGCTAAACATGGTCAACAGGATGAAACGATGGCGCATCTATCAAGAGGGATACAGTCCCTCCAAGGTGAATCTGAATCCCTCAGATCACAAATACATGAAGCCAAAACAAACTGGAGACTCTTTCAAGTGAATGAGGAAGAACTGAAGCTGGCAATCAAAGAGGTTTTGAATGAAGGATCCCTACTTCCGCAAACGCAGAGACCAACAATACAAGGAGAAGCTGAAGCACAGAGGGAACAAGGAGGTGTCCAATATAAAGCAAAAAAATCATATTAGAGGACTCTAAAGTAGCTGGAGAACAAGTTCTAAGGGACACCGAAAATCACATGGAGTCTCTGAGTGAATGCTTGCTGAAGACGAAGGATAGATCTTCTCCAAGCCTGGGAGCCCAAAGGGATGGTGGTCACCTGGAACTGGGAAAGACGAGTGAACCCGAAATTGGTGCTCACTTGGAGGATGAGTCCAAAGGAGCTTTGAGGAACCTGGTTTATGGTGATAATCTAAAGGCCTCCTTAGAAATCTTGGAAGGAGAAAGAAATCAAAAATGTACTTTCTCATCTGAAGTGGAGAAAACCACGGAAGACCTTACAGAACACCTTAAAAGTCTGCAGACTGAACAGGCATCCTTGCAGTCAGAAAATGCACAGCTGCAAAGTGAGAATGAGACCCTACAGAAGAACTTGAAAGTCATGATGGAACGCTATCAAGAAAATACGGTGAAACTGCACAGGAAATTAAGAGTGGAGGAAAACTTCCGTGTGGAGCAAGAGGAGAAACTTTCCAAAGTCGAAGAAAAGATGAGCCATACCATAAAAGAGCTAGAGACCTACAGAAAGAGAGCCCAATATCTTGAAGAACAATTGCAGAGTACCATTTATTCCTGTCTGGGGAAGATTATTTCCTCTGAGAAAGAAGCACATGCCAGTGAGTTGGCAGCCTGGATTGCTGAAAGAAACCTCAGCTATTTCAGGAAACAAAATGCACGCAACAGACAAAAATTAACTGAGAAGGAGCTGAGATTTGAACTTGTAGGAAAAGATCCCTATGATGCACTGGATGTTTCCAACTCAGCAATGGGCAGAAAGCCTTCTCCAAATGGGCCCTCACCAATAGGTCACCCTTCATCTGAAAGGAGACCTCCTCATTTTGAAAAGAGTGGTCCACTCACACTCTCAACTTTCACTCCAGTGGGAGGAGGAAGAGGGTCAAGGGGCCCTGGAGAATCCTCTGGACCATGCGACTAGCAGTAAAGGAAGAGAATCCAACTGTCATAAGTTCACCGATTTTCAGAGAGCACCTTCTCAGACTGGGCCCCTCTCTCCTCCAGGGGAACAGGCCAGCAGGCTGATGATCCCTCCGCCAGGCCAACCATATTCTTCTGATGCACGTCTTCCTCTACAAAGGCAAGATAGGTTTTACTCAAATTGTGGTAGAGCATTGGGACCAGCAGAACACAGAATTCCTAATATGCCTCCTTTGGACTCTGATGTGCCTGATTCACCTCTCCATGCTGAAAACCAAGCAACTGGCTCTGGCTCTGTGTTGGCACCTTTCCTTCCAGTCAGAGGTGCCTTGTTTCCAGTTGACCCAAAGAGTCAGTTCCTGAGAAGAGGACCTTTTTTTTTCCTCCACCTCTCCCAGGAAACTTGTCTGGGAACCTGGAGATTATTTTCCACCTGACCCGCCGCCCACTCCATTTCCAATGTGATGTGTCTATGCAGGGAGGGGGTTTTCCTCACAATCTTCCCCCAACAGCTGGAATTCAGCCCTCTACACCCCCATTCTGAAAGTACAAGTGAGTTCCCTGAAGGGTTCCTTCCACCTGCAAATGAGCCTGTTACTCAACATCCACAACCAAACAAGAAACCTCATGCTGTTGCTCTCTCTTCAAATGTAATTTGACTTATCTCTCATTTTTAGTTTTTAAGTAACTGCTTTTACTTCAGTAATTGACTATACTTTGGCTCCAATTGAAGCTCAATGAAACAATAATTCTTAAGATAGTATTTTGTAAATAAAGATGGTTTACGTAGGAATCTTCTGAGTAAATTATTCCTATTTTATTTTATTCCAGAGAACAGCATTTAATCTGATGAAGCCACTCTTACATAAACAAGAATGGGAGTTCTAGGTACTTGTAATCTAGCTGATGGAAATATCTTTTAAACTCCCAAAAAAGAAGTGCATTTAGTATGACTGTAGCAAATGTAAAGTGACTTTAGGCTTAATGAAGAATTGTCACTGATTTACACACTGGTTGGGCATTTCAGCCAGTTTTTCCATATCAGAATAACTAGAGCATGGGAGGACTAAAGGAGAGAACACAACTAAACATGTCAGGGAAACAATAGATCTCAACTACAAAGAAAAATGAAGACCTCTTGTTTATATTGGTTGCTTAAAACATTACATAGCTCTTGAGATACCATATTTCCTACATTAGATTCAAGTGAGTTATGAACTCCCATTTTCACCCCATATACAGATTGCACAATCACATTGTTTACACATCCACATTTTTACAAAATGCCATATTAGTAACTGTTGTATTCTGCTACCTTTTCTAGCCTCTACTATCCCCACTCTCCTGCCCTCCCATCTTCTCTCTCTATCCCATCTGCTGTAATTTAACGCTTGGGAATTGGAAACCACACTTTAAACTCACTCTTCTCCCCTTTTTCCCTTCTGTCATATTACTCATCATCTTCTTCTATTTCTCCTCCTCCTTATACCTTTAATTCATTCATCATACACTCATGCATTGGTTCATTCATTCCTTTCACATATGGTGTTGGGGATCCAACTCAGGACCTTTGAAAGTGTGAAGCCAGCACTCTAGTGCTGAGCCAAAACCCCAGCACCTGTCTTTTTGATTTTATGACTGTTTGTATGAAATTCAGAATCGCATTCTGCTATGGTTTACTGATATGTGGATTGACCTAGTCCTTGTTTTCTGGGAGACTTTTGGAAAATATACATGAATTATTAGGAGATTGAAATGAAGAAACAAAGAGGAAATTCCCCAATTTCTTATTCTTAGAGTCCATACTCTGACTCTGCCTACCTACTGTAAAAACTTTTAAACCCTTACTCCCCATTTCTATATCATTGCCAACAAGTGAACATTCACTGCCCTACAACAAACCAGAGAACTCACATTGAACAATGTTTCCCCAGTAGAGACCAAGACACAATACTTATTAAAAAAAATACCCTAGTTATGAGTTAGTAGGTAAAGCTTTATTTGAGTGTTAAATGTGCTCTAATTATGTGTTTGTGTGTTTGTTGATGTGTGTGGTGTGTGGGTGTGTGTGCTTGTGTGTGAAACAAGCACTGAGGTGTAAAATAAATGCAGGATTGCAACGGCCTTCTTAAAAATAAGAAGCAACTTTATCACATTTGAAGCCCAGTGAAGAATCTGCCTGATACTTAACCTACAATTAATTGAAATGTGAAAAATTCAGGCCTCGAAAAACAAAGCCAACATACATACTGAATCTAATCAGTCTGTCTCACCTGTTTTCTAATCACTCCTTTCAATAAACCTAAATTGCCAGCATAAAACATCAGTTGTTCTAAACGAGTGGACGGATGTCCCCTGTCATGGGCTGTGTAAAACACATGGACGATCTGGCACTGATTGTTATCTAGAATGACTTCTGCCTGAACTACTATTGGAGAATTGTTGCTGATATACTGCGGTTTTTATAACAGTAAACTGGAATGAAGGTAATTTCAGGCTGCAAAGGAATAAATTGATTTTACTAACTGGTTTTTGGAAAACACTGCCATGAAAAATTATCAATATGTTCATAAAGGCATCTACATGTCTCTTCACAAGGGTTTTACTTAATGGGGGAGGTGGTGAGGTCTGGATATAACTGAACTGTCCATTAGTAGGTAGAACAATATCATGGGAATCAGAGTGCACATTCCGGTTTGACCTCAATCTAGGTAACATGGATTCATCTCTGTGTAATAGGCCTGCTTCTGAAAAACACAATGTAGAGCTCCAAAAGCAGAACGATACTTTCAGAATACCATGTTATGTTTGTAAATAGACAGACAGATAGATATACAGAAATCAAAAATCTGAAAACGGTCTGGAAGTGTACATTTCCATAACTTACAATGTCAGTAGTGGGGGATTAATAGCAGATCAAGAAGACTGTATCTGCATGAGAAATGGTTCAATTTTTGAAAGAGTTTTTTAAATGAAAATGGACAAAAAATTTAAAGGGTTACATTAAGTGTTGAGGAGTGACTTGGCAAAAGGAGCACAGAGGTGAGAAAGAATTAAGTAGAGTTCAATAGAACCAGGTATAATTTCTGTACACATGACTCCATGAACAGGAGCAAAGGGGACACTTAAAGAAATCATAGGAGTAAGGAGAGATCAGGATTAGGAGGGTTTGTACTAGTCTAGAAATGCTGACCTGAAAACCAACTAAAGTTTCAACTCCTTCTTTTGAGGAACATTAGCTGTGCCGTGCTTTTCAAAAATGACTTGTCATAACTGATTGATGCCCATGTTAGCAACTCTTCTGAAATTACATTGAAAGTAGACTAATGTGAGAGTTTTTCTTTAGAGAGAATTCAAATTACTTGCATAGGAAGTGGCAGCAGGTCTGGGGATGTTGTAGCTCAGTGGCAGTGACCTTGCCTAGCTTGGGGCTGGCCTGCCATGGACTTTCACCCCAAACACTTGCAAGAAAAGAAAAGGGAGGGAAGGGAGAGAGAAAGTTGGAAGGGAGGAAGGCAAAGTTGGAGGGATGGATGGAGGTACAAAAGAAGGAAGAAGAAAAGGAGAAAAACCAGGAAGGGTTGAAGGAAGCAAGAAAGGTAGGAAATAGGGAGAGCACAAGGGCAGAAAAAGTACTGAGTCACTCAAACAAAAGGCAAGGGACACAAAGACCAATATAGGCCATAAAAGCTGTTTGAACGGTTTAGTCAGCTTTAGAATTTGTGTGACATCAAACTGAATGTTATTATGACTGGATGGAATCTTCCTACTAACCCCACCTTGGCCTGGAATAAACCAAATCAAGGGGTGGGTGGCATGGAGTGAATTCTCTCTGGCTGGAGTGGGAGGGACCTAAACACGTGGCACTTGAGGATGCACTAGGTCGGGAAGGGGACAAGACTCCCCTGATGGGCAGTTGAGACAACAAGGCTCCTGGGAGCCCCTGATCATGGCTCCCACCGCCATACGCACACCACCCACCATACGCTCAGCCCCTGAAGGGGCTCACAGTGGTCTGCTCCGTTGCCTGGTGCAGGTTGGAGTTCCTGACCAAACACCTGAGTGTCCACAGCCTGTGTTGGCCAGCCTGGGCAGGCTGTGGTTGTGGTGGCAAGAGCCAAAGCTGTCTTGGCGTGATGGAGGAGCCAAGGGCTGCCTCTCAGCCATACTAGTGGGTGGTTCTGGAAGAATCACCCAGGGTTGTGGCAGCATTGTCCGAAGACATGAAGCCAGGCCATCTTCCTTCTGGCTTTCCTTGGGAGTTGATGATGTGTACAGCTCTTGGATTTTTTGCTGTTCTCTCACTTTTCTGGAGAGCTTTTCAGTCGGTTAGTAGCAGGCTTTACGTGGGAAGAGAAAAAAGGCTGGCTCAAAATCTTGCTGGACTTATTGAGGCAAAATGTGGACTTCTTGATAAAGTGAGCCTTGTTGAAAAAGAACATAAAGGCTTAGACTCATCTTTAAAGGATTGCAGGTTTGAGAAGGGTTCAAGGGAAGCACAACACCTGGAGGCAACCTACGAAAAGCTGCATAGGTCCGAATCCAGCCATGGCGTTGAAATGCTCTTTCTAGAAGAAGAGCTCAAAGCACAGAAGGCTAAACATGGTCAACAGGATGAAACGATGGCGCATCTATCAAGAGGGATACAGTCCCTCCAAGGTGAATCTGAATCCCTCAGATCACAAATACATGAAGCCAAAACAAACTGGAGACTCTTTCAAGTGAATGAGGAAGAACTGAAGCTGGCAATCAAAGAGGTTTTGAATGAAGGATCCCTACTTCCGCAAACGCAGAGACCAACAATACAAGGAGAAGCTGAAGCACAGAGGGAACAAGGAGGTGTCCAATATAAAGCAAAAAAATCATATTAGAGGACTCTAAAGTAGCTGGAGAACAAGTTCTAAGGGACACCGAAAATCACATGGAGTCTCTGAGTGAATGCTTGCTGAAGACGAAGGATAGATCTTCTCCAAGCCTGGGAGCCCAAAGGGATGGTGGTCACCTGGAACTGGGAAAGACGAGTGAACCCGAAATTGGTGCTCACTTGGAGGATGAGTCCAAAGGAGCTTTGAGGAACCTGGTTTATGGTGATAAGCTAAAGGCCTCCTTAGAAATCTTGGAAGGAGGAAGAAATCAAAAATGTACTTTCTCATCTGAAGTGGAGAAAACCACGGAAGACCTTACAGAACACCTTAAAAGTCTGCAGACTGAACAGGCATCCTTGCAGTCAGAAAATGCACAGCTGCAAAGTGAGAATGAGACCCTACAGAAGAACTTGAAAGTCATGATGGAACGCTATCAAGAAAATACGATGAAACTGCACAGGAAATTAAGAGTGCAGGAAAACTACCGTGTGGAGCAAGAGGAGAAACTTTCCAAAGTCGAAGAAAAGATGAGCCATACAATAAAAGAGCTGGAGACCTACAGAAAGAGAGCCCAATATCTTGAAGAACAATTGCAGAGTACCATTCATTCCTGTCTGGGGAAGATTATTTCCTCTGAGAAAGAAGCACATGCCAGTGAGTTGGCAGCTCGGATTGCTGAAAGAAACCTCAGCTATTTCAGGAAACAAAATGCACGCAACAGACAAAAATTAACTGAGAAGGAGCTGAGATTTGAACTTGTAGGAAAAGATCCCTATGATGCACTGGATGTTTCCAACTCAGCAATGGGCAGAAAGCCTTCTCCAAATGGGCCCTCACCAATAGGTCAACCTTCATCTGAAAGGAGACCTCCTCATTTTGAAAAGAGTGGTCCACTCACACTCTCAACTTTCACTCCAGTGGGAGGAGGAAGAGGGTCAAGGGGCCCTGGAGAATCCTCTGGACCATGCGACTAGCAGTAAAGGAAGAGAATCCAGAAGTCATAAGTTCACCGATTTTCAGAGAGCACCTTCTCAGACTGGGCCCCTCTCTCCTCCAGGGGAACAGGGCAGCAGGCTGATGATCCCTCCGCCAGGCCAACCATATTCTTCTGATGCACGTCTTCCTCTACAAAGGCAAGATAGGTTTTACTCAAATTGTGGTAGAGCATCGGGACCAGCAGAACACAGAATTCCTAATATGCCTCCTTTGGACTCTGATGTGCCTGATTCACCTCTCCACGCTGAAAACCAAGCAACTGGCTCTGGCTCTGTGTTGGCACCTTTCCTTCCAGTCAGAGGTGCCTTGTTTCCAGTTGACCCAAGGAGTCAGTTCCTGAGAAGAGGACCTTTTTTTTTCCTCCAACTCTCCCAGGAAACTTGTCTGGGAACCTGGAGATTATTTTCCACCTGACCCGCCGCCCACTCCATTTCCAATGTGATGTGTCTATGCAGGGAGGGGGTTTTCCTCACAATCTTCCCCCAACAGCTGGAATTCAGCCCTCTACACCCCCATTCTGAAAGTACAAGTGAGTTCCCTGAAGGGTTCCTTCCACCTGCAAATGAGCCTGTTACTCAACATCCACAACCAAACAAGAAACCTCATGCTGTTGCTCTCTCTTCAAATGTAATTTGACTTATCTCTCATTTTTAGTTTTTAAGTAACTGCTTTTACTTCAGTAATTCACTATACTTTGGCTCCAATTGAAGCTCAATGAAACAATAATTCTTAAGATAGTATTTTGTAAATAAAGATGGTTTACGTAGGAATCTTCTGAGTAAATTATTCCTATTTTATTTTATTCCAGAGAACAGCATTTAATCTGATGAAGCCACTCTTACATAAACAAGAATGGGAGTTCTAGGTACTTGTAATCTAGCTGATGGAAATATCTTTTAAACTCCCAAAAAAGAAGTGCATTTAGTATGACTGTAGCAAATGTAAAGTGACTTTAGGCTTAATGAAGAATTGTCACTGATTTACAGACTGGTTGGGCATTTCAGCCAGTTTTTCCATATCAGAATTACTAGAGCATGGGAGGACTAAAGGAGAGAACACAACTAAACATGTCAGGGAAACAGGAGATCTCAACTACTAAGAAAAATGAAGACCTCTTGTTTATATTGGTTGCTTAAAACATTACATAGCTCTTGAGATACCATATTTCCTACATTAGATTCAAGTGAGTTATGAACTCCCATTTTCACCCCATATACAGATTGCACAATCACATTGTTTACACATCCACATTTTTACCAAATGCCATATTAGTACCTGTTGTATTCTGCTACCTTTTCTAGCCTCTACTATCCCCCCTCTCCTGCCCTCCCATCTTCTCTCTCTATCCCATCTGCTGTAATTTAACGCTTGGGAATTGGAAACCACTCTTTAAACTCACTCTCCTCCCCTTTTCCCCTTCTGTCAAATTACTCATCATCTTCTTCTATTTCTCCTCCTCCTCCTCCTCCTTATACCTTTAATTCATTCATCATACACTCATGCATTGGTTCATTCATTCCTTTCACATATGGTGTTGGGGATCCAACTCAGGACCTTTGAAAGTGTGAAGCCTGCACTCTAGTGCTGAGCCAAAACCCCAGCACCTGTCTTTTTGATTTTATGACTGTTTGTATGAAATTCAGAATCGCATTCTGCTATGGTTTACTGATATGTGGATTGACCTAGTCCTTGTTTTCTGGGAGACTTTTGGAAAATATACATGAATTATTAGGAGATTGAAATGAAGAAACAAAGAGGAAATTCCCCAATTTCTTATTCTTAGAGTCCATACTCTGACTCTGCCTACCTACTGTAAAAACTTTTAAACCCTTACTCCCCATTTCTATATCATTGCCAACAAGTGAACATTCACTGCCCTACAACAAACCAGAGAACTCACATTGAACAATGTTTCCCCAGTAGAGACCAAGACACAATACTTATTAAAAAAAATACCCTAGTTATGAGTTAGTAGGTAAAGCTTTATTTGAGTGTTAAATGTGCTCTAATTATGTGTTTGTGTGTTTGTTGATGTGTGTGGTGTGTGGGTGTGTGTGCTTGTGTGTGAAACAAGCACTGAGGTGTAAAATAAATGCAGGATTGCAACGGCCTTCTTAAAAATAAGAAGCAACTTTATCACATTTGAAGCCCAGTGAAGAATCTGCCTGATACTTAACCTACAATTAATTGAAATGTGAAAAATTCAGGCCTCGAAAAACAAAGCCAACATACATACTGAATCTAATCAGTCTGTCTCACCTGTTTTCTAATCACTCCTTTCAATAAACCTAAATTGCCAGCATAAAACATCAGTTGTTCTAAACGAGTGGACGGATGTCCCCTGTCATGGGCTGTGTAAAACACATGGACGATCTGGCACTGATTGTTATCTAGAATGACTTCTGCCTGAACTACTATTGGAGAATTGTTGCTGATATACTGCGGTTTTTATAACAGTAAACTGGAATGAAGGTAATTTCAGGCTGCAAAGGAATAAATTGATTTTACTAACTGGTTTTTGGAAAACACTGCCATGAAAAATTATCAATATGTTCATAAAGGCATCTACATGTCTCTTCACAAGGGTTTTACTTAATGGGGGAGGTGGTGAGGTCTGGATATAACTGAACTGTCCATTAGTAGGTAGAACAATATCATGGGAATCAGAGTGCACATTCCGGTTTGACCTCAATCTAGGTAACATGGATTCATCTCTGTGTAATAGGCCTGCTTCTGAAAAACACAATGTAGAGCTCCAAAAGCAGAACGATACTTTCAGAATACCATGTTATGTTTGTAAATAGACAGACAGATAGATATACAGAAATCAAAAATCTGAAAACGGTCTGGAAGTGTACATTTCCATAACTTACAATGTCAGTAGTGGGGGATTAATAGCAGATCAAGAAGACTGTATCTGCATGAGAAATGGTTCAATTTTTGAAAGAGTTTTTTAAATGAAAATGGACAAAAAATTTAAAGGGTTACAGTAAGTGTTGAGGAGTGACTTGGCAAAAGGAGCACAGAGGTGAGAAAGAATTAAGTAGAGTTCAATAGAACCAGGTATAATTTCTGTACACATGACTCCATGGACAGGAGCAAAGGGGACACTTAAAGAAATCATAGGACTAAGGAGAGATCAGGATTAGGAGGGTTTGTACTAGTCTAGAAATGCTGACCTGAAAACCAACTAAAGTTTCAACTCCTTCTTTTGAGGAACATTAGATGTGCCGTGCTTTTCAAAAATGACTTGTCATAACTGATTGATGGCCATGTTAGCAACTCTTCTGAAATTACATTGAAAGTAGACTAATGTGAGAGTTTTTCTTTAGAGAGAATTCAAATTACTTGCATAGGAAGTGGCAGCAGGTCTGGGGATGTTGTAGCTTAGTGGCAGTGACCTTGCCTAGCTTGGGGCTGGCCTGCCATGGACTTTCACCCCAAACACTTGCAAGAAAAGAAAAGGGAGGGAAGGGAGAGAGAAAGTTGGAAGGGAGGAAGGCAAAGTTGGAGGGATGGATGGAGGTACAAAAGAACAAGAAGAAAAGGAGAAAAACCAGTAAGGGTTGAAGGAAGCAAGAAAGGTAGGAAATAGGGAGAGCACAAGGGCAGAAAAAGGACTGAGTCACTCAAACAAAAGGCAAGGGACACAAAGACCAATATAGGCCATAAAAGCTGTTTGAACGGTTTAGTCAGCTTTAGAATTTGAGTGACATCAAACTGAATGTTATTATGACTGGATGGAATCTTCCTACTAACCCCACCTTGGCCTGGAATAAACCAAATCAAGGGGTGGGTGGCATGGAGTGAATTCTCTCTGGCTGGAGTAGGAGGGACCTAAACACGTGGCACTTGAGGATGCACTGGGTAGGGAAGGGGACAAGACTCCCCTGATGGGCAGTTGAGACAACAAGGCTCCTGGGAGCCCCTGATCATGGCTCCCACCGCCATACGCACACCACCCACCATACGCTCAGCCCCTGAAGGGGCTCACAGTGGTCTGCTCCGTTGCCTGGTGCAGGTTGGAGTTCCTGACCAAACACCTGAGTGTCCACAGCCTGTGTTGGCCAGCCTGGGCAGGCTGTGGTTGTGGTGGCAAGAGCCAAAGCTGTCTTGGCGTGATGGAGGAGCCAAGGGCTGCCTCTCAGCCATACTAGTGGGTGGTTCTGGAAGAAGCACCCAGGGTTGTGGCAGCATTGTCCGAAGACATGAAGCCAGGCCATCTTCCTTCTGGCTTTCCTTGGGAGTTGATGATGTGTACAGCTCTTGGATTTTTTGCTGTTCTCTCACTTTTCTGGAGAGCTTTTCAGTCGGTTAGTAGCAGGCTTTACGTGGGAAGAGAAAAAAGGCTGGCTCAAAATCTTGCTGGACTTATTGAGGCAAAATGTGGACTTCTTGATAAAGTGAGCCTTGTTGAAAAAGAACATAAAGGCTTAGACTCATCTTTAAAGGATTGCAGGTTTGAGAAGGGTTCAAGGGAAGCACAACACCTGGAGGCAACCTACGAAAAGCTGCATAGGTCCGAATCCAGCCATGGCTTTGAAATGCTCTTTCTAGAAGAAGAGCTCAAAGCACAGAAGGCTAAACATGGTCAACAGGATGAAACGATGGCGCATCTATCAAGAGGGATACAGTCCCTCCAAGGTGAATCTGAATCCCTCAGATCACAAATACCTGAAGCCAAAACAAACTGGAGACTCTTTCAAGTGAATGAGGAAGAACTGAAGCTGGCAATCAAAGAGGTTTTGAATGAAGGATCCCTACTTCCGCAAACGCAGAGACCAACAATACAAGGAGAAGCTGAAGCACAGAGGGAACAAGGAGGTGTCCAATATAAAGCAAAAAAATCATATTAGAGGACTCTAAAGTAGCTGGAGAACAAGTTCTAAGGGACACCGAAAATCACATGGAGTCTCTGAGTGAATGCTTGCTGAAGACGAAGGATAGATCTTCTCCAAGCCTGGGAGCCCAAAGGGATGGTGGTCACCTGGAACTGGGAAAGACGAGTGAACCCGAAATTGGTGCTCACTTGGAGGATGAGTCCAAAGGAGCTTTGAGGAACCTGGTTTATGGTGATAAGCTAAAGGCCTCCTTAGAAATCTTGGAAGGAGGAAGAAATCAAAAATGTACTTTCTCATCTGAAGTGGAGAAAACCACGGAAGACCTTACAGAACACCTTAAAAGTCTGCAGACTGAACAGGCATCCTTGCAGTCAGAAAATGCACAGCTGCAAAGTGAGAATGAGACCCTACAGAAGAACTTGAAAGTCATGATGGAACTCTATCAAGAAAATACGATGAAACTGCACAGGAAATTAAGAGTGGAGGAAAACTACCGTGTGGAGCAAGAGGAGAAACTTTCCAAAGTCGAAGAAAGATGAGCCATACCATAAAAGAGCTGGAGACCTACAGAAAGAGAGCCCAATATCTTGAAGAACAATTGCAGAGTACCATTTATTCCTGTCTGGGGAAGATTATTTCCTCTGAGAAAGAAGCACATGCCAGTGAGTTGGCAGCCTGGATTGCTGAAAGAAACCTCAGCTATTTCAGGAAACAAAATGCACGCAACAGACAAAAATTAACTGAGAAGGAGCTGAGATTTGAACTTGTAGGAAAAGATCCCTATGATGCACTGGATGTTTCCAACTCAGCAATGGGCAGAAAGCCTTCTCCAAATGGGCCCTCACCAATACGTCACCCTTCATCTGAAAGGAGACCTCCTCATTTTGAAAAGAGTGGTCCACTCACACTCTCAACTTTCACTCCAGTGGGAGGAGGAAGAGGGTCAAGGGGCCCTGGAGAATCCTCTGGACCATGCGACTAGCAGTAAAGGAAGAGAATCCAGCTGTCATAAGTTCACCGTTTTTCAGAGAGCACCTTCTCAGACTGGGCCACTCTCTCCTCCAGGGGAACAGGCCAGCAGGCTGATGATCCCTCCGCCAGGCCAACCATATTCTTCTGATGCACGTCTTCCTCTACAAAGGCAAGATAGGTTTTACTCAAATTGTGGTAGAGCATTGGGACCAGCAGAACACAGAATTCCTAATATGCCTCCTTTGGACTCTGATGTGCCTGATTCACCTCTCCATGCTGAAAACCAAGCAACTGGCTCTGGCTCTGTGTTGGCACCTTTCCTTCCAGTCAGAGGTGCCTTGTTTCCAGTTGACCCAAGGAGTCAGTTCCTGAGAAGAGGACCTTTTTTTTTCCTCCACCTCTCCCAGGAAACTTGTCTGGGAACCTGGAGATTATTTTCCACCTGACCCGCCGCCCACTCCATTTCCAATGTGATGTGTCTATGCAGGGAGGGGGTTTTCCTCACAATCTTCCCCCAACAGCTGGAATTCAGCCCTCTACATCCCCATTCTGAAAGTACAAGTGAGTTCCCTGAAGGGTTCCTTCCACCTGCAAATGAGCCTGTTACTCAACATCCAGAACCAAACAAGAAACCTCATGCTGTTGCTCTCTCTTCAAATGTAATTTGACTTATCTCTCATTTTTAGTTTTTAAGTAACTGCTTTTACTTCAGTAATTGACCATACTTTGGCTCCAATTGAAGCTCAATGAAACAATAATTCTTAAGATAGTATTTTGTAAATAAAGATGGTTTATGTAGGAATCTTCTGAGTAAATTATTCCTATTTTATTTTATTCCAGAGAACAGCATTTAATCTGATGAAGCCACTCTTACATAAACAAGAATGGGAGTTCTAGGTACTTGTAATCTAGCTGATGGAAATATCTTTTAAACTCCCAAAAAAGAAGTGCATTTAGTATGACTGTAGCAAATGTAAAGTGACTTTAGGCTTAATGAAGAATTGTCACTGATTTACAGACTGGTTGGGCATTTCAGCCAGTTTTTCCATATCAGAATAAGTAGAGCATGGGAGGACTAAAGGAGAGAACACAACTAAACATGTCAGGGAAACAATAGATCTCAACTACAAAGAAAAATGAAGACCTCTTGTTTATATTGGTTGCTTAAAACATTACATAGCTCTTGAGATACCATATTTCCCAAATTAGATTCAAGTGAGTTATGAACTCCCATTTTCACCCCATATACAGATTGCACAATCACATTGTTTACACATCCACATTTTTACAAAATGCCATATTAGTAACTGTTGTATTCTGCTACCTTTTCTAGCCTCTACTATCCCCACTCTCCTGCCCTCCCATCTTCTCTCTCTATCCCATCTGCTGTAATTTAACGCTTGGGAATTGGAAACCACACTTTAAAGTCACTCTCCTCCCCTTTTTCCCTTCTGTCAAATTACTCATCATCTTCTTCTATTTCTCCTCCTCCTTATACCTTTAATTCATTCATCATACACTCATGCATTGGTTCATTCATTCCTTTCACATATGGTGTTGGGGATCCAACTCAGGACCTTTGAAAGTGTGAAGCCAGCACTCTAGTGCTGAGCCAAAACCCCAGCACCTGTCTTTTTGATTTTATGACTGTTTGTATGAAATTCAGAATCGCATTCTGCTATGGTTTACTGATATGTGGATTGACCTAGTCCTTGTTTTCTGGGAGACTTTTGGAAAATATACATGAATTATTAGGAGATTGAAATGAAGAAACAAAGAGGAAATTCCCCAATTTCTTATTCTTAGAGTCCATACTCTGACTCTGCCTACCTACTGTAAAAACTTTTAAACCCTTACTCCCCATTTCTATATCATTGCCAACAAGTGAACATTCACTGCCCTACAACAAACCAGAGAACTCACATTGAACAATGTTTCCCCAGTAGAGACCAAGACACAATACTTATTAAAAAAAATACCCTAGTTATGAGTTAGTAGGTAAAGCTTTATTTGAGTGTTAAATGTGCTCTAATTATGTGTTTGTGTGTTTGTTGATGTGTGTGGTGTGTGGGTGTGTGTGCTTGTGTGTGAAACAAGCACTGAGGTGTAAAATAAATGCAGGATTGCAACGGCCTTCTTAAAAATAAGAAGCAACTTTATCACATTTGAAGCCCAGTGAAGAATCTGCCTGATACTTAACCTACAATTAATTGAAATGTGAAAAATTCAGGCCTCGAAAAACAAAGCCAACATACATACTGAATCTAATCAGTCTGTCTCACCTGTTTTCTAATCACTCCTTTCAATAAACCTAAATTGCCAGCATAAAACATCAGTTGTTCTAAACGAGTGGACGGATGTCCCCTGTCATGGGCTGTGTAAAACACATGGACGATCCGGCACTGATTGTTATCTAGAATGACTTCTGCCTGAACTACTATTGGAGAATTGTTGCTGATATACTGCGGTTTTTATAACAGTAAACTGGAATGAAGGTAATTTCAGGCTGCAAAGGAATAAATTGATTTTACTAACTGGTTTTTGGAAAACACTGCCATGAAAAATTATCAATATGTTCATAAAGGCATCTACATGTCTCTTCACAAGGGTTTTACTTAATGGGGGAGGTGGTGAGGTCTGGATATAACTGAACTGTCCATTAGTAGGTAGAACAATATCATGGGAATCAGAGTGCACATTCCGGTTTGACCTCAATCTAAGTAACATGGATTCATCTCTGTGTAATAGGCCTGCTTCTGAAAAACACAATGTAGAGCTCCAAAAGCAGAACGATACTTTCAGAATACCATGTTATGTTTGTAAATAGACAGACAGATAGATATACAGAAATCAAAAATCTGAAAACGGTCTGGAAGTGTACATTTCCATAACTTACAATGTCAGTAGTGGGGGATTAATAGCAGATCAAGAAGACTGTATCTGCATGAGAAATGGTTCAATTTTTGAAAGAGTTTTTTAAATGAAAATGGACAAAAAATTTAAAGGGTTACAGTAAGTGTTGAGGACTGACTTGGCAAAAGGAGCACAGAGGTGAGAAAGAATTAAGTAGAGTTCAATAGAACCAGGTATAATTTCTGTACACATGACTCCATGAACAGGAGCAAAGGGGACACTTAAAGAAATCATAGGACTAAGGAGAGATCAGGATTAGGAGGGTTTGTACTAGTCTAGAAATGCTGACCTGAAAACCAACTAAAGTTTCAACTCCTTCTTTTGAGGAACATTAGATGTGCCGTGCTTTTCAAAAATGACTTGTCATAACTGATTGATGCCCATGTTAGCAACTCTTCTGAAATTACATTGAAAGTAGACTAATGTGAGAGTTTTTCTTTAGAGAGAATTCAAATTACTTGCATAGGAAGTGGCAGCAGGTCTGGGGATGTTGTAGCTCAGTGGCAGTGACCTTGCCTAGCTTGGGGCTGGCCTGCCATGGACTTTCACCCCAAACACTTGCAAGAAAAGAAAAGGGAGGGAAGGGAGAGAGAAAGTTGGAAGGGAGGAAGGCAAAGTTGGAGGGATGGATGGAGGTACAAAAGAAGGAAGAAGAAAAGGAGAAAAACCAGGAAGGGTTGAAGGAAGCAAGAAAGGTAGGAAATAGGGAGAGCACAAGGGCAGAAAAAGGACTGAGTCACTCAAACAAAAGGCAAGGGACACAAAGACCAATATAGGCCATAAAATCTGTTTGAACGGTTTAGTCAGCTTTAGAATTTGAGTGACATCAAACTGAATGTTATTATGACTGGATGGAATCTTCCTACTAACCCCACCTTGGCCTGGCCTAAACCAAATCAAGGGGTGGGTGGCATGGAGAGGAATTCTCTCTGGCTGGAGTGGGAGGGACCTAAACACGTGGCACTTGAGGATGCACTGGGTAGGGAAGGGGACAAGACTCCCCTGATGGGCAGTTGAGACAACAAGGCTCCTGGGAGCCCCTGATCATGGCTCCCACCGCCATACGCACACCACCCACCATACGCTCAGCCCCTGAAGGGGCTCACAGTGGTCTGCTCCGTTGCCTGGTGCAGGTTGGAGTTCCTGACCAAACACCTGAGTGTCAACAGCCTGTGTTGGCCAGCCTGGGCAGGCTGTGGTTGTGGTGGCAAGAGCCAAAGCTGTCTTGGTGTGATGGAGGAGCCAAGGGCTGCCTCTCAGCCATACTAGTGGGTGGTTCTGGAAGAAGCACCCAGGGTTGTGGCTGCATTGTCCGAAGACATGAAGCCAGGCCATCTTCCTTCTGGCTTTCCTTGGGAGTTGATGATGTGTACAGCTCTTGGATTTTTTGCTGTTCTCTCACTTTTCTGGAGAGCTTTTCAGTCGGTTAGTAGCAGGCTTCACGTGGGAAGAGAAAAAAGGCTGGCTCAAAATCTTGCTGGACTTATTGATGCAAAATGTGGACTTCTTGATAAAGTGAGCCTTGTTGAAAAAGAACATAAAGGCTTAGACTCATCTTTAAAGGATTGCAGGTTTGAGAAGGGTTCAAGGGAAGCACAACACCTGGAGGCAACCTACGAAAAGCTGCATAGGTCCGAATCTAGCCATGGCGTTGAAATGCTCTTTCTAGAAGAAGAGCTCAAAGCACAGAAGGCTAAACATGGTCAACAGGATGAAACGATGGCGCATCTATCAAGAGGGATACAGTCCCTCCAAGGTGAATCTGAATCCCTCAGATCACAAATACCTGAAGCCAAAACAAACTGGAGACTCTTTCAAGTGAATGAGGAAGAACTGAA
Source organism: Callospermophilus lateralis (assembly GCF_048772815.1). NCBI lineage: Eukaryota > Metazoa > Chordata > Mammalia > Rodentia > Sciuridae > Callospermophilus > Callospermophilus lateralis. Next base: position 107,350 of record NW_027512598.1, on the reverse strand, counting down.
GCTGGTAATCAAAGAGGATTTGAATGAAGGATCCCTACTTCCGCAAACGCAGAGACCAACAATACAAGGAGAAGCTGAAGCACAGAGGGAACAAGGAGGTGTCCAATATAAAGCAAAAAAATCATATTAGAGGACTCTAAAGTAGCTGGAGAACAAGTTCTAAGGGACACCGAAAATCACATGGAGTCTCTGAGTGAATGCTTGCTGAAGACGAAGGATAGATCTTCTCCAAGAATGTAAGCCCAAAGGGATGGTGGTCACCTGGAACTGGGAAAGACGAGTGAACCCGAAATTGGTGCTCACTTGGAGGATGAGTCCAAAGGAGCTTTGAGGAACCTGGTTTATGGTGATAAGCTAAAGGCCTCCTTAGAAATCTTGGAAGGAGGAAGAAATCAAAAATGTACTTTCTCATCTGAAGTGGAAAAAACCACGGAAGACCTTACAGAACACCTTAAAAGTCTGCAGACTGAACAGGCATCCTTGCAGTCAGAAAATGCACAGCTGCAAAGTGAGAATGAGACCCTACAGAAGAACTTGAAAGTCATGATGGAACGCTATCAAGAAAATACGATGAAACTGCACAGGAAATTAAGAGTGGAGGAAAACTACCGTGTGGAGCAAGAGGAGAAACTTTCCAAAGTCGAAGAAAAGATGAGCCATACCATAACAGAGCTGGAGACCTACAGAAAGAGAGGCCAATATCTTGAAGAACAATTGCAGAGTACCATTTATTCCTGTCTGGGGAAGATTATTTCCTCTGAGAAAGAAGCACATGCCAGTGAGTTGGCAGCCTGGATTGCTGAAAGAAAACTCAGCTATTTCAGGAAACAAAATGCACGCAACAAACAAAAATTAACTGAGAAGGAGCTGAGATTTGAACTTGTAGGAAAAGATCCCTATGATGCACTGGATGTTTCCAACTCAGCAATGGGCAGAAAGCCTTCTCCAAATGGGCCCTCACCAATAGGTCACCCTTCATCTGAAAGGAGACCTCCTCATTTTGAAAAGAGTGGTCCACTCACACTCTCAACTTTCACTCCAGTGGGAGGAGGAAGAGGGTCAAGGGGCCCTGGAGAATCCTCTGGACCATGCGACTAGCAGTAAAGGAAGAGAATCCAGCTGTCATAAGTTCACCGATTTTCAGAGAGCACCTTCTCAGACTGGGCCCCTCTCTCCTCCAGGGGAACAGGCCAGCAGGCTGATGATCCCTCCGCCAGGCCAACCATATTCTTCTGATGCACGTCTTCCTCTACAAAGGCAAGATTGGTTTTACTCAAATTGTGGTAGAGCATCGGGACCAGCAGAACACAGAATTCCTAAGATGCCTCCTTTGGACTCTGATGTGCCTGATTCACCTCTCCATGCTGAAAACCAAGCAACTGGCTCTGGCTCTGTGTTGGCACCTTTCCTTCCAGTCAGAGGTGCCTTGTTTCCAGTTGACCCAAGGAGTCAGTTCCTGAGAAGAGGACCTTTTTTTTTCCTCCACCTCTCCCAGGAAACTTGTCTGGGAACCTGGAGATTATTTTCCACCTGACCCGCCGCCCACTCTATTTCCAATGTGATGTGTCTATGCAGGGAGGGGGTTTACCTCACAATCTTCCCCCAACAGCTGGAATTCAGCCCTCTACACCCCCATTCTGAAAGTACAAGTGAGTTCCCTGAAGGGTTCCTTCCACCTGCAAATGAGCCTGTTACTCAACATCCAGAACCAACCAAGAAACCTCATGCTGTTGCTCTCTCTTCAAATGTAATTTGACTTATCTCTCATTTTTAGTTTTTAAGTAACTGCTTTTACTTCAGTAATTGACTATACTTTGGCTCCAATTGAAGCTCAATGAAACAATAATTCTTAAGATAGTATTTTCTAAATAAAGATGGTTTACCTAGGAATCTTCTGAGTAAATTATTCCTATTTTATTTTATTCCAGAGAACAGCATTTAATCTGATGAAGACACTCTTACATAATGAAGAATGGGAGTTCTAGGTACTTGTAATCTAGCTGATGGAAATATCTTTTAAACTCCCAAAAAAGAAGTGCATTTAGTATGACTGTAGCAAATGTAAAGTGACTTTAGGCTTAATGAAGAATTGTCACTGATTTACAGACTGGTTGGGCATTTCAGCCAGTTTTTCCATATCAGAATAACTAGAGCATGGGAGGACTAAAGGAGAGAACACAACTAAACATGTCAGGGAAACAATAGATCTCAACTACTAAGAAAAATGAAGACCTCTTGTTTATATTGGTTGCTTAAAACATTACATAGCTCTTGAGATACCATATTTCCTACAATAGATCTGGTGAGTTATGAACTCCCATTTTCACCCCATATACAGATTGCACAATCACATTGTTTACACATCCACATTTTTACAAAATGCCATATTAGTAACTGTTGTATTCTGCTACCTTTTCTAGCCTCTACTATCCCCCCCTCTCCTGCCCTCCCATCTTCTCTCTCTATCCCATCTGCTGTAATTTAACGCTTGGGAATTGGAAACCACACTTTAAACTCACTCTCCTCCACTTTTTCCCTTCTGTCAAATTACTCATCATCTTCTTCTAGTTCTCCTCCTCCTTATACCTTTAATTCATTCATCATACACTCATGCATTGGTTCATTCATTCCTTTCACATATGGTGTTGGGGGTCCAACTCAGGACCTTTGAAAGTGTGAAGCCAGCACTCTAGTGCTGAGCCAAAACCCCAGCACCTGTCTTTTTGATTTTATGACTGTTTGTATGAAATTCAGAATCGCATTCTGCTATGGTTTACTGATATGTGGATTGACCTAGTCCTTGTTTTCTGGGAGACTTTTGGAAAATATACATGAATTATTAGGAGATTGAAATGAAGAAACAAAGAGGAAATTCCCCAATTTCTTATTCTTAGAGTCCATACTCTGACTCTGCCTACCTACTGTAAAAACTTTTAAACCCTTACTCCCCATTTCTATATCATTGCCAACAAGTGAACATTCACTGCCCTACAACAAACCAGAGAACTCACATTGAACAATGTTTCCCCAGTAGAGACCAAGACACAATACTTATTAAAAAAATACCCTAGTTATGAGTTAGTAGGTAAAGCTTTATTTGAGTGTTAAATGTGCTCTAATTATGTGTTTGTGTGTTTGTTGATGTGTGTGGTGTGTGGGTGTGTGTGCTTGTGTGTGAAACAAGCACTGAGGTGTAAAATAAATGCAGGATTGCAACGGCCTTCTTAAAAATAAGAAGCAACTTTATCACATTTGAAGCCCAGTGAAGAATCTGCCTGATACTTAACCTACAATTAATTGAAATGTGAAAAATTCAGGCCTCGAAAAACAAAGCCAACATACATACTGAATCTAATCAGTCTGTCTCACCTGTTTTCTAATCACTCCTTTCAATAAACCTAAATTGCCAGCATAAAACATCAGTTGTTCTAAACGAGTGGACGGATGTCCCCTGTCATGGGCTGTGTAAAACACATGGACGATCCGGCACTGATTGTTATCTAGAATGACTTCTGCCTGAACTACTATTGGAGAATTGTTGCTGATATACTGCGGTTCTTATACCAGTAAACTGGAATAAAGGTAATTTCAGGCTGCAAAGGAATAAATTGATTTTACTAACTGTTTTTTGGAAAACACTGCCATGAAAAATTATCAATATGTTCATAAAGGCATCTACATGTCTCTTCACAAGGGTTTTACTTAATGGGGGAGGTGGTGAGGTCTGGATATAACTGAACTGTCCATTAGTAGGTAGAACAATATCATGGGAATCAGAGTGCACATTCCGGTTTGACCTCAATCTAGGTAACATGGATTCATCTCTGTGTAATAGGCCTGCTTCTGAAAAACACAATGTAGAGCTCCAAAAGCAGAATGATACTTTCAGAATACCATGTTATGTTTGTAAATAGACAGACAGTTAGATATACAGAAATAAAAAATCTGAAAACGGTCTGGAAGTGTACATTTCTATAACTTACAATGTCAGTAGTGGGGGATTAATAGCAGATCAAGAAGACTGTATCTGCATGAGAAATGGTTCAATTTTTGAAAGAGTTTTTTAAATGAAAATGGACAAAAAATTTAAAGGGTTACAGTAAGTGTTGAGGAGTGACTTGGCAAAAGGAGCACAGAGGTGAGAAAGAATTAAGTAGAGTTCAATAGAACCAGGTATAATTTCTGTACACATGACTCCATGAACAGGAGCAAAGGGGACACTTAAAGAAATCATAGGACTAAGAAGAGATCAGGATTAGGAGGGTTTGTACTAGTCTAGAAATGCTGACCTGAAAACCAACTAAAGTTTCAACTCCTTCTTTTGAGGAACATTAGCTGTGCCGTGCTTTTCAAAAAGGACTTGTCATAACTGATTGATGCCCATGTTAGCAACTCTTCTGAAATTACGTTGAAAGTAGACTAATGTGAGAGTTTCTCTTTAGAGATAATTCAAATTACTTGCATAGGAAGTGGCAGCAGGTCTGGGGATGTTGTAGCTCAGTGGCAGTGACCTTGCCTAGCTTGGGGCTGGCCTGCCATGGACTTTCACCCCAAACACTTGCAAGAAAAGAAAAGGGAGGGAAGGGAGAGAGAAAGTTGGAAGGGTGGAAGGCAAAGTTGGAGGGATGGATGGAGGTACAAAAGAAGGAAGAAGAAAAGGAGAAAAACCAGGAACGCGGGAAGGAAGCAAGGAAGGTAGGAAATAGGGAGAGCACAAGGGCAGAAAAAGGACTGAGTCACTCAAACAAAAGGCAAGGGACACAAAGACCAATATAGGCCATAAAAGCTGTTTGAACGGTTTAGTCAGCTTTAGAATTTGAGTGACATCACACTGAATGTTATTATGACTGGATGGAATCTTCCTACTAACCCCGCCTTGGCCTGGCCTAAACCAAATCAAGGGGTGGGTGGCATGGAGAGGAATTCTATCTGGCTGGAGTGGGAGGGACCTAAACACGTGGCACTTGAGGATGCACTGGGTAGGGAAGGGGACAAGACTCCCCTGATGGGCAGTTGAGACAACAAGGCTCCTGGGAGGCCCTGATCATGGCTCCCACCGCCATACGCACACCACCCACCATACGCTCAGCCCCTGAAGGGGCTCAGAGTGGTCTGCTCCGTTGCCTGGTGCAGGTTGGAGTTCCTGACCAAACACCTGAGTGTCCACAGCCTGTGTTGGCCTGCCTGGGCAGGCTGTGGTTGTGGTGGCAAGAGCCAAAGCTGTCTTGGCGTGATGGAGGAGCCAAGGGCTGCCTCTCAGCCATACTAGTGGGTGGTTCTGGAAGAAGCACCCAGGGTTGTGGCAGCATTGTCCGAAGACATGAAGCCAGGCCACCTTCCTTCTGGCTTTCCTTGGGAGTTGATGATGTGTACAGCTCTTGGATTTTTTGCTGTTCTCTCACTTTTCTGGAGAGCTTTTCAGTCGGTTAGTAGCAGGCTTCACGTGGGAAGAGAAAAAAGGCTGGCTCTAAATCTTGCTGGACTTATTGAGGCAAAATGTGGACTTCTTGATAAAGTGAGCCTTGTTGAAAAAGAACATAAAGGCTTAGACTCATTTATAAAGGATTGCAGGTTTGAGAAGGGTTCAAGGGAACACAACAGCTGGAGGCAACCTACGAAAAGCTGCATAGTTCCGAATCCAGCCATGGCGTTGAAATGCTCTTTCTAGAAGAAGAGCTCAAAGCACAGAAGGCTAAACATGGTCAACAGGATGAAACGATGGCGCATCTATCAAGAGGGATACAGTCCCTCCAAGGTGAATCTGAATCCCTCAGATCACAAATAGCTGAAGCAAAAACAAACTGGAGACTCTTTCAAGTGAATGAGGAAGAACTGAAGCTGGCAATCAAAGAGGTTTTGAATGAAGGATCCCTACTTCCGCAAACGCAGAGACCAACAATACAAGGAGAAGCTGAAGCACAGAGGGAACAAGGAGGTGTCCAATATAAAGCAAAAATCATATTAGAGGACTCTAAAGTAGCTGGAGAACAAGTTCTAAGGGTCACCGAAAATCACATGGAGTCTCTGAGTGAATGCTTGCTGAAGACGAAGGATAGATCTTCTCCAAGCCTGGGAGCCCAAAGGGATGGTGGTCACCTGGAACTGGGAAAGACGGGTGAACGCGAAATTGGTGCTCACTTGGAGGATGAGTCCAAAGGAGCTTTGAGGAACCTGGTTTATGGTGATAAGCTAAAGGCCTCCTTAGAAATCTTGGAAGGAGGAAGAAATGAAAAATGTACTTTCTCATCTGAAGTGGAGAAAACCACGGAAGACCTTACAGAACACCTTAAAAGTCTGCAGACTGAACAGGCATCCTTGCAGTCAGAAAATGCACAGCTGCAAAGTGAGAATGAGACCCTACAGAAGAACTTGAAAGTCATGATGGAACGCTATCAAGAAAATACGATGAAACTGCACAGGAAATTAAGAGTGGAGGAAAACTACCGTGTGGAGCAAGAGGAGAAACTTTCCAAAGTCGAAGAAAGATGAGCCATACCATAAAAGAGCTGGAGACCTACAGAAAGAGAGCCCAATATCTTGAAGAACAATTGCAGAGTACCATTTATTCCTGTCTGGGGAAGATTATTTCCTCTGAGAAAGAAGCACATGCCAGTGAGTTGGCAGCCTGGATTGCTGAAAGAAACCTCAGCTATTTCAGGAAACAAAATGCACGCAACAGACAAAAATTAACTGAGAAGGAGCTGAGATTTGAACTTGTAGGAAAAGATCCCTATGATGCACTGGATGTTTCCAACTCAGCAATGGGCAGAAAGCCTTCTCCAAATGGGCCCTCACCAATAGGTCACCCTTCATCTGAAAGGAGACCTCCTCATTTTGAAAAGAGTGGTCCACTCACACTCTCAACTTTCACTCCAGTGGGAGGAGGAAGAGGGTCAAGGGGCCCTGGAGAATCCTCTGGACCATGCGACTAGCAGTAAAGGAAGAGAATCCAGCTGTCATAAGTTCACCGATTTTCAGAGAGCACCTTCTCAGACTGGGCCCCTCTCTCCTCCAGGGGAACAGGCCAGCAGGCTGATGATCCCTCCGCCAGGCCAACCATATTCTTCTGATGCACGTCTTCCTCTACAAAGGCAAGATAGGTTTTACTCAAATTGTGGTAGAGCATTGGGACCAGCAGAACACAGAATTCCTAATATGCCTACTTTGGACTCTGATGTGCCTGATTCACCTCTCCATGCTGAAAACCAAGCAACTGGCTCTGGCTCTGTGTTGGCACCTTTCCTTCCAGTCAGAGGTGCCTTGTTTCCAGTTGACCCAAAGAGTCAGTTCCTGAGAAGAGGACCTTTTTTTTTCCTCCACCTCTCCCAGGAAACTTGTCTGGGAACCTGGAGATTATTTTCCACCTGACCCGCCGCCCACTCCATTTCCAATGTGATGTGTCTATGCAGGGAGGGGGTTTTCCTCACAATCTTCCCCCAACAGCTGGAATTCAGCCCTCTACACCCCCATTCTGAAAGTACAAGTGAGTTCCCTGAAGGGTTCCTTCCACCTGCAAATGAGCCTGTTACTCAACATCCACAACCAAACAAGAAACCTCATGCTGTTGCTCTCTCTTCAAATGTAATTTGACTTATCTCTCATTTTTAGTTTTTAAGTAACTGCTTTTACTTCAGTAATTGACTATACTTTGGCTCCAATTGAAGCTCAATGAAACAATAATTCTTAAGATAGTATTTTGTAAATAAAGATGGTTTACGTAGGAATCTTCTGAGTAAATTATTCCTATTTTATTTTATTCCAGAGAACAGCATTTAATCTGATGAAGCCACTCTTACATAAACAAGAATGGGAGTTCTAGGTACTTGTAATCTAGCTGATGGAAATATCTTTTAAACTCCCAAAAAAGAAGTGCATTTAGTATGACTGTAGCAAATGTAAAGTGACTTTAGGCTTAATGAAGAATTGTCACTGATTTACAGACTGGTTGGGCATTTCAGCCAGTTTTTCCATATCAGAATAACTAGAGCATGGGAGGACTAAAGGAGAGAACACAACTAAACATGTCAGGGAAACAATAGATCTCAACTACAAAGAAAAATGAAGACCTCTTGTTTATATTGGTTGCTTAAAACATTACATAGCTCTTGAGATACCATATTTCCTACATTAGATTCAAGTGAGTTATGAACTCCCATTTTCACCCCATATACAGATTGCACAATCACATTGTTTACACATCCACATTTTTACAAAATGCCATATTAGTAACTGTTGTATTCTGCTACCTTTTCTAGCCTCTACTATCCCCACTCTCCTGCCCTCCCATCTTCTCTCTCTATCCCATCTGCTGTAATTTAACGCTTGGGAATTGGAAACCACACTTTAAACTCACTCTCCTCCCCTTTTTCCCTTCTGTCATATTACTCATCATCTTCTTGTATTTCTCCTCCTCCTTATACCTTTAATTCATTCATCATACACTCATGCATTGGTTCATTCATTTATTTCACATATGGTGTTGGGGATCCAACTCAGGACCTTTGAAAGTGTGAAGCCAGCACTCTAGTGCTGAGCCAAAACCCCAGCACCTGTCTTTTTGATTTTATGACTGTTTGTATGAAATTCAGAATCGCATTCTGCTATGGTTTACTGATATGTGGATTGACCTAGTCCTTGTTTTCTGGGAGACTTTTGGAAAATATACATGAATTATTAGGAGATTGAAATGAAGAAACAAAGAGGAAATTCCCCAATTTCTTATTCTTAGAGTCCATACTCTGACTCTGCCTACCTACTGTAAAAACTTTTAAACCCTTACTCCCCATTTCTATATCTTTGCCAACAAGTGAACATTCACTGCCCTACAACAAACCAGAGAACTCACATTGAACAATGTTTCCCCAGTAGAGACCAAGACACAATACTTATTAAAAAAAATACCCTAGTTATGAGTTAGTAGGTAAAGCTTTATTTGAGTGTTAAATGTGCTCTAATTATGTGTTTGTGTGTTTGTTGATGTGTGTGGTGTGTGGGTGTGTGTGCTTGTGTGTGAAACAAGCACTGAGGTGTAAAATAAATGCAGGATTGCAACGGCCTTCTTAAAAATAAGAAGCAACTTTATCACATTTGAAGCCCAGTGAAGAATCTGCCTGATACTTAACCTACAATTAATTGAAATGTGAAAAATTCAGGCCTCGAAAAACAAAGCCAACATACATACTGAATCTAATCAGTCTGTCTCACCTGTTTTCTAATCACTCCTTTCAATAAACCTAAATTGCCAGCATAAAACATCAGTTGTTCTAAACGAGTGGACGGATGTCCCCTGTCATGGGCTGTGTAAAACACATGGACGATCCGGCACTGATTGTTATCTAGAATGACTTCTGCCTGAACTACTATTGGAGAATTGTTGCTGATATACTGCGGTTTTTATAACAGTAAACTGGAATGAAGGTAATTTCAGGCTGCAAAGGAATAAATTGATTTTACTAACTGGTTTTTGGAAAACACTGCCATGAAAAATTATCAATATGTTCATAAAGGCATCTACATGTCTCTTCACAAGGGTTTTACTTAATGGGGGAGGTGGTGAGGTCTGGATATAACTGAACTCTCCATTAGTAGGTAGAACAATATCATGGGAATCAGAGTGCACATTCCGGTTTGACCTCAATCTAGGTAACATGGATTCATCTCTGTGTAATAGGCCTGCTTCTGAAAAACACAATGTAGAGCTCCAAAAGCAGAACGATACTTTCAGAATACCATGTTATGTTTGTAAATAGACAGACAGATAGATATACAGAAATCAAAAATCTGAAAACGGTCTGGAAGTGTACATTTCCATAACTTACAATGTCAGTAGTGGGGGATTAATAGCAGATCAAGAAGACTGTATCTGCATGAGAAATGGTTCAATTTTTGAAAGAGTTTTTTAAATGAAAATGGACAAAAAATTTAAAGGGTTACATTAAGTGTTGAGGAGTGACTTGGCAAAAGGAGCACAGAGGTGAGAAAGAATTAAGTAGAGTTCAATAGAACCAGGTATAATTTCTGTACACATGACTCCATGAACAGGAGCAAAGGGGACACTTAAAGAAATCATAGGAGTAAGGAGAGATCAGGATTAGGAGGGTTTGTACTAGTCTAGAAATGCTGACCTGAAAACCAACTAAAGTTTCAACTCCTTCTTTTGAGGAACATTAGCTGTGCCGTGCTTTTCAAAAATGACTTGTCATAACTGATTGATGCCCATGTTAGCAACTCTTCTGAAATTACATTGAAAGTAGACTAATGTGAGAGTTTTTCTTTAGAGAGAATTCAAATTACTTGCATAGGAAGTGGCAGCAGGTCTGGGGATGTTGTAGCTCAGTGGCAGTGACCTTGCCTAGCTTGGGGCTGGCCTGCCATGGACTTTCACCCCAAACACTTGCAAGAAAAGAAAAGGGAGGGAAGGGAGAGAGAAAGTTGGAAGGGAGGAAGGCAAAGTTGGAGGGATGGATGGAGGTACAAAAGAAGGAAGAAGAAAAGGAGAAAAACCAGGAAGGGTTGAAGGAAGCAAGAAAGGTAGGAAATAGGGAGAGCACAAGGGCAGAAAAAGGACTGAGTCACTCAAACAAAAGGCAAGGGACACAAAGACCAATATAGGCCATAAAAGCTGTTTGAACGGTTTAGTCAGCTTTAGAATTTGAGTGACATCAAACTGAATGTTATTATGACTGGATGGAATCTTCCTACTAACCCCACCTTGGCCTGGAATAAACCAAATCAAGGGGTGGGTGGCATGGAGTGAATTCTCTCTGGCTGGAGTGGGAGGGACCTAAACACGTGGCACTTGAGGATGCACTGGGTAGGGAAGGGGACAAGACTCCCCTGATGGGCAGTTGAGACAACAAGGCTCCTGGGAGCCCCTGATCATGGCTCCCACCGCCATACGCACACCACCCACCATACGCTCAGCCCCTGAAGGGGCTCACAGTGGTCTGCTCCGTTGCCTGGTGCAGGTTGGAGTTCCTGACCAAACACCTGAGTGTCCACAGCCTGTGTTGGCCAGCCTGGGCAGGCTGTGGTTGTGGTGGCAAGAGCCAAAGCTGTCTTGGCGTGATGGAGGAGCCAAGGGCTGCCTCTCAGCCATACTAGTGGGTGGTTCTGGAAGAAGCACCCAGGGTTGTGGCAGCATTGTCCGAAGACATGAAGCCAGGCCATCTTCCTTCTGGCTTTCCTTGGGAGTTGATGATGTGTACAGCTCTTGGATTTTTTGCTGTTCTCTCACTTTTCTGGAGAGCTTTTCAGTCGGTTAGTAGCAGGCTTTACGTGGGAAGAGAAAAAAGGCTGGCTCAAAATCTTGCTGGACTTATTGAGGCAAAATGTGGACTTCTTGATAAAGTGAGCCTTGTTGAAAAAGAACATAAAGGCTTAGACTCATCTTTAAAGGATTGCAGGTTTGAGAAGGGTTCAAGGGAAGCACAACACCTGGAGGCAACCTACGAAAAGCTGCATAGGTCCGAATCCAGCCATGGCGTTGAAATGCTCTTTCTAGAAGAAGAGCTCAAAGCACAGAAGGCTAAACATGGTCAACAGGATGAAACGATGGCGCATCTATCAAGAGGGATACAGTCCCTCCAAGGTGAATCTGAATCCCTCAGATCACAAATACATGAAGCCAAAACAAACTGGAGACTCTTTCAAGTGAATGAGGAAGAACTGAAGCTGGCAATCAAAGAGGTTTTGAATGAAGGATCCCTACTTCCGCAAACGCAGAGACCAACAATACAAGGAGAAGCTGAAGCACAGAGGGAACAAGGAGGTGTCCAATATAAAGCAAAAAAATCATATTAGAGGACTCTAAAGTAGCTGGAGAACAAGTTCTAAGGGACACCGAAAATCACATGGAGTCTCTGAGTGAATGCTTGCTGAAGACGAAGGATAGATCTTCTCCAAGCCTGGGAGCCCAAAGGGATGGTGGTCACCTGGAACTGGGAAAGACGAGTGAACCCGAAATTGGTGCTCACTTGGAGGATGAGTCCAAAGGAGCTTTGAGGAACCTGGTTTATGGTGATAAGCTAAAGGCCTCCTTAGAAATCTTGGAAGGAGGAAGAAATCAAAAATGTACTTTCTCATCTGAAGTGGAGAAAACCACGGAAGACCTTACAGAACACCTTAAAAGTCTGCAGACTGAACAGGCATCCTTGCAGTCAGAAAATGCACAGCTGCAAAGTGAGAATGAGACCCTACAGAAGAACTTGAAAGTCATGATGGAACGCTATCAAGAAAATACGATGAAACTGCACAGGAAATTAAGAGTGCAGGAAAACTACCGTGTGGAGCAAGAGGAGAAACTTTCCAAAGTCGAAGAAAAGATGAGCCATACAATAAAAGAGCTGGAGACCTACAGAAAGAGAGCCCAATATCTTGAAGAACAATTGCAGAGTACCATTCATTCCTGTCTGGGGAAGATTATTTCCTCTGAGAAAGAAGCACATGCCAGTGAGTTGGCAGCTCGGATTGCTGAAAGAAACCTCAGCTATTTCAGGAAACAAAATGCACGCAACAGACAAAAATTAACTGAGAAGGAGCTGAGATTTGAACTTGTAGGAAAAGATCCCTATGATGCACTGGATGTTTCCAACTCAGCAATGGGCCATCACCAATAGGTCACCCTTCATCTGAAAGGAGACCTCCTCATTTTGAAAAGAGTGGTCCACTCACACTCTCACCTTTCACTCCAGTGGGAGGAGGAAGAGGGTCAAGGGGCCCTGGAGAATCCTCTGGACCATGCGACTAGCAGTAAAGGAAGAGAATCCAGCTGTCATAAGTTCACTGATTTTCAGAGAGCACCTTCTCAGACTGGGCCCCTCTCTCCTCCAGGGGAACAGGCCAGCAGGCTGATGATCCCTCCGCCAGGCCAACCATATTCTTCTGATGCACGTCTACCTCTACAAAGGCAAGATAGGTTTTACTCAAATTGTGGTAGAGCATCGGGACCAGCAGAACACAGAATTCCTAATATGCCTCCTTTGGACTCTGATGTGCCTGATTCACCTCTCCATGCTGAAAACCAAGCAACTGGCTCTGGCTCTGTGTTGGCACCTTTCCCTCCAGTCAGAGGTGCCTTGTTTCCAGTTGACCCAAGGAGTCAGTTCCTGAGAAGAGGACCTTTTTTTTCCTCCACCTCTCCCAGGAAACTTGTCTGGGAACCTGGAGATTATTTTCCACCTGACCCGCCACCCACTCCATTTCCAATGTGATGTGTCTATGCAGGGAGGGGGTTTTCCTCACAATCTTCCCCCAATTGCTGGAATTCAGCCCTCTACACCCCCATTCTGAAAGTACAAGTGAGTTCCCTGAAGGGTTCCTTCCACCTGCAAATGAGCCTGTTACTCAACATCCAGAACCAAACAAGAAACCTCACGCTGTTGCTCTCTCTTCAAATGTAATTTGACTTATCTCTCATTTTTAGTTTTTAAGTAACTGCTTTTACTTCAGTGATTGACTATACTTTGGCTCCAATTGAAGCTCAATGAAACAATAATTCTTAAGATAGTATTTTGTGAATAAAGATGGTTTACGTAGGAATCTTCTGAGTAAATTATTCCTATTTTATTTTATTCCAGAGAACAGCATTTAATCTGATGAAGCCACTCTTACATAAACAAGAATGGGAGTTCTAGGTACTTGTAATCTAGCTGATGGAAATATCTTTTAAACTCCCAACAAAGAAGTGTATTTAGTATGACTGTAGCAAATGTAAAGTGACTTTAGGCTTAATGAAGAATTGTCACTGATTTACAGACTGGTTGGGCATTTCAGCTAGTTTTTCCATATCGGAATAACTAGAGCATGGGAGGACTAAAGGAGAGAACACAACTAAACATGTCACGGAAACAGGAGATCTCAACTACAAAGAAAAATGAAGACCTCTTGTTTATATTGGTTGCTTAAAACATTACATAGCTCTTGAGATACCATATTTCCTACATTAGATTCAAGTGAGTTATGAACTCCCATTTTCACCCCATATACAGATTGCACAATCACATTGTTTACACATCCACATTTTTACAAAATGCCATATTAGTACCTGTTGTATTCTGCTACCTTTTCTAGCCTCTACTATCCCCCCTCTCCTGCCCTCCCATCTTCTCTCTCTATCCCATCTGCTGTAATTTAACCCTTGGGAATTGGAAACCACACTTTAAACTCACTCTCCTCCCCTTGTTCCCTTCTGTCAAATTACTCATCATCTTCTTCTATTTCTCCTCCTCCTCCTCCTCCTCCTTATACCTTTAATTCATTCATCGTACACTCATGCTTTGGTTCATTCATTCCTTTCACATATGGTGTTGGGGACCAACTCAGGACCTTTGAAAGTGTGAAGCCAGCACTCTAGTGCTGAGCCAAAACCCCAGCACCTGTATTTTGATTTTATGACTGTTTATATGAAATTGAGAATCGCATTCTGCTATGGTTTACTGATATGTGGATTGACCTAGTCCTTGTTTTCTGGGAGACTTTTGGAAAATATACATGAATTATTGGGAGATTGAAATGAAGAAACAAAGAGGAAATTCCCCAATTTCTTATTCTTAGAGTCCATACTCTGACTCTGCCTACCTACTGTAAAAACTTTTAAACCCTTACTCCCCATTTCTATATCATTGCCAACAAGTGAACATTCACTGCCCTACAACAAACCAGAGAACTCACATTGAACAATGTTTCCCCAGTAGAGACCAAGACACAATACTTATTAAAAAAATACCCTAGTTATGAGTTAGCAGGTAAAGCTTTATTTGAGTGTTAAATGTGCTCTAATTATGTGTTTGTGTGTTTGTTGATGTGTGTGGTGTGTGGGTGTGTGTGCTTGTGTGTGAAACAAGCACTGAGGTGTAAAAAAAATGCAGGATTGCAACGGCCTTCTTAAAAATAAGAAGCAACTTTATCACATTTGAAGCCCAGTGAAGAATCTGCCTGATACTTAACCTACAATTAATTGAAATGTGAAAAATTCAGGCCTCGAAAAACAAAGCCAACATACATACTGAATCTAATCAGTCTGTCTCACCTGTTTTCTAATCACTCCTTTCAATAAACCTAAATTGCCAGCATAAAACATCAGTTGTTCTAAACGAGTGGACGGATGTCCCCTGTCATGGGCTGTGTAAAATACATGGACGATCCGGCACTGATTGTTATCTAGAATGACTTCTGCCTGAACTACTATTGGAGAATTGTTGCTGATATACTGCGGTTCTTATACCAGTAAACTGGAATGAAGGTAATTTCAGGCTGCAAAGGAATAAACTGATTTTACTAACTGGTTTTTGGAAAACACTGCCATGAAAAATTATCAATATGTCCATAAAGGCATCTACATGTCTCTTCACAAGGGTTTTACTTAATGGGGGAGGTGGTGAGGTCTGGATATAACTGAACTGTCCATTAGTAGGTAGAACAATATCATGGGAATCAGAGTGCACATTCCGGTTTGACCTCAATCTAGGTAACATGGATTCATCTCTGTGTAATAGGCCTGCTTCTGAAAAACACAATGTCGAGCTCCAAAAGCAGAACGATACTTTCAGAATACCATGTTATGTTTGTAAATACATAGACAGATAGATATACAGAAATCAAAAATCTGAAAACGGTCTGGAAGTGTACATTTCTATAACTTACAATGTCAGTAGTGGGGGATTAATAGCAGATCAAGAAGACTGTATCTGCATGAGAAGTGGTTCAATTTTTGAAGGAGTTTTTTAAATGAAAATGGACAAAAAATTTAAAGGGTTACAGTAAGTGTTGAGGAGTGACTTGGCAAAAGGAGCACAGAGGTGAGAAAGAATTAAGTAGAGTTCAATAGAACCAGGTATAATTTCTGTACACATGACTCCATGAACAGGAGCAAAGGGGACACTTAAAGAAATCATAGGACTAAGGGGAGATCAGGATTAGGAGGGTTTGTACTAGTCTAGAAATGCTGACCTGAAAACCAACTAAAGTTTCAACTCCTTCTTTTGAGGAACATTAGCTATGCCGTGCTTTTCAAAAAGGACTTGTCATAACTGATTGATGCCCATGTTAGCAACTCTTCTGAAATTACATTGAAAGTAGACTAATGTGAGAGTTTCTCTTTAGAGATAATTCAAATTACTTGCATAGGAAGTGGCAGCAGGTCTGGGGATGTTGTAGCTCAGTGGCAGTGACCTTGCCTAGCTTGGGGCTGGCCTGCCATGGACTTTCACCCCAAACACTTGCAAGAAAAGAAAAGGGAGGGAAGGGAGAGAGAAAGTTGGAAGGGAGGAAGGCAAAGTTGAGGGATGGATGGAGGTATAAAAGAAGGAAGAAGAAAAGGAGAAAAACCAGGAAGGGGGGAAGGAAGCAAGGAAGGTAGGAAATAGGGAGAGCACAAGGGCAGAAAAAGGACTGAGTCACTCAAACAAAAGGCAAGGGACACAAAGACCAATATAGGCCATAAAAGCTGTTTGAACAGTTTAGTCAGCTTTAGAATCTGAGTGACATCAAACTGAATGTTATTGTGACTGGATGGAATCTTCCTACTAACCCCGCCTTGGCCTGGCCTAAACCAAATCAAGGGGTGGGTGGCATGGAGAGGAATTCTCTCTGGCTGGAGTGGGAGGGACCTAAACATGTGGCACTTGAGGATGCACTGGGTAGGGAAGGGGACAAGACTCCCCTGATGGGCAGTTGAGACAACAAGGCTCCTGGGAGCCCTTGATCATGGCTCTCACCGCCATACGCACACCACCCACCATACGCTCAGCCCCTGAAGGGGCTCACAGTGGTCTGCTCCGTTGCCTGGTGCAGGTTGGAGTTCTGGACCAAACACCTGAGTGTCCACAGCCTGTGTTGGCCTGCCTGGGCAGGCTGTGGTTGTGGTGGCAAGAGCCAAAGCTGTCTTGGCGTGATGGAGGAGCCAAGGGCTGCCTCTCAGCCATACTAGTGGGTGGTTCTGGAAGAAGCACCCAGGGTTGTGGCAGCATTGTCCGAAGACATGAAGCCAGGCCATCTTCCTTATGGCTTTCCTTGGGAGTTGATGATGTGTACAGCTCTTGGATTTTTTGCTGTTCTCTCACTTGTCTGGAGAGCTTTTCAGTCGGTTAGTAGCAGGCTTTACGTGGGAAGAGAAAAAAGGCTGGCTCTAAATCTTGCTGGACTTATTGAGGCAAAATGTGGACTTCTTGATAAAGTGAGCCTTGTTGAAAAAGAACATAAAGGCTTAGACTCATCTTTAAAGGATTCCAGGTTTGAGAAGGGTTCAAGGGAAGCACAACAGCTGGAGGCAACCTACGAAAAGCTGCATAGGTCCGAATCCAGCCATGGTGTTGAAATGCTCTTTCTAGAAGAAGAGCTCAAAGCACAGAAGGCTAAACATGGTCAACAGGATGAAACGATGGCGCATCTATCAAGAGGGATACAGTCCCTCCAAGGTGAATCTGAATCCCTCAGATCACAAATAGCTGAAGCCAAAACAAACTGGAGACTCTTTCAAGTGAATGAGGAAGAACTGAAGCTGGCAATCAAAGAGGTTTTGAATGAAGGATCCCTACTTCCGCAAACGCAGAGACCAACAATACAAGGAGAAGCTGAAGCACAGAGGGAACAAGGAGGTGTCCAATATAAAGCAAAAATCATATTAGAGGACTCTAAAGTAGCTGGAGAACAAGTTCTAAGGCACACCGAAAATCACATGGAGTCTCTGAGTGAATGCTTGCTGAAGATCAAGGATAGATCTACTCCAAGCCTGGGATCCCAAAGGGATGGTGGTCACCTGGAACTGGGAAAGACGAGTGAACCCGAAATTGGTGCTCACTTGGAGGATGAGTCCAAAGGAGCTTTGAGGAACCTGGTTTATGGTGATAAGCTAAAGGCCTCCTTAGAAATCTTGGAAGGAGGAAGAAATCAAAAATGTACTTTCTCATCTGAAGTGGAGAAAACCACGGAAGACCTTACAGAACACCTTAAAAGTCTGCAGACTGAACAGGCATCCTTGCAGTCAGAAAATGCACAGCTACAAAGTGAGAATGAGACCCTACAGAAGAACTTGAAAGTCATGATGGAACGCTATCAAGAAAATACGATGAAACTGAACAGGAAATTAAGAGTGGAGGAAAACTACCGTGTGGAGCAAGAGGAGAAACTTTCCAAAGTCGAAGAAAAGATGAGCCATACAATAAAAGAGCTGGAGACCTACAGAAAGAGAGCCCAATATCTTGAAGAACAATTGCAGAGTACCATTCATTCCTGTCTGGGGAAGATTATTTCCTCTGAGAAAGAAGCACATGCCAGTGAGTTGGCAGCTCGGATTGCTGAAAGAAACCTCAGCTATTTCAGGAAACAAAATGCACGCAACAGACAAAAATTAACTGAGAAGGAGCTGAGATTTGAACTTGTAGGAAAAGATCCCTATGATGCACTGGATGTTTCCAACTCAGCAATGGGCAGAAAGCCTTCTCCAAATGGGCCCTCACCAATAGGTCACCCTTCATCTGAAAGGAGACCTCCTCATTTTGAAAAGAGTGGTCCACTCACACTCTCAACTTTCACTCCAGTGGGAGGAGGAAGAGGGTCAAGGGGCCCTGGAGAATCCTCTGGACCATGCGACTAGCAGTAAAGGAAGAGAATCCAGCTGTCATAAGTTCACCGATTTTCAGAGAGCACCTTCTCAGACTGGGCCCCTCTCTCCTCCAGGGGAACAGGCCAGCAGGCTGATGATCCCTCCGCCAGGCCAACCATATTCTTCTGATGCACGTCTTCCTCTACAAAGGCAAGATAGGTTTTACTCAAATTGTGGTAGAGCATCGGGACCAGCAGAACACAGAATTCCTAATATGCCTCCTTTGGACTCTGATGTGCCTGATTCACCTCTCCATGCTGAAAACCAAGCAACTGGCTCTGGCTCTGTGTTGGCACCTTTCCCTCCAGTCCGAGGTGCCTTGTTTCCAGTTGACCCAAGGAGTCAGTTCCTGAGAAGAGGACCTTTTTTTTTCCTCCACCTCTCCCAGGAAACTTGTCTGGGAACCTGGAGATTATTTTCCACCTGACCCGCCGCCCACTCCATTTCCAATGTGATGTGTCTATGCAGGGAGGGGGTTTTCCTCACAATCTTCCCCCAACAGCTGGAATTCAGCCCTCTACACCCCCATTCTGAAAGTACAAGTGAGTTCCCTGAAGGGTTCCTTCCACCTGCAAATGAGCCTGTTACTCAACATCCACAACCAAACAAGAAACCTCATGCTGTTGCTCTCTCTTCAAATGTAATTTGATTTATCTCTCATTTTTAGTTTTTAAGTAACTGCTTTTACTTCAGTAATTGACTATACTTTGGCTCCAATTGAAGCTCAATGAAACAATAATTCTTAAGATAGTATTTTGTAAATAAAGATGGTTTACGTAGGAATCTTCTGAGTAAATTATTCCTATTTTATTTTATTCCAGAGAACAGCATTTAATCTGATGAAGCCACTCTTACATAAACAAGAATGGGAGTTCTAGGTACTTGTAATCTAGCCGATGGAAATATCTTTTAAACTCCCAAAAAAGAAGTGCATTTAGTATGACTGTAGCAAATGTAAAGTGACTTTAGGCTTAATGAAGAATTGTCACTGATTTACAGACTGGTTGGGCATTTCAGCCAGTTTTTCCATATCAGAATAACTAGAGCATGGGAGGACTAAAGGAGAGAACACAACTAAACATGTCAGGGAAACAGGAGATCTCAACTACAAAGAAAAATGAAGACCTCTTGTTTATATTGGTTGCTTAAAACATTACATAGCTCTTGAGATACCATATTTCCTACATTAGATTCAAGTGAGTTATGAACTCCCATTTTCACCCCATATACAGATTGCACAATCACATTGTTTACACATCCACATTTTTACAAAATGCCATATTAGTAACTGTTGTATTCTGCTACCTTTTCTAGCCTCTACTATCCCCCCTCTCCTGCCCTCCCATCTTCTCTCTCTATCCCATCTGCTGTAATTTAACGCTTGGGAATTGGAAACCACACTTTAAACTCACTCTCCTCCCCTTTTTCCCTTCTGTCAAATTACTCATCATCTTCTTCTATTTCTCCTCCTCCTTATACCTTTAATTCATTCATCATACACTCATGCATTGGTTCATTCATTCCTTTCACATATGGTGCTTTCGATCCAACTCAGGACCTTTGAACGTGTGAAGCCAGCACTCTAGTGCTGAGCCAAAATCCCAGCACCTGTCTTTTTGATTTTATGACTGTTTATATGAAATTCAGAATCGCATTCTGCTATGGTTCACTGATATGTGGATTGACCTAGTCCTTGTTTTCTGGGAGACTTTTGGAAAATATACATGCATTATTAGGCAATAGAAATGAAGAAACAAAGAGGAAATTCCCCAATTTCTTATTCTTAGAGTCCATATTCTGACTCTGCCTACCTACTGAAAAAACTTTTAAACACTTACTCCCCATTTCTATATCATTGCCAACAAGTGAACATTCACTGCCCTACAACAAACCAGAGAACTCACATTGAACAATGTTTCCCCAGTAGAGACCAAGACACAATACTTATTAAAAAAATACCCTAGTTATGAGTTAGTAGGTAAAGCTTTATTTGAGTGTTAAATGTGCTCTAATTATGTGTTTCTGTGTTTGTTGATGTGTGTGGTGTGTGGGTGTGTGTGCTTGTGTGTAAAACAAGCACTGAGGTGTAAAATAAATGCAGGATTGCAACGGCCTTCTTAAAAATAAGAAGCAACTTTATCACATTTGAAGCCCAGTGAAGAATCTGCCAAATACTTAACCTACAATTAATTGAAATGTGAAAAATTCAGGCCTCGAAAAACAAAGCCAACGTACATACTGAATCTAATCAGTCTGTCTCACCTGTTTTCTAATCACTCCTTTCAATAAACCTAAATTGCCAGCATAAAACATCAGTTGTTCTAAACGAGTGGACGGATGTCCCCTGTCATGGGCTGTGTAAAATACATGGACGATCCGGCACTCATTGTTATTTAGAATGACTTCTGCCTGAACTACTATTAGAGAATTGTTGCTGATATACTGCGGTTCTTATACCAGTAAACTGGAATGAAGGTAATTTGAGGCTACAAAGGAATAAATTGATTTTACTAAGTAGTTTTTGGAAAACACTGCCATGAAAAATTATCAATATGTTCATGAAGGCATGTACATGTCTCTTCACAAGGGTTTTACTTAATGGGGGAGGTGGTGAGGTCTGGATATAACTGAACTGTCCATTAGTAGGTAGAACAACATCATGGGAATCAGAGTGCACATTCCGGTTTGAACTCAATCTAGGTACCATGGATTCATCTCTGTGTAATAGGCCTGCTTCTGAAAAACACAATGTCGAGCTCCAAAAGCAGAACGATACTTTCAGAATACCATGTTATGTTTGTAAATACATAGACAGATAGATATACAGAAATCAAAAATCTGAAAACGGTCTGGAAGTGTACATTTCTATAACTTACAATGTCAGTAGTGGGGGATTAATAGCAGATCAAGAAGACTGTATCTGCATGAGAAATGGTACAATTTTTGAAAGAGTTTTTTAAATGAAAATGGACAAAAAATTTAAAGGGTTACAGTAAGTTTTGAGGAGTTACTTGGCAAAAGAAGCACAGAGGTGAGAAAGAATTAAGTAGAGTTCAATAGAACCAGGTATAATTTCTGTACACATGACTCCATGAACAGGAGCAACGGGAACACTTAAAGAAATCATAGGACTAAAGAGAGATCAGGAGGGTTTGTACTAGTCTAGAAATGCTGACCTGAAAACCAACTAAAGTTTTCAACTCCTTCTTTTGAGGAACATTAGCTGTGCCGTGCTTTTCAAAAATGACTTGTCATAACTGATTGATGCCCATGTTAGCAACTCTTCTGAAATTACGTTGAAAGTAGACTAATGTGAGAGTTTCTCTTTAGAGATAATTCAAATTACTTGCATAGGAAGTGGCAGCAAGTCTGGGGATGTTGTAGCTCAGTGGCAGTGACCTTGCCTAGCTTGGGGCTGGCCTGCCATGGACTTTCACCCCAAACACTTGCAAGAAAAGAAAAGGGAGGGAAGGGAGAGAGAAAGTTGGAAGGAAGGAAGCCAAAGTTGGATGGATGCAGGAACGTAGAAAAGAAGGAAGAAGAAAAGGAGAAAAACCAGGAAGAGAGGAAGGATGCAAGGAAGTTAGGAAATACGGAGAGCACATGGGCAGGGAAAGGACTGAGTCACTCAAACAAAAGGCAAGGGACACAAAGACCAATATAGGCCATAAAAGCTGTTTGAACAGTTTAGTCTGCTTTAGAATTTGAGTGACATCAAACTGAATGTTATTATGACTGGATGGAATCTTCCTACTAACCCCGCCTTGGACTGGCCTAAACCAAATGAAGGGGTGGGTGGCATGGAGAGGAATTCTCTCTGGCTGGAGTGGGAGGGACCTAAACCTGTGGCACTTGAGGATGCACTGGGTAGGGAAAGGGACAAGACTCCCCTGATGGCAATTGAGCACAACAAGGCTCCTGGGAGCCCTTGATCATGGCTCCCACCGCCATACGCACACCACCCACCATACGCTCAGCCCCTGAAAGGGCTCAGAGTGGTCTGCTCCGTTGCCTGGTGCAGGTTGGAGTTCCTGACCAAACACCTGAGTGTCCACAGCCTGTGTTGGCCTGCCTGGGCAGGCTGTGGTTGTTGTGGCAAGAGCCAAAGCTGTCTTGGCGTGATGGAGGAGCCAAGGGCTGCCTCTCAGCCATACTAGTGGGTGGTTCTGGAAGAAGCACCCAGGGTTGTGGCAGCATTGTCTGAAGACATGAAGCCAGGCCATCTTCCTTATAGCTTTCCTTGGGAGTTAGTGATGTGTACAGCTCTCGAATTTTTTGGTGTTCTCTCACTTTTCTGGAGAGCTTTTCAGTCGGTTAGTAGCAGGCTTTACGTGGGAAGAGAAAAAAGGCTGGCTCTAAATCTTGCTGGACTTATTGAGGCAAAATGTGGACTTCTTGAAAAAGTGAGCCTTGTTGAAAAAGGACATGAAGGCTTAGCCTCATCTTTAAAGGATTACAGGTTTGAGAAGGGTTCAAGGGAAGCACAACAGCTGGAAGCAACCTACGAAAAGCTGCATAGGTCCGAATCCAGCCATGGCATTGAAATGCTCTTTCTAGAAGAAGAGCTCAAAGCACAGAAGGCTAAACATGGTCAACAGGATGAAACGATGGCACATCTATCAAGAAGGATACAGTCCCTCCAAGGTGAATCTGAATGCCTCAGATCACAAATAGCTGAAGCTAAAACAAACTGGAGACTCTTTCAAGTGAATGAGGAAGAACTGAAGCTGGCAATCAAAGAGGTTTTGAATGAAGGATCCCTACTTCCGCAAACGCAGAGACCAACAATACAAGGAGAAGCTGAAGCACAGAGGGAGCCAGGAGGTGTCCAATATAAAGCAAAAATCATATTAGAGGACTCTAAAGTAGCTGGAGAACAAGTTCTAAGGGACACCGAAAATCACATGAAGTCTCTGAGTGAATGCTTGCTGAAGATGAAGGATAGATCTTCTCCAAGCCTGGGAGCCCAAAGGGTTGGTGGTCACCTGGAACTGGGAAAGACGAGTGAACCCGAAATTGATGCTCACTTGGAGGATGAGTAAAAGGAGCTTTGAGGAACCTGGTTTATGGTGATAAGCTAAAGGCCTTTTTAGAAATCTTGGAAGGAAAAAGAAATCAAAAATGTACTTTCTCATCTGAAGTGGAGAAAACCAAGGATGACCTTACAGAACACCGTAACAGTCTGCAGACTGAACAGGCATCCTTGCAGTCAGAAAATGCACAGCTGCAAAGTGAGAATGAGACCCTACAGAAGAACATGAAAGTCATGATGGAACGCTATCAAGAAAATATGATGAAACTGCACAGGAAATTAAGAGTGGAGGAAAACTACCATGTGGAGCAAGAGGAGAAACTTTCCAAAGTCGAAGAAAAGATGAGCCATACAAAAAAGAGCTGGAGACCTACAGAAAGAGAGCCCAATATCTTGAAGAACAATTGCAGAGTACCATTCATTCCTGTCTGGGGAAGATTATTTCCTCTGAGAAAGAAGCACATGCTAGTGAGTTGGCAGCTCGGATTGCTGAAAGAAACCTCAGATATTTCAGGAAACAAAATGCACGCAACAGACAAAAATTAACTGAGAACGAGCTGAGATTTGAACTTCTAGGAAAAGATCCCTATGATGCACTGGATGTTTCCAACTCAGCAATGGGCAGAAACCCTTCTCCAAATGGGCCCTCACCAATAGGTCACCCTTCATCTGAAAGGAGACCTCCTCATTTTGAAAAGAGTGGTCCACTCACACTCTCACCTTTCACTCCAATGGGAGGAGGAAGAGGGTCAAGGGGCCCTGGAGAATCCTCTGGACCATGCGACTAGCAGTAAAGGAAGAGAATCCAACTGTTTTAAGTTCACCGATTTTCAGAGAGCACCTTCTCAGACTGGGCCCCTCTCTCCTCCAGGGGAACACGCCAGCAGGCTGATGATCCCTCCGCCAGGCCAAACATATTCTCCTGATGCACGTCTTTTTCTACAAAGGCAAGATGGTTTTTACTCAAATTGTGGTAGAGCATCGGGACCAGCAGAACACAGAATTCCTAATATGCCTCCTTTGGACTCTGATGTGCCTGATTCACCTCTCCATGCTGAAAACCAAGCAACTGGCTCTGGCTCTTTGTTGGCACCTTTCCCTCCAGTCAGAGGTGCCTTGTTTCCAGTTGACCCAAGGAGTCAGTTCCTGAGAAGAGGACCTTTTTTTTCCTCCACCTCTCCCAGGAAACTTGTCTGGGAACCTGGAGATTATTTTCCACCTGACCCGCCACCCCCTCCATTTCCAATGTGATGTGTCTATGCAGGGAGGGGGTTTTCTTCAAAATCTTCCCCCAACAGCTGGAATTCAGCCCTCTACACCCCCATTCTGAAAGTACAAGTGAGTTCCCTGAAGGGTTCCTTCCACCTGCAAATGAGCCTGTTACTCAACATCCAGAAACAAACAAGAAACCTCATGCTGTTGCTCTCTCTTCAAATGTAATTTGACTTATCTCTCATTTTTAGTTTTTAAGTAACTGCTTTTACTTTAGTAATTGACTATACTTTGGCTCCAATTGAAGGTCAATGAAACAATAATTCTTAAGATAGTATTTTGTAAATAAAGATGGTTTACGTAGGAATCTTCTGAGTAAATTATTCCTATTTTATTTTATTCCAGAGAACAGCATTTAATCTGATGAAGCCACTCTTACATAAACAAGAATGGGAGTTCTAGGTACTTGTAATCTAGCTGATGGAAATATCTTTTAAACTCCCAACAAAGAAGTGTATTTAGTATGACTGTAGCAAATGTAAAGTGACTTTAGGCTTAATGAAGGATTGTCACTGATTTACAGACTGGTTGGGCATTTCAGCTAGTTTTTCCATATCAGAATAACTAGAGCATGGGAGGACTAAAGGAGAGAACACAACTAAACATGTCACGGAAACAGGAGATCTCAACTACAAAGAAAAATGAAGACCTCTTGTTTATATTGGTTGCTTAACACATTACATAGCTCTTGAGATACCATATTTCCTACATTAGATTCAAGTGAGTTATGAACTGACATTTTCACCCCATATAGAGATTGCACAATCACATTGTTTACACATCCACATTTTTACAAAATGCCATATTAGTAACTGTTGTATTCTGCTACCTTTTCTAGCCTCTACTATCCCCCCTCTCCTGCCCTCCCATGTTCTCTCTCTATCCCATCTGCTGTAATTTAACGCTTGGGAATTGGAATCCACACTTAAACTCACTCTCCTCCCCTTTTTCCCTTCTGTCAAATTACTCATCATCTTCTTCTATTTCTCCTCCTCCTCCTCCTCCTTATACCTTTAATTCATTCATCATACACTCATGCATTGGTTCATTCATTCCTTTCACATATGGTGTTGGGGATCCAACTCAGGACCTTTGAAAGTGTGAAGCCAGCACTCTAGTGCTGAGCCAAAACCCCAGCACCTGTCTTTTTGATTTTATGACTGTTTATATGAAATTCAGAATCGCATTCTGCTATGCTTTACTGATATGTGGATTGACCTAGTCCTTATTTTCTGGGAGACTTTTGGAAAATATACATGCATTATTAGGCAATAGAAATGAAGAAACAAAGAGGAAATTCCCCAATTTCTTATTCTTAGAGTCCATACTCTGACTCTGCCTACCTACTGCAAAAACTTTTAAACCCTTACTCCCCATTTCTATATCATTGCCAACAAGTGAACATTCACTGCCCTACAACAAACCAGAGAACTCACATTGAACAATGTTTCCCCAGTAGAAACCAAGACACAATACTTATTAAAATTACCCTAGTTATGAGTTAGCAGGTAAAGCTTTATTTGAGTGTTAAATGTGCTCTAATTATGTGTTTGTGTGTTTGTTGATGTGTGTGGTGTGTGGGTGTGTGTGCTTGTGTGTGAAACAAGCACTGAGGTGTAAAATAAATGCAGGATTGCAACGGCCTTCTTAAAAATAAGAAGCAACTTTATCACATTTGAAGCCCAGTGAAGAATCTGCCTGATACTTAACCTACAATTAATTGAAATGTGAAAAACTCAGGTCTCGAAAAACAAAGCCAACATACATACTGAATTTAATCAGTCTGTCTCACCTGTTTTCTAATCACTCCTTTCAATAAACCTAAATTGCCAGCATAAAACATCAGTTGTTCTAAACGAGTGGACGGATGTCCCCTGTCATGGGCTGTGTAAAATACATGGACGATCCGTCACTGATTGTTATCTAGAATGACTTCTGCCTGAACTACTATTGGAGAATTGTTGCTGATACACTGCGGTTCTTATACCAGTAAACTGGAATGAAGGTAATTTCAGGCTGCAAAGGAATAAATTGATTTTACTAACGGGTTTTTGGAAAACACTGCCATGAAAAATTATCAATATGTTCATAAAGGCATCTACATGTCTCTTCACAAGGGTGTTACTTAATGGCAGAGGTGGTGAGGTCTGGATATAACTGAACTGTCCATTAGTAGGTAGAACAATATCATGGGAATCAGAGTGCACATTCCGGTTTGACCTCAATCTAGGTAACATGGATTCATCTCTGTGAAATAGGCCTGCTTCTGAAAAACACCATGTAGAGCTATAAAAGCAGAACGATACTTTCAGAATACCATGTTATGTTTGTAAAAACATAGACAGATAGATATACAGAAATCAAAGATATGAAAACGGTCTGGAAGTGTACATTTCTATAACTTACAATGTCAGTATTGGGGGATTAATAGCAGATCAAGAAGACTGTATCTGCATGAGAAATGGTTCAATTTTTGAAGGAGTTTTTTAAATGAAAATGGACAAAAAATTTAAAGGGTTACAGTAAGTGTTGAGGAGTGACTTGGCAAAAGGTGCACAGAGGTGAGAAAGAATTAAGTAGAGTTCAATAGAACAAGGTACAATTTCTGTACACATGACTCCATGAACAGGAGCAAAGGGGACACTTAAAGAAATCATAGGACTAAGGAGAGATCAGGATTAGGAGGGTTTGTACTAGTCTAGAAATGCTGACCTGAAAACCAACTAAAGTTTCAACTCCTTCTTTTGAGGAACATTAGCTGTGCCGTGCTTTTCAAAAATGACTTGTCATAACTGATTGATGCCCACGTTAGCAACTCTTCTGAAATTACGTGAAAGTAGACTAATGTGAGAGTTTCTCTTTAGAGATAATTCAAATTACTTGCATAGGAAGTGGCAGCAGGTCTGGGGATGTTGTAGCTCAGTGGCAGTGACCTTGCCTAGCTTGGGGCTGGCCTGCCATGGACTTTCACCCCAAACACTTGCAAGAAAAAAAAAGGGAGGGAAGGGAGAGAGAAAGTTGGAAGGGAGGAAGGCAAAGTGGGAGGGATGGATGGAGGTATAAAAGAAGGAAGAAGAAAAGGAGAAAAACCAGGAAGGGGGGAAATAAGCAAGGAAGGTAGGAAATAGGGAGAGCACAAGGGCAGAAAAAGGACTGAGTCACTCAAACAAAAGGCAAGGGACACAAAGACCAATATAGGCCATAAAAGCTGTTTGAACAGTTTAGTCATCGTTAGAACCTGAGTGACATCAAACTGAGTGTTATTGTGACTGGATGGAATCTTCCTACTAACCCCGCCTTGGCCTGGCCTAAACCAAATCAAGGGGTGGGTGGCATGGAGAGGAATTCTCTCTGGCTGGAGTGGGAGGGACCTAATCATGTGGCACTTGAGGATGCACTGGGTAGGGAAGGGGACAAGACTCCCCTGATGGGCAGTTGAGACAACAAGGCTCCTGGGAGCCCTTGATCATGGCTCTCACCGCCATACGCACACCACCCACCATACGCTCAGCCCCTGAAGGGGCTCACAGTGGTCTGCTCCGTTGCCTGGTGCAGGTTGGAGTTCCGGACCAAACACCTGAGTGTCCACAGCCTGTGTTGGCCTGCCTGGGCAGGCTGTGGTTGTGGTGGCAAGAGCCAAAGCTGTCTTGGCGTGATGGAGGAGCCAAGGGCTGCCTCTCAGCCATACTAGTGGGTGGTTCTGGAAGAAGCACCCAGGGTTGTGGCAGCATTGTCCGAAGACATGAAGCCAGGCCATCTTCCTTATGGCTTTCCTTGGGAGTTGATGATGTGTACAGCTCTTGGATTTTTTGCTGTTCTCTCACTTGTCTGGAGAGCTTTTCAGTCGGTTAGTAGCAGGCTTTACGTGGGAAGAGAAAAAAGGCTGGCTCTAAATCTTGCTGGACTTATTGAGGCAAAATGTGGACTTCTTGATAAAGTGAGCCTTGTTGAAAAAGAACATAAAGGCTTAGACTCATCTTTAAAGGATTCCAGGTTTGAGAAGGGTTCAAGGGAAGCACAACAGCTGGAGGCTACCTACGAAAAGCTGCATAGGTCCGAATCCAGCCATGGTGTTGAAATGCTCTTTCTAGAAGAAGAGCTCAAAGCACAGAAGGCTAAACATGGTCAACAGGATGAAACGATGGCGCATCTATCAAGAGGGATACAGTCCCTCCAAGGTGAATCTGAATCCCTCAGATCACAAATAGCTGAAGCCAAAACAAACTGGAGACTCTTTCAAGTGAATGAGGAAGAACTGAAGCTGGCAATCAAAGAGGTTTTGAATGAAGGATCCCTACTTCCGCAAACGCAGAGACCAACAATACAAGGAGAAGCTGAAGCACAGAGGGAACAAGGAGGTGTCCAATATAAAGCAAAAATCATATTAGAGGACTCTAAAGTAGCTGGAGAACAAGTTCTAAGGCACACCGAAAATCACATGGAGTCTCTGAGTGAATGCTTGCTGAAGATCAAGGATAGATCTACTCCAAGCCTGGGATCCCAAAGGGATGGTGGTCACCTGGAACTGGGAAAGACGAGTGAACCCGATATTGGTGCTCACTTGGAGGATGAGTCCAAAAAAGCTTTGAGGAACCTGGTTTATGGTGATAAGCTAAAGGCCTCCTTAGAAATCTTGGAAGGAGGAAGAAATCAAAAATGTACTTTCTCATCTGAAGTGGAGAAAACCACGGAAGACCTTACAGAACACCTTAAAAGTCTGCAGACTGAACAGGCATCCTTGCAGTCAGAAAATGCACAGCTACAAAGTGAGAATGAGACCCTACAGAAGAACTTGAAAGTCATGATGGAACGCTATCAAGAAAATACGATGAAACTGAACAGGAAATTAAGAGTGGAGGAAAACTACCGTGTGGAGCAAGAGGAGAAACTTTCCAAAGTCGAAGAAAAGATGAGCCATACAATAAAAGAGCTGGAGACCTACAGAAAGAGAGCCCAATATCTTGAAGAACAATTGCAGAGTACCATTCATTCCTGTCTGGGGAAGATTATTTCCTCTGAGAAAGAAGCACATGCCAGTGAGTTGGCAGCTCGGATTGCTGAAAGAAACCTCAGCTATTTCAGGAAACAAAATGCACGCAACAGACAAAAATTAACTGAGAAGGAGCTGAGATTTGAACTTGTAGGAAAAGATCCCTATGATGCACTGGATGTTTCCAACTCAGCAATGGGCAGAAAGCCTTCTCCAAATGGGCCCTCACCAATAGGTCACCCTTCATCTGAAAGGAGACCTCCTCATTTTGAAAAGAGTGGTCCACTCACACTCTCAACTTTCACTCCAGTGGGAGGAGGAAGAGGGTCAAGGGGCCCTGGAGAATCCTCTGGACCATGCGACTAGCAGTAAAGGAAGAGAATCCAGCTGTCATAAGTTCACCGATTTTCAGAGAGCACCTTCTCAGACTGGGCCCCTCTCTCCTCCAGGGGAACAGGCCAGCAGGCTGATGATCCCTCCGCCAGGCCAACCATATTCTTCTGATGCACGTCTTCCTCTACAAAGGCAAGATAGGTTTTACTCAAATTGTGGTAGAGCATCGGGACCAGCAGAACACAGAATTCCTAATATGCCTCCTTTGGACTCTGATGTGCCTGATTCACCTCTCCATGCTGAAAACCAAGCAACTGGCTCTGGCTCTGTGTTGGCACCTTTCCCTCCAGTCAGAGGTGCCTTGTTTCCAGTTGACCCAAGGAGTCAGTTCCTGAGAAGAGGACCTTTTTTTTTCCTCCACCTCTCCCAGGAAACTTGTCTGGGAACCTGGAGATTATTTTCCACCTGACCCGCCGCCCACTCCATTTCCAATGTGATGTGTCTATGCAGGGAGGGGGTTTTCCTCACAATCTTCCCCCAACAGCTGGAATTCAGCCCTCTACACCCCGATTCTGAAAGTACAAGTGAGTTCCCTGAAGGGTTCCTTCCACCTGCAAATGAGCCTGTTACTCAACATCCACAACCAAACAAGAAACCTCATGCTGTTGCTCTCTCTTCAAATGTAATTTGACTTATCTCTCATTTTTAGTTTTTAAGTAACTGCTTTTACTTCAGTAATTGACTATACTTTGGCTCCAATTGAAGCTCAATGAAACAATAATTCTTAAGATAGTATTTTGTAAATAAAGATGGTTTACGTAGGAATCTTCTGAGTAAATTATTCCTATTTTATTTTATTCCAGAGAACAGCATTTAATCTGATGAAGCCACTCTTACATAAACAAGAATGGGAGTTCTAGGTACTTGTAATCTAGCTGATGGAAATATCTTTTAAACTCCCAAAAAAGAAGTGCATTTAGTATGACTGTAGCAAATGTAAAGTGACTTTAGGCTTAATGAAGAATTGTCACTGATTTACAGACTGGTTGGGCATTTCAGCCAGTTTTTCCATATCAGAATAACTAGAGCATGGGAGGACTAAAGGAGAGAACACAACTAAACATGTCAGGGAAACAGGAGATCTCAACTACAAAGAAAAATGAAGACCTCTTGTTTATATTGGTTGCTTAAAACATTACATAGCTCTTGAGATACCATATTTCCTACATTAGATTCAAGTGAGTTATGAACTCCCATTTTCACCCCATATACAGATTGCACAATCACATTGTTTACACATCCACATTTTTACAAAATGCCATATTAGTAACTGTTGTATTCTGCTACCTTTTCTAGCCTCTACTATCCCCCCTCTCCTGCCCTCCCATCTTCTCTCTCTATCCCATCTGCTGTAATTTAACGCTTGGGAATTGGAAACCACACTTTAAACTCACTCTCCTCCCCTTTTTCCCTTCTGTCAAATTACTCATCATCTTCTTCTATTTCTCCTCCTCCTTATACCTTTAATTCATTCATCATACACTCATGCATTGGTTCATTCATTCCTTTCACATATGGTGTTGGGGATCCAACTCAGGACCTTTGAAAGTGTGAAGCCAGCACTCTAGTGCTGAGCCAAAACCCCAGCACCTGTCTTTTTGATTTTATGACTGTTTGTATGAAATTCAGAATCGCATTCTGCTATGGTTTACTGATATGTGGATTGACCTAGTCCTTGTTTTCTGGGAGACTTTTGGAAAATATACATGAATTATTAGGAGATTGAAATGAAGAAACAAAGAGGAAATTCCCCAATTTCTTATTCTTAGAGTCCATACTCTGACTCTGCCTACCTACTGTAAAAACTTTTAAACCCTTACTCCCCATTTCTATATCATTGCCAACAAGTGAACATTCACTGCCCTACAACAAACCAGAGAACTCACATTGAACAATGTTTCCCCAGTAGAGACCAAGACACAATACTTATCAAAAAAAATACCCTAGTTATGAGTTAGTATGTAAAGCTTTATTTGAGTGTTAAATGTGCTCTAATTATGTGTTTGTGTGTTTGTTGATGTGTGTGGTGTGTGGGTGTGTGTGCTTGTGTGTGAAACAAGCACTGAGGTGTAAAATAAATGCAGGATTGCAACGGCCTTCTTAAAAATAAGAAGCAACTTTATCACATTTGAAGCCCAGTGAAGAATCTGCCTGATACTTAACCTACAATTAATTGAAATGTGAAAAATTCAGGCCTCGACAAACAAAGCCAACATACATACTGAATCTAATCAGTCTGTCTCACCTGTTTTCTAATCACTCCTTTCAATAAACCTAAATTGCCAGCATAGAACATCAGTTGTTCTAAACGAGTGGACGGATGTCCCCTGTCATGGGCTGTGTAAAACACATGGACGATCCGGCACTGATTGTTATCTAGAATGACTTCTGCCTGAACTACTATTGGAGAATTGTTGCTGATATACTGCGGTTCTTATACCAGTAAACTGGAATGAAGGTATTTCAGGCTGCAAAGGAATAAATTGATTTTACTAACTGGTTTTTGGAAAACACTGCCATGAAAAATTATCAATATGTTCATAAAGGCATCTACATGTCTCTTCACAAGGGTTTTACTTAATGGGGGAGGTGGTGAGGTCTGGATATAACTGAACTGTCCATTAGTAGGTAGAACAATATCATGGGAATCAGAGTGCACATTCCGGTTTGACCTCAATCTAGGTAACATGGATTCATCTCTGTGTAATAGGCCTGCTTCTGAAAAACACAATGTAGAGCTCCAAAAGCAGAACGATACTATCAGAATACCATGTTATGTTTGTAAATAGACAGACAGATAGATATACAGAAATCAAAAATCTGAAAACGGTCTGGAAGTGTACATTTCTATAACTTACAATGTCAGTAGTGGGGGATTAATAGCAGATCAAGAAGACTGTGTCTGCATGAGAAATGGTTCAATTTTTGAAGGAGTTTTTTAAATGAAAATGGACAAAAAATTTAAAGGGTTACAGTAAGTGTTGAGGAGTGACTTGGCAAAAGGAGCACAGAGGTGAGAAAGAATTAAGTAGAGTTCAATAGAACCAGGTATAATTTCTGTACACATGACTCCATGAACAGGAGCAAAGGGGACACTTAAAGAAATCATAGGACTAAGGAGAGATCAGGATTAGGAGGGTTTGTACTAGTCTAGAAATGCTGACCTGAAAACCAACTAAAGTTTCAACTCCTTCTTTTGAGGAACATTAGCTGTGCCGTGCTTTTCAAAAAGGACTTGTCATAACTGATTGATGCCCATGTTAGCAACTCTTCTGAAATTACGTTGAAAGTAGACTAATGTGAGAGTTTCTCTTTAGAGAGAATTCAAATTACTTGCATAGGAAGTGGCAGCAGGTCTGGGGATGTTGTAGCTCAGTGGCAGTGACCTGGCCTAGCTTGGGGCTGGCCTGCCATGGACTTTCACCCCAAACACTTGCAAGAAAAGAAAAGGGAGGGAAGGGAGAGAGAAAGTTGGAAGGGAGGAAGGCAAAGTTGGAGGGATGGATGGAGGTACAAAAGGAGGAAGAAGAAAAGGAGAAAAACCAGGAAGGGGGGAAGGAAGCAAGGAAGGTAGGAAATAGGGAGAGCACAAGGGCAGAAAAAGGACTGAGTCACTCAAACAAAAGGCAAGGGACACAAAGACCAATATAGGCCATAAAAGCTGTTTGAACGGTTTAGTCAGCTTTAGAATTTGAGTGACATCACACTGAATGTTATTATGACTGGATGGAATCTTCCTACTAACCCCGCCTTGGCCTGGCCTAAACCAAATCAAGGGGTGGGTGGCATGGAGAGGAATTCTCTCTGGCTGGAGTGGGAGGGACCTAAACACGTGGCACTTGAGGATGCACTGGGTAGGGAAGGGGACAAGACTCCCCTGATGGGCAGTTGAGACAACAAGGCTCCTGGGAGCCCCTGATCATGGCTCCCACCGCCATACGCACACCACCCACCATACGCTCAGCCCCTGAAGGGGCTCACAGTGGTCTGCTCCGTTGCCTGGTGCAGGTTGGAGTTCCTGACCAAACACCTGAGTGTCCACAGCCTGTGTTGGCCTGCCTGGGCAGGCTGTGGTTGTGGTGGCAAGAGCCAAAGCTGTCTTGGCGTGATGGAGGAGCCAAGGGCTGCCTCTCAGCCATACTAGTGGTTGGTTCTGGAAGAAGCACCCAGGGTTGTGGCAGCATTGTCCGAAGACATGAAGCCAGGCCACCTTCCTTCTGGCTTTCCTTGGGAGTTGATGATGTGTACAGCTCTTGGATTTTTTGCTGTTCTCTCACTTTTCTGGAGAGCTTTTCAGTCGGTTAGTAGCAGGCTTCACGTGGGAAGAGAAAAAAGGCTGGCTCTAAATCTTGCTGGACTTATTGAGGCAAAATGTGGACTTCTTGATAAAGTGAGCCTTGTTGAAAAAGAACATAAAGGCTTAGACTCATCTTTAAAGGATTGCAGGTTTGAGAAGGGTTCAAGGGAAGCACAACAGCTGGAGGCAACCTACGAAAAGCTGCATAGGTCCGAATCCAGCCATGGCGTTGAAATGCTCTTTCTAGAAGAAGAGCTCAAAGCACAGAAGGCTAAACATGGTCAACAGGATGAAACGATGGCGCATCTATCAAGAGGGATACAGTCCCTCCAAGGTGAATCTGAATCCCTCAGATCACAAATAGCTGAAGCCAAAACAAACTGGAGACTCTTTCAAGTGAATGAGGAAGAACTGAAGCTGGCAATCAAAGAGGTTTTGAATGAAGGATCCCTACTTCCGCAAACGCAGAGACCAACAATACAAGGAGAAGCTGAAGCACAGAGGGAACAAGGAGGTGTCCAATATAAAGCAAAAATCATATTAGAGGACTCTAAAGTAGCTGGAGAACAAGTTCTAAGGGACACCGAAAATCACATGGAGTCTCTGAGTGAATGCTTGCTGAAGACAAAGGATAGATCTTCTCCAAGCCTGGGAGCCCAAAGGGATGGTGGTCACCTGGAACTGGGAAAGACGAGTGAACCCGAAATTGGTGCTCACTTGGAGGATGAGTCCAAAGGAGCTTTGAGGAACCTGGTTTATGGTGATAAGCTAAAGGCCTCCTTAGAAATCTTGGAAGGAGGAAGAAATCAAAAATGTACTTTCTCATCTGAAGTGGAGAAAACCACGGAAGACCTTACAGAACACCTTAAAAGTCTGCAGACTGAACAGGCATCCTTGCAGTCAGAAAATGCACAGCTGCAAAGTGAGAATGAGACCCTACAGAAGAACTTGAAAGTCATGATGGAACGCTATCAAGAAAATACGATGAAACTGCACAGGAAATTAAGAGTGGAGGAAAACTACCGTGTGGAGCAAGAGGAGAAACTTTCCAAAGTCGAAGAAAAGATGAGCCATACAATAAAAGAGCTGGAGACCTACAGAAAGAGAGCCCAATATCTTGAAGAACAATTGCAGAGTACCATTCATTCCTGTCTGGGGAAGATTATTTCCTCTGAGAAAGAAGCACATGCTAGTGAGTTGGCAGCTCGGATTCCTGAAAGAAACCTCAGCTATTTCAGGAAACAAAATGCACGCAACAGACAAAAATTAACTGAGAAGGAGCTGAGATTTGAACTTGTAGGAAAAGATCCCTATGATGCACTGGATGTTTCCAACTCAGTAATGGGCCCTCACCAATAGGTCACCCTTCATCTGAAAGGAGACCTCCTCATTTTGAAAAGAGTGGTCCACTCACACTCTCACCTTTCACTCCAGTGGGAGGAGGAAGAGGGTCAAGGGGCCCTGGAGAATCCTCTGGACCATGCGACTAGCAGTAAAGGAAGAGAATCCAGCTGTCATAAGTTCACTGATTTTCAGAGAGCACCTTCTCAGACTGGGCACCTCTCTCCTCCAGGGGAACAGGCCAGCAGGCTGATGATCCCTCCGCCAGGCCAACCATATTCTTCTGATGCACGTCTACCTCTACAAAGGCAAGATAGGTTTTACTCAAATTGTGGTAGAGCATCGCGACCAGCAGAACACAGAATTCCTAATATGCCTCCTTTGGACTCTGATGTGCCTGATTCACCTCTCCATGCTGAAAACCAAGCAACTGGCTCTGGCTCTGTGTTGGCACCTTTCCCTCCAGTCAGAGGTGCCTTGTTTCCAGTTGACCCAAGGAGTCAGTTCCTGAGAAGAGGACCTTTTTTTTCCTCCACCTCTCCCAGGAAACTTGTCTGGGAACCTGGAGATTATTTTCCACCTGACCCGCCACCCACTCCATTTCCAATGTGATGTGTCTATGCAGGGAGGGGGTTTTCCTCACAATCTTCCCCCAACAGCTGGAATTCAGCCCTCTACACCCCCATCCTGAAAGTACAAGTGAGTTCCCTGAAGGGTTCCTTCCACCTGCAAATGAGCCTGTTACTCAACATCCAGAACCAAACAAGAAACCTCAGGCTGTTGCTCTCTCTTCAAATGTAATTTGACTTATCTCTCATTTTTAGTTTTTAAGTAACTGCTTTTACTTCAGTGATTGACTATACTTTGGCTCCAATTGAAGCTCAATGAAACAATAATTCTTAAGATAGTATTTTGTGAATAAAGATGGTTTACGTAGGAATCTTCTGAGTAAATTATTCCTATTTTATTTTATTCCAGAGAACAGCATTTAATCTGATGAAGCCACTCTTACATAAACAAGAATGGGAGTTCTAGGTACTTGTAATCTAGCTGATGGAAATATCTTTTAAACTCCCAACAAAGAAGTGTATTTAGTATGACTGTAGCAAATGTAAAGTGACTTTAGGCTTAATGAAGAATTGTCACTGATTTACAGACTGGTTGGGCATTTCAGCTAGTTTTTCCATATCGGAATAACTAGAGCATGGGAGGACTAAAGGAGAGAACACAACTAAACATGTCACGGAAACAGGAGATCTCAACTACAAAGAAAAATGAAGACCTCTTGTTTATATTGGTTGCTTAAAACATTACATAGCTCTTGAGATACCATATTTCCTACATTAGATTCAAGTGAGTTATGAACTCCCATTTTCACCCCATATACAGATTGCACAATCACATTGTTTACACATCCACATTTTTACAAAATGCCATATTAGTACCTGTTGTATTCTGCTACCTTTTCTAGCCTCTACTATCCCCCCTCTCCTGCCCTCCCATCTTCTCTCTCTATCCCATCTGCTGTAATTTAACCCTTGGGAATTGGAAACCACACTTTAAACTCACTCTCCTCCCCTTGTTCCCTTCTGTCAAATTACTCATCATCTTCTTCTATTTCTCCTCCTCCTCCTCCTCCTTATACCTTTAATTCATTCATCGTACACTCATGCTTTGGTTCATTCATTCCTTTCACATATGGTGTTGGGGACCAACTAGGACCTTTGAAAGTGTGAAGCCAGCACTCTAGTGCTGAGCCAAAACCCCAGCACCTGTATTTTGATTTTATGACTGTTTATATGAAATTGAGAATCGCATTCTGCTATGGTTTACTGATATGTGGATTGACCTAGTCCTTGTTTTCTGGGAGACTTTTGGAAAATATACATGAATTACTG
Organism: Callospermophilus lateralis; assembly: GCF_048772815.1. Classification (NCBI taxonomy): domain Eukaryota; kingdom Metazoa; phylum Chordata; class Mammalia; order Rodentia; family Sciuridae; genus Callospermophilus; species Callospermophilus lateralis. The sequence continues at coordinate 69,526 of NW_027512598.1, read as the reverse complement.
GGAGATTGAAATGAAGAAACAAAGAGGAAATTCCCCAATTTCTTATTCTTAGAGTCCATACTCTGACTCTGCCTACCTACTGTAAAAACTTTTAAACCCTTACTCCCCATTTCTATATCATTGCCAACAAGTGAACATTCACTGCCCTACAACAAACCAGAGAACTCACATTGAACAATGTTTCCCCAGTAGAGACCAAGACACAATACTTATTAAAAAAATACCCTAGTTATGAGTTAGCAGGTAAAGCTTTATTTGAGTGTTAAATGTGCTCTAATTATGTGTTTGTGTGTTTGTTGATGTGTGTGGTGTGTGGGTGTGTGTGCTTGTGTGTGAAACAAGCACTGAGGTGTAAAATAAATGCAGGATTGCAACGGCCTTCTTAAAAATAAGAAGCAACTTTATCACATTTGAAGCCCAGTGAAGAATCTGCCTGATACTTAACCTACAATTAATTGAAATGTGAAAAATTCAGGCCTCGAAAAACAAAGCCAACATACATACTGAATCTAATCAGTCTGTCTCACCTGTTTTCTAATCACTCCTTTCAATAAACCTAAATTGCCAGCATAAAACATCAGTTGTTCTAAACGAGTGGACGGATGTCCCCTGTCATGGGCTGTGTAAAATACATGGACGATCCGGCACTGATTGTTATCTAGAATGACTTCTGCCTGAACTACTATTGGAGAATTGTTGCTGATATACTGCGGTTCTTATACCAGTAAACTGGAATGAAGGTAATTTCAGGCTGCAAAGGAATAAACTGATTTTACTAACGGGTTTTTGGAAAACACTGCCATGAAAAATTATCAATATGTTCATAAGGCATCTACATGTCTCTTCACAAGGGTTTTACTTAATGGGGGAGGTGGTGAGGTCTGGATATAACTGAACTGTCCATTAGTAGGTAGAACAATATCATGGGAATCAGAGTGCACATTCCGGTTTGACCTCAATCTAGGTAACATGGATTCATCTCTGTGTAATAGGCCTGCTTCTGAAAAACACAATGTCGAGCTCCAAAAGCAGAACGATACTTTCAGAATACCATGTTATGTTTGTAAATACATAGACAGATAGATATACAGAAATCAAAAATCTGAAAACGGTCTGGAAGTGTACATTTCTATAACTTACAATGTCAGTAGTGGGGGATTAATAGCAGATCAAGAAGACTGTATCTGCATGAGAAATGGTTCAATTTTTGAAGGAGTTTTTTAAATGAAAATGGAAAAAAAATTTAAAGGGTTACAGTAAGTGTTGAGGAGTGACTTGGCAAAAGGAGCACAGAGGTGAGAAAGAATTAAGTAGAGTTCAATAGAACCAGGTATAATTTCTGTACACATGACTCCATGAACAGGAGCAAAGGGGACACTTAAAGAAATCATAGGACTAAGGGGAGATCAGGATTAGGAGGGTTTGTACTAGTCTAGAAATGCTGACCTGAAAACCAACTAAAGTTTCAACTCCTTCTTTTGAGGAACATTAGCTATGCCGTGCTTTTCAAAAAGGACTTGTCATAACTGATTGATGCCCATGTTAGCAACTCTTCTGAAATTACGTTGAAAGTAGACTAATGTGAGAGTTTCTCTTTAGAGATAATTCAAATTACTTGCATAGGAAGTGGCAGCAGGTCTGGGGATGTTGTAGCTCAGTGGCAGTGACCTTGCCTAGCTTGGGGCTGGCCTGCCATGGACTTTCACCCCAAACACTTGCAAGAAAAGAAAAGGGAGGGAAGGGAGAGAGAAAGTTGGAAGGGAGGAAGGCAAAGTTGAGGGATGGATGGAGGTATAAAAGAAGGAAGAAGAAAAGGAGAAAAACCAGGAAGGGGGGAAGGAAGCAAGGAAGGTAGGAAATAGGGAGAGCACAAGGGCAGAAAAAGGACTGAGTCACTCAAACAAAAGGCAAGGGACACAAAGACCAATATAGGCCATAAAAGCTGTTTGAACAGTTTAGTCAGCTTTAGAATCTGAGTGACATCAAACTGAATGTTATTGTGACTGGATGGAATCTTCCTACTAACCCCGCCTTGGCCTGGCCTAAACCAAATCAAGGGGTGGGTGGCATGGAGAGGAATTCTCTCTGGCTGGAGTGGGAGGGACCTAAACATGTGGCACTTGAGGATGCACAGGGTAGGGAAGGGGACAAGACTCCCCTGATGGGCAGTTGAGACAACAAGGCTCCTGGGAGCCCTTGATCATGGCTCTCACCGCCATACGCACACCACCCACCATACGCTCAGCCCCTGAAGGGGCTCACAGTGGTCTGCTCCGTTGCCTGGTGCAGGTTGGAGTTCCGGACCAAACACCTGAGTGTCCACAGCCTGTGTTGGCCTGCCTGGGCAGGCTGTGGTTGTGGTGGCAAGAGCCAAAGCTGTCTTGGCGTGATGGAGGAGCCAAGGGCTGCCTCTCAGCCATACTAGTGGGTGGTTCTGGAAGAAGCACCCAGGGTTGTGGCAGCATTGTCCGAAGACATGAAGCCAGGCCATCTTCCTTATGGCTTTCCTTGGGAGTTGATGATGTGTACAGCTCTTGGATTTTTTGCTGTTCTCTCATTGTCTGGAGAGCTTTTCAGTCGGTTAGTAGCAGGCTTTACGTGGGAAGAGAAAAAAGGCTGGCTCTAAATCTTGCTGGACTTATTGAGGCAAAATGTGGACTTCTTGATAAAGTGAGCCTTGTTGAAAAAGAACATAAAGGCTTAGACTCATCTTTAAAGGATTCCAGGTTTGAGAAGGGTTCAAGGGAAGCACAACAGCTGGAGGCAACCTACGAAAAGCTGCATAGGTCCGAATCCAGCCATGGTGTTGAAATGCTCTTTCTAGAAGAAGAGCTCAAAGCACAGAAGGCTAAACATGGTCAACAGGATGAAACGATGGCGCATCTATCAAGAGGGATACAGTCCCTCCAAGGTGAATCTGAATCCCTCAGATCACAAATAGCTGAAGCCAAAACAAACTGGAGACTCTTTCAAGTGAATGAGGAAGAACTGAAGCTGGCAATCAAAGAGGTTTTGAATGAAGGATCCCTACTTCCGCAAACGCAGAGACCAACAATACAAGGAGAAGCTGAAGCACAGAGGGAACAAGGAGGTGTCCAATATAAAGCAAAAATCATATTAGAGGACTCTAAAGTAGCTGGAGAACAAGTTCTAAGGCACACCGAAAATCACATGGAGTCTCTGAGTGAATGCTTGCTGAAGATCAAGGATAGATCTACTCCAAGCCTGGGATCCCAAAGGGATGGTGGTCACCTGGAACTGGGAAAGACGAGTGAACCCGATATTGGTGCTCACTTGGAGGATGAGTCCAAAGGAGCTTTGAGGAACCTGGTTTATGGTGATAAGCTAAAGGCCTCCTTAGAAATCTTGGAAGGAGGAAGAAATCAAAAATGTACTTTCTCATCTGAAGTGGAGAAAACCACGGAAGACCTTACAGAACACCTTAAAAGTCTGCAGACTGAACAGGCATCCTTGCAGTCAGAAAATGCACAGCTACAAAGTGAGAATGAGACCCTACAGAAGAACTTGAAAGTCATGATGGAACGCTATCAAGAAAATACGATGAAACTGAACAGGAAATTAAGAGTGGAGGAAAACTACCGTGTGGAGCAAGAGGAGAAACTTTCCAAAGTCGAAGAAAAGATGAGCCATACAATAAAAGAGCTGGAGACCTAAAGAAAGAGAGCCCAATATCTTGAAGAACAATTGCAGAGTACCATTCATTCCTGTCTGGGGAAGATTATTTCCTCTGAGAAAGAAGCACATGCCAGTGAGTTGGCAGCTCGGATTGCTGAAAGAAACCTCAGCTATTTCAGGAAACAAAATGCACGCAACAGACAAAAATTAACTGAGAAGGAGCTGAGATTTGAACTTGTAGGAAAAGATCCCTATGATGCACTGGATGTTTCCAACTCAGCAATGGGCAGAAAGCCTTCTCCAAATGGGCCCTCACCAATAGGTCACCCTTCATCTGAAAGGAGACCTCCTCATTTTGAAAAGAGTGGTCCACTCACACTCTCAACTTTCACTCCAGTGGGAGGAGGAAGAGGGTCAAGGGGCCCTGGAGAATCCTCTGGACCATGCGACTAGCAGTAAAGGAAGAGAATCCAGCTGTCATAAGTTCACCGATTTTCAGAGAGCACCTTCTCAGACTGGGCCCCTCTCTCCTCCAGGGGAACAGGCCAGCAGGCTGATGATCCCTCCGCCAGGCCAACCATATTCTTCTGATGCACGTCTTCCTCTACAAAGGCAAGATAGGTTTTACTCAAATTGTGGTAGAGCATCAGGACCAGCAGAACACAGAATTCCTAATATGCCTCCTTTGGACTCTGATGTGCCTGATTCACCTCTCCATGCTGAAAACCAAGCAACTGGCTCTGGCTCTGTGTTGGCACCTTTCCCTCCAGTCAGAGGTGCCTTGTTTCCAGTTGACCCAAGGAGTCAGTTCCTGAGAAGAGGACCTTTTTTTTTCCTCCACCTCTCCCAGGAAACTTGTCTGGGAACCTGGAGATTATTTTCCACCTGACCCGCCGCCCACTCCATTTCCAATGTGATGTGTCTATGCAGGGAGGGGGTTTTCCTCACAATCTTCCCCCAACAGCTGGAATTCAGCCCTCTACACCCCGATTCTGAAAGTACAAGTGAGTTCCCTGAAGGGTTCCTTCCACCTGCAAATGAGCCTGTTACTCAACATCCACAACCAAACAAGAAACCTCATGCTGTTGCTCTCTCTTCAAATGTAATTTGACTTATCTCTCATTTTTAGTTTTTAAGTAACTGCTTTTACTTCAGTAATTGACTATACTTTGGCTCCAATTGAAGCTCAATGAAACAATAATTCTTAAGATAGTATTTTGTAAATAAAGATGGTTTACGTAGGAATCTTCTGAGTAAAATATTCCTATTTTATTTTATTCCAGAGAACAGCATTTAATCTGATGAAGCCACTCTTACATAAACAAGAATGGGAGTTCTAGGTACTTGTAATCTAGCTGATGGAAATATCTTTTAAACTCCCAAAAAAGAAGTGCATTTAGTATGACTGTAGCAAATGTAAAGTGACTTTAGGCTCAATGAAGAATTGTCACTGATTTACAGACTGGTTGGGCATTTCAGCCAGTTTTTCCATATCAGAATAACTAGAGCATGGGAGGACTAAAGGAGAGAACACAACTAAACATGTCAGGGAAACAGGAGATCTCAACTACAAAGAAAAATGAAGACCTCTTGTTTATATTGGTTGCTTAAAACATTACATAGCTCTTGAGATACCATATTTCCTACATTAGATTCAAGTGAGTTATGAACTCCCATTTTCACCCCATATACAGATTGCACAATCACATTGTTTACACATCCACATTTTTACAAAATGCCATATTAGTAACTGTTGTATTCTGCTACCTTTTCTAGCCTCTACTATCCCCCCTCTCCTGCCCTCCCATCTTCTCTCTCTATCCCATCTGCTGTAATTTAACGCTTGGGAATTGGAAACCACACTTTAAACTCACTCTCCTCCCCTTTTTCCCTTCTGTCAAATTACTCATCATCTTCTTCTATTTCTCCTCCTCCTTATACCTTTAATTCATTCATCATACACTCATGCATTGGTTCATTCATTCCTTTCACATATGGTGTTGGGGATCCAACTCAGGACCTTTGAAAGTGTGAAGCCAGCACTCTAGTGCTGAGCCAAAACCCCAGCACCTGTCTTTTTGATTTTATGACTGTTTGTATGAAATTCAGAATCGCATTCTGCTATGGTTTACTGATATGTGGATTGACCTAGTCCTTGTTGTCTGGGAGACTTTTGGAAAATATACATGAATTATTAGGAGATTGAAATGAAGAAACAAAGAGGACATTCCCCAATTTCTTATTCTTAGAGTCCATACTCTGACTCTGCCTACCTACTGTAAAAACTTTTAAACCCTTACTCCCCATTTCTATATCATTGCCAACAAGTGAACATTCACTGCCCTACAACAAACCAGAGAACTCACATTGAACAATGTTTCCCCAGTAGAGACCAAGACACAATACTTATCAAAAAAAATACCCTAGTTATGAGTTAGTATGTAAAGCTTTATTTGAGTGTTAAATGTGCTCTAATTATGTGTTTGTGTGTTTGTTGATGTGTGTGGTGTGTGGGTGTGTGTGCTTGTGTGTGAAACAAGCACTGAGGTGTAAAATAAATGCAGGATTGCAACGGCCTTCTTAAAAATAAGAAGCAACTTTATCACATTTGAAGCCCAGTGAAGAATCTGCCTGATACTTAACCTACAATTAATTGAAATGTGAAAAATTCAGGCCTCGACAAACAAAGCCAACATACATACTGAATCTAATCAGTCTGTCTCACCTGTTTTCTAATCACTCCTTTCAATAAACCTAAATTGCCAGCATAGAACATCAGTTGTTCTAAACGAGTGGACGGATGTCCCCTGTCATGGGCTGTGTAAAACACATGGACGATCCGGCACTGATTGTTATCTAGAATGACTTCTGCCTGAACTACTATTGGAGAATTGTTGCTGATATACTGCGGTTCTTATACCAGTAAACTGGAATGAAGGTATTTCAGGCTGCAAAGGAATAAATTGATTTTACTAACTGGTTTTTGGAAAACACTGCCATGAAAAATTATCAATATGTTCATAAAGGCATCTACATGTCTCTTCACAAGGGTTTTACTTAATGGGGGAGGTGGTGAGGTCTGGATATAACTGAACTGTCCATTAGTAGGTAGAACAATATCATGGGAATCAGAGTGCACATTCCGGTTTGACCTCAATCTAGGTAACATGGATTCATCTCTGTGTAATAGGCCTGCTTCTGAAAAACACAATGTAGAGCTCCAAAAGCAGAACGATACTATCAGAATACCATGTTATGTTTGTAAATAGACAGACAGATAGATATACAGAAATCAAAAATCTGAAAACGGTCTGGAAGTGTACATTTCTATAACTTACAATGTCAGTAGTGGGGGATTAATAGCAGATCAAGAAGACTGTGTCTGCATGAGAAATGGTTCAATTTTTGAAGGAGTTTTTTAAATGAAAATGGACAAAAAATTTAAAGGGTTACAGTAAGTGTTGAGGAGTGACTTGGCAAAAGGAGCACAGAGGTGAGAAAGAATTAAGTAGAGTTCAATAGAACCAGGTATAATTTCTGTACACATGACTCCATGAACAGGAGCAAAGGGAACACTTAAAGAAATCATAGGACTAAGGAGAGATCAGGATTAGGAGGGTTTGTACTAGTCTAGAAATGCTGACCTGAAAACCAACTAAAGTTTCAACTCCTTCTTTTGAGGAACATTAGCTGTGCCGTGCTTTTCAAAAAGGACTTGTCATAACTGATTGATGCCCATGTTAGCAACTCTTCTGAAATTACGTTGAAAGTAGACTAATGTGAGAGTTTCTCTTTAGAGAGAATTCAAATTACTTGCATAGGAAGTGGCAGCAGGTCTGGGGATGTTGTAGCTCAGTGGCAGTGACCTGGCCTAGCTTGGGGCTGGCCTGCCATGGACTTTCACCCCAAACACTTGCAAGAAAAGAAAAGGGAGGGAAGGGAGAGAGAAAGTTGGAAGGGAGGAAGGCAAAGTTGGAGGGATGGATGGAGGTACAAAAGGAGGAAGAAGAAAAGGAGAAAAACCAGGAAGGGGGGAAGGAAGCAAGGAAGGTAGGAAATAGGGAGAGCACAAGGGCAGAAAAAGGACTGAGTCACTCAAACAAAAGGCAAGGGACACAAAGACCAATATAGGCCATAAAAGCTGTTTGAACGGTTTAGTCAGCTTTAGAATTTGAGTGACATCACACTGAATGTTATTATGACTGGATGGAATCTTCCTACTAACCCCGCCTTGGCCTGGCCTAAACCAAATCAAGGGGTGGGTGGCATGGAGAGGAATTCTCTCTGGCTGGAGTGGGAGGGACCTAAACACGTGGCACTTGAGGATGCACTGGGTAGGGAAGGGGACAAGACTCCCCTGATGGGCAGTTGAGACAACAAGGCTCCTGGGAGCCCCTGATCATGGCTCCCACCGCCATACGCACACCACCCACCATACGCTCAGCCCCTGAAGGGGCTCACAGTGGTCTGCTCCGTTGCCTGGTGCAGGTTGGAGTTCCTGACCAAACACCTGAGTGTCCACAGCCTGTGTTGGCCTGCCTGGGCAGGCTGTGGTTGTGGTGGCAAGAGCCAAAGCTGTCTTGGCGTGATGGAGGAGCCAAGGGCTGCCTCTCAGCCATACTAGTGGTTGGTTCTGGAAGAAGCACCCAGGGTTGTGGCAGCATTGTCCGAAGACATGAAGCCAGGCCACCTTCCTTCTGGCTTTCCTTGGGAGTTGATGATGTGTACAGCTCTTGGATTTTTTGCTGTTCTCTCACTTTTCTGGAGAGCTTTTCAGTCGGTTAGTAGCAGGCTTCACGTGGGAAGAGAAAAAAGGCTGGCTCTAAATCTTGCTGGACTTATTGAGGCAAAATGTGGACTTCTTGATAAAGTGAGCCTTGTTGAAAAAGAACATAAAGGCTTAGACTCATCTTTAAAGGATTGCAGGTTTGAGAAGGGTTCAAGGGAAGCACAACAGCTGGAGGCAACCTACGAAAAGCTGCATAGGTCCGAATCCAGCCATGGCGTTGAAATGCTCTTTCTAGAAGAAGAGCTCAAAGCACAGAAGGCTAAACATGGTCAACAGGATGAAACGATGGCGCATCTATCAAGAGGGATACAGTCCCTCCAAGGTGAATCTGAATCCCTCAGATCACAAATAGCTGAAGCCAAAAAAAAACTGGAGACTCTTTCAAGTGAATGAGGAAGAACTGAAGCTGGCATTCAAAGAGGTTTTGAATGAAGGATCCCTACTTCCGCAAACGCAGAGACCAACAATACAAGGAGAAGCTGAAGCACAGAGGGAACAAGGAGGTGTCCAATATAAAGCAAAAATCATATTAGAGGACTCTAAAGTAGCTGGAGAACAAGTTCTAAGGGACACCGAAAATCACATGGAGTCTCTGAGTGAATGCTTGCTGAAGACGAAGGATAGATCTTCTCCAAGCCTGGGAGCCCAAAGGGATGGTGGTCACCTGGAACTGGGAAAGACGAGTGAACCCGAAATTGGTGCTCACTTGGAGGATGAGTCCAAAGGAGCTTTGAGGAACCTGGTTTATGGTGATAAGCTAAAGGCCTCCTTAGAAATCTTGGAAGGAGGAAGAAATCAAAAATGTACTTTCTCATCTGAAGTGGAGAAAACCACTGAAGACCTTACAGAACACCTTAAAAGTCTGCAGACTGAACAGGCATCCTTGCAGTCAGAAAATGCACAGCTGCAAAGTGAGAATGAGACCCTACAGAAGAACTTGAAAGTCATGATGGAACGCTATCAAGAAAATACGATGAAACTGCACAGGAAATTAAGAGTGGAGGAAAACTACCGTGTGGAGCAAGAGGAGAAACTTTCCAAAGTCGAAGAAAAGATGAGCCATACAATAAAAGAGCTGGAGACCTACAGAAAGAGAGCCCAATATCTTGAAGAACAATTGCAGAGTACCATTCATTCCTGTCTGGGGAAGATTATTTCCTCTGAGAAAGAAGCACATGCTAGTGAGTTGGCAGCTCGGATTCCTGAAAGAAACCTCAGCTATTTCAGGAAACAAAATGCACGCAACAGACAAAAATTAACTGAGAAGGAGCTGAGATTTGAACTTGTAGGAAAAGATCCCTATGATGCACTGGATGTTTCCAACTCAGTAATGGGCCATCACCAATAGGTCACCCTTCATCTGAAAGGAGACCTCCTCATTTTGAAAAGAGTGGTCCACTCACACTCTCACCTTTCACTCCAGTGGGAGGAGGAAGAGGGTCAAGGGGCCCTGGAGAATCCTCTGGACCATGCGACTAGCAGTAAAGGAAGAGAATCCAGCTGTCATAAGTTCACTGATTTTCAGAGAGCACCTTCTCAGACTGGGCACCTCTCTCCTCCAGGGGAACAGGCCAGCAGGCTGATGATCCCTCCGCCAGGCCAACCATATTCTTCTGATGCACGTCTACCTCTACAAAGGCAAGATAGGTTTTACTCAAATTGTGGTAGAGCATCGCGACCAGCAGAACACAGAATTCCTAATATGCCTCCTTTGGACTCTGATGTGCCTGATTCACCTCTCCATGCTGAAAACCAAGCAACTGGCTCTGGCTCTGTGTTGGCACCTTTCCCTCCAGTCAGAGGTGCCTTGTTTCCAGTTGACCCAAGGAGTCAGTTCCTGAGAAGAGGACCTTTTTTTTCCTCCACCTCTCCCAGGAAACTTGTCTGGGAACCTGGAGATTATTTTCCACCTGACCCGCCACCCACTCCATTTCCAATGTGATGTGTCTATGCAGGGAGGGGGTTTTCCTCACAATCTTCCCCCAACAGCTGGAATTCAGCCCTCTACACCCCCATTCTGAAAGTACAAGTGAGTTCCCTGAAGGGTTCCTTCCACCTGCAAATGAGCCTGTTACTCAACATCCAGAACCAAACAAGAAACCTCACGCTGTTGCTCTCTCTTCAAATGTAATTTGACTTATCTCTCATTTTTAGTTTTTAAGTAACTGCTTTTACTTCAGTGATTGACTATACTTTGGCTCCAATTGAAGCTCAATGAAACAATAATTCTTAAGATAGTATTTTGTGAATAAAGATGGTTTACGTAGGAATCTTCTGAGTAAATTATTCCTATTTTATTTTATTCCAGAGAACAGCATTTAATCTGATGAAGCCACTCTTACATAAACAAGAATGGGAGTTCTAGGTACTTGTAATCTAGCTGATGGAAATATCTTTTAAACTCCCAACAAAGAAGTGTATTTAGTATGACTGTAGCAAATGTAAAGTGACTTTAGGCTTAATGAAGAATTGTCACTGATTTACAGACTGGTTGGGCATTTCAGCTAGTTTTTCCATATCGGAATAACTAGAGCATGGGAGGACTAAAGGAGAGAACACAACTAAACATGTCACGGAAACAGGAGATCTCAACTACAAAGAAAAATGAAGACCTCTTGTTTATATTGGTTGCTTAAAACATTACATAGCTCTTGAGATACCATATTTCCTACATTAGATTCAAGTGAGTTATGAACTCCCATTTTCACCCCATATACAGATTGCACAATCACATTGTTTACACATCCACATTTTTACAAAATGCCATATTAGTACCTGTTGTATTCTGCTACCTTTTCTAGCCTCTACTATCCCCCCTCTCCTGCCCTCCCATCTTCTCTCTCTATCCCATCTGCTGTAATTTAACCCTTGGGAATTGGAAACCACACTTTAAACTCACTCTCCTCCCCTTGTTCCCTTCTGTCAAATTACTCATCATCTTCTTCTATTTCTCCTCCTCCTCCTCCTCCTTATACCTTTAATTCATTCATCGTACACTCATGCTTTGGTTCATTCATTCCTTTCACATATGGTGTTGGGGACCAACTCAGGACCTTTGAAAGTGTGAAGCCAGCACTCTAGTGCTGAGCCAAAACCCCAGCACCTGTCTTTTTGATTTTATGACTGTTTATATGAAATTGAGAATCGCATTCTGCTATGGTTTACTGATATGTGGATTGACCTAGTCCTTGTTTTCTGGGAGACTTTTGGAAAATATACATGAATTATTGGGAGATTGAAATGAAGAAACAAAGAGGAAATTCCCCAATTTCTTATTCTTAGAGTCCATACTCTGACTCTGCCTACCTACTGTAAAAACTTTTAAACCCTTACTCCCCATTTCTATATCATTGCCAACAAGTGAACATTCACTGCCCTACAACAAACCAGAGAACTCACATTGAACAATGTTTCCCAAGTAGAGACCAAGACACAATACTTATTAAAAAAATATTCTAGTTATGAGTTAGTAGGTAAAGCTTTATTTGAGTGTTAAATGTGCTCTAATTATGTGTTTGTGTGTTTGTTGATGTGTGTGGTGTGTGGGTGTGTGTGCTTGTGTGTGAAACAAGCACTGAGGTGTAAAATAAATGCAGGATTGCAACGGCCTTCTTAAAAATAAGAAGCAACTTTATCACATTTGAAGCCCAGTGAAGAATCTGCCTGATACTTAACCTACAATTAATTGAAATGTGAAAAATTCAGGCCTCGAAAAACAAAGCCAACATACATACTGAATCTAATCAGTCTGTCTCACCTGTTTTCTAATACTCCTTTCAATAAACCTAAATTGCCAGCATAAAACATCAGTTGTTCTAAACGAGTGGACGGATGTCCCCTGTCATGGGCTGTGTAAAATACATGGACGATCCGGCACTGATTGTTATCTAGAATGACTTCTGCCTGAACTACTATTGGAGAATTGTTGCTGATATACTGCGGTTCTTATACCAGTAAACTGGAATGAAGGTAATTTCAGGCTGCAAAGGAATAAACTGATTTTACTAACTGGTTTTTGGAAAACACTGCCATGAAAAATTATCAATATGTTCATAAAGGCATCTACATGTCTCTTCACAAGGGTTTTACTTAATGGGGGAGGTGGTGAGGTCTGGATATAACTGAACTGTCCATTAGTAGGTAGAACAATATCATGGGAATCAGAGTGCACATTCCGGTTTGACCTCAATCTAGGTAACATGGATTCATCTCTGTGTAATAGGCCTGCTTCTGAAAAACACAATGTCGAGCTCCAAAAGCAGAACGATACTTTCAGAATACCATGTTATGTTTGTAAATACATAGACAGATAGATATACAGAAATCAAAAGTCTGAAAACGGTCTGGAAGTGTACATTTCTATAACTTACAATGTCAGTAGTGGGGGATTAATAGCAGATCAAGAAGACTGTATCTGCATGAGAAATGGTTCAATTTTTGAAGGAGTTTTTTAAATGAAAATGGACAAAAAATTTAAAGGGTTACAGTAAGTGTTGAGGAGTGACTTGGCAAAAGGAGCACAGAGGTGAGAATGAATTAAGTAGAGTTCAATAGAACCAGGTATAATTTCTGTACACATGACTCCATGAACAGGAGCAAAGGGGACACTTAAAGAAATCATAGGACTAAGGGGAGATCAGGATTAGGAGGGTTTGTACTAGTCTAGAAATGCTGACCTAAAAACCAACTAAAGTTTCAACTCCTTCTTTTGAGGAACATTAGCTGTGCCGTGCTTTTCAAAAAGGACTTGTCATAACTGATTGATGCCCATGTTAGCAACTCTTCTGAAATTACGTTGAAAGTAGACTAATGTGAGAGTTTCTCTTTAGAGATAATTCAAATTACTTGCATAGGAAGTGGCAGCAGGTCTGGGGATGTTGTAGCTCAGTGGCAGTGACCTTGCCTAGCTTGGGGCTGGCCTGCCATGGACTTTCACCCCAAACACTTGCAAGAAAAGAAAAGGGAGGGAAGGGAGAGAGAAAGTTGGAAGGGAGGAAGGCAAAGTTGAGGGATGGATGGAGGTATAAAAGAAGGAAGAAGAAAAGGAGAAAAACCAGGAAGGGGGGAAGGAAGCAAGGAAGGTAGGAAATAGGGAGAGCACAAGGGCAGAAAAAGGACTGAGTCACTCAAACAAAAGGCAAGGGACACAAAGACCAATATAGGCCATAAAAGCTGTTTGAACAGTTTAGTCAGCTTTAGAATCTGAGTGACATCAAACTGAATGTTATTGTGACTGGATGGAATCTTCCTACTAACCCCGCCTTGGCCTGGCCTAAACCAAATCAAGGGGTGGGTGGCATGGAGAGGAATTCTCTCTGGCTGGAGTGGGAGGGACCTAAACATGTGGCACTTGAGGATGCACTGGGTAGGGAAGGGGACAAGACTCCCCTGATGGGCAGTTGAGACAACAAGGCTCCTGGGAGCCCTTGATCATGGCTCTCACCGCCATACGCACACCACCCACCATATGCTCAGCCCCTGAAGGGGCTCACAGTGGTCTGCTCCGTTGCCTGGTGCAGGTTGGAGTTCCGGACCAAACACCTGAGTGTCCACAGCCTGTGTTGGCCTGCCTGGGCAGGCTGTGGTTGTGGTGGCAAGAGCCAAAGCTGTCTTGGCGTGATGGAGGAGCCAAGGGCTGCCTCTCAGCCATACTAGTGGGTGGTTCTGGAAGAAGCACCCAGGGTTGTGGCAGCATTGTCCGAAGACATGAAGCCAGGCCATCTTCCTTATGGCTTTCCTTGGGAGTTGATGATGTGTACAGCTCTTGGATTTTTTGCTGTTCTCTCACTTGTCTGGAGAGCTTTTCAGTCGGTTAGTAGCAGGCTTTACGTGGGAAGAGAAAAAAGGCTGGCTCTAAATCTTGCTGGACTTATTGAGGTAAAATGTGGACTTCTTGATAAAGTGAGCCTTGTTGAAAAAGAACATAAAGGCTTAGACTCATCTTTAAAGGATTCCAGGTTTGAGAAGGGTTCAAGGGAAGCACAACAGCTGGAGGCAACCTACGAAAAGCTGCATAGGTCCGAATCCAGCCATGGTGTTGAAATGCTCTTTCTAGAAGAAGAGCTCAAAGCACAGAAGGCTACACATGGTCAACAGGATGAAACGATGGTGCATCTATCAAGAGGGATACAGTCCCTCCAAGGTGAATCTGAATCCCTCAGATCACAAATAGCTGAAGCCAAAACAAACTGGAGACTCTTTCAAGTGAATGAGGAAGAACTGAAGCTGGCAATCAAAGAGGTTTTGAATGAAGGATCCCTACTTCCGCAAACGCAGAGACCAACAATACAAGGAGAAGCTGAAGCACAGAGGGAACAAGGAGGTGTCCAATATAAAGCAAAAATCATATTAGAGGACTCTAAAGTAGCTGGAGAACAAGTTCTAAGGCACACCGAAAATCACATGGAGTCTCTGAGTGAATGCTTGCTGAAGATCAAGGATAGATCTTCTCCAAGCCTGGGATCCCAAAGGGATGGTGGTCACCTGGAACTGGGAAAGACGAGTGAACCCGAAATTGGTGCTCACTTGGAGGATGAGTCCAAAGGAGCTTTGAGGAACCTGGTTTATGGTGATAAGCTAAAGGCCTCCTTAGAAATCTTGGAAGGAGGAAGAAATCAAAAATGTACTTTCTCATCTGAAGTGGAGAAAACCACGGAAGACCTTACAGAACACCTTAAAAGTCTGCAGACTGAACAGGCATCCTTGCAGTCAGAAAATGCACAGCTACAAAGTGAGAATGAGACCCTACAGAAGAACTTGAAAGTCATGATGGAACGCTATCAAGAAAATACGATGAAACTGAACAGGAAATTAAGAGTGGAGGAAAACTACCGTGTGGAGCAAGAGGAGAAACTTTCCAAAGTCGAAGAAAAGATGAGCCATACAATAAAAGAGCTGGAGACCTACAGAAAGAGAGCCCAATATCTTGAAGAACAATTGCAGAGTACCATTCATTCCTGTCTGGGGAAGATTATTTCCTCTGAGAAAGAAGCACATGCCAGTGAGTTGGCAGCTCGGATTGCTGAAAGAAACCTCAGCTATTTCAGGAAACAAAATGCACACAACAGACAAAAATTAACTGAGAAGGAGCTGAGATTTGAACTTGTAGGAAAAGATCCCTATGATGCACTGGATGTTTCCAACGCAGCAATGGGCAGAAAGCCTTCTCCAAATGGGCCCTCACCAATAGGTCACCCTTCATCTGAAAGGAGACCTCCTCATTTTGAAAAGAGTGGTCCACTCACACTCTCAACTTTCACTCCAGTGGGAGGAGGAAGAGGGTCAAGGGGCCCTGGAGAATCCTCTGGACCATGCGACTAGCAGTAAAGGAAGAGAATCCAGCTGTCATAAGTTCACCGATTTTCAGAGAGCACCTTCTCAGACTGGGCCCCTCTCTCCTCCAGGGGAACAGGCCAGCAGGCTGATGATCCCTCCGCCAGGCCAACCATATTCTTCTGATGCACGTCTTCCTCTACAAAGGCAAGATAGGTTTTACTCAAATTGTGGTAGAGCATCGGGACCAGCAGAACACAGAATTCCTAATATGCCTCCTTTGGACTCTGATGTGCCTGATTCACCTCTCCATGCTGAAAACCAAGCAACTGGCTCTGGCTCTGTGTTGGCACCTTTCCCTCCAGTCAGAGGTGCCTTGTTTCCAGTTGACCCAAGGAGTCAGTTCCTGAGAAGAGGACCTTTTTTTTTCCTCCACCTCTCCCAGGAAACTTGTCTGGGAACCTGGAGATTATTTTCCACCTGACCCGCCGCCCACTCCATTTCCAATGTGATGTGTCTATGCAGGGAGGGGGTTTTCCTCACAATCTTCCCCCAACAGCTGGAATTCAGCCCTCTACACCCCCATTCTGAAAGTACAAGTGAGTTCCCTGAAGGGTTCCTTCCACCTGCAAATGAGCCTGTTACTCAACATCCACAACCAAACAAGAAACCTCATGCTGTTGCTCTCTCTTCAAATTTAATTTGACTTATCTCTCGTTTTTAGTTTTTAAGTAACTGCTTTTACTTCAGTAATTGACTATACTTTGGCTCCAATTGAAGCTCAATGAAACAATAATTCTTAAGATAGTATTTTGTAAATAAAGATGGTTTACGTAGGAATCTTCTGAGTAAATTATTCCTATTTTATTTTATTCCAGAGAACAGCATTTAATCTGATGAAGCCACTCTTACATAAACAAGAATGGGAGTTCTAGGTACTTGTAATCTAGCTGATGGAAATATCTTTTAAACTCCCAAAAAAGAAGTGCATTTAGTATGACTGTAGCAAATGTAAAGTGACTTTAGGCTTAATGAAGAATTGTCACTGATTTACAGACTGGTTGGGCATTTCAGCCAGTTTTTCCATATCAGAATAACTAGAGCATGGGAGGACTAAAGGAGAGAACACAACTAAACATGTCAGGGAAACAGGAGATCTCAACTACAAAGAAAAATGAAGACCTCTTGTTTATATTGGTTGCTTAAAACATTACATAGCTCTTGAGATACCATATTTCCTACATTAGATTCAAGTGAGTTATGAACTCCCATTTTCACCCCATATACAGATTGCACAATCACGTTGTTTACACATCCACATTTTTACAAAATGCCATATTAGTAACTGTTGTATTCTGCTACCTTTTCTAGCCTCTACTATCCCCCCTCTCCTGCCCTCCCATCTTCTCTCTCTATCCCATCTGCTGTAATTTAACGCTTGGGAATTGGAAACCACACTTTAAACTCACTCTCCTCCCCTTGTTCCCTTCTGTCAAATTACTCATCATCTTCTTCTATTTCTCCTCCTCCTTATACCTTTAATTCATTCATCATACACTCATGCATTGGTTCATTCATTCCTTTCACATATGGTGTTGGGGATCCAACTCAGGACCTTTGAAAGTGTGAAGCCAGCACTCTAGTGCTGAGCCAAAACCCCAGCACCTGTCTTTTTGATTTTATGACTGTTTGTATGAAATTCAGAATCGCATTCTGCTATGGTTTACTGATATGTGGATTGACCTAGTCCTTGTTTTCTGGGAGACTTTTGGAAAATATACATGAATTATTAGGAGATTGAAATGAAGAAACAAAGAGGAAATTCCCCAATTTCTTATTCTTAGAGTCCATACTCTGACTCTGCCTACCTACTGTAAAAACTTTTAAACCCTTACTCCCCATTTCTATATCATTGCCAACAAGTGAACATTCACTGCCCTACAACAAACCAGAGAACTCACATTGAACAATGTTTCCCCAGTAGAGACCAAGACACAATACTTATCAAAAAAAATACTCTAGTTATGAGTTAGTATGTAAAGCTTTATTTGAGTGTTAAATGTGCTCTAATTATGTGTTTGTGTGTTTGTTGATGTGTGTGGTGTGTGGGTGTGTGTGCTTGTGTGTGAAACAAGCACTGAGGTGTAAAATAAATGCAGGATTGCAACGGCCTTCTTAAAAATAAGAAGCAACTTTATCACATTTGAAGCCCAGTGAAGAATCTGCCTGATACTTAACCTACAATTAATTGAAATGTGAAAAATTCAGGCCTCGAAAAACAAAGCCAACATACATACTGAATCTAATCAGTCTGTCTCACCTGTTTTCTAATCACTCCTTTCAATAAACCTAAATTGCCAGCATAGAACATCAGTTGTTCTAAACGAGTGGACGGATGTCCCCTGTCATGGGCTGTGTAAAACACATGGACGATCCGGCACTGATTGTTATCTAGAATGACTTCTGCCTGAACTACTATTGGAGAATTGTTGCTGATATACTGCGGTTCTTATACCAGTAAACTGGAATGAAGGTAATTTCAGGCTGCAAAGGAATAAATTGATTTTACTAACTGGTTTTTGGAAAACACTGCCATGAAAAATTATCAATATGTTCATAAAGGCATCTACATGTCTCTTCACAAGGGTTTTACTTAATGGGGGAGGTGGTGAGGTCTGGATATAACTGAACTGTCCATTAGTAGGTAGAACAATATCATGGGAATCAGAGTGCACATTCCGGTTTGACCTCAATCTAGGTAACATGGATTCATCTCTGTGTAATAGGCCTGCTTCTGAAAAACACAATGTAGAGCTCCAAAAGCAGAACGATACTTTCAGAATACCATGTTATGTTTGTAAATAGACAGACAGATAGATATACAGAAATCAAAAATCTGAAAACGGTCTGGAAGTGTACATTTCGATAACTTACAATGTCAGTAGTGGGGGATTAATAGCAGATCAAGAAGACTGTGTCTGCATGAGAAATGGTTCAATTTTTGAAGGAGTTTTTTAAATGAAAATGGACAAAAAATTTAAAGGGTTACAGTAAGTGTTGAGGAGTGACTTGGCAAAAGGAGCACAGAGGTGAGAAAGAATTAAGTAGAGTTCAATAGAACCAGGTATAATTTCTGTACACATGACTCCATGAACAGGAGCAAAGGGGACACTTAAAGAAATCATAGGACTAAGGGGAGATCAGGATTAGGAGGGTTTGTACTAGTCTAGAAATGCTGACCTGAAAACCAACTAAAGTTTCAACTCCTTCTTTTGAGGAACATTAGCTATGCCGTGCTTTTCAAAAAGGACTTGTCATAACTGATTGATGCCCATGTTAGCAACTCTTCTGAAATTACGTTGAAAGTAGACTAATGTGAGAGTTTCTCTTTAGAGATAATTCAAATTACTTGCATAGGAAGTGGCAGCAGGTCTGGGGATGTTGTAGCTCAGTGGCAGTGACCTTGCCTAGCTTGGGGCTGGCCTGCCATGGACTTTCACCCCAAACACTTGCAAGAAAAGAAAAGGGAGGGAAGGGAGAGAGAAAGTTGGAAGGGAGGAAGGCAAAGTTGAGGGATGGATGGAGGTATAAAAGAAGGAAGAAGAAAAGGAGAAAAACCAGGAAGGGGTGAAGGAAGCAATGAAGGTAGGAAATAGGGAGAGCACAAGGGCAGAAAAAGGACTGAGTCACTCAAACAAAAGGCAAGGGACACAAAGACCAATATAGGCCATAAAAGCTGTTTGAACAGTTTAGTCAGCTTTAGAATCTGAGTGGCATCAAACTGAATGTTATTGTGACTGGATGGAATCTTCCTACTAACCCCGCCTTGGCCTGGCCTAAACCAAATCAAGGGGTGGGTGGCATGGAGAGGAATTCTCTCTGGCTGGAGTGGGAGGGACCTAAACACGTGGCACTTGAGGATGCACTGGGTAGGGAAGGGGACAAGACTCCCCTGATGGGCAGTTGAGACAACAAGGCTCCTGGGAGCCCTTGATCATGGCTCTCACCGCCATACGCACACCACCCACCATACGCTCAGCCCCTGAAGGGGCTCACAGTGGTCTGCTCCGTTGCCTGGTGCAGGTTGGAGTTCCGGACCAAACACCTGAGTGTCCACAGCCTGTGTTGGCCTGCCTGGGCAGGCTGTGGTTGTGGTGGCAAGAGCCAAAGCTGTCTTGGCGTGATGGAGGAGCCAAGGGCTGCCTCTCAGCCATACTAGTGGGTGGTTCTGGAAGAAGCACCCAGGGTTGTGGCAGCATTGTCCGAAGACATGAAGCCAGGCCATCTTCCTTATGGCTTTCCTTGGGAGTTGATGATGTGTACAGCTCTTGGATTTTTTGCTGTTCTCTCACTTGTCTGGAGAGCTTTTCAGTCGGTTAGTAGCAGGCTTTACGTGGGAAGAGAAAAAAGGCTGGCTCTAAATCTTGCTGGACTTATTGAGGCAAAATGTGGACTTCTTGATAAAGTGAGCCTTGTTGAAAAAGAACATAAAGGCTTAGACTCATCTTTAAAGGATTCCAGGTTTGAGAAGGGTTCAAGGGAAGCACAACAGCTGGAGGCAACCTACGAAAAGCTGCATAGGTCCGAATCCAGCCATGGTGTTGAAATGCTCTTTCTAGAAGAAGAGCTCAAAGCACAGAAGGCTAAACATGGTCAACAGGATGAAACGATGGCGCATCTATCAAGAGGGATACAGTCCCTCCAAGGTGAATCTGAATCCCTCAGATCACAAATAGCTGAAGCCAAAACAAACTGGAGACTCTTTCAAGTGAATGAGGAAGAACTGAAGCTGGCAATCAAAGAGGTTTTGAATGAAGGATCCCTACTTCCGCAAACGCAGAGACCAACAATACAAGGAGAAGCTGAAGCACAGAGGGAACAAGGAGGTGTCCAATATAAAGCAAAAATCATATTAGAGGACTCTAAAGTAGCTGGAGAACAAGTTCTAAGGCACACCGAAAATCACATGGAGTCTCTGAGTGAATGCTTGCTGAAGATCAAGGATAGATCTTCTCCAAGCCTGGGATCCCAAAGGGATGGTGGTCACCTGGAACTGGGAAAGACGAGTGAACCCGAAATTGGTGCTCACTTGGAGGATGAGTCCAAAGGAGCTTTGAGGAACCTGGTTTATGGTGATAAGCTAAAGGCCTCCTTAGAAATCTTGGAAGGAGGAAGAAATCAAAAATGTACTTTCTCATCTGAAGTGGAGAAAACCACGGAAGACCTTACAGAACACCTTAAAAGTCTGCAGACTGAACAGGCATCCTTGCAGTCAGAAAATGCACAGCTACAAAGTGAGAATGAGACCCTACAGAAGAACTTGAAAGTCATGATGGAACGCTATCAAGAAAATACGATGAAACTGAACAGGAAATTAAGAGTGGAGGAAAACTACCGTGTGGAGCAAGAGGAGAAACTTTCCAAAGTCGAAGAAAAGATGAGCCATACAATAAAAGAGCTGGAGACCTACAGAAAGAGAGCCCAATATCTTGAAGAACAATTGCAGAGTACCATTCATTCCTGTCTGGGGAAGATTATTTCCTCTGAGAAAGAAGCACATGCTAGTGAGTTGGCAGCTCGGATTCCTGAAAGAAACCTCAGCTATTTCAGGAAACAAAATGCACGCAACAGACAAAAATTAACTGAGAAGGAGCTGAGATTTGAACTTGTAGGAAAAGATCCCTATGATGCACTGGATGTTTCCAACTCAGTAATGGGCCATCACCAATAGGTCACCCTTCATCTGAAAGGAGACCTCCTCATTTTGAAAAGAGTGGTCCACTCACACTCTCACCTTTCACTCCAGTGGGAGGAGGAAGAGGGTCAAGGGGCCCTGGAGAATCCTCTGGACCATGCGACTAGCAGTAAAGGAAGAGAATCCAGCTGTCATAAGTTCACTGATTTTCAGAGAGCACCTTCTCAGACTGGGCACCTCTCTCCTCCAGGGGAACAGGCCAGCAGGCTGATGATCCCTCCGCCAGGCCAACCATATTCTTCTGATGCACGTCTACCTCTACAAAGGCAAGATAGGTTTTACTCAAATTGTGGTAGAGCATCGCGACCAGCAGAACACAGAATTCCTAATATGCCTCCTTTGGACTCTGATGTGCCTGATTCACCTCTCCATGCTGAAAACCAAGCAACTGGCTCTGGCTCTGTGTTGGCACCTTTCCCTCCAGTCAGAGGTGCCTTGTTTCCAGTTGACCCAAGGAGTCAGTTCCTGAGAAGAGGACCTTTTTTTTCCTCCACCTCTCCCAGGAAACTTGTCTGGGAACCTGGAGATTATTTTCCACCTGACCCGCCACCCACTCCATTTCCAATGTGATGTGTCTATGCAGGGAGGGGGTTTTCCTCACAATCTTCCCCCAACAGCTGGAATTCAGCCCTCTACACCCCCATTCTGAAAGTACAAGTGAGTTCCCTGAAGGGTTCCTTCCACCTGCAAATGAGCCTGTTACTCAACATCCAGAACCAAACAAGAAACCTCACGCTGTTGCTCTCTCTTCAAATGTAATTTGACTTATCTCTCATTTTTAGTTTTTAAGTAACTGCTTTTACTTCAGTGATTGACTATACTTTGGCTCCAATTGAAGCTCAATGAAACAATAATTCTTAAGATAGTATTTTGTGAATAAAGATGGTTTACGTAGGAATCTTCTGAGTAAATTATTCCTATTTTATTTTATTCCAGAGAACAGCATTTAATCTGATGAAGCCACTCTTACATAAACAAGAATGGGAGTTCTAGGTACTTGTAATCTAGCTGATGGAAATATCTTTTAAACTCCCAACAAAGAAGTGTATTTAGTATGACTGTAGCAAATGTAAAGTGACTTTAGGCTTAATGAAGAATTGTCACTGATTTACAGACTGGTTGGGCATTTCAGCTAGTTTTTCCATATCGGAATAACTAGAGCATGGGAGGACTAAAGGAGAGAACACAACTAAACATGTCACGGAAACAGGAGATCTCAACTACAAAGAAAAATGAAGACCTCTTGTTTATATTGGTTGCTTAAAACATTACATAGCTCTTGAGATACCATATTTCCTACATTAGATTCAAGTGAGTTATGAACTCCCATTTTCACCCCATATACAGATTGCACAATCACATTGTTTACACATCCACATTTTTACAAAATGCCATATTAGTACCTGTTGTATTCTGCTACCTTTTCTAGCCTCTACTATCCCCCCTCTCCTGCCCTCCCATCTTCTCTCTCTATCCCATCTGCTGTAATTTAACCCTTGGGAATTGGAAACCACACTTTAAACTCACTCTCCTCCCCTTGTTCCCTTCTGTCAAATTACTCATCATCTTCTTCTATTTCTCCTCCTCCTCCTCCTCCTTATACCTTTAATTCATTCATCGTACACTCATGCTTTGGTTCATTCATTCCTTTCACATATGGTGTTGGGGACCAACTCAGGACCTTTGAAAGTGTGAAGCCAGCACTCTAGTGCTGAGCCAAAACCCCAGCACCTGTCTTTTTGATTTTATGACTGTTTATATGAAATTGAGAATCGCATTCTGCTATGGTTTACTGATATGTGGATTGACCTAGTCCTTGTTTTCTGGGAGACTTTTGGAAAATATACATGAATTATTGGGAGATTGAAATGAAGAAACAAAGAGGAAATTCCCCAATTTCTTATTCTTAGAGTCCATACTCTGACTCTGCCTACCTACTGTAAAAACTTTTAAACCCTGACTCCCCATTTCTATATCATTGCCAACAAGTGAACATTCACTGCCCTACAACAAACCAGAGAACTCACATTGAACAATGTTTCCCAAGTAGAGACCAAGACACAATACTTATTAAAAAAATACCCTAGTTATGAGTTAGTAGGTAAAGCTTTATTTGAGTGTTAAATGTGCTCTAATTATGTGTTTGTGTGTTTGTTGATGTGTGTGGTGTGTGGGTGTGTGTGCTTGTGTGTGAAACAAGCAATGAGGTGTAAAATAAATGCAGGATTGCAACGGCCTTCTTAAAACTAAGAAGCAACTTTATCACATTTGAAGCCCAGTGAAGAATCTGCCTGATACTTAACCTACAATTAATTGAAATGTGAAAAATTCAGGCCTCGAAAAACAAAGCCAACATACATACTGAATCTAATCAGTCTGTCTCACCTGTTTTCTAATCACTCCTTTCAATAAACCTAAATTGCCAGCATAAAACATCAGTTGTTCTAAACGAGTGGACGGATGTCCCCTGTCATGGGCTGTGTAAAATACATGGACGATCCGGCACTGATTGTTATCTAGAATGACTTCTGCCTGAACTACTATTGGAGAATTGTTGCTGATATACTGCGGTTCTTATACCAGTAAACTGGAATGAAGGTAATTTCAGGCTGCAAAGGAATAAACTGATTTTACTAACTGGTTTTTGGAAAACACTGCCATGAAAAATTATCAATATGTTCATAAAGGCATCTACATGTCTCTTCACAAGGGTTTTACTTAATGGGGGAGGTGGTGAGGTCTGGATATAACTGAACTGTCCATTAGTAGGTAGAACAATATCATGGGAATCAGAGTGCACATTCCGGTTTGACCTCAATCTAGGTAACATGGATTCATCTCTGTGTAATAGGCCTGCTTCTGAAAAACACAATGTCGAGCTCCAAAAGCAGAACGATACTTTCAGAATACCATGTTATGTTTGTAAATACATAGACAGATAGATATACAGAAATCAAAAATCTGAAAACGGTCTGGAAGTGTACATTTCTACAACTTACAATGTCAGTAGTGGGGAATTAATAGCAGATCAAGAAGACTGTATCTGCATGAGAAATGGTTCAATTTTTGAAGGAGTTTTTTAAATGAAAATGGACAAAAAATTTAAAGGGTTACAGTAAGTGTTGAGGAGTGACTTGGCAAAAGGAGCACAGAGGTGAGAAAGAATTAAGTAGAGTTCAATAGAACCAGGTATAATTTCTGTACACATGACTCCATGAACAGGAGCAAAGGGGACACTTAAAGAAATCATAGGACTAAGGGGAGATCAGGATTAGGAGGGTTTGTACTAGTCTAGAAATGCTGACCTGAAAACCAACTAAAGTTTCAACTCCTTCTTTTGAGGAACATTAGCTGTGCCGTGCTTTTCAAAAAGGACTTGTCATAACTGATTGATGCCCATGTTAGCAACTCTTCTGAAATTACGTTGAAAGTAGACTAATGTGAGAGTTTCTCTTTAGAGATAATTCAAATTACTTGCATAGGAAGTGGCAGCAGGTCTGGGGATGTTGTAGCTCAGTGGCAGTGACCTTGCCTAGCTTGGGGCTGGCCTGCCATGGACGTTCACCCCAAACACTTGCAAGAAAAGAAAAGGGAGGGAAGGGAGAGAGAAAGTTGGAAGGGAGGAAGGCAAAGTTGAGGGATGGATGGAGGTATAAAAGAAGGAAGAAGAAAAGGAGAAAAACCAGGAAGGGGGGAAGGAAGCAAGGAAGGTAGGAAATAGGGAGAGCACAAGGGCAGAAAAAGGACTGAGTCACTCAAACAAAAGGCAAGGGACACAAAGACCAATATAGGCCATAAAAGCTGTTTGAACAGTTTAGTCAGCTTTAGAATCTGAGTGACATCAAACTGAATGTTATTGTGACTGGATGGAATCTTCCTACTAACCCCGCCTTGGCCTGGCCTAAACCAAATCAAGGGGTGGGTGGCATGGAGAGGAATTCTCTCTGGCTGGAGTGGGAGGGACCTAAACATGTGGCACTTGAGGATGCACTGGGTAGGGAAGGGGACAAGACTCCCCTGATGGGCAGTTGAGACAACAAGGCTCCTGGGAGCCCTTGATCATGGCTCTCACCGCCATACGCACACCACCCACCATACGCTCAGCCCCTGAAGGGGCTCACAGTGGTCTGCTCCGTTGCCTGGTGCAGGTTGGAGTTCCGGACCAAACACCTGAGTGTCCACAGCCTGTGTTGGCCTGCCTGGGCAGGCTGTGGTTGTGGTGGCAAGAGCCAAAGCTGTCTTGGCGTGATGGAGGAGCCAAGGGCTGCCTCTCAGCCATACTAGTGGGTGGTTCTGGAAGAAGCACCCAGGGTTGTGGCAGCATTGTCCGAAGACATGAAGCCAGGCCATCTTCCTTATGGCTTTCCTTGGGAGTTGATGATGTGTACAGCTCTTGGATTTTTTGCTGTTCTCTCACTTGTCTGGAGAGCTTTTCAGTCGGTTAGTAGCAGGCTTTACGTGGGAAGAGAAAAAAGGCTGGCTCTAAATCTTGCTGGACTTATTGAGGCAAAATGTGGACTTCTTGATAAAGTGAGCCTTGTTGAAAAAGAACATAAAGGCTTAGACTCATCTTTAAAGGATTCCAGGTTTGAGAAGGGTTCAAGGGAAGCACAACAGCTGGAGGCAACCTACGAAAAGCTGCATAGGTCCGAATCCAGCCATGGTGTTGAAATGCTCTTTTTAGAAGAAGAGCTCAAAGCACAGAAGGCTGAACATGGTCAACACGATGAAACGATGGCGCATCTATCAAGAGGGATACAGTCCCTCCAAGGTGAATCTGAATCCCTCAGATCACAAATAGCTGAAGCCAAAACAAACTGGAGACTCTTTCAAGTGAATGAGGAAGAACTGAAGCTGGCAATCAAAGAGGTTTTGAATGAAGGATCCCTACTTCCGCAAACGCAGAGACCAACAATACAAGGAGAAGCTGAAGCACAGAGGGAACAAGGAGGTGTCCAATATAAAGCAAAAATCATATTAGAGGACTCTAAAGTAGCTGGAGAACAAGTTCTAAGGCACACCGAAAATCACATGGAGTCTCTGAGTGAATGCTTGCTGAAGATCAAGGATAGATCTTCTCCAAGCCTGGGATCCCAAAGGGATGGTGGTCACCTGGAACTGGGAAAGACGAGTGAACCCGAAATTGGTGCTCACTTGGAGGATGAGTCCAAAGGAGCTTTGAGGAACCTGGTTTATGGTGATAAGCTAAAGGCCTCCTTAGAAATCTTGGAAGGAGGAAGAAATCAAAAATGTACTTTCTCATCTGAAGTGGAGAAAACCACGGAAGACCTTACAGAACACCTTAAAAGTCTGCAGACTGAACAGGCATCCTTGCAGTCAGAAAATGCACAGCTACAAAGTGAGAATGAGACCCTACAGAAGAACTTGAAAGTCATGATGGAACGCTATCAAGAAAATACGATGAAACTGCACAGGAAATTAAGAGTGGAGGAAAACTACCGTGTGGAGCAAGAGGAGAAACTTTCCAAAGTCGAAGAAAAGATGAGCCATACAATAAAAGAGCTGGAGACCTACAGAAAGAGAGCCCAATATCTTGAAGAACAATTGCAGAGTACCATTCATTCCTGTCTGGGGAAGATTATTTCCTCTGAGAAAGAAGCACATGCTAGTGAGTTGGCAGCTCGGATTCCTGAAAGAAACCTCAGCTATTTCAGGAAACAAAATGCACGCAACAGACAAAAATTAACTGAGAAGGAGCTGAGATTTGAACTTGTAGGAAAAGATCCCTATGATGCACTGGATGTTTCCAACTCAACAATGGGCCATCACCAATAGGTCACCCTTCATCTGAAAGGAGACCTCCTCATTTTGAAAAGAGTGGTCCACTCACACTCTCACCTTTCACTCCAGTGGGAGGAGGAAGAGGGTCAAGGGGCCCTGGAGAATCCTCTGGACCATGCGACTAGCAGTAAAGGAAGAGAATCCAGCTGTCATAAGTTCACTGATTTTCAGAGAGCACCTTCTCAGACTGGGCCCCTCTCTCCTCCAGGGGAACAGGCCAGCAGGCTGATGATCCCTCCGCCAGGCCAACCATATTCTTCTGATGCACGTCTACCTCTACAAAGGCAAGATAGGTTTTACTCAAATTGTGGTAGAGCATCGCGACCAGCAGAACACAGAATTCCTAATATGCCTCCTTTGGACTCTGATGTGCCTGATTCACCTCTCCATGCTGAAAACCAAGCAACTGGCTCTGGCTCTGTGTTGGCACCTTTCCCTCCAGTCAGAGGTGCCTTGTTTCCAGTTGACCCAAGGAGTCAGTTCCTGAGAAGAGGACCTTTTTTTTCCTCCACCTCTCCCAGGAAACTTGTCTGGGAACCTGGAGATTATTTTCCACCTGACCCGCCACCCACTCCATTTCCAATGTGATGTGTCTATGCAGGGAGGGGGTTTTCCTCACAATCTTCCCCCAACAGCTGGAATTCAGCCCTCTACACCCCCATTCTGAAAGTACAAGTGAGTTCCCTGAAGGGTTCCTTCCACCTGCAAATGAGCCTGTTACTCAACATCCAGAACCAAACAAGAAACCTCACGCTGTTGCTCTCTCTTCAAATGTAATTTGACTTATCTCTCATTTTTAGTTTTTAAGTAACTGCTTTTACTTCAGTGATTGACTATACTTTGGCTCCAATTGAAGCTCAATGAAACAATAATTCTTAAGATAGTATTTTGTGAATAAAGATGGTTTACGTAGGAATCTTCTGAGTAAATTATTCCTATTTTATTTTATTCCAGAGAACAGCATTTAATCTGATGAAGCCACTCTTACATAAACAAGAATGGGAGTTCTAGGTACTTGTAATCTAGCTGATGGAAATATCTTTTAAACTCCCAACAAAGAAGTGTATTTAGTATGACTGTAGCAAATGTAAAGTGACTTTAGGCTTAATGAAGAATTGTCACTGATTTACAGACTGGTTGGGCATTTCAGCTAGTTTTTCCATATCGGAATAACTAGAGCATGGGAGGACTAAAGGAGAGAACACAACTAAACATGTCACGGAAACAGGAGATCTCAACTACAAAGAAAAATGAAGACCTCTTGTTTATATTGGTTGCTTAAAACATTACATAGCTCTTGAGATACCATATTTCCTACATTAGATTCAAGTGAGTTATGAACTCCCATTTTCACCCCATATACAGATTGCACAATCACATTGTTTACACATCCACATTTTTACAAAATGCCATATTAGTACCTGTTGTATTCTGCTACCTTTTCTAGCCTCTACTATCCCCCCTCTCCTGCCCTCCCATCTTCTCTCTCTATCCCATCTGCTGTAATTTAACCCTTGGGAATTGGAAACCACACTTTAAACTCACTCTCCTCCCCTTGTTCCCTTCTGTCAAATTACTCATCATCTTCTTCTATTTCTCCTCCTCCTCCTCCTCCTTATACCTTTAATTCATTCATCGTACACTCATGCTTTGGTTCATTCATTCCTTTCACATATGGTGTTGGGGACCAACTCAGGACCTTTGAAAGTGTGAAGCCAGCACTCTAGTGCTGAGCCAAAACCCCAGCACCTGTCTTTTTGATTTTATGACTGTTTATATGAAATTGAGAATCGCATTCTGCTATGGTTTACTGATATGTGGATTGACCTAGTCCTTGTTTTCTGGGAGACTTTTGGAAAATATACATGAATTATTAGGAGATTGAAATGAAGAAACAAAGAGGAAATTCCCCAATTTCTTATTCTTAGAGTCCATACTCTGACTCTGCCTACCTACTGTAAAAACTTTTAAACCCTTACTCCCCATTTCTATATCATTGCCAACAAGTGAACATTCACTGCCCTACAACAAACCAGAGAACTCACATTGAACAATGTTTCCCCAGTAGAGACCAAGACACAATACTTATTAAAAAAATACCCTAGTTATGAGTTAGCAGGTAAAGCTTTATTTGAGTGTTAAATGTGCTCTAATGATGTGTTTGTGTGTTTGTTGATGTGTGTGGTGTGTGGGTGTGTGTGCTTGTGTGTGAAACAAGCACTGAGGTGTAAAATAAATGCAGGATTGCAACGGCCTTCTTAAAAATAAGAAGCAACTTTATCACATTTGAAGCCCAGTGAAGAATCTGCCTGATACTTAACCTACAATTAATTGAAATGTGAAAAATTCAGGCCTCGAAAAACAAAGCCAACATACATACTGAATCTAATCAGTCTGTCTCACCTGTTTTCTAATCACTCCTTTCAATAAACCTAAATTGCCAGCATAAAACATCAGTTGTTCTAAACGAGTGGACGGATGTCCCCTGTCATGGGCTGTGTAAAACACATGGACGATCCGGCACTGATTGTTATCTAGAATGACTTCTGCCTGAACTACTATTGGAGAATTGTTGCTGATATACTGCGGTTCTTATACCAGTAAACTGGAATGAAGGTAATTTCAGGCTGCAAAGGAATAAACTGATTTTACTAACTGGTTTTTGGAAAACACTGCCATGAAAAATTATCAATATGTTCATAAAGGCATCTACATGTCTCTTCACAAGGGTTTTACTTAATGGGGGAGGTGGTGAGGTCTGGATATAACTGAACTGTCCATTAGTAGGTAGAACAATATCATGGGAATCAGAGTGCACATTCCGGTTTGACCTCAATCTAGGTAACATGGATTCATCTCTGTGTAATAGGCCTGCTTCTGAAAAACACAATGTCGAGCTCCAAAAGCAGAACGATACTTTCAGAATACCATGTTATGTTTGTAAATACATAGACAGATAGATATACAGAAATCAAAAATCTGAAAACGGTCTGGAAGTGTACATTTCTATAACTTACAATGTCAGTAGTGGGGGATTAATAGCAGATCAAGAAGACTGTATCTGCATGAGAAATGGTTCAATTTTTGAAGGAGTTTTTTAAATGAAAATGGACAAAAAATTTAAAGGGTTACAGTAAGTGTTGAGGAGTGACTTGGCAAAAGGAGCACAGAGGTGAGAAAGAATTAAGTAGAGTTCAATAGAAACAGGTATAATTTCTGTACACATGACTCCATGAACAGGAGCAAAGGGGACACTTAAAGAAATCATAGGACTAAAGAGAGATCAGGAGGGTTTGTACTAGTCTAGAAATGCTGACCTGAAAACCAACTAAAGTTTCAACTCCTTCTTTTGAGGAACATTAGCTGTGCTGTGCTTTTCAAAAAGGACTTGTCATAACTGATTGATGCCCAAGTTAGCAACTCTTCTGAAATTACGTTGAAAGTAGACTAATGTGAGAGTTTCTCTTTAGAGATAATTCAAATTACTTGCATAGGAAGTGGCAGCAGGTCTGGGGATGTTGTAGCTCAGTGGCAGTGACCTTGCCTAGATTGGGGCAGGCCTGCCATGGACTTTCACCCCAAACACTTGCAAGAAAAGAAAAGGGAGGGAAGGGAGAGAGAAAGTTGGAAGGGAGGAAGGCAAAGTTGGAGGGATGGATGGAGGTATAAAAGAAGGAAGCAGAAAAGGAGAAAAACCAGGAAGGGGGGAAGGAAGCAAGGAAGGTAGGAAATAGGAAGAGCACAAGGGCAGAAAAAGGACTGAGTCACTCAAACAAAAGGCAAGGGACACAAAGACCAATATAGGCCATAAAAGCTGTTTGAACAGTTTAGTCAGCTTTAGAATCTGAGTGACATCAAACTGAATGTTATTGTGACTGGATGGAATCTTCCTACTAACCCCGCCTTGGCCTGGCCTAAACCAAATCAAGGGGTGGGTGGCAGGGAGAGGAATTCTCTCTGGCTGGAGTGGGAGGGACCTAAACATGTGGCACTTGAGGATGCACTGGGTAGGGAAGGGGACAAGACTCCCCTGATGGGCAGTTGAGACAACAAGGCTCCTGGGAGCCCTTGATCAGGGCTCCCACCGCCATACGCACACCTCCCACCATACGCTCAGCCCCTGAAGGGGCTCACAGTGGTCTGCTCCGTTGCCTGGTGCAGGTTGGAGTTCCGGACCAAACACCTGAGTGTCCACAGCCTGTGTTGGCCTGCCTGGGCAGGCTGTGGTTGTGGTGGCAAGAGCCAAAGCTGTCTTGGCGTGATGGAGGAGCCAAGGGCTGCCTCTCAGCCATACTAGTGGGTGGTTCTGGAAGAAGCACCCAGGGTTGTGGCAGCATTGTCCGAAGACATGAAGCCAGGCCATCTTCCTTATGGCTTTCCTAGGGAGTTGATGATGTGTACAGCTCTTGGATTTTTTGCTGTTCTCTCACTTGTCTGGAGAGCTTTTCAGTCGGTTAGTAGCAGGCTTTACGTGGGAAGAGAAAAAAGGCTGGCTCTAAATCTTGCTGGACTTATTGAGGCAAAATGTGGACTTCTTGATAAAGTGAGCCTTGTTGAAAAAGAACATAAAGGCTTAGACTCATCTTGAAGGATTCCAGGGTTGAGAAGGGTTCAAGGGAAGCACAACAGCTGGAGGCAACCTACGGAAAGCTGCATAGGTCCGAATCCAGCCATGGCGTTGAAATGCTCTTTCTAGAAGAAGAGCTCAAAGCACAGAAGGCTAAACATGGTCAACAGGATGAAACGATGGCGCATCTATCAAGAGGGATACAGTCCCTCCAAGGTGAATCTGAATCCCTCAGATCACAAATAGCTGAAGCCAAAACAAACTGGAGACTCTTTCAAGTGAATGAGGAAGAACTGAAGCTGGCAATCAAAGAGGTTTTGAATGAAGGATCCCTACTTCCGCAAACGCAGAGACCAACAATACAAGGAGAAGGTGAAGCACAGAGGGAACAAGGAGGTGTCCAATATAAAGCAAAAATCATATTAGAGGACTCTAAAGTAGCTGGAGAACAAGTTCTAAGGGACACCGAAAATCACATGGAGTCTCTGAGTGAATGCTTGCTGAAGATCAAGGATAGATCTTCTCCAAGCCTGGGATCCCAAAGGGATGGTGGTCACCTGGAACTGGGAAAGACGAGTGAACCCGAAATTGGTGCTCACTTGGAGGATGAGTCCAAAGGAGCTTTGAGGAACCTGGTTTATGGTGATAAGCTAAAGGCCTCCTTAGAAATCTTGGAAGGAGGAAGAAATCAAAAATGTACTTTCTCATCTGAAGTGGAGAAAACCACGGAAGACCTTACAGAACACCTTAAAAGTCTGCAGACTGAACAGGCATCCTTGCAGTCAGAAAATGCACAGCTACAAAGTGAGAATGAGACCCTACAGAAGAACTTGAAAGTCATGATGGAACGCTATCAAGAAAATACGATGAAACTGCACAGGAAATTAAGAGTGGAGGAAAACTACCGTGTGGAGCAAGAGGAGAAACTTTCCAAAGTCGAAGAAAAGATGAGCCATACAATAAAAGAGCTGGAGACCTACAGAAAGAGAGCCCAATATCTTGAAGAACAATTGCAGAGTACCATTCATTCCTGTCTGGGGAAGATTATTTCCTCTGAGAAAGAAGCACATGCTAGTGAGTTGGCAGCTCGGATTCCTGAAAGAAACCTCAGCTATTTCAGGAAACAAAATGCACGCAACAGACAAAAATTAACTGAGAAGGAGCTGAGATTTGAACTTGTAGGAAAAGATCCCTATGATGCACTGGATGTTTCCAACTCAGCAATGGGCCATCACCAATAGGTCACCCTTCATCTGAAAGAAGACCTCCTCATTTTGAAAAGAGTGGTCCACTCACACTCTCACCTTTCACTCCAGTGAGAGGAGGAAGAGGGTCAAGGGGCCCTGGAGAATCCTCTGGACCATGCGACTAGCAGTAAAGGAAGAGAATCCAGCTGTCATAAGTTCACTGATTTTCAGAGAGCACCTTCTCAGACTGGGCACCTCTCTCCTCCAGGGGAACAGGCCAGCAGGCTGATGATCCCTCCGCCAGGCCAACCATATTCTTCTGATGCACGTCTACCTCTACAAAGGCAAGATAGGTTTTACTCAAATTGTGGTAGAGCATCGCGACCAGCAGAACACAGAATTCCTAATATGCCTCCTTTGGACTCTGATGTGCCTGATTCACCTCTCCATGCTGAAAACCAAGCAACTGGCTCTGGCTCTGTGTTGGCACCTTTCCCTCCAGTCAGAGGTGCCTTGTTTCCAGTTGACCCAAGGAGTCAGTTCCTGAGAAGAGGAACTTTTTTTTCCTCCACCTCTCCCAGGAAACTTGTCTGGAAACCTGGAGATTATTTTCCACCTGACCCGCCACCCACTCCATTTCCAATGTGATGTGTCTATGCAGGGAGGGGGTTTTCCTCACAATCTTCCCCCAACAGCTGGAATTCAGCCCTCTACACCCCCATTCTGAAAGTACAAGTGAGTTCCCTGAAGGGTTCCTTCCACCTGCAAATGAGCCTGTTACTCAACATCCAGAACCAAACAAGAAACCTCACGCTGTTGCTCTCTTCAAATGTAATTTGACTTATCTCTCATTTTTAGTTTTTAAGTAACTGCTTTTACTTCAGTGATTGACTATACTTTGGCTCCAATTGAAGCTCAATGAAACAATAATTCTTAAGATAGTATTTTGTGAATAAAGATGGTTTACGTAGGAATCTTCTGAGTAAATTATTCCTATTTTATTTTATTCCAGAGAACAGCATTTAATCTGATGAAGCCACTCTTACATAAACAAGAATGGGAGTTCTAGGTACTTGTAATCTAGCTGATGGAAATATCTTTTAAACTCCCAACAAAGAAGTGTATTTAGTATGACTGTAGCAAATGTAAAGTGACTTTAGGCTTAATGAAGGATTGTCACTGATTTACAGACTGGTTGGGCATTTCAGCTAGTTTTTCCATATCGGAATAACTAGAGCATGGGAGGACTAAAGGAGAGAACACAACTAAACATGTCACGGAAACAGGAGATCTCAACTACAAAGAAAAATGAAGACCTCTTGTTTATATTGGTTGCTTAAAACATTACATAGCTCTTGAGATACCATATTTCCTACATTAGATTCAAGTGAGTTATGAACTCCCATTTTCACCCCATATACAGATTGCACAATCACATTGTTTACACATCCACATTTTTACAAAATGCCATATTAGTACCTGTTGTATTCTGCTACCTTTTCTAGCCTCTACTATCCCCCCTCTCCTGCCCTCCCATCTTCTCTCTCTATCCCATCTGCTGTAATTTAACCCTTGGGAATTGGAAACCACACTTTAAACTCACTCTCCTCCCCTTGTTCCCTTCTGTCAAATTACTCATCATCTTCTTCTATTTCTCCTCCTCCTCCTCCTCCTTATACCTTTAATTCATTCATCGTACACTCATGCTTTGGTTCATTCATTCCTTTCACATATGGTGTTGGGGACCAACTCAGGACCTTTGAAAGTGTGAAGCCAGCACTCTAGTGCTGAGCCAAAACCCCAGCACCTGTCTTTTTGATTTTATGACTGTTTATATGAAATTGAGAATCGCATTCTGCTATGGTTTACTGATATGTGGATTGACCTAGTCCTTGTTTTCTGGGAGACTTTTGGAAAATATACATGAATTATTAGGAGATTGAAATGAAGAAACAAAGAGGAAATTCCCCAATTTCTTATTATTAGAGTCCATACTCTGACTCTGCCTACCTACTGTAAAAACTTTTAAACCCTTACTCCCCATTTCTATATCATTGCCAACAAGTGAACATTCACTGCACTACAAAAAACCAGAGAACTCACATTGAACAATGTTTCCCCAGTAGAGACCAAGACACAATACTTATTAAAAAAACACCCTAGTTATTAGTTAGTAAATAAAGCTTTATTTGAGTGTTAAATGTGCTCTAATTATGTGTTTGTGTGTTTGTTGATGTGTGTGGTGTGTGGGTGTGTGTGCTTGTGTGTGAAACAAGCACTGAGGTGTAAAATAAATGCAGGATTGCAACGGCCTTCTTAAAACTAAGAAGCAACTTTATCACATTTGAAGCCCAGTGAAGACTCTGCCTGATACTAACCTACAATTAATTGAAATGTGAAAAATTCAGGCCTCGAAAAACAAAGTCAACATACATACTGAATCTAATCAGTCTGTCTCACCTGTTTTCTAATCACTCCTTTATATAAACCTAAATTGCCAGCATAAAACATCAGTTGTTCTAAACGAGTGGACGGATGTCCCCTGTCATGGGCTGTGTAAAATACATGGACGATCCGGCACTGATTGTTATCTAGAATGACTTCTGCCTGAACTACTATTGGAGAATTGTTGCTGATATACTGCGGTTCTTATACCAGTAAACTGGAATGAAGGTAATTTCAGGCTGCAAAGGAATAAATTGATTTTACTAACTGGTTTTTGGAAAACACTGCCATGAAAAATTATCAATATGTTCATAAAGGCATCTACATGTCTCTTCACAAGGGTGTTACTTAATGGCGGAGGTGGTGAGGTCTGGATATAACTGAACTGTCCATTAGTAGGTAGAACAATATCATGGGAATCAGAGTGCAAATTCCGGTTTGACCTCAATCTAGGTAACATGGATTCATCTCTGTGTAATAGGCCTGCTTCTGAAAAACACAATGTCGAGCTCCAAAAGCAGAACGTTACTTTCAGAATACCATGTTATGTTTGTAAATACATAGACAGATAGATATACAGAAATCAAAATGTGAAAACGGTCTGGAAGTGTACATTTCTATAACTTACAATGTCAGTAGTGGGGGATTAATAGCAGATCAAGAAGACTGTATCTGCATGAGAAATGGTTCAATTTTTGAAGGAGTTTTTTAAATGAAAATGGACAAAAAATTTAAAGGGTTACAGTAAGTGTTGAGGAGTGACTTGGCAAAAGGAGCACAGAGGTGAGAAAGAATTAAGAAGAGTTCAATAGAACCAGGTATAATTTCTGTACACATGACTCCATGAACAGGAGCAAAGGGTACACTTAAAGAAATCATAGGACTAAAGAGAGATCAGGAGGGTTTGTACTAGTCTAGAAATGCTGACCTGAAAACCAACTAAAGTTTCAACTCCTTCTTTTGAGGAACATTAGCTGTGCCGTGCTTTTCAAAAATGACTTGTCATAACTGATTGATGCCCATGTTAGCAACTCTTCTGAAATTACGTTGAAAGTAGACTAATGTGAGAGTTTCTCTTTAGAGATAATTCAAATTACTTGCATAGGAAGTGGCAGCAGGTCTGGGGATGTTGTAGCTCAGTGGCAGTGACCTTGCCTAGTTGGGGCTGGCCTGCCATGGACTTTCACCCCAAACACTTGCAAGAAAAGAAAAGGGAGGGAAGGGAGAGAGAAAGTTGGAAGGGAGGAAGGCAAAATTGGAGGGATGGATGGAGGTATAAAAGAAGGAAGCAGAAAAGGAGAAAAACCAGGAAGGGGGGAAGGAAGCAAGGAAGGTAGGAAATAGGGAGAGCACAAGGGCAGAAAAAGGACTGAGTCACTCAAACAAAAGGCAAGGGACACAAAGACCAATATAGGCCATAAAGGCTGTTTGAACAGTTTAGTCAGCTTTAGAATCTCAGTGACATCAAACTGAATGTTATTGTGACTGGATGGAATCTTCCTACTAACCCCGCCTTGGCCTGGCATAAACCAAATCAAGGGGTGGGTGGCATGGAGAGGAATTCTCTCTGGCTGGAGTGGGAGGGACCTAAACATGTGGCACTTGAGGATGCACTGGGTAGGGAAGGGGACAAGACTCCCCTGATGGGCAGTTGAGACAACAAGGCTCCTGGGAGCCCTTGATCATGGCTCCCACCGCCATACGCACACCACCCACCATACGCTCAGCCCCTGAAGGGGCTCACAGTGGTCTGCTCCGTTGCCTGGTTCAGGATGGAGTTCCGGACCAAACACCTGAGTGTCCACAGCCTGTGTTGGCCTGCCTGGGCAGGCTGTGGATGTAGTGGCATGAGCCAAAGCTGTCTTGGCGTGATGGAGGAGCCAAGGGCTGCCTCTCAGCCATAGTAGTGGGTGGTTCTGGAAGAAGCACCCAGGGTTGTGGCAGCATTGTCCGAAGACATGAAGCCAGGCCATCTCCCTTATGGCTTTCCTTGGGAGTTGATGATGTGTACAGCTCTTGGATTTTTTGCTGTTCTCTCACTTTTCTGGAGAGCTTTTCATTCGGTTAGTAGCAGGCTTTACGTGGGAAGAGAAAAAAGGCTGGCTCTAAATCTTGCTGGACTTATTGAGGCAAAATGTGGACTTCTTGATAAAGTGAGCCTTGTTGAAAAAGAACATAAAGGCTTAGACTCATCTTTAAAGGATTGCAGGTTTGAAAGGGTTCAAGGGAAGCACAACAGCTGGAGGCAACCTGCGAAAAGCTGCATAGGTCCGAATCCAGCCATGGCGTTGAAATGCTCTTTCTAGAAGAAGAGCTCAAAGCACAGAAGGCTAAACATGGTCAACAGGATGAAACGATGGCGCATCTATCAAGAGGGATACAGTCCCTCCAAGGTGAATCTGAATCCCTCAGATCACAAATAGCTGAAGCCAAAACAAACTGGAGACTCTTTCAAGTGAATGAGGAAGAACTGAAGCTGGCAATCAAAGAGGTTTTGAATGAAGGATCCCTACTTCCGCAAACGCAGAGACCAACAATACAAGGAGAAGCTGAAGCACAGAGGGAACAAGGAGGTGTCCAATATAAAGCAAAAATCATATTAGAGGACTCTAAAGTAGCTGGAGAACAAGTTCTAAGGGACACCGAAAATCACATGGAGTCTCTGAGTGAATGCTTGCTGAAGA
This sequence comes from Callospermophilus lateralis, assembly GCF_048772815.1. Taxonomy (NCBI): domain Eukaryota; kingdom Metazoa; phylum Chordata; class Mammalia; order Rodentia; family Sciuridae; genus Callospermophilus; species Callospermophilus lateralis. The sequence continues at coordinate 31,389 of NW_027512598.1, read as the reverse complement.
CGAAGGATAGATCTTCTCCAAGCCTGGGATCCCAAAGGGATGGTGGTCACCTGGAACTGGGAAAGACGAGTGAACCCGAAATTGGTGCTCACTTGGAGGATGAGTCCAAAGGAGCTTTGAGGAACCTGGTTTATGGTGATAAGCTAAAGGCCTCCTTAGAAATCTTGGAAGGAGGAAGAAATCAAAAATGTACTTTCTCATCTGAAGTGGAGAAAACCACGGAAGACCTTACAGAACACCTTAAAAGTCTGCAGACTGAACAGGCATCCTTGCAGTCAGAAAATGCACAGCTACAAAGTGAGAATGAGACCCTACAGAAGAACTTGAAAGTCATGATGGAACGCTAACAAGAAAATACGATGAAACTGCACAGGAAATTAAGAGTGGAGGAAAACTACCGTGTGGAGCAAGAGGAGAAACTTTCCAAAGTCGAAGAAAAGATCAGCCATACAATAAAAGAGCTGGAGACCTACAGAAAGAGAGCCCAATATCTTGAAGAACAATTGCAGAGTACCATTCATTCCTGTCTGGGGAAGATTATTTCCTCTGAGAAAGTAGCACATGCTAGTGAGTTGGCAGCTCGGATTCCTGAAAGAAACCTCAGCTATTTCAGGAAACAAAATGCACGCAACAGACAAAAATTAACTGAGAAGGAGCTGAGATTTGAACTTGTAGGAAAAGATTCCTATGATGCACTGGATGTTTCCAACTCAGCAATGGGCAGAAAGCCTTCTCCAAATGGGCCCTCACCAATAGGTCACCCTTCATCTGAAAGGAGACCTCCTCATTTTGAAAAGAGTGGTCCACTCACACTCTCACCTTTCACTCCAGTGAGAGGAGGAAGAGGGTCAAGGGGCCCTGGAGAATCCTCTGGACCATGCGACTAGCAGTAAAGGAAGAGAATCCAGCTGTCATAAGTTCACTGATTTTCAGAGAGCACCTTCTCAGACTGGGCCCCTCTCTCCTACAGGGGAACAGGCCAGCAGGCTGATGATCCCTCCGCCAGGCCAACCATATTCTTCTGATGCACGTCTTCCTCTACAAAGGCAAGATGGGTTTTACTCAAATTGTGGTAGAGCATCGGGACCAGCTGAACACAGAATTCCTAATATGCCTCCTTTGGACTCTGATGTGCCTGATTCACCTCTCCATGCTGAAAACCAAGCAACTGGCTCTGGCTCTGTGTTGGCACCTTTCCCTCCAGTCAGAGGTGCCTTGTTTCCAGTTGACCCAAAGAGTCAGTTCCTGAGAAGAGGAACTTTTTTTTCCTCCACCTCTCCCAGGAAACTTGTCTGGGAACCTGGAGATTATTTTCCACCTGACCCGCCACCCACTCCATTTCCAATGTGATGTGTCTATGCAGGGAGGGGGTTTTCCTCACAATCTTCCCCCAAAAGCTGGAATTCAGCCCTCTACACCCCCATTCTGAAAGTACAAGTGAGTTCCCTGAAGGGTTCCTTCAACCTGCAAATGAGCCTGTTACTCAACATCCAGAACCAAACAAGAAACCTCATGCTGTTGCTCTCTCTTCAAATGTAATTTGACTTATCTCTCATTTTTAGTTTTTAAGTAACTGCTTTTACTTTAGTAATTGACTATACTTTGGCTCCAATTGAAGCTCAATGAAACAATAATTCTTAAGATAGTATTTTGTAAATAAAGATGGTTTACGCAGGAATCTTCTGAGTAAATTATTCCTATTTTATTTTATTCCAGAGAACAGCATTTAATCTGATGAAGCCACTCTTACATAAACAAGAATGGGAGTTCTAGGTACTTGTAATCTAGCTGATGGAAATATCTTTTAAACTCCCAAAAAAGAAGTGTATTTAGTATGACTGTAGCAAATGTAAAGTGACTTTAGGCTTAATGAAGAATTGTCACTGATTTACAGACTGGTTGGGCATTTCAGCTAGTTTTTCCATATCAGAATAACTAGAGCATGGGAGGACTAAAGGAGAGAACACAACTAAACATGTCACGGAAACAGGAGATCTCAAGTACAAAGAAAAATGAAGACCTCTTGTTTATATTGGTTGCTTAAAACATTACATAGCTCTTGAGATACCATATTTCCTACATTAGATTCAAGTGAGTAATGAACTCCCATTTTCAACCCATATACAGATTGCACAATCACATTGTTTACACATCCACATTTTTACAAAATGCCATATTAGTAACTGTTGTATTCCGCTACCTTTTCTAGCCTCTACTATCCCCCCTCTCCTGCCCTCCCATCTTCTCTCTCTATCCCATCTGCTGTAATTTCACGTTTGGAAATTGGAAACCACACTTTAAACTCACTCTCCTCCCCTTTTTCCCTTCTGTCAAATTACTCATCATCTTCTTCTATTTCTCCTCCTCCTCCTCCTCCTTATACCTTTAATTCATTCATCATACACTCATGCATTGGTTCATTCATTCCTTTCACATATGGTGTTGGGGATCCAACTCAGGACCTTTGAAAGTGTGAAGCCAGCACTCTAGTGCTGAGCCAAAACCCCAGCACCTGTCTTTTTGATTTTATGACTGTTTGTATGAAATTCAGAATCGCATTCTGCTATGGTTTACTGATATGTGGATTGACCTAGTCCTTGTTGTCTGGGAGACTTTTGGAAAATATACATGAATTATTAGGAGATTGAAATGAAGAAACAAAGAGGAAATTCCCCAATTTCTTATTATTAGAGTCCATACTCTGACTCTGCCTACCTACTGTAAAAACTTTTAAACCCTTACTCCCCATTTCTATATCATTGCCAACAAGTGAACATTCACTGCCCTACAACAAACCAGAGAACTCACATTGAACAATGTTTCCCCAGTAGAGACCAAGACACAATACTTATTAAAAAAATACCCTAGTTATGAGTTAGCAGGTAAAGCTTTATTTGAGTGTTAAATGTGCTCTAATTATGTGTTTGTGTGTTTGTTGATGTGTGTGGTGTGTGGGTGTGTGTGCTTGTGTGTGAAACAAGCACTGAGGTGTAAAATAAATGCAGGATTGCAACGGCCTTCTTAAAAATAAGAAGCAACTTTATCACATTTGAAGCCCAGTGAAGAATCTGCCTGATACTTAACCTACAATTAATTGAAATGTGAAAAATTCAGGCCTCGAAAAACAAAGCCAACATACATACTGAATCTAATCAGTCTGTCTCACCTGTTTTCTAATCACTCCTTTCAATAAACCTAAATTGCCAGCATAAAACATCAGTTGTTCTAAACGAGTGGACGGATGTCCCGTGTCATGTGCTGTGAAAAATAAATGGACGATCCGGCACTGATTGTTATGTAGAATGACTTCTGCCTGAACTACTAGTAGAGAATTGTTGCTGATATACTGCGGTTCTTATACCAGTAAACTGGAATGAAGGTAATTTCAGGCTGCAAGGGAATAAATTGATTTTACTAACTGGTTTTTGGAAAACACTGCCATGAAAAATTATCAATATGTTCATAAAGGCATCTACATGTCTCTTCACAAGGGTTTTACTTAATGGGGGAGGTGGTGACGTCTGGATATAACTGAACTGTCCATTAGTAGGTAGAACAATATCTTGGGAATCAGAGTGCACATTCCGGTTTGACCTCAATCTAGGTAACATGGATTCATCTCTGTGTAATAGGCCTGCTTCTGAAAAACACAATGTCGAGCTCCAAAAGCAGAACGATACTTTCAGAATACCATGTTATGTTTGTAAATACATAGACAGATAGATATACAGAAATCAAAAATCTGAAAACGGTCTGGAAGTGTACATTTCTATAACTTACAATGTCAGTAGTGGGGGATTAATAGCAGATCAAGAAGACTGTATCTGCATGAGAAATGGTTCAATTTTTGAAGGAGTTTTTTAAATGAAAATGGACAAAAAATTTAAAGGGTTACAGTAAGTGTTGAGGAGTGACTTGGCAAAAGGAGCACAGAGGTGAGAAAGAATTAAGTAGAGTTCAATAGAACCAGGTATAATTTCTGTACACATGACTCCATGAACAGGAGCAAAGGGTACACTTAAAGAAATCATAGGACTAAAGAGAGATCAGGAGGGTTTGTACTAGTCTAGAAATGCTGACCTGAAAACCAACTAAAGTTTCAACTCCTTCTTTTGAGGAACATTAGCTGTGCCGTGCTTTTCAAAAAGGACTTGTCATAACTGATTGATGCCCATGTTAGCAACTCTTCTGAAATTACGTTGAAAGTAGACTAATGTGAGAGTTTCTCTTTAGAGATAATTCAAATTACTTGCATAGGAAGTGGCAGCAGGTCTGGGGATGTTGTAGCTCAGTGGCAGTGACCTTGCCTAGCTTGGGGCTGGCCTGCCATGGACTTTCACCCCAAACACTTGCAAGAAAAGAAAAGGGAGGGAAGGGAGAGAGAAAGTTGGAAGGGAGGAAGGCAAAGTTGGAGGGATGGATGGAGGTATAAAAGAAGGAAGAAGAAAAGGAGAAAAACCAGGAAGGGGGGAAGGAAGCAAGGAAGGTAAGAAATAGGGAGAGCACAAGGGCAGAAAAAGGACTGAGTCACTAAAACAAAAGGCAAGGGACACAAAGACCAATATAGGCCATAAAAGCTGTTTGAACAGTTTAGTCAGCTTTAGAATCTGAGTGACATCAAACTGAATGTTATTGTGACTGGATGGAATCTTCCTACTAACCCCGCCTTGGCCTGGCCTAAACCAAATCAAGGGGTGGGTGGCATGGAGAGGAATTCTCTCTGGCTGGAGTGGGAGGGACCTAAACATGTGGCACTTGAGGATGCACTGGGTAGGGAAGGGGACAAGACTCCCCTGATGGGCAGTTGAGACAACAAGGCTCCTGGGAGCCCTTGATCAGGGCTCCCACCGCCATACGCACACCACCCACCATACGCTCAGCCCCTGAAGGGGCTCACAGTGGTCTGCTCCATTGCCTGGTGCAGGTTGGAGTTCCAGACCAAACACCTGAGTGTCCACAGCCTGTGTTGGCCTGCCTGGGCAGGCTGTGGTTGTGGTGGCAAGAGCCAAAGCTGTCTTGGCGTGATGGAGGAGCCAAGGGCTGCCTCTCAGCCATACTAGTGGGTGGTTCTGGAAGAAAAACCCAGGGTTGTGGCAGCATTGTCCGAAGACATGAAGCCAGGCCATATTCCTTATGGCTTTCCTGGGAGTTGATGAGGTGTACAGCACTTGGATTTTTTGGTGTTCTCTCACTTTTCTGGAGAGCTTTTCAGTCGGTTAGTAGCAGGCTTTACGTGGGAAGAGAAAAAAGGCTGGCTCTAAATCTTGCTGGACTTATTGAGGCAAAATGTGGACTTCATGATAAAGTGAGCCTTGTTGAAAAAGAACATAAAGGCTTAGACTCACTTTAAAGGATTGCAGGTTTGAGAAGGGTTCAAGGGAAGCACAACAGCTGGAGGCAACCTACGAAAAGCTGCATAGGTCCGAATCCAGCCATGGCGTTGAAATGCTCTTTCTAGAAGAAGAGCTCAAAGCACAGAAGGCTAAACATGGTCAACAGGATGAAACGATGGCGCATCTATCAAGAGGGATACAGTCCCTCCAAGGTGAATCTGAATCCCTCAGATCACAAATAGCTGAAGCCAAAACAAACTGGAGACTCTTTCAAGTGAATGAGGAAGAACTGAAGCTGGCAATCAAAGAGGTTTTGAATGAAGGATCCCTACTTCCGCAAACGCAGAGACCAACAATACAAGGAGAAGCTGAAGCACAGAGGGAACAAGGAGGTGTCCAATATAAAGCAAAAATCATATTAGAGGACTCTAAAGTAGCTGGAGAACAAGTTCTAAGGGACACCGAAAATCAAATGGAGTCTCTGAGTGAATGCTTGCGGAAGATGAAGGATAGATCTTCTCCAAGCCTGGGAGCCCAAAGGGTTGGTGGTCACCTGGAACTGGGAAAGACGAGTGAACCCGAAATTGGTGCTCACTTGGAGGATGAGTCCAAAGGAGCTTTGAGGAACCTGGTTTATGGTGATAAGCTAAAGGCCTCCTTAGAAATCTTGGAAGGAGGAAGAAATCAAAACTGTACTTTCTCATCTGAAGTGGAGAAAACCACGGAAGACCTTACAGAACACCTTAAAAGTCTGCAGACTGAACAGGCAACCTTGCAGTCAGAAAATGCACAGCTACAAGGAGAGAATGAGACCCTACAGAAGAACTTGAAAGTCATGATGGAACGCTATCAAGAAAATACGATGAAACTGCACAGGAAATTAAGAGTGGAGGAAAACTACCGTGTGGAGCAAGAGGAGAAACTTTCCAAAGTCGAAGAAAAGATGAGCCATACAATAAAAGAGCTGGAGACCTACAGAAAGAGAGCCCAATATCTTGAAGAACAATTGCAGAGTACCATTCATTCCTGTCTGGGGAAGATTATTTCCTCTGAGAAAGAAGCACATGCAAGTGAGTTCTCAGCTCGGATTGCTGAAAGAAACCTCAGCTATTTCAGGAAACAAAATGCAGGCAACAGACAAAAATTAACTGAGAAGAAGCTGAGATTTGAACTTGTAGGAAAAGATCCCTATGATGCACTGGATGTTTCCAACTCAGCAATGGGCAGAAACCCTTCTCCAAATGGGCCATCACCAATAGATCACCCTTCATCTGAAAGGAGACCTCCTCATTTTGAAAAGAGTGGTCCACTCACACTCTCAACTTTCACTCCAGTGGGAGGAGGAAGAGGGTCAAGGGGCCCTGGAGAATCCTCTGGACCATGCGACTAGCAGTAAAGGAAGAGAAACCAGCTGTCATAAGTTCACCGATTTTCAGAGAGCACCTTCTCAGACTGGGCCCCTCTCTCCTCCAGGGGAACAGGCCAGCAGGCTGATGATCCCTCCGCCAGGCCAACCATATTCTTCTGATGCACGTCTTTTTCTACAAAGGCAACATGGGTTTTACTCAAATTGTGGTAGAGCATCGGGACCAGCAGAACACAGAATTCCAAATATGCCTCCTTTGGACTTTGATGTGCCTGATTCACCTCTCCATGCTGAAAACCAAGCAACTGGCTCTGGCTCTGTGTAGGCACCTTTCCCTCCAGTCAGAGGTGCCTTGTTTACAGTTGACCCAAGGAGTCAGTTCCTGAGAAGAGGACCTTTTTTTTCCTCCACCTCTCCCAGGAAACTTGTCTGGGAACCTGGAGATTATTTTCCACCTGACCCGCCACCCACTCCATTTCCAATGTAATGTGTCTATGCAGGGAGGGGGTTTTCCTCACAATCTTCCCCCAACAGCTGGAATTCAGCCCTCTACACCCCCATTCTGAAAGTACAAGTGAGTTCCCTGAAGGGTTCCTTCCACCTGCAAATGAGCCTGTTACTCAACATCCAGAACCAAACAAGAAACCTCATGCTGTTGCTCTCTCTTCAAATGTAATTTGACTTATCTCTCATTTTTAGTTTTTAAGTAACTGCTTTTACTTCAGTAATTGACTATACTTTGGCTCCAATTGAAGCTCAATGAAACAATAATTCTTAAGATAGTATTTTGTAAATAAAGATGGTTTACGTAGGAATCTTCTGAGTAAATTATTCCTATTTTATTTTATTCCAGAGAACAGCATTTAATCTGATGAAGCCACTCTTACATAAACAAGAATGGGAGTTCTAGGTACTTGTAATCTAGCTGATGGAAATATCTTTTAAACTCCCAAAAAAAGTGTATTTAGTATGACTGTAGCAAATGTAAAGTGACTTTAGGCTTAATGAAGAATTGTCACTGATTTACAGACTGGTTGGGCATTTCAGCTAGTTTTTCCATATCAGAATAACTAGAGCATGGGAGGACTAAAGGAGAGAACACAACTAAACATGTCACGGAAACAGGAGATCTCAAGTACAAAGAAAAATGAAGACCTCTTGTTTATATTGGTTGCTTAAAACATTACATAGCTCTTGAGATACCATATTTCCTACATTAGATTCAAGTGAGGTATGAACTCCATTTTCACCCCATATACAGATTGCACAATCACATTGTTTACACATCCACATTTTTACAAAATGCCATATTAGTAACTGTTGTATTCTGCTACCTTTTCTAGCCTCTACTATCCACCCTCTCCTGCCCTCCCATCTTCTCTCTCTATCCCATGTGCTGTAATTTGACGTTTGGAATTTGGAAACCACACTTTAAACTCACTCTCCTCCCCTTTTTCCCTTCTGTCAAATTACTCATCATCTTCTTCTATTTCTCCTCCTCCTCCTCCTCCTTATACCTTTAATTCATTCATCATACACTCATGCATTGGTTCATTCATTCCTTTCACATATGGTGTTGGGGATCCAACTCAGGACCTTTGAAAGTGTGAAGCCAGCACTCTAGTGCTGAGACAAAATCCCAGCACCTGTCTTTTTGATTTTATGACTGTTTATATGAAATTCAGAATCGCATTCTGCTATGTTTCACTGATATGTGGATTGACCTAGTCCTTGTTTTCTGGGAGACTTTTGGAAAATATGCATGCATTATTAGGCAATAGAAATGAAGAAACAAAGAGGAAATTGCCCAATTTCTTATTCTTAGAGTCCATACTCTGACTCTGCCTACCTACTGAAAAAACTTTTAAACCCTTACTCCCCATTACTATATCATTGCCAACAAGTGAACATTCACTGCCCTACAACAAACTAGAGAACTCACATTGAACAATGTTTCCCCAGTAGAGACCAAGACACAATACTTATTAAAAAAATACCCTAGTTATGAATTAGTAGGTAAAGCTTTATTTGAGTGTTAAATGTGCTCTAATTATGTGTTTCTGTGTTTGTTGATGTGTGTCGTGTGTGGGTGTGTGTGCTTGTGTGTAAAACAAGCACTGAGGTGTAAAATAAATGCAGGATTGCAACGGCCTTCTTAAAAATAAGAAGCAACTTTATCACATTTGAAGCCCAGTGAAGAATCTGCCTAATACTTAACCTACAATTAATTGAAATGTGAAAAATTCAGGCCTGGAAAAACAAAGCCAACATACATACTGAATCTAATCAGTCTGTCTCACCTGTTTTCTAATCACTCCTTTCAATAAACCTAAATTGCCAGCATAAAACATGAGTTGTTCTAAACGAGTGGACGGATGTCCCCTGTCATGGTCTGTGTAAAATACATGGACGATCCGGCACTCATTGTTATTTAGAATGACATCTGCCTGAACTACTATTGGAGAATTGTTGCTGATATTCTGCGGTTCTTATACCAGTAAACTGGAATGAAGGTAATTTCAGGCTGCAAAGGAATAAATTGATTTTACTAAGTGGTTTTTGGAAAACACTGCCATGAAAAATTATCAATATGTTCATAAAGGCATCTACATGTCTCTTCACAAGGGTTTTACTTAATGGGGGAGGTGGTGAGGTCTGGATATAACTGAACTGTCCATTAGTAGGTAGAACAATATCATGGGAATCAGAGTGCACATTCCGGTTTGAACTCAATCTAGGTACCATGGATTCATCTCTGTGTAATAGGCCTGCTTCTGAATAACACAATGTCGAGCTCCAAAAGCAGAACGATACTTTCAGAATACCATGTTATGTTTGTAAATACATAGACAGATAGATATACAGAAATCAAAAATCTGAAAACGGTCTGGAAGTGTACATTTCTATAACTTACAATGTCAGTAGTGGGGGATTAATAGCAGATCAAGAAGACTGTATCTGCATGAGAAATGGTTCAATTTTTGAAGGAGTTTTTTAAATGAAAATGGACAAAAAATTTAAAGGGTTACAGTAAGTGTTGAGGAGTGACTTGGCAAAAGGAGCACAGAGATGAGAAAGAATTAAGTAGAGTTCAATAGAACCAGGTATAATTTCTGTACACATGACTCCATGAACAGGAGCAAAGGGAACACTTAAAGAAATCATAGGACTAAAGAGAGATCAGGAGGGTTTGTACTAGTCTAGAAATGCTGACCTGAAAACCAACTAAAGTTTTCAACTCCTTCTTTTGAGGAACATTAGCTGTGCCGTGCTTTTCAAAAATGACTTGTCATAACTGATTGATGCCCATGTTAGCAACTCTTCTGAAATTACGTTGAAAGTAGACTAATGTGAGAGTTTCTCTTTAGAGATAATTCAAATTACTTGCATAGGAAGTGGCAGCAAGTCTGGGGATGTTGTAGCTCAGTGGCAGTGACCTTGCCTAGCTTGGGGCTGGCCTGCCATGGACTTTCACCCCAAACACTTGCAAGAAAAGAAAAGGGAGGGAAGGGAGAGAGAAAGTTGGAAGGAAGGAAGCCAAAGTTGGATGGATGCAGGAACGTAGAAAAGAAGGAAGAAGAAAAGGAGAAAAACCAGGAAGGGAGGAAGGATGCAAGGAAGTTAGGAAATACGGAGAGCACATGGGCAGGGAAAGGACTGAGTCACTCAAACAAAAGCAAGGGACACAAAGACCAATATAGGCCATAAAAGCTGTTTGAACAGTTTAGTCTGCTTTTGAATTTGAGTGACATCAAACTGAATGTTATTATGACTGGATGGAATCTTCCTACTAACCCCGCCTTGGACTGGCCTAAACCAAATGAAGGGGTGGGTGGCATGGAGAGGAATTCTCTCTGGCTGGAGTGGGAGGGACCTAAACCTGTGGCACTTGAGGATGCACTGGGTAGGGAAGGGGACAAGACTCCCCTGATGGCAATTGAGCACAACAAGGCTCCTGGGAGCCCTTGATCATGGCTCCCACCGCCATACGCACACCACCCACCATACGCTCAGCCCCTGAAAGGGCTCACAGTGGTCTGCTCCGTTGCCTGGTTCAGGTTGGAGTTCCTGACCAAACACCTGAGTGTCCACAGCCTGTGTTGGCCTGCCTGGGCAGGCTGTGGTTGTTGTGGCAAGAGCCAAAGCTGTCTTGGCGTGATGGAGGAGCCAAGGGCTGCCTCTCAGCCATACTAGTGGGTGGTTCTGGAAGAAGCACCCAGGGTTGTGGCAGCATTGTCTGAAGACATGAAGCCAGGCCATCTTCCTTATAGCTTTCCTTGGGAGTTAGTGATGTGTACAGCTCTCGAATTTTTTGCTGTTCTCTCACTTTTCTGGAGAGCTTTTCAGTCGGTTAGTAGCAGGCTTTACGTGGGAAGAGAAAAAAGGCTGGCTCTAAATCTTGCTGGACTTATTGAGGCAAAATGTGGACTTCTTGATAAAGTGAGCCTTGTTGAAAAAGGACATGAAGGCTTAGCCTCATCTTTAAAGGATTACAGGTTTGAGAAGGGTTCAAGGGAAGCACAACAGCTGGAGGCAACCTACGAAAAGCTGCATAGGTCCGAATCCAGCCATGGCATTGAAATGCTCTTTCTAGAAGAAGAGCTCAAAGCACAGAAGGCTAAACATGGTCAACAGGATGAAACGATGGCACATCTATCAAGAAGGATACAGTCCCTCCAAGGTGAATCTGAATCCCTCAGATCACAAATAGCTGAAGCCAAAACAAACTGGAGACTCTTTCAAGTGAATGAGGAAAACTGAAGCTGGCAATCAAAGAGGTTTTGAATGAAGGATCCCTACTTCCGCAAACGCAGAGACCAACAATACAAGGAGAAGCTGAAGCACAGAGGGAACCAGGAGGTGTCCAATATAAAGCAAAAATCATATTAGAGGACTCTAAAGTAGCTGGAGAACAAGTTCTAAGGGACACCGAAAATCACATGGAGTCTCTGAGTGAATGCTTGCTGAAGATGAAGGATAGATCTTCTCCAAGCCTGGGAGCCCAAAGGGTTGGTGGTCACCTGGAACTGGGAAAGACGAGTGAACCCGAAATTGGTGCTCACTTGGAGGATGAGTAAAAGGAGCTTTGAGGAACCTGGTTTATGGTGATAAGCTAAAGGCCTTTTTAGAAATCTTGGAAGGAAGAAGAAATCAAAAATGTACTTTCTCATCTGAAGTGGAGAAAACCAAGGATGACCTTACAGAACACCGTAACAGTCTGCAGACAGAACAGGCATCCTTGCAGTCAGAAAATGCACAGCTGCAAAGTGAGAATGAGACCCTACAGAAGAACATGAAAGTCATGATGGAACGCTATCAAGAAAATACGATGAAACTGCACAGGAAATTAAGAGTGGAGGAAAACTACCGTGTGGAGCAAGAGGAGAAACTTTCCAAAGTCGAAGAAAAGATGAGCCATACAAAAAAGAGCTGGAGACCTACAGAAAGAGAGCCCAATATCTTGAAGAACAATTGCAGAGTACCATTCATTCCTGTCTGGGGAAGATTATTTCCTCTGAGAAAGAAGCACATGCTAGTGAGTTGGCAGCTCGGATTGCTGAAAGAAACCTCAGATATTTCAGGAAACAAAATGCACGCAACAGACAAAAATTAACTGAGAACGAGCTGAGATTTGAACTTGTAGGAAAAGATCCCTATGATGCACTGGATGTTTCCAACTCAGCAATGGGCAGAAACCCTTCTCCAAATGGGCCCTCACCAATAGGTCACCCTTCATCTGAAAGGAGACCTCCTCATTTTGAAAAGAGTGGTCCACTCACACTCTCACCTTTCACTCCAGTGGGAGGAGGAAGAGGGTCAAGGGGCACTGGAGAATCCTCTGGACCATGCGACTAGCAGTAAAGGAAGAGAATCCAACTGTTTTAAGTTCACCGATTTTCAGAGAGCACCTTCTCAGACTGGGCCCCTCTCTCCTCCAGGGGAACACGCCAGCAGGCTGATGATCCCTCCGCCAGGCCAAACATATTCTTCTGATGCACGTCTTTTTCTACAAAGGCAAGATGGTTTTTACTCAAATTGTGGTAGAGCATCGGGACCAGCAGAACACAGAATTCCTAATATGCCTCCTATGGACTCTGATGTGCCTGATTCACCTCTCCATGCTGAAAACCAAGCAACTGGCTCTGGCTCTTTGTTGGCACCTTTCCCTCCAGTCAGAGGTGCCTTGTTTCCAGTTGACCCAAGGAGTCAGTTCCTGAGAAGAGGACCTTTTTTTTCCTCCACCTCTCCCAGGAAACTTGTCTGGGAACCTGGAGATTATTTTCCACCTGACCCGCCACCCCCTCCATTTCCAATGTGATGTGTCTATGCAGGGAGGGGGTTTTCCTCAAAATCTTCCCCCAACAGCTGGAATTCAGCCCTCTACACCCCCATTCTGAAAGTACAAGTGAGTTCCCTGAAGGGTTCCTTCCACCTGCAAATGAGCCTGTTACTCAACATCCAGAAACAAACAAGTAACCTCATGCTGTTGCTCTCTCTTCAAATGTAATTTGACTTATCTCTCATTTTTAGTTTTTAAGTAACTGCTTTTACTTTAGTAATTGACTATACTTTGGCTCCAATTGAAGGTCAATGAAACAATAATTCTTAAGATAGTATTTTGTAAATAAAGATGTTTTACGTAGGAATCTTCTGAGTAAATTATTCCTATTTTATTTTATTCCAGAGAACAGCATTTAATCTGATGAAGCCACTCTTACATAAACAAGAATGGGAGTTCTAGGTACTTGTAATCTAGCTGATGGAAATATCTTTTAAACTCCCAACAAAGAAGTGTATTTAGTATGACTGTAGCAAATGTAAAGTGACTTTAGGCTTAATGAAGGATTGTCACTGGTTTACAGACTGGTTGGGCATTTCAGCTAGTTTTTCCATATCAGAATAACTAGAGCATGGGAGGACTAAAGGAGAGAACACAACTAAACATGTCAGGGAAACAGGAGATCTCAACTACAAAGAAAAATGAAGACCTCTTGTTTATATTGGTTGCTTAACACATTACATAGCTCTTGAGATACCATATTTCCTACATTAGATTCAAGTGAGTTATGAACTGCCATTTTCACCCCATATACAGATTGCACAATCACATTGTTTACACATCCACATTTTTACAAAATGCCATATTAGTACCTGTTGTATTCTGCTACCTTTTCTAGCCTCTACTATCCCCCCTCTCCTGCCCTCCCATCTTCTCTCTCTATCCCATCTGCTGTAATTTAACGCTTGGGAATTGGAATCCACACTTAAACTCACTCTCCTCCCCTTTTTCCCTTCTGTCAAATTACTCATCATCTTCTTCTATTTCTCCTCCTCCTCCTCCTCCTTATACCTTTAATTCATTCATCATACACTCATGCATTGGTTCATTCATTCCTTTCACATATGGTGTTGGGGATCCAACTCAGGACCTTTGAAAGTGTGAAGCCAGCACTCTAGTGCTGAGCCAAAACCCCAGCACCTGTCTTTTTGATTTTATGACTGTTTATATGAAATTCAGAATCGCATTCTGCTATGCTTTACTGATATGTGGATTGACCTAGTCCTTGTTTTCTGGGAGACTTTTGGAAAATATACATGCATTATTAGGCAATAGAAATGAAGAAACAAAGAGGAAATTCCCCAATTTCTTATTCTTAGAGTCCATACTCTGACTCTGCCTACCTACTGCAAAAACTTTTAAACTTTTACTCCCCATTTCTATATCATTGCCAACAAGTGAACATTCACTGCCCTACAACAAACCAGAGAACTCACATTGAACAATGTTTCCCCAGTAGAAACCAAGACACAATACTTATTAAAATTACCCTAGTTATGAGTTAGCAGGTAAAGCTTTATTTGAGTGTTAAATGTGCTCTAATTATGTGTTTGTGTGTTTGTTGATGTGTGTGGTGTGTGGGTGTGTGTGCTTGTGTGTGAAACAAGCACTGAGGTGTAAAATAAATGCAGGATTGCAACGGCCTTCTTAAAAATAAGAAGCAACTTTATCACATTTGAAGCCCAGTGAAGAATCTGCCTGATACTTAAGCTACAATTAATTGAAATGTGAAAAATTCAGGTCTCGAAAAACAAAGCCAACATACATACTGAATCTAATCAGTCTGTCTCACCTGTTTTCTAATCACTCCTTTCAATAAACCTAAATTGCCAGCATAAAACATCAGTTGTACTAAACGAGTGGACGGATGTCCCCTGTCATGGGCTGTGTAAAATACATGGACGATCCGTCACTGATTGTTATCTAGAATGACTTCTACCTGAACTACTATTGGAGAATTGTTGCTGATACACTGCGGTTCTTATACCAGTAAACTGGAATGAAGGTAATTTCAGGCTGCAAAGGAATAAATTGATTTTACTAACTGGTTTTTGGAAAACACTGCCATGAAAAATTATCAATATGTTCATAAAGGCATCTACATGTCTCTTCACAAGGGTGTTACTTAATGGCAGAGGTGGTGAGGTCTGGATATAACTGAACTGTCCATTAGTAGGTAGAACAATATCATGGGAATCAGAGTGCACATTCCGGTTTGACCTCAATCTAGGTAACATGGATTCATCTCTGTGTAATAGGCCTGCTTCTGAAAAACACCATGTAGAGCTCCAAAAGCAGAACGATACTTTCAGAATACCATGTTATGTTTGTAAATACATAGACAGATAGATATACAGAAATCAAAAATATGAAAACGGTCTGGAAGTGTACATTTCTATAACTTACAATGTCAGTAGTGGGGGATTAATAGCAGATCAAGAAGACTGTATCTGCATGAGAAATGGTTCAATTTTTGAAGGAGTTTTTTAAATGAAAATGGACAAAAAATTTAAAGGGTTACAGTAAGTGTTGAGGAGTGACTTGGCAAAAGGTGCACAGAGGTGAGAAAGAATTAAGTAGAGTTCAATAGAACAAGGTACAATTTCTGTACACATGACTCCATGAACAGGAGCAAAGGGGACACTTAAAAAAATCATAGGACTAAGGAGAGATCAGGATTAGGAGGGTTTGTACTAGTCTAGAAATGCTGACCTGAAAACCAACTAAAGTTTCAACTCCTTCTTTTGAGGAACATTAGCTGTGCCGTGCTTTTCAAAAATGACTTGTCATAACTGATTGATGCCCACGTTAGCAACTCTTCTGAAATTACGTGAAAGTAGACTAATGTGAGAGTTTCTCTTTAGAGATAATTCAAATTACTTGCATAGGAAGTGGCAGCAGGTCTGGGGATGTTGTAGCTCAGTGGCAGTGACCTTGCCTAGCTTGGGGCTGGCCTGCCATGGACTTTCACCCCAAACACTTGCAAGAAAAAAAAAGGGAGGGAAGGGAGAGAGAAAGTTGGAAGGGAGGAAGGCAAAGTGGGAGGGATGGATGGAGGTATAAAAGAAGGAAGAAGAAAAGGAGAAAAACCAGGAAGGGGGGAAATAAGCAAGGAAGGTAGGAAATAGGGAGAGCACAAGGGCAGAAAAAGGACTGAGTCACTCAAACAAAAGGCAAGGGACACAAAGACCAATATAGGCCATAAAAGCTGTTTGAACAGTTTAGTCATCGTTAGAACCTGAGTGACATCAAACTGAGTGTTATTGTGACTGGATGGAATCTTCCTACTGACCCCGCCTTGGCCTGGCCTAAACCAAATCAAGGGGTGGGTGGCATGGAGAGGAATTCTCTCTGGCTGGAGTGGGAGGGACCTAATCATGTGGCACTAGAGGATGCACTGGGTAGGAAAGGGGACAAGACTCCCCTGATGGGCAGTTGAGACAACAAGGCTCCTGGGAGCCCTTGATCATGGCTCCCACCGCCATACGCACACCACCCACCATACGCTCAGCCCCTGAAGGGGCTCACAGTGGTCTGCTCCGTTGCCTGGTGCAGGTTGGAGTTCCGGACCAAACACCTGAGTGTCCACAGCCTGTTTTGGCCTGCCTGGGCAGGCTGTGGTTGTGGTGGCTAGAGCCAAAGCTGTCTTGGCGTGATGGAGGAGCCAAGTGCTGCCTCTCAGCCATACTAGTGGGTGGTTCTGGAAGAAGCACCCAGGGTTGTGGCAGCATTGTCCGAAGACATGAAGCCAGGGCATCTCCCTTATGGCTTTCCTTGGGAGTTGATGATGTGTACAGCTCTTGGATTTTTTGCTGTTCTCTCACTTTTCTGGAGAGCTTTTCAGTCGGTTAGTAGCAGGCTTTACATGGGAAGAGAAAAAAGGCTGGCTCTAAATCTTGCTGGACTTATTGAGGCAAAATGTGGACTTCTTGATAAAGTGAGCCTTGTTGAAACAGAACATAAAGGCTTAGACTCATCTTTAAAGGATTGCAGGTTTCAGAAGGGTTCAAGGGAAGCACAACAGCTGGAGGCAACCTACGAAAAGCTGCATAGGTCCGAATCCAGCCATGGCGTTGAAATGCTCTTTCTAGAAGAAGAGCTCAAAGCACAGAAGGCTAAACATGGTCAACAGGATGAAACGATGGCGCATCTATCAAGAGGGATACAGTCCCTCCAAGGTGAATCTGAATCCCTCAGATCACAAATAGCTGAAGCCAAAACAAACTGGAGACTCTTTCAAGTGAATGAGGAAGAACTGAAGCTGGCAATCAAAGAGGTTTGAATGAAGGATCCCTACTTCTGCAAACGCAGAGACCAACAATACAAGGAGAAGCTGAGCACAGAGGGAACAAGGAAGTGTCCAATATAAAGCAAAAATCATATTAGAGGACTCTAAAGTAGCTGGAGAACAAGTTCTAAGGGACACCAAAAATTACATGGAGTCTCTGAGTGAATGCATGCTGAGGATAAAGGATAGATCTTCTCCAAGCCTGGGAGCCCAAAGGGATGGTGGTCACCTGGAACTGGGAAAGACGAGTGAACCCGAAATTGGTGCTCACTTGGAGGATGAGTCCAAAGGAGCTTTGAGGAACCTAGTTTATGGTGATAAGCTAAAGGCCTCCTTAGAAATCTTGGAAGGAGGAAGAAATCAAAAATGTACTTTCTCATCTGAAGTGGAGAAAACCACGGAAGACCTTACAGAACACCTTAAAAGTCTGCAGACTGAACAGGCATCCTTGCAGTCAGAAAATGCACAGCTACAAAGTGAGAATGAGACCCTACAGAAGAACTTGAAAGTCATGATGGAACGCTATCAAGAAAATACGATGAAACTGCACAGGAAATTAAGAGTGGAGGAAAACTACCGTGTGGAGCAAGAGGAGAAACTTTCCAAAGTCGAAGAAAAGATGAGCCATACAATAAAAGAGCTGGAGACCTACAGAAAGAGAGCCCAAGATCTTGAAGAACAATTGCAGAGTACCATTCATTCCTGTCTGGGGAAGATTATTTCCTCTGAGAAAGAAGCACATGCTAGTGAGTTGGCAGCTCGGATTGCTGAAAGAAACCTCAGCTATTTCAGGAAACAAAATGCACGCAACAGACAAAAATTAACTGAGAAGGAGCTGAGATTTGAACTTGTAGGAAAAGATCCCTATGATGCACTGGATGTTTCCAACTCAGCAATGGGCAGAAACCCTTCTCCAAATGGGCCCTCACCAATAGGTCACCCTTCAACTGAAAGGAGACCTCCTCATTTTGAAAGGAGTGGTCCACTCACACTCTCACCTTTCACTCCAGTGGGAGGAGGAAGAGGGTCAAGGGGCACTGGAGAATCCTCTGGACCATGCGACTAGCAGTAAAGGAAGAGAATCCAGCTGTCATAAGTTCACCGATTTTCAGAGAGCACCTTCTCAGACTAGGCCCCTCTCTCCTCCAGGGGAACAGGCCAGCAGGCTGATGATCCCTCCGCCAGGCCCACCATATTCTTCTGATGCACGTCTTCCTCTACAGAGGCAAGATAGGTTTTACTCAAATTGTGGTAGAGCATCGGGACCAGCAGAACACAGAATTCCTAATATGCCTCCTTTGGACTTTGATGTGCCTGATTCACCTCTCCATGCTGAAAACCAAGCAACTGGCTCTGGCTCTGTGTAGGCACCTTTCCCTCCAGTCAGAGGTGCCTTGTTTCCAGTTGACCCAAGGAGTCAGTTCCTGAGAAGAGGACCTTTTTTTTCCTCCACCTCTCCCAGGAAACTTGTCTGGGAACCTGGAGATTATTTTCCACCTGACCCGCCACCCACTCCATTTCCAATGTGATGTGTCTATGCAGGGAGGGGGTTTTCCTCACAATCTTCCCCCAACAGCTGGAATTCAGCCCTCTACACCCCCATTCTGAAAGTACAAGTGAGTTCCCTGAAGGGTTCCTTCCACCTGCAAATGAGCCTGTTACACAACATCCAGAACCAAACAAGAAACCTCACGCTGTAGCTCTCTCTTCAAATGTAATTTGACTTATCTCTCATTTTTAGTTTTTAAGTAACTGCTTTTACTTCAGTAATTGACTATACTTTGGCTCCAATTGAAGCTCAATGAAACAATAATTCTTAAGATAGTATTTTGTAAATAAAGATGGTTTACGTAGGAATCTTCTGAGTAAATTATTCCTATTTTATTTTATTCCAGAGAACAGCATTTAATCTGATGAAGCCACTCTTACATAAACAAGAATGGGAGTTCTAGGTACTTGTAATCTAGCTGATGGAAATATCTTTTAAACTCCCAAAAAAGAAGTGTATTTAGTATGACTGTAGCAAATGTAAAGTGACTTTAGGCTTAATGAAGAATTGTCACTGATTTACAGACTGGTTGGGCATTTCAGCTAGTTTTTCCATATCAGAATAACTAGAGTATGGGAGGACTAAAGGAGAGAACACAACTAAACATGTCACGGAAACAGGAGATCTCAAGTACAAAGAAAAATGAAGACCTCTTGTTTATATTGGTTGCTTAAAACATTACATAGCTCTTGAGATACCATATTTCCTACATTAGATTCAAGTGAGTTATGAACTCCCATATTCACCCCATATACAGATTGCACAATCACATTGTTTACACATCCACATTTTTACAAAATGCCATATTAGTACCTGTTGTATTCTGCTACCTTTTCTAGCCTCTACTATCCCCCCTCTCCTGCCCTCCCATCTTCTCTCTCTATCCCATCTGCTGTAATTTAACGCTTGGGTTTGGAAACCACACTTTAAACTCACTCTCCTCCCCTTTTGCCCTTCTGTCAAATTACTCATCATCTTCTTCTATTTCTCCTCCTCCTCCTTCTCCTTATACCTTTAATTCATTCATCATACACTCATGCATTGGTTCATTCATTCCTTTCACATATGGTGTTGGGGATCCAACTCAGGACCTTTGAAAGTGTGAAGCCAGCACTCTAGCGCTGAGCCAAAACCCCAGCACCTGTCTTTTTGATTTTATGACTGTTTATATGAAATTCAGAATCACATTCTGCTATGGTTTACTGATATGTGGATTGACCTAGTCCTTGTTTTCTGGGAGACTTTTGGAAAATATACATGAATTATTAGGAGATTGAAATGAAGAAACAAAGAGGAAATTCCCCAATTTCTTATTCTTAGAGTCCATACTCTGACTCTGCCTACCTACTGTAAAAACTTTTAAACCCTTACTCCCAATTTCTATATCATTGCCAACAAGTGAACATTCACTGCCCTACAACAAACCAGAGAACTCACATTGAACAATGTTTCCCCAGTAGAGACCAAGACACAATACTTATTAAAAAAATACCCTAGTTATGAGTTAGCAGGTAAAGCTTTATTTGAGTGTTAAATGTGCTCTAATTATGTGTTTGTGTGTTTGTTGATGTGTGTGGTGTGTGGGTTTGTGTGCTTGTGTGTGAAACAAGCACTGAGGTGTAAAATAAATGCAGGATTGCAACGGCCTTCTTAAAAATAAGAAGCAAGTTTATCACATTTCAAGCCCAGTGAAGAATCTGCCTGATACTTAACCTACAATTAATTGAAATGTGAAAAATTCAGGCCTCGAAAAACAAAGCCAACATATATACTGAATCTAATCAGTCTGTCTCACCTGTTTTCTAATCACTCCTTTCAATAAACCTAAATTGCCAGCATAAAACATCAGTTGTTCTAAACGAGTAGACGGATGTCCCCTGTCATGGGCTGTGTAAAATACATGGACGATCCGGCTCTGATTGTTATCTAGAATGACTTCTGCCTGAACTACTATTGGAGAATTGTTGCTGATATACTGTGGTTCTTATACCAGTAAACTGGAATGAAGGTAATTTCAGGCTGCAAAGTAATAAATTGATTTTACTAACTGGTTTTTGGAAAACACTGCCATGAAAAATTATCAATATGTTCATAAAGGCATCTACATGTCTCTTCACAAGGGTTTTACTTAATGGGGGAGGTGGTGAGGTCTGGATATAACTGAACTGTCCATTAGTAGGTGGAACAATATCATGGGAATCAGAGTGCACATTCCGGTTTGACCTCAATCTAGGTAACATGGATTCATCTCTGTGTAATAGGCCTGCTTCTGAAAAACACAATGTCGAGCTCCAAAAGCAGAACGATACTTTCAGAATACCATGTTATGTTTGTAAATACATAGACAGATAGATATACAGAAATCAAAAATCTGAAAATGGTCTGGAAGTGTACATTTCTATAACTTACAATGTCAGTAGTGGGGGATTAATAGCAGATCAAGAAGACTGTATCTGCATGAGAAATGGTTCAATTTTTGAAGGAGTTTTTTAAATGAAAATGGACAAAAAATTTAAAGGGTTACAGTAAGTGTTGAGGAGTCACTTGGCAAAAGGAGCACAGAGATGAGAAAGAATTAAGTAGAGTTCAATAGAACCAGGTATAATTTCTGTACACATGACTCCATGAACAGGAGCAAAGGGGACACTTAAAGAAATCATAGGACTAAGGAGAGATCAGGATTAGGAGGGTTTGTACTAGTCTAGAAATGCTGACCTGAAAACCAACTAAAGTTTCAACTCCTTCTTTTGAGGAACATTAGCTGTGCCGTGCTTTTCAAAAAGGACTTGTCATAACTGATTGATGCCCATGTTAGCAACTCTTCTGAAATTACGTTGAAAGTAGACTAATGTGAGAGTTTCTCTTTAGAGATAATTCAAATTACTTGCATAGGAAGTGGCAGCAGGTCTGGGGATGTTGTAGCTCAGTGGCAGTGACCTTGCCTAGCTTGGGGCTGGCCTGCCATGGACTTTCACCCCAAACACTTGCAAGAAAAGAAAAGGGAGGGAAGGGAGAGAGAAAGTTGGAAGGGAGGAAGGCAAAGTTGGAGGGATGGATGGAGGTATAAAAGAAGGAAGCAGAAAAGGAGCAAAACCAGGAAGGGGGGAAGGAAGCAAGGAAGGTAGGAAATAGGGAGAGCACAAGGGCAGAAAAAGGACTGAGTCACTCAAACAAAAGGCAAGGGACACAAAGACCAATATAGGCCATAAAAGCTGTTTGAACAGTTTAGTCAGCTTTAGAATCTGAGTGACATCAAACTGAATGTTATTGTGACTGGATGGAATCTTCCTACTAACCCCGCCTTGGCCTGGCCTAAACCAAATCAAGGGGTGGGTGGCATGGAGAGGAATTCTCTCTGGCTGGAGTGGGAGGGACCTAAACATGTGGCACTTGAGGATGCACTGGGTAGGGAAGGGGACAAGACTCCCCTGATGGGCAGTTGAGACAACAAGGCTCCTGGGAGCCCTTGATCATGGCTCCCACCGCCATACTCACACCACCCACCATACGCTCAGCCCCTGAAGGGGCTCACAGTGGTCTGCTCCGTTGCCTGGTGCAGGTTGGAGTTCCTGACCAAACACCTGAGTGTCCACAGCCTGTGTTGGCCTGCCTGGGCAGGCTGTGGTTGTGGTGGCAAGAGCCAAAGCTGTCTTGGCGTGATGGAGGAGCCAAGGGCTGCCTCTCAGCCATACTAGTGGGTGGTTCTGGAAGAAGCACCCAGGATTGTGGCAGCATTGTCCCAAGACATGAAGCCAGGCCATCTTCCTTATGGCTTTCCTTGGGAGTTGATGATGTGTACAGCTCTTGGATTTTTTGCTGTTCTCTCACTTTTCTGGAGAGCTTTTCAGTCGGTTAGTAGCAGGCCTTACAGGGGAAGAGAAAAAAGGCTGGCTCTAAATCTTGCTGGACTTATTGAGGCAAAATGTGGACTTCTTGATAAAGTGAGCCTTGTTGAAATAGAACATAAAGGCTTAGACTCATCTTGAAGGATTCCAGGGTTGAGAAGGGTTCAAGGGAAGCACAACAGCTGGAGGCAACGTACGAAAAGCTGCATAGGTCCGAATCCAGCCATGGCGTTGAAATGCTCTTTCTAGAAGAAGAGCTCAAAGCACAGAAGGCTAAACATGGTCAACAGGATGAAACTATGGCGCATCTATCAAGAGGGATACAGTCCCTCCAAGGTGAATCTGAATCCCTCAGATCACAAATAGCTGAAGCCAAAACAAACTGGAGACTCTTTCAAGTGAATGAGGAAGAACTGAAGCTGGCAATCAAAGAGGTTTTGAATGAAGGATCCCTACTTCCGCAAACGCAGAGACCAAAAATACAAGGAGAAGCTGAAGCACAGAGGGAACAAGGAGGTGTCCAATATAAAGCAAAAATCATATTAGAGGACTCTAAAGTAGCTGGAGAACAAGTTCTAAGGGACACAGAAAATCACATGGAGTCTCTGAGTGAATGCTTGCTGAAGATCAAGGATAGATCTTCTCCAAGCCTGGGAGCCCAAAGGGATGGTGGTCACCTGGAACTGGGAAAGACGAGTGAACCCGAAATTGGTGCTCACTTGGAGGGTGAGTCCAAAGGAGCTTTGAGGAACCTGGTTTATGGTGATAAGCTAAAGGCCTCCTTAGAAATCTTGGAAGGAGGAAGAAATCAAAAATGTACTTTCTCATCTGAAGTGGAGAAAACCACGGAAGACCTTACAGAACACCTTAAAAGTCTGCAGACTGAGCAGGCATCCTTGCAGTCAGAAAATGCACAGCTACAAAGTGAGAATGAGACCCTACAGAAGAACTTGAAAGTCATGATGGAACGCTATGAAGAAAATACGATGAAACTGCACAGGAAATTAAGAGTGGAGGAAAACTACCGTGTGGAGCAAGAGGAGAAACTTTCCAAAGTCGAAGAAAAGATGAGCCATACAATAAAAGAGCTGGAGACCTACAGAAAGAGAGCCCAATATCTTGAAGAACAATTGCAGAGTACCATTCATTCCTGTCTGGGGAAGATTATTTCCTCTGAGAAAGAAGCACATGCTAGTGAGTTGGCAGCTCGGATTCCTGAAAGAAACCTCAGCTATTTCAGGAAACAAAATGCACGCAACAGACAAAAAATAATTGAGAAGGAGCTGAGATTTGAACTTGTAGGAAAAGATCCCTATGATGCACTGGATATTTCCAACTCAGCAATGGGCCATCACCAATAGGTCACCCTTCATCTGAAAGGAGACCTCCTCATTTTGAAAAGAGTGGTCCACTCACACTCTCACCTTTCACTCCAGTGGGAGGAGGAAGAGGGTCAAGGGGCCCTGGAGAATCCTCTGGACCATGCGACTAGCAGTAAAGGAAGAGAATCCAGCTGTCATAAGTTCACTGATTTTCAGAGAGCACCTTCTCAGACTGGGCCCCTCTCTCCTCCAGGGGAACAGGCAAGCAGGCTGATGATCCCTCTGCCAGGCCAACCATATTCTTCTGATGCACGTCTTTTTCTACAAAGGCAAGATGGGTTTTACTCAAATTGTGGTAGAGCATCGGGACCAGCAGAACACAGAATTCCTAATATGCCTCTTTTGGACTCTGATGTGCCTGATTCACCTCTCCATGCTGAAAACCAAGCAACTGGCTCTGGCTCTGTGTTGGCACCTTTCCCTCCAGTCAGAGGTGCCTTGTTTCCAGTTGACCCAGGGAGTCAGTTCCTGAGAAGAGGACCTTTTTTTTCCTCCACCTCTCCCAGGAAACTTGTCTGGGAACCTGGAGATTATTTTCCACCTGACCCGCCACCCACTCCATTTCCAATGTGATGTGTCTATGCAGGGAGGGGGTTTTCCTCACAATCTTCCCCCAACAGCTGGAATTCAGCCCTCTACACCCCCATTCTGAAAGTACAAGTGAGTTCCCTGAAGGGTTCCTTCCACCTGCAAATGAGCCTGTTACTCAACATCCACAACCAAACAAGAAACCTCATGCTGTTGCTCTCTCTTCAAATGTAATTTGACTTATCTCTCATTTTTAGTTTTTAAGTAACTGCTTTTACTTTAGTGATTGACTATTCTTTGGCTCCAATTGAAGCTCAATGAAACAATAATTCTTAAGATAGTATTTTGTGAATAAAGATGGTTTACGTAGGAATCTTCTAAGTAAATTATTCCTATTTTATTTGATTCCAGAGAACAGCATTTAATCTGATGAAGCCACTCTTACATAAACAAGAATGGGAGTTCTAGGTACTTGTAATCTAGCTGATGGAAATATCTTTTAAACTCCCAACAAAGAAGTGTATTTAGTATGACTGTAGCAAATGTAAAGTGACTTTAGGCTTAATGAAGAATTGTCACTGATTTACAGACTGGTTGGGCATTTCAGCTAGTTTTTCCATATCAGAATAATTAGAGCATGGGAGGACTAAAGGAGAGAACACAACTAAACATGTCACGGAAACAGGAGATCTCAACTACAAAGAAAAATGAAGACCTCTTGTTTATATTGGTTGCTTAAAACATTACATAGCTCTTGAGATACCATATTTCCTACATTAGATTCAAGTGAGTTATGAACTCCCATTTTCACCCCATATACACATTGCACAATCACATTGTTTACACATCCGCATTTTTACAAAATGCCATATTAGTAACTGTTGTATTCTGCTACCTTTTCTAGCCTCTACTATCCCCCCTCTCCTGCCCTCCCATCTTCTCTCTCTATCCCATCTGCTGTAATTTAACGCTTGGGAATTGGAAACCACACTTTAAACTCACTCTCCTCCCCTTTTGCCCTTCTGTCAAATTACTCATCATCTTCTTCTGTTTCTCCTCCTCCTCCTCCTCCTTATACCTTTAATTCATTCATCATACACTCATGCATTGGTTCATTTATTCCTTTCACATATGGTGTTGGGAATCCAACTCAGGACCTTTGAAAGTGTGAAGCCAGCACTCTAGTGCTGAGCCAAAACCCCAGCACCTGTCTTTTTGATTGTATGACTGTTTATATGAAATTCAGAATTGCATTCTGCTATGGTTTACTGATATGTGGATTGACCTAGTCCTTGTTTTCTGGGAGACTTTTGGAAAATATACATGAATTATTAGGAGATTGAAATGAAGAAACAAAGAGGAAATTCCCCAATTTCTTATTCTTAGAATCCATACTCTGACTCTGCCTACCTACTGTAAAAACTTTTAAACCCTTACTCCCCATTTCTATATCATTGCCAACAAGTGAACATTCACTGCCCTACAACAAACCAGAGAACTCACATTGAACAATGTTTCCCCAGTAGAAACCAAGACACAATACTTATTAAAAAAATACCATAGTTATGAGTTAGTAGGTAAAACTTTATTTGAGTGTTAAATGTGCTCTAATTATGTGTTTGTGTGTTTGTTGATGTGTGTGGTGTGTGGTGTGTGTACTTGTGTGTGAAACAAGCACTGAGGTGTAAAATAAATGCAGGATTGCAACGGCCTTCTTAAAAATAAGAAGCAACTTTATCACATTTGAAGCCCAGTGAAGAATCTGCCTGATACTTAACCTACAATTAATTGAAATGTGAAAAATTCAGGCCTCGAAAAACAAAGCCAACATACATACTGAATCTAATCAGTCTGTCTCACCTGTTTTCTAATCACTCCTTTCTATAAACCTAAATTGCCAGCATAAAACATCAGTTGTTCTAAACGAGTGGACGGATGTCCCCTGTCATGGGCTGTGTAAAATACATGGACGATCCGGCACTGATTGTTATCTAGAATGACTTCTGAATGAACAACTATTGGAGAATTGTTGCTGATATACTGCGGTTCTTATACCAGTAAACTGGAATGAAGGTAATTTCAGGCTGCAAAGGAATAAATTGATTTTACTAACTGGTTTTTGGAAAACACTGCCATGAAAAATTATCAATATGTTCATAAAGGAATCTACATGTCTCTTCACAAGGGTTTTACTTAATGGGGGAGGTGGTGAGGTCTGGATTTAACTGAACTGTCCATTACTAGGTAGAACAATATCATGGGAATCGGAGTGCACATTCCGGTTTGACCTCAATCTAGGTAACATGGATTCATCTCTGTGTAATAGGCCTGCTTCTGAAAAACACAATGTAGAGCTCCAAAAGCAGAACGATACTTTCAGAATACCATGTTATGTTTGTAAATACATAGACAGATAGATAACAGATATCAAAAATCTGAAAACGGTCTGGAAGTGTACATTTCTATAACTTACAATGTCAGTAGTGGGGGATTAATAGCAGATCAAGAAGACTGTATCTGCATGAGAAATGGTTCAATTTTTGAAGGAGTTTTTTTATGAAAATGGACAAAAAATTTAAAGGGTTACAGTAAGTGTTGAGGAGTCACTTGGCAAAAGGAGCACAGAGGTGAGAAAGAATTAAGTAGAGTTCAATAGAACCAGGTATAATTTCTGTACACATGACTCCATGAACAGGAGCAAAGGGGACACTTCAAGAAATTATAGGACTAAGGAGAGATCAGGATTAGGAGGGTTTGTACTTGTCTAGAAATGCTGACCTGAAAACCAACTAAAGTTTCAACTCCTTCTTTTGAGGAACATTAGCTGTGCCGTGCTTTTCAAAAATGACTTGTCATAACTGATTGATGCCCATGTTAGCAACTCTTCTGAAATTACGTTGAAAGTAGACTAATGTGAGAGTTTCTCTTTAGAGATAATTCAAATTACTTGCATAGGAAGTGGCAGCAGGTCTGGGGATGTTGTAGCTCAGTGGCAGTGACCTTGCCTAGCTTGGGGCTGGCCTGCCATGGACTTTCACCCCAAACACTTGCAAGAAAAGAAAAGGGAGGGAAGGGAGAGAGAAAGTTGGAAGGGAGGAAGGCAAAGTTGGAGGGATGGATGGAGGTATAAAAGAAGGAAGCAGAAAAGGAGCAAAACCAGGAAGGGGGGAAGGAAGCAAGGAAGGTAGGAAATAGGGAGAGCACAAGGGCAGAAAAAGGACTGAGTCACTCAAACAAAAGGCAAGGGACACAAAGACCAATATAGGCCATAAAAGCTGTTTGAACAGTTTAGTCAGCTTTAGAATCTGAGTGACATCAAACTGAATGTTATTGTGACTGGATGGAATCTTCCTACTAACCCCGCCTTGGCCTGGCCTAAACCAAATCAAGGGGTGGGTGGCATGGAGAGGAATTCTCTCTGGCTGGAGTGGGAGGGACCTAAACATGTGGCACTTGAGGATGCACTGGGTAGGGAAGGGGACAAGACTCCCCTGATGGGCAGTTGAGACAACAAGGCTCCTGGGAGCCCTTGATCATGGCTCCCACCGCCATATCACACCACCCACCATACGCTCAGCCCCTGAAGGGGCTCACAGTGGTCTGCTCCGTTGCCTGGTGCAGGTTGGAGTTCCGGACCAAACACCTGAGTGTCCACAGCCTGTGTTGGCCTGCCTGGGCAGGCTGTGGTTGTGGTGGCAAGAGCCAAAGCTGTCTTGGCGTGATGGAGGAGCCAAGGGCTGCCTCTCAGCCATACTAGTGGGTGGTTCTGGAAGAAGCACCCAGGGTTGTGGCAGCATTGTCCGAAGACATGAAGCCAGGCCATCTTCCTTATGGCTTTCCTTGGGAGTTGATGATGTGTACAGCTCTTGGATTTTTTTGCTGTTCTCTCACTTTTCTGGAGAGCTTTTCAGTCGGTTAGTAGCAGGCTTTACGTGGGAAGAGACAAAAGGCTGGCTCTAAATTTGCTGGACTTATTGAGGCAAAATGTGGACTTCTTGATAAAGTGAGCCTTGTTGAAAAAGAACATAAAGGCTTAGACTCATCTTTGAAGGATTGCAGGTTTGAGAAGGGTTCAAGGGAAGCACAACAGCTGGAGGCAACCTACGAAAAGCTGCATAGGTCCGAATCCAGCCATGGCGTTGAAATGCTCTTTCTAGAAGAAGAGCTCAAAGCACAGAAGGCTGAACATGGTCAACAGGATGAAACGATGGCGCATCTATCAAGAGGGATACAGTCCCTCCAAGGTGAATCTGAATCCCTCAGATCACAAATAGCTGAAGCCAAAACAAACTGGAGACTCTTTCAAGTGAATGAGGAAGAACTGAAGCTGGCAATCAAAGAGGTTTTGAATGAAGGATCCCTACTTCCGCAAACGCAGAGACCAACAATACAAGGAGAAGCTGAAGCACAGAGGGAACAAGGAGGTGTCCAATATAAAGCAAAAATCATATTAGAGGACTCTAAAGTAGCTGGAGAACAAGTTCTAAGGGACACCGAAAATCACATGGAGTCTCTGAGTGAATGCTTGCTGAAGATCAAGGATAGATCTTCTCCAAGCCTGGGAGCCCAAAGGGATGGTGATCACCTGGAACTGGGAAAGACGAGTGAACCCGAAATTGGTGCTCACTTGGAGGATGAGTCCAAAGGAGCTTTGAGGAACCTGGTTTATGGTGATAAGCTAAAGGCCTCCTTAGAAATCTTGGAAGGAGGAAGAAATCAAAACTGTACTTTCTCATCTGAAGTGGAGAAAACCACGGAAGACCTTACAGAACACCTTAAAAGTCTGCAGACTGAACAGGCATCCTTGCAGTCAGAAAATGCACAGCTACAAAGTGAGAATGAGACCCTACAGAAGAACTTGAAAGTCATGATGGAACGCTATCAAGAAAATATGATGAAACTGCACAGGAAATTAAGAGTGGAGGAAAACTACCATGTGGAGCAAGAGGAGAAACTTTCCAAAGTCGAAGAAAAGAAGAGCCATACAATAAAAGAGCTGGAGACCTACAGAAAGAGAGCCCAATATCTTGAAGAACAATTGCAGAGTACCATTCATTCCTGTCTGGGGAAGATTATTTCCTCTGAGAAAGAAGCACATGCTAGTGAGTTGGCAGCTCGGATTGCTGAAAGAAACCTCAGCTATTTCAGGAAACAAAATGCACGCAACAGACAAAAATTAACTGAGAAGGAGCTGAGATTTGAACTTGTAGGAAAAGATCCCTATGATGCACTGGATGTTTCCAACTCAGCAATGGGCAGAAAGCCTTCTCCAAATGGGCCATCACCAATAGGTCACCCTTCATCTGAAAGGAGACCTCCTCATTTTGAAAAGAGTGTTCCACTCACACTCTCACCTTTCACCCCAGTGGGAGGAGGAAGAGGGTCAAGGGGCCCTGGAGAATCCTCTGGACCATGCGACTAGCAGTAATGGAAGAGAATCCAGCTGTCATAAGTTCACCGATTTTGAGAGAGCACCTTCTCAGACTGGGCACCTCTCTCCTCCAGGGGAACAGGCCAGCAGGCTGATGATCCCTCCGCCAGGCCAACCATATTCTTCTGATGCACGTCTTCCTCTACAGAGGCAAGATAGGTTTTACTCAAATTGTGGTAGAGCATCGCGACCAGCAGAACACAGAATTCCTAATATGCCTCCTTTGGACTCTGATTTGCCTGATTCACCTCTCCATGCTGAAAACCAAGCAACTGGCTCTGGCTCTGTGTTGGCACCTTTCCCTCCAGTCAGAGGTGCCTTGTTTCCAGTTGACCCAAGGAGTCAGTTCCTGAGAAGAGGACCTTTTTTTTCCTCCACCTCTCCCAGGAAACTTGTCTGGGAACCTGGAGATTATTTTCCACCTGACCCGCCACCCACTCCATTTCCAATGTGATGTGTCTATGCAGGGAGGGGGTTTTCCTCACAATCTTCCCCCAACAGCTGGAATTCAGCCCTCTACACCCCCATTCTGAAAGTACAAGTGAGTTCCCTGAAGGGTTCCTTCCACCTGCAAATGAGCCTGTTACTCAACATCCAGAACCAAACAAGAAACCTCACGCTGTTGCTCTCTCTTCAAATGTAATTTGACTTATCTCTCATTTTTAGTTTTTAAGTAACTGCTTTTACTTCAGTGATTGACTATACTTTGGCTCCAATTGAAGCTCAATGAAACAATAATTCTTAAGATAGTATTTTGTGAATAAAGATGGTTTACGTAGGAATCTTCTGAGTAAATTATTCCTATTTTATTTTATTCCAGAGAACAGCATTTAATCTGATGAAGCCACTCTTACATAAACAAGAATGGGAGTTCTAGGTACTTGTAATCTAGCTGATGGAAATATCTTTTAAACTCCCAACAAAGAAGTGTATTTAGTATGACTGTAGCAAATGTAAAGTGACTTTAGGCTTAATGAAGAATTGTCACTGATTTACAGACTGGTTGGGCATTTCAGCTAGTTTTTCCATATCGGAATAACTAGAGCATGGGAGGACTAAAGGAGAGAACACAACTAAACATGTCACGGAAACAGGAGATCTCAACTACAAAGAAAAATGAAGACCTCTTGTTTATATTGGTTGCTTAAAACATTACATAGCTCTTGAGATACCATATTTCCTACATTAGATTCAAGTGAGTTATGAACTCCCATTTTCACCCCATATACAGATTGCACAATCACATTGTTTACACATCCACATTTTTACAAAATGCCATATTAGTACCTGTTGTATTCTGCTACCTTTTCTAGCCTCTACTATCCCC